>NC_137971.1:97353981-97953981 GCF_963924665.1 Micromys minutus
TATTCCTCTTCCTGTATCTACTTCGCAGCCTTCAATTAAGGCACAATTAAAGATTAGCTGAGGTTACAAGGTTGGCTGCCCACATTTGCTTTCTTTGTTGGTCTGTACTCCTTGTTACTTTTATTCAAGCCTCAGGCAAGACATGAGAATACTCTCCAAACACCCAACCCTGCTAAAGGCAGCTGAGATTTTGCAACACCCAGAGAGGATTGCTGTGGACTCATTCAATGTAAGTCTCAGAGGCATTAGGGAGACCAGGGAGCTACTAAGGAAGCAGGGGTGCCTAGGGTGAGAGCCACAGCTGGCTTCTGAGGTGCCAGGGGTACTTCTGGGTCTGGTTCAGCATACATGAACCTCTCTGTTCCTGTACCTCAGGGCAGGAACACCTATCTGTGAACCAGAAGGAATACAAATGTGAGTTCTCACCCTCGCTGTGTGGGAGGAAGCTGGGGGCCTTACTTCTGACTGTTTCCATCTACCAACTGCAGGCTGGACTTCATAGGAAAAGGAGATCTGCTCATTGGGCTCCTAGCACCAGGCACAGTGAAGATTAGACCTCCCTTATGTCTCTGTAAACTACTTCTAAAAGGAACAAAAAGACCACCCTAACTATGACAAGGCACAGGGCAGAACGTTTGCCAGTGAAGGGAACACTGGTCCTCATGGTGAATCCAGTCCTGGGAAAGGGAACGGATGGATGTTGCTGGAGGATCCTGAGCATAAAGTTCCATCAGGCACTTTTACCCAGACCCCTTTACTGTCCACATAATCATTTTCAAAGCAGGAAACCCGAACCCTAAGATAAAGGCACCAGCAGTAGCCACTAAGAGACCCCAGTCCCGTACGTGCCATTGCTTTGTTGTGTGATGAATACAGGATTCCTAGCAAATCGAGCGACATCTGGGACTTGTACCAGATGCCATGCTTTGGGGACCTGCAAAAGACTCCCGAGGCCTCCATTTCTTTGCCATTTGGGGGTTGAACAAGAAGAACTGGGGGGAATCCTCTCCAGTCATGTTGTGACTGAGCCTTTGGTGTAATGGGGACTGCTCTGGTACATCCCATGAGCCCTGCCTGCTTCCCAAGGCGACTAGCACACAACCACTTCACATGAGGTCAAGTTTCATACACGTCAGGGATCCAGCCATTACCTCGAGAGCACTCACCTGATCTGCTTTTATATGAGTTCATAAAGTAGGCGGTGGGAGATGTGTTAATAGTTTTCATGAGGTGCTATGGCCCAAGATCACGAGATGATATGAATTATGCTTTGTGTTAAAGCCTGCTTTAATTCTCCTGGGAGGAAGAAACCAGACATATCCTTTGAGGATTATTTTGTTTTGGGTTTTGGGGGACAAGGAACTTTTGATTTACTGTGCAGAGGGGTTTGTGTCCCGTGGCCCACACTTATTCTGGTTTTGTTTGTGTCTCTCTATGCACTTTGTGAGTGGGGAAGTGCATGACTTTGAAGAGTTTCTTGAACCCTGGGAAAGCAGGAAGGGGAAGGTGGGAACTAAACGCCTATTAGGTCCTGGAAACCTTTAACCTCCCTGGGCAGTGGCTCTGTGAGTAGAGCTGTACTCTGCCCATTTTACAGGCGAGGAATGGACTAAAAGAAACAAGATACTTTGCTTGAAGCTAATGAGTCAAGCAAATGTGTTTAATTACATAGTTAGCATGCTTTGTTTCTGTGTGTGTGTGTGTGTGTGTGTGTGTGTGTGTGTGGTGTGATATTTATGTGTATGGTGTATGTGCAATGTATATGTGTGTGGTGTGTGTGTGTGATGTGTATTGTATGGTGTATGTGAGTGATGTGCATGTGTGTAGTTTGTGTGTAATGTGTGATGTGTATGATATGTGTATCTGTATGTTGATGTATGTGTGTGTGTATTGATGTGTGTTTTGGAGTGTGTAATGGGGTGTGTGGTATGGTGTGTGTGTGTGTAGAAAAATAAAACCAGAAAAATTATGCTGAGTGTGGGATAAGAGCTTAGAAGCTTGGGTGACAGAAACGCACAGGACAAACTCCACACCTTCTTCCAAGAGTTCAGAGTCATCGTTGCGTCCTTGTATGTTGCCGTAACACAAACTCTGACACATATACTAGCACATGTGCAAAAAGTTTTAGATGTGAACTAACCATCCCTCTGGCAAAGAATTTCATACTTCCAAATTCCAAAGAAATACATGCCTCAAGAAAATTGTTAACATAGTTTTAAAATCCTGTCGGGGGTGGGGGTTAGAGGAGCTGAACTCTCGTCTAAAATCTACTGTGGTTGAACGGAACTGTGTCGAGTCACCCAGTGGCCTGGAGCCATCACTTGCTCCCTTGGGATGGTGGGGTTATGTGTCCAGGGCGATCTCTAAGGCTCCTCTGAGTCACAATTCGGTGATTCCATCTGTAAAACCCACTAACCTAGCAGCTCATTCCCTGGTGAGGAACAAATGAGGTGTTATAGGGCTGCCTTGCAGGTTCCATTCGGGCAGTTCATCTGCTAGCAGGGAGTTCCTGGAGGGCTGGAGTGTGTTTTCACGTCTGGCGCCCTGCATGTGCCCACAACTGTTAGTTCAGTTGGAGTGTAGGTGACATGAGGATCTTGTCATTCCCGGTGCAATCTCAGGAAAATGAACGTGGGAGCCGGAAAATACGAGATCTTAACATAGCTTCACTCTGAGCCCTGCTTTCCTCATTGATAAATTGGGAGCAATAACGGCTTCCTTACAGGGTTGTTTACTGCTTATTATTATTGCAAAGTTAAGTATTTTTATTGAAAGGAAGGTGAAAGAGGGAAAATAAATAAAAATCTTAAAGGGTGCAATTAGCTCCGTAATGACTAGCTTTATTAGGCTAATGGTGGCTGTGTAGATGTGCCAGTGTTCACTTGATAAGCGGTTTGGAGGTACCGGGAACTGGGAGGCACTGATCCCTGCAAAGCTGTCATCTCTTAGAGACTTGTGGACATCACAGCCGACGTGCGGCTGAGGCAGGGGGGTCGCTCAATCTCGTTCTCAGAAAAGCAAAGTTCAGAGAGGTTAGCTAACCTGACGATAGAGCACAGATGCTGGAGGTCAGCAGACGTGGACAGACCCGAAAGCTCAATGAACTATAATGCCCAGTAACTTGAGCATTTCAGTAACCACCGCTCTTGCCTGTCACAAGGCAGCGTGCTAGAGTGAGCAGGTAGCTGGGAAAGAGGGGTTGCCACCCAGATGGTTAGAGCCCACTGGTCCAATTCAACATGGAGTTCATAAGCCAGGGAAAAGGGAACTAGAAACTGCTGTATGTTTTCACTTAGATCTGTTGATTAAAAAAACACCACTTAAAGTACCCTTCAAAACCACTTCTTCAGAAATTATTTTTCACCCATGTGATTTTTTTTTTTTAATTAGGTTGGATATGTAGCGCAGGGCATCTCCAATGCTGTTTTTCACCAACCTGCAGAAGAGTGGTTTTGTGCATACAGGGCAGTGACCCTAGGCATGCCTAAATCCTGTGGCTTGGGGATCAGAGGAAGAAGGAATTTAGTAATGGTTGTGCCACAAATAGCAGCAATGTGCTGGCCGACTATGTCCAAGTCCTGTGAGAGGTTCCCAGGAGGGTACTACAGTAAAAAAACACAAACAAAATAAACAACAACAAAACAAACGAACAAACTAATCAGGGCTGGGGAAGTTGTTCCGAGCACCCGAATTCCATCCCCAGGACCGCACCCCAAGCACGATGGCATGTACTTATAATTTCAGCACCAGGAGGTGTCCACAAACAGATCCCCAGAGCCGATAGCCAGCAGCCAGCCAGCTTACGGTAAGTGGTAAGTCCTGGCATCCTGGTCCAGAGCATAGTGGGTAGCTCCAAAGGAATGGCATCAGAGGGTGACTTCTTCATCAGCCCATGCACCCCACTAATAACCCCTTAAGAGGCATTGCATATACTATACTCTTTCCTGCTCAGAGACAACAGAGAACATAATCGAACAGGCTGATGCCTCCGAGAAGTCATGCAGGAAGAAATCTCTTTGGCCTTACTCTTCCTGGAGTTGTCCTTCATGCAAACAGCACCCACAATGTGCAGGGCTGGCTCCTCAGGAGCTGCATTTAGAACACATTCTCCTGTTTGCTTTCTTTTGATTATTCCAGGTTCTCTGCAGTCAGCCATTGCCCTGAGTACGGAGTGGTTTTTCTAAGAGGAAACCTGACTCAACTTCACTTTTGATCCAAAGCTTCCCCGTGACCCTGCCACCGTCTTAGAATAAAGCAGAGACCCTCCAGCCTGATACTCGCACTGCTTCCGGACACATCGAAATAATAGCAATCTTAGGTGACTGTTGGCCCCTGCTGTTTTCTGGTTTATGACCATGCATGCTAGGCTTCAGCATAGATTTATTAATTTAAAAATAATCTTAGGCTCACCTATAAGTTGTAAAAAAAATAAAAAGTACAGAACGTCTCCGTACATTTTGCCCAGCGTCCCTCGGTGATAATGTCCAGCCTTTCCCACAGACTCTCTTCGCTTTCCACCTGAGTCACCTGCCTGGACATCCAGGTCTCACTTGTCTTTGTTTTTATCGTTCCTGGCACTGAGCACAGATCAACAGTCCTAGGCTCAGTGATCCCCAGAGTGACCCATTTTATTGTAACAGTTCCAACAAATAAACAAACAGTAGGAGCAACAACAACAAAAACCAGAAGAAAAAGAAAAAGAAAGAATTAAAAGAGGAACGTTCCAGCCAAAACCTCACTCAGGAGAGGGAGGGAGCCTGGTGGACAAGCGACTGCCCTGTCCTGATCCTCTCTTTTGTAGCAAGCACAGCTTTGTGCCGAGGTCATCAGACTCCAGACATGGCAAAAGGAGGGCTGCTTTGGCTTTTTGGCAACGTGTCGGGATAACAGGGCCCGACTCATACAGTAAATGCAGTTTACACGGTGTGGGTTTTGAACACACTTCTCTACACAGCCATCTCCCATCCAGACCAGATTTCACACGACCGGACCGGAGCGACTCTCTCCCAGCAGAGAGCGAGGGAACAGTTTTCAGGCAGTACTGACACCAAAGAAACACTTCCCTCTCTCCAAAGGCTGAGCTATTTCTGGCTCTAAGAGGCTGGTTTGCTCTCTCTCTTTGGGGGTGGCCCTATTAGAGCCTCACGTGTCTTACTCTTCTGCCTGACGGAGCCGCATGCAAACTTAAACCGTGACTGCCCATTTTAGCAGGCACCCATGGTCTTTCCAGCCTTCATGACAGAAGGAAGGGGCTAATTCACACTGGTGCCTGCTCCTTTACTCTGGCCATGGCATTCTCTGAAACAGTTTTCCTTGCTCTGGAGAATTCCCAGTTAACACAGTCTGAGCAACAAGAAGTGTCCAAGTCTTCCCCATCTTTCCCTTGGACCCCCCAGCAGCCCAGAGCAACTATTAAGCAAAATGAGTTAAGAGCTACCTTCCTCCTGGAGAGACCGGTTTAAATGTAAACACACTTAGAGCCCCCAGAACAATCAGTAGCTCTTAACCAGCCTGTCTGTGTGATCGCTACAGTTGTTACAAAACAAGTCGTTTCATTATCTGCGTGTAAGTGTTCATGCCCTTGCTAGGCCACTGGCTCTTACAGGTCAGGAATTAGGTTGTCAGCTGTAAAGGGGAAATGAATTGCTTTCTGAGAAATTAATTTTCTATGGACTGTAAAGTAGGATGCTTTTACCACGACATGTATGGAGAAAAGTACAAAGAGTAACACAAAAGCCTATTAGCCCCCAGCATCCTGTAAAAAGCCAAGAATGGTTCTTTCTGCTATAGGACCTTCTAATATATATGCACATAGACCTAGTAAAGTAGGTTCATGTCCAGCATCCCATTTCTACCCAATTTCTTCTGGTGGAATTTTATATCTTTGCTATTTAAAATATAATTTTAGGTACTGGGGGTGCATCTTGATAGAGCACTGTACCTGGCAGGCCTAAGGCCCTTTTCCCAGCACTGAAAAGAAACAACCAACCAAACCTACCAAAACCAAAGCAAACCAAATTCCCAAGATTTGAATAGCCACTCAAAATACTGTTGCATGGGCAGAAAGCAGTTCTTTGCCCACATTTGCTATTACTGGACATCACGGATGTTTCCAGTGTTTTTGCCTTTGAAACCATATTTCAATTGACTGGAAGCCCTGATCCAATATAGATTTTGGGCTCCAGTTAAATAGGTTTCTTCCCCATTGCAGGATTGATGCTCTATCCTAGGAAGAGAAGAGAAGGGTTCTTTTCCCTGGGTACAGTTTAAATGACCCTATGGAAGAATAGCAGATGTTTCCAGGGGCACCCACTACTTAAGGGACTAACTAGACTGTTGGCTCAGACTTAAGTCAGTTATGCCCCACCCCCACCATATTCCATCCCATTAACATTCCTCTTGGGAGATGCAGTTCCAAGGGACAGGCAGGCATTGTTGGGACTCAAGGGCCCTGAGAATTGGCCTGTAACCTGAGCCCCAACCGGCTTGGATTCACTTGGGCAGGTCACTGTGGGGACATGCTGGTGACAGATTAAAGTGCATCCCAGAGCTCTGGATTGTGTTTCCAGAACACAGGTGTGGGGAGATTATCTTTCTGACAAGCCAAACACTCACCCCAATCTCTACAGCTGCCTTTTGCTCTTGTCTCTAGTCCTAGGCCTACCACAAATAGCAAACTCAAGCCTTTCGACGTGAAAGCCAAGAGCTGTCTTCACTACAGGCCCTGTGCTCCAAAGACTTACCCAAAGAGCCTGACAAATTGCTTCACTTTGTCAACTGAGAGAATGAATAAACATCCTGCATTAGGAGTGGCTGAGCTGCATGTCACTCCACGCCAGTGTGTCTCCAGAGCTGTCTGCTTGAGCGGTACAGAGACAAACAGGCACTTGACACAGGGGCCTGTCTCCTGCTAGTTGGCTGGCTTTGGGCAGACAGAGTGGGGTTTGAGTCTTTCAGTTGCTCCAGCTGTTAGAGAAGCACTTGAGCCTCCGTTCTGTAATTGCTGTGAAGAGGAACCCTGAACTGACACATGGACGCACGAGTGCTTTAAGAGAAGAAACGTGTGCAAAGGACCAGGTGGTCTTGAAGGATAGCAAGTAGGTATGGGCAGGAAGGCCTCCACACCACAGCTGATGCCTCCCATTCTAACAGGGGACTGTCGTTCTATGCAGGTCTTAGGGTAACATGGGATCAGGAGTGACTTGAAGGCAGCTTGGTCCCAGCACTGGGGGGAGAGGGGGCAGGGATTCCAGCACGGGCAGAGAGCCAACTAGGAGCCTGCTAGATGCAGGTGCTAGCGGCGGGCAGACATGGGAGCCAGGACCGACTGGCTTTCGGAGCCCACCCCTAGGTGTCTTGCAATGCAGAGCAGGCTCTCTCTCCAGGCTGCCCTGACTCATTCCCACCTCACAAAGCTGTCCCTGAAGTGGGTAGGAGCTGCCTTTGACAGAACCCAGACTGCATTCCTGACCTGTCTTTATCCGGCCTTCTCTTCTGTAAGCTTCAGCATTTTCTGATCTCCTACTGTGTGCTGGCTTCATGCTTTTGTGCACAGACTTCACTGGTTCCCTGGGATACTTGTGTGATGTGATTTTGTTCTCATCCTCTACTAGTGGGAGACCTTGGGGACGAGACCCTTTAAAACAGAACCAGAGGGGTGCAGTTAACCACACTGGAGACACTGTGGACACTGTTAGAGCAAGCTTCCAGGGGGGCGGCCAATCCTTTAGTGCAAGGGTACGTTTTCTGCAGTTCTCTCCTGTTGTCAAAGAGCTGATGGACCAAGGGACTGACTCATCCCATGCTTTTTGGTACCAGTCACCAGCCAAGGACTCTGTTCTCTCCCACATATGAACAATTTTCCTTATTATGCAAAAGAGAAGAACAGTGGTCCTTGGTAGGAGAGAGAATGTGTCTAATGCTATGTGGCCACACTCGGGGAAAGCAGTGAACTCAAGCCTTTCTGGATGGCTCCAGAGTTAGCACTGGGCCCAATACCTGTCTTTGCAAGGGATCAAAGTCTCAGAGGCTTGTGGTCTCCCACGTGCAATTAGGGTTTTGCCAGACCACTCACCAGATGAATCACTCCCTTCAGAACCTGGAGAGAGGGGTCTTTTAGATTCTCTCTTCCTGGCCCAGAAATTACATCCAGCTAGATTTCTTGGTTCTAGCCTCAAGGAAAGCCGTCCTCAACAATCCTTAGTGAGCACATTGCAGGTGACAAGCCACAAACTGGCTTCAGTCTGCCAGTTTGTAGCAGCCCTCACTCAATCTGGCCCAGGAGAGGCTCCGAAGGAAGGTGGTGATTCCATATCCCAGTTTCTAGGCTGGTTTCCAGAAGCCTGAAGGATGGTCCAAAGCAGCATCTTGACTTTTGGAACCAGTGTGGCAGAGGAGGAGAGGGCACCCTGGTACAGTGGGAACATTTGGGGTAGCTGTGAGCAGGGAACTCCTTCCTATCCTGGGTAGGGCAGGGATTAAAGCAGTAATGCTGACCACACCTGCAGAAGGCCAGGAGACAAACCTCAATTGCCTTCCTACCCTCATCATATCTCTTCATGATGTATCAGGAGAAATTCACACTCAGCAAATTGACATCATTTAATTGCCATTCATAAATTCTCATCTGTCTGGAGTAACGGAAACTGGTCAAGGGAGATCCAAAAACTATATTTTCCCTTAGTACGAAAATGTCTTAGATCTCTGGTGATCGTATAGAGAGCCCGCAGTATGAGTGACCCAAGAATCCAGGAGCCGTATTAAGCTGTGTCAAAAGTACATATTCCAGTCATGCATATACATGCCCGAGGAGCTAAGCCTATGACTTCCATTGGTGGGATTTTTGCCCAGCAAGCATGAAACCTGGGCTTAAGTGCCAGGATCAAATGAACTAGGCATGCGTAACCACACTGGTAATCTTATCAGTCTAAAGATAGAGGCAGGAGGATCAGAAGTTCCAAGCCACTCTCAGCTACATAGCAAGTTTGAGGCCAGTCTGGGGTCCATGAGACCCTGTCCCAAACAAAACAAAGCAAAAACTCTAGATACCCAAATCAGAAAGCTAACTGAAGGTAAGCAAATATTCCACCCATTTTCTGCTCAGCCCTGAAAATGGTTCTATGTAGTAGGCACTCCGTTTGCCAAATATTTTATTTACAACATGTCTGTTTGCATACAACTTCTGGAGAACCCGGTTGTACATAGGAACTCATGTGCCTGTGGTACAAGTCTTACTGCAGGACTTGCTGGTAGGGACCACCTTCCCACACCTGTTCTTGTAAGTACCCACATTGTCACGTGCCTTGTCCCACAGAAGCCAACAGAGAAGCTGGCTTTAGTATTAAGGCAGGAGAAGGTCCAGAGGACCTGAAGACCAAGTGCTAACTGTCTGAGATGACGTGGCTGAAGTTGCCATGTTTTGGATTAAATAACTAAACCTGTTCCATGGCCACTTAGCTCTCAGTCCTCATGCTGCAGAAATGAACAGGACACAGGACACATGACTCCACCGTGCTCTGAACCTCCTTGCCTAGCCTGAAGCCTACACTCCAAAAATGGGGGGGGGACGCTTAGGAGAAACAGCTCCCTAGGGCTGTATGTGAGGTAGCATCCTTGCTTTGGAGTGACAAATGGAAGTTTCTTCTGCTTAGTGTCCCCAAGTCCTTCAGCTTCACCAGAGCTTGAAGGATTCTTCTCTTCACCTTCAGAAGAGAAGCCATCACAGCAGGTTTTCATCACAGAGTTGGGGGTGGGGTGGGGTTGAATGTTAGTTCTCCTTTTGTGTGCTCAGTCCCACTGCCTACTCTGGAGCGACAGGCCCGGCTCTCAGGGGGCTTTTGGTCTCTCTCGGATTTGGGATTAATGGCAGCTCTGTTTGTCAAGTGTCTAAGCTAGAGTCTCTCATGGTCACCACCCCCTTATTACTGGCTGGCAGTGCCACGCTCTGCGGCTCAATGAGTCTTTCGAGGCTCAGAAAACTTTACAGATCTGTTTAGACCATTCCATCAATAAGTGGGAAAGCACGGCTCAAATCTAGACCTGTGACATTTCAAAGCCTCTTTCTGCTTTCCTGAGATAAAATGTCTTAAAAGGGTAAAGTCAAATCTCCCCGCAGCCTCCATCCCCCCCTGTCTCGTGTGTGTATGTATGTGTGAAATTTTCCATATGACTTATCGTCTACTGAAAAGTGTACTTTGAGAACCAGAGAAATCATTCAGTAGGTAAACATGTTTGTGCTCAAGCCTCATAACCTGGTTTCCATGCATGGGATACACATACATGCACAAGCAGGGATAAGAAAAATCAATGTAAAAAAAAATAAAAGCAAAATCAAAATAAAAAAAAAACAAGCAAACAAAAACTCACACTTTTTCTTTGATTACTTTTCACATAAAATCAAAAAAATTTGGATGACTACTTTGCCCATTTCTGTTTTTAACATACTCTCTGACACACACACGCACACACACACACACACACACACAGTCAATATTGTGTTCACAGAACTAACAACTATCAGTGTGGGCTGGTACTATGTACTAAATATTGTTGAGGCTGAAGCCCAGAGAGGAGGATCAGCTTATCCAAGGCCACACAGCTACCGGAATCCAACCCAGAGACTAGATTCCTTGGCACAGCAACCCCTCTCCCTGCCCCCAGCCACAGCAAGCCGCAGCTTCTGTGTCTGATTGGATTGTGGTCTGGTCTTGAGGTGGGGAGGGGCATAAAACAGTGTGCTTGGGGCCTATCTGGGAAAGCAGACGAAACACAAGAGATTTCATGCCCGTCCGATTCCCCCTCAGCAAACTTTACAGAAGAACGCGATCCTTTGCCGTCTGGAGGTTTTTCATGTTTCAGCCCCTGCTGAATTGTTTTATGTTGCAGCCATAAACCCCTGGCAGAGGGGGTGCAGGGACGGGGCTGACCCAGGTTTAACTGTGGCCTGGCCACTGTAAAGCTAGGGTTCTGAGGCTCACTTCTGGTGCCAAGGCCGCTTAACAAGTATGAATGCACATAATTTCTTCCAGCCTTGCCTCAGCATGGAGGAGCTGATTCTGGGGTGGGGCTGCCTACACCCCGACAATGTGGTTTCTATTACCAGCTCTCTCGCCAAGCTGAGGGCCTCGCTGAGGTCCCCTCTGTGTCCAGCCAGACTCCTTTCATCCTATACTCTCCAGCTTTCGATCCTCTGTAAAGCTTCTGAGAGTTCCTTTATCCCAGCAGACAAGGTGATGGGTGAGTGGGTGTTCTCTACAAAAAGGGCTGTCTCACCTGTTTTAAAGAACCCTTTCCTGAACTCTAGTCTCCCCCTAACCTGCACACAACCTCTCTCCTATCTGAAAACTCTCAACCCTAGAGGAAACTTCAGACAGTATAAAACATCCCGATGTTCTTTACCTAGAGCTGCCCTGGCTAATGTACTGCCCTGTTGCGGTATTTACATTTATATGTAGTTTTTTGAAAGCAAGTTGCAGGCTTCTGTTTGTTCCACATTAGCACACAGCCTAGCACCAGGATGTTCCGTAGCCACAATATCACAAGCACAGCTAAGTAAATGAGCCATGTTCTACCATATCTAAAGAATCCCACATTCTTCCTTACAGCTTAAAAACAGTAAGATCTGATCAAAGTATAAGTGAAATCTGGTTGTATTTTGTTGGTTTCTGTTAATCCTAGAGGTGCCTCATAGCTAGCCAAATACCCACAATTCCTTTTTCATGGCATCGACTTTCTAAACAGTCCAGTCTCTTCCTTTGTAGCCTGCCCAGCACTGTGAACGGCCTGATGTGGTCTCACGCTACCTTTATGTTTGGCATCTTTTCTGAGCCCCCGTGTGGTATGATTGGCTGCAGATTCTGTATCTTCACCTTCTCATTTCTTTCTCTTGTCTTTTTTCCATTCTTATCCCGTTCTTGAACAGCTGGGCCTTGCATATGCTAGGCAAGCATCAACCTCTGAGTCACAACCCAGAACCCCTGAGGCATTACCCCCAGCCAGTACCACCATGGAGCTCTGTTGGGCACTGGATCCTTGCTAGAATTAGGTCCATGCATGGCTCCTTCCTCCTGTTGTAATTAGAATGCAGCCTGTAACACAGGACCCACTTTGAGAGTCTTGTCAACTAAACTGCCTCTGCTTTCCCGCTGTCCTCCACCTTTCTGGGAGATCAGCCTCGGTGCCCTGAAAACACCCCAGTCATGGTTTCCAGCAGCCAGTCAGATGCCAAGGTCAATAGGTATTTTCACATTTACCTTTTCCCCAGCTTCTTAAATTTCTCCTTAATTGGACTTAGAAACTTAAAACTTTAACCTACTATAGGGTAATGTGTATGTATGCCTTCTTGACCCCTTAGTGGTGTTGGACATTGATGCTCAGGTCCTTCCTAGAGGGTGGGATCTAACTCAATATCCGGCACTTTATAAATATCCAGATATCTTTGTGGAATGGATGAATGAATAAGTGAGTGGGTGAATGAGCAAATGAAGAAATATGTCGGGAGAGGGGAGCCCAGACTGAGAAGGCTAGGTTTGAGTCCTGACCCCCAATCTTCACACAGAGGGTCAGTTTAATCAATAGTTTAACAATTTTGAAAAAAAAAAAAAAAGCCTAGTATTCAAAATGTTTATCAAGTAGTATCTTATTCAGACTTTAATGAAGAAGCCCTTGGGAGGGCTGCTGTAACTGAGGCTGCTAGTAAGGCTAATGGATCCAAGAGCTTACTTATCTCACTAGGGAAGTGGTTCCCGGAAGTAGGAAGGGGTGGATTCTGGATGGTCATGGCTGCCAGGAGAAAAGGTAGAAATGGGGTCTGCATCCAAAAGAGCAGCTAGACTCTAGTGTGGGCTGGCTGGGTGTGGGCCCTGTGTGGGATGGGCAGAGGCACATTATCCCATTTCCCTCCCGGCCTTTGTCACCAAGGTACTCTTTGATGAGCTATGGCTGAGTATTTTCACAGGGCTTCCCCTGCTGGGTTGGGAGCACCTCTGGCTGGGGAGCAGAGCAGAGGGGGCAGGGTCTCTGAGTGATCAGATGACCTGGGAAGCCAGGCCATTGTCCAGGCCTTAAGGGGCCCCTGCCCCCCTGCCATTAACTCACCTCAGGATAAAGGCCATCACCAGCTCAGACAAATAAGCAGCTCAGCCAGACCTCATGCATCATCTTGTCACCCACACAGGGCCACAGGGGCCTCTTAGAGTGGAGAGCACTGGAGTGCAACTCAGCAACTTCCATTCAGTGGGTTTCTGATCAGGGCCTGGGCTTTGCTTCCAAAATGCACATTCAGCTTTGCCCTCCAGGGGAGGGGGCTAGAAAAGACACCTCTGAACTGCTTTGGAGGTTCCCCAAGATCCTGGGGCTCCCTGGGAGGGGCCGTCAAGAAAGGAGGACAAAGGCTGTTAGCTGACCAAAGAAGGAACCCAATGGGGCAGGAAGAGATTGGACTGAAAGGTCAGGCTCTCTGGGGGGGGTGCAGCCCTGCACCAGCTATCTGAGTGATCCTAAAGATTGCTGTGTCTTCCCAAGTCCTAGTTAGTCCACCACACTAAAACGAGAACGACTGCAAACAAAACTTCCTTTTCAAACATGATACCAGCCAGGTATTTTGGTAATGTTCACACCACATGTTAATATTAGGAAAGGGAGGATTCGCAGAGGTTCGGCCATTCCCTAATCACAGCCAGTGTAACAAGGTGCCCACACAGCAAGTCTCCTGCTCGGAAACTTCTGATCTCCGGGCAGACTCAATGGGGGGCAGAAAAAGCAAAGCACCCAGCATGACACCTATGCCCTGATGTGCTTGGTGATGGCCCAATCTCAGTGTGGCATCAAGCCCTGCTTGGTTCCTGGAAGATCTCTCTCACTTAGTGGGCTCTGATGTGAGCTGCGTACAGAGTAGCACACACTAGCCTCTAGAGGGCACTGTTTATTCCATGGCTACAGGAAACCCCAGGAAAACGGAGTTTGCCAGAGGGCTGCCCATGAGAAGGAACAGGATGGAGTGGCTGTGGGCCTTGACGGTGGACCTGTCACATCATGTCTTACTCCACAGAAGTGAAGACAGCCCTGCCTCCCAGGGTCCCAGTGTCTCTTGCACATAGCTGCCCATAGAGGCCATGACTCTTGTGTGGATGGAACATTTTTAGACCCAGCATGAAGCCAGGAGTATTTGGCTACATATAGGCAACTGATACAGCACACACCGATGTCAGGCCAACCATTGGTGAGAATGTAAACGGTTTTGCACAGAACCTCCGTGGCTCTGTCCCTGTGAGCCTCCTGGTTCTTGCAGAGGCCGGCCTGTTCAGGGCTGAGCTCTTGGGGTTTGAGTCCATCTACCAGAGGCTGGGGATGGTCCAACTGATGGCTCTTCTCCATGGGCCTGAACACATGCTTGGTACTTGATCGTGATTTGCTTGATTGAATTCTTTCTGAGGGCTGAACAAGCCGATCTCTTTCCATGTTAGTCAAACCAGATCCTCCCTTGGCCCCACGCTAAAATGAGTACGTTACAGAAGCCTTTCTCTCGGCATTTGTGAGAAATCAGCTGCAGGTCCTGTTGCTGGGCACGGGGGATGCTGTCTTAAAGAGGTAAGCATTGGACGGAGGGCCTGGGCTGGCTTTTACTGTGGGAGTGAGTGAGGCCATTGTGGGGGGCATCTCGGTGGTGGGAAGGCTAAGAAGGAGGCAGCAAGCTAGAGAGGGCGTTACTGCAATGGGTCGGGGCAAGGATATACTCAGGAGCACTATAATGGAAGAGAGCGGAGTTTGTAAAATAGCACGCCGGCGGGTAGCATCTCAGCTTCAGACAGGCCGTCAAACTTCACTTCAGATACAATAACCTTTTCACCCTGAAAATGCTCCTTGTTTGTTTCTCATAAATAAGAGAGGTGACTAAGGGGACAGTGGTGGGAGTGGAGCGCACTGAACTCTGGCCCATTCCGCTTTTGAGACAGTCCCAGGCAGCTGTCCTCAGTCTCCTTTCATAGATGGGCATGGGGTGAGACAGGAGAGCCCTGGAGGTCACACACAGGTAGTGGGGAGCAGAAACTTGTTCTCATCGGGTATGTTCCTCAGAGAACTGTCTCTGGGGCACTGAAAGAGAAGGTTTGGGAAGTATAAACATACTTCCTATTATCATGAGCTGTTGCTGTAGCTCGTCAGGGTTATTTATAGAAACATGATCTACCAGGAGAGAGGGAAGGGGGCATAAATGAATTACCAGCCAGTTTCCTCTCCTTTCAACTCCACAGGGAAGGCCTCTGGCCAGAAGGAAAAGGCATCAGGATGCCGGGAGAGAGGGGACCAGGAACAGTGTAGAAACTCTAGCTAGGGACTCAGCAATGGCTGTGTCTAAGACTCCTCTGCTAAGTTTGCTTAGCTGCTGTCCTGGGCTCCATCACCCCCCCCCCCGCGCCTTTCTGAAATCTTTGGAAGTCACCAGGGCAGCCACGGCAGTGGTGCTGCTGCTTCGGTGGCAGCTGAGGACTCCTGGGCAGAGTTATTAAATGTTGTGGCTCTTCTAAGCCTGGAGGGGAAGGAGTGAAAGAATCTGCCTTCTTTCCAGGATATCTGGAACCTTCTGTGTTACAGAAGAGCAAGAAGGAAACCAGCTTTTACTGGGCATTGCTAACAGGGAAAATGCTTCTCATTTGCACAGCAATCTTGAGAAGCTAATAAATCTGACAGAGGGGTAGAGGACAGGAAGAGGTTGGACAGATCCCATGTGGCCACCCATCACAGTGGGGATCCACGCACCTCCTTCTCAACTCATCTTTGCCCCGGTTCCACATGTGTCACTCCTGGTTCTTCCAGCCTTGTAAAGCAAAGGGATTTTTTTTTTAAGTTGCTGAATCTCAAACACCTACATAAATAATGGCAGTTCAGAGGAAGCCACATGGTTTCCCGGTCCACACTGAGAACCATTAACCAGTAATGGGGGATCCAGCTGAGCTCAAAGCACCCAGCTCAGACCTGATGACAGGGGCAGAGGGCCAGAGACAGAGGGGGAGGGTGGGAACAGATGGCCTACAAAGACCAAGCTGAGGAAAGGGAAGACAGCTAGGTGCAGGGAACAGCCCAAGACATTTACTCTCAAGGTGGGAAGGCTGTGAAGGCGGCACTGATTGCACAGGCTGTGGTCTAGAAAAGGCTGCAGAACTGGGATCCCTGGGGCTGGTCTTCAGCATCTGCTGAGAACACCCATTACGCACTTCTCCCATGGGAGTATTTCTCCCTTCCTTCTTCCACCCTTTTCATGAAGCAACGGGGAAAACCCCAGCTCTGTACCTAGCGTGTGTTTTAATATTCAACACTTGCCAATGTCCCTGTTTAACAAAGAGAGGCAAGGCTCTGCTCCACAGCCTGGAACAGGCATGTTCTCACCAGAACACGAAACCTTCTTCTGTTGTATTTATTTTTACAGTTAGCTTCTATTTAAGGCCAATCACACATTTGCCATATGACAAGGGAATTGCGGCCCCAGTACACAATTTCCTCTTAAAACAAGGAAGTTCAGTTAAATCCAAAAAGTTTGGGGAAAGAGGCAGTTTAAAAGAACAGAAATAAAGGTGTAGGTGAGCACAATTGGAGGGTCCACACTGTTGACAGGGACACAGACACAAACAAGGCCTGGAAAACATTGATTCAGTCCAGGTCCCTCACTGTCGAGACCCAAAGACTCCTGCAAGGTGACGCAGAAGGTCAGAGCCAGGCTGAAAAGGTCACTTGGTTGTCCTGATTTGTAGCCTCCTCACTAGTGGAACTCTGCGACAGCTCTAGGGGTCGGCAGTGCCATCCGCTGAGGCTTGTACCTGGACAGTAAGCTTTGTCGATGGCAGTGTGCACCACAGACAGGACCGACTGGTGTACAAGCCAGTCCCCAGTGGACACAAAGCTGCCTTGGCATACCTTACCTCCAGCACACAGTGCTTGTCAAGCCCCAAGCTCAGCCATGCTTGAGGCTCTGTGGATCTAGGAGTGGAGAGGCGTGCATGTGAGTGGGCTTTAGGAAAGGGGCTGTTCTGAATCTTAGTTACAACTCCCTCTGTCTCCTTGCCCTCTTTCCAGGCTCCTCTTCAACAGCCTGGGTACCCTGATGTGAGGAGAGGTACTTTGTGATGTGCTCTGCTGTAAATGAGGACTCTGTGGAGCCAGCCACTCACACACCAACGGGAACAAAACGTGGGCCCTTTCCAGATGGGAAAAATCGGGACACATGGCTAACATGCCTTTTCATAGGGTGGCCTTGGGGTCCAACCACGCCATACACTAAACCTGGTATTTTGGTACTTTTTAGTACAATAGCATTTGGGGAAATGAGTGGGAAAGGAATGCCAGAGGCTGCATTCTAGTCATGTGAATAACGAATTAGAAGGCCCTGGCTTTCCCTGGACGTTGGGTTATATTAATTCAAAGTGTGATTTGTTTATTTTGTAGGGTCAAGGAGAACTTAGCTTCTAGAGAGCCAAAGTGGCAATTAGATTATAGTCACCAGAGTTTGCCCGAGGTAATGAATGAAAAAGGGGCTTTGTAAACTACATAAAATAGAAATGACCCTGCTGAGGGTGTCCCCCAATTAGGGGCCATAATAGTTTGTTCCTGGTGGGAGGCATAGGACTAGTTAAGGGAGCACCTGGGAGAGGAGCACAGGCACTTTGACTCCTGACCCATCAGGGCCAGTTTCTATCTCCGTGATTCAGCACGGTTGTGCCAGTGTGGCTCAGTGCACTTGTCCTGCGATGGCTGTGTGTCATATGTAAGTGGCAAGGGAGGAGTAAGGACATAAAGTGACTTTTCGGTGTCATTGTGATTTTTCAAGTTTGATGTTAGAAATCAGGCATAGCCAAAGCTGGCCTCCACAAACTGGAAATTGGGTCAGGAAATGGAGTCACAAGCAGAGGGGGTGTCTGTTCTAAAGACAGTGAGGTATCCAACATCATTGTTTCAGGAGAGATAGCTCAGCCAGTAGAATGCTTGTTTTATAGGTGTTAGGACCTGAGTTTGATTTCCAGCACCCAGATAAAGAGCTAGGTGTTGTGGTGGACACTTAAAATTACAGAGTCAGGGAGGTAGAGACAGGAAGACTCCTGGTGCTCACTGACTAGGGAGACACACCAGAGTGATTAGTTCCAGGCCAAAGGAAGCCAGCAGCATTGCTAAGGATGACACTTTGACCTATACGTTCACATGCACACACATGCCCATACATATTAAACAACAGTAACAACTTTGAATCTGGGCATGAATATGGGTGTGGGTGGTTATGTCTGTAATTCTAGAACTTGGGAGGTTGGCTTACAGGGAATCACACGTTCAAAGCCAATCTGGACTACCTACACACCAAGGTCAGGTCTCAAAAAACCAAACCAAATCCACACAAGGCCAATCAACAAACCAACCAACCAATCAGCCTTATTTTATTTCAAGAATGCATCTTGAACTGATATGAGGCTTGGAGTCAGTCAGTCAGTCAGTCAGTTAGTCAGTCAGTCAGTCTGTCTGTCTGTCTGCCTGCCTGCCTGCCTTTTTTCTCATTAGTATAAACTGTTTGTATGGATGGTATTGCACTTGGTGACAGGAGGAATTTTAGGACAAGTACACCCAGTATTTTATTCTATTTACTCTGTGAAATCTGAAAGGGAAGGAGTCAGCCAGGCATGTGGTCCCCAGGGCTCATCCACTTAACAAGATCTTTCTACGTATAATACTCCCCACTTTCCTCTCTCTGAAAAACACCCACCGACGCTTAACATGTCTTCAGGGATGAATGAGGAAAGAAAGGATTCAGTTTGTCTTCCTAGCAGAAAACAAGGAGCTTGGACAGAGAGAACTCGTCTTTCAATGCCAGAAGAGTCGGAAGAAGCAGAGGACAGAATTAGCAAAGAACTTTACACACCCCAGTAGCCTTTCACTCCAGGAATGTGTCAAGCAGGCAGACCCAAGGCTGCCCCAGGTCCACGGAACCCCAGGTAGCTATAGAAGGAAGACAATTTGGCTGGGCATGCCTCTCTATCCTTCTGATTTCACAATCTGACTTAAAGGGACCCGGAAGGCTCCCCTGGGAACTCTGCATAGGTTCTAAATTAAGTTGGCTTTTTTTTTTTTTTTTTAAGAAAACACTTTTTTGGAAGGATCTTGCATACATAGCAGTGTTTCCCATTTAGAAAGAAAAATAAACACTCCTCTGCTGGATTGGAAGTCAAAACAAAAATACTCCCAGCTGCCTAAGACCTAAGCAAGTCAATGAAAATGCTAAACAACCTTGCTGCTGACCAGTGAAGCATTTTCTAAGGTCAGGCAGGAAAGGCCTGGAGCCTGGGGGGAAGCCAAGGACACATGTAGGGTTTGCTTTCGGGGATCTGCCACAAAAATTTATGTTGGAAAGAGCTAGCCCCATTCATCTATGAAATCCTTGAAGTCCCCATAAAAATATACTATAAAGATTCCATACTATGGTCTCAGGCAGGCCTAGAGTTCTCATTTGACCCTATCAGTCAGAGGCCCTGTGAGGCAGAGGAAGGAAAGGGGCTTAGCTCTCTGGGACCATGTTACTTCCATGAGACTGGAATAGCTCATAGGGTCATGATTATGTCACTGTTCTCCTCTCTGGGCCTCAGTTTCCCCCAAAGTGAAATGTAAAAGACAGAGACAATAATGCTATGAAGGAGATGTGTGCATACAGAAGGAGCTCACCGCATGCATGCTTTTGCAGCCTCTCCTACCTTCCTGGCTTCAGGAAGCTCTCCATAGCTCTTTATTGACATCTCAGGGCTCTTTATTTCTTGACCCTGTAAAGCCCCACCCCTAAGTTTCTAAAGCCCCCTAGAATTTAAATTAGCTCAGTTGATGAAACACTGTTGATTCTGGACGTTTCTATGGGGTTAGGACAGGCATCTATTTAATCCTAACCACTTCCTGAGCTCCTGGACTGTGCCCCGTTGATCTTTCCCTATTCACGTGGGTGACTTCTGTATGAGTGCCCCGGGAGGATTAGGATTGGGATGACAGAAAGAGGGACTTACCCTCTCTTCTTTTCCATGGGGACAATGAACTGTGTGGCGACGCCCCACACTTCTCTCTGAGCCTTACATGGGGATTTCTGCAGGACCCAGCGCTGGCTGGAGCTGACATAGCTGCTGGTAGAGACACGGCTAGAAGGCAGCCTAGCCCCGAGAAAGCAGGTTCCCAGGGGCCAACTACCTCCGGAAACCACTGGAAAGTGAGAAACCTCTGTGCCATCACCCTCCAGGAGCCAGACAAGCAGCCCAGATCATTTAAAGTACAGTTGGAATGAAGTCTCCAGTGAGCTGTCCCTTGGGGATTTAGCATTTGACCTGCCTCGGGTGGCCTCAAGCTTCAGCTCGGTAACAAGCAGGTGATAATATGGGGCTAGGGGGTCTCTCTCTGATATTTTCTGATCCTGCCCAGGGCCTCGCAGGCTAGCAAAGTGCTCTCCCTCTGACTCTCATCCCTAGTGCCCAGCTTTGCTATTTTAAAATGATCACAACCATGGCAGGTTGTCTTTAACCTCGTGAGGGAGCAACTGTGCGGTGATGGGGACCCTTCCTAATATGGCACATTGGGGAGCTGGCTCTGGAGTTTGCTCACTGGGTCATTTATTCACTAATGAACGAATAAAGAATGAATGAATATCAAATGAAGAGCATGTGTAAGACCATAGACCAAACTGCTGAATGTGGTTGTACTTGAGAATAACACCTTTCACTTTTCTAGATCATCTGGGGGTATAAATGAGCATCCTTACCTTTATAATTACCAAAGGAAATGCAGGTAATGCCATTAAAATACATTCACCCACACACACCCCCTAAAATCAAATAAAACTTTACAAACATTTACTGGGGCCCGAAGTGCTGTGACCTGCTTATTGTCACGTGCACCAGCAGGATGTTCCCATGTGGGACTTTGGGGACAGAAAGATGATGGAGCACAGCAATGGGTTCTCATGGCACCTACCCCAGAACAGCAATCAAGCAGAACCCAGGCTCTCCCTTCCCGCCAAGGCCACATTTACTAATGATGGTTAGAGAGGTTCTCAGAGCCAGGGCCTGGGAAGCAGGAGCAGAGGAGCTGAACTGAGCAAACAGCTGTAGGCCAAAGGCCTCCTGTGGTCCCTGCACATTAACAAAGTAACAGTGCCTCAGCTTGCCTCAGAGCATGTGACAAGGCCGCTGCACTTTTATTTCTTGTCTTCTTCTTCCCCCGCCCGGCAAGACTTATTTATCCAGAAATGAATGAAGAACATTATCAGTTACCTACCAATCTACCTATATTTGTGTGTGTGTGTGTGCATGCGTGCACACGCCCACATGCAATTTTTCTTCCTCAACAAGCTCATGATGATGACTGGCAGAGGCATGATCATTATCACATGACATTAATAAAATCAGAATATCTTAGAAACTGCTCCATCCTTGGCAAGATGGCCTGAAGCGAGACGGTGATTTGCCAAGGACAGTATCCAGTCACTCACAGAGCTGGAACTCGGATATTTTACCCCTAGTTCAGGATTCCTGCTTCTGTCCTCTTTAAGGATGCTCTAGCTCAGAGAAAGCCTCCAAAACATAGGGCCCTGAAGGTGGCTGGGGTTCAGTCACAAAGTATGCAGGGCCTGTGTGTGCATGCTCTATCCAGCCTGGAGATGCTCCAGAGGTGTTCACTAAAAAACCTTCCATACCCTTCCAGGTCAGTGCTTATTTTGTGCCAAGGTTCCTAGGTGTAAAGGGATGGAAGTAGGCTTGACAACGCCTACCCAGGATTCTATGTCCGTGTGTACCCTCTGTCCAGAATAGTCCCGATATCAAAGTCCGCTGCACCCGATCCATTCTTTTCCACCCAGCCAACATGTCGAGGAGGCGTTTTCAGGTCGCTCAGGCAGTGAGGAGACTTCCTCTCAATCACCCCAACCCCCAGCTCACTAGGCTCCAACCTTTAAGACTTTGAGCTTTCTCCCTCTGTTCCTGAGAAGAAAGGGGCTTTGGTATTTCTCCCAGCACACAGAGTGCTCTACCTGTGTGCGGTGAGCTTTCACAGACTTGCTCTGCGTGTGTCCGCTACGGGGACGCAGCAGCTGATGAGGTAAGCACTAACCGGGCTCCCAGCCCAGACCCTCTGATGCTGCTCACTGTGACCTGGAACCCGCATTGCCTGCTTTTACATTTGAAGAAACCTGGCCAGTCACCAAGACCTGCCCAAAGCCCCTAGCCACAGGGTGCAAAACCGTGTGGGTCCAGTTTCCACCAGCAACCCTGCCTCATGCTTCTTTCCATCCCTGCTCCTCTCCCAGAATATGGCCTAGAATGCAGTTTGCCATTCTGCATAGAATGTCAGTGGCATAGAAGGCACCTATGCGCTTACTTTAATTATGTGTGAATGTGGACCTGCACACTTGTACCGATGCTGCGGAGGCCAGCAGCATTAGATCTCTCTGGAGCTGGAGTCACCCAGCATGGGTGCTAAGAACTGAACTCAGAACCTCTGGAAGGGCAGTAGACACTCAGTTTACCACTGAGCCACCTCTCTAGCCCATACAGACATTCATAAATAAATGCTTGCCAAATCAATATGCACACTCCCATGGTGTTTGCTGGAAAAGCCCAATTTCTTCTATTAGAATTGGAAAAACTTTGGTACCATTATTGATTGGAATCACATACAGCCTCATGTGTACTCCGTAGTGGCTTAAACTCTGCAGGAACATCTTTGTGCAGAAATGCGCTGGCTGCTGCTGGGCAGGTGGGTCTCTTGAGACAAGTATAACAGGGCAGAATTTGGGTGAAGCTCTTTTCCTACACCCTCGCACCTCCTCTTCTTGGGGAAAGCAGAGGAAAGCGGAGAAAGGGGGCGCAGCTTGGGCAGATCAACGCAACAGCTCTGTGTGTAGCTACACTCAGCTCTGCAGCTTCAGGCTAGGGAACTTTCAAAACCAGCCTTGGGTTTCAGGCAACATCCTATCTCTCAGTTCTCATAGTGTTAACGAGGGGCACTGTAATACTCTCTCTCAGTAACTTTGTAGGGAAAATCTAATGAAGCAACAGGTGGCTATGCCTGGTGCGGTCGCTTTGCACAGCATTTAGCCAATCAGAGCAGAATGTCCTCCACCCTCTAGTTTGGGTCTTTGTCTCTGCCTGGTATTTGTCTTCTGCTGTCTGTAAATCCTCTGTTTCAGGCACCTGCCACGGGATAAAGACTTCTCCGTGGGGCAGAGACAGGTACTATTTACCACAAGCCCACGGAACTGCCCAGGTCTCTGCCTGCCCACGAGCACGTGCACCAAGCGACTCCACCCCTGCTAGCTGCAAGCGGTCGGGATCAGGCATAGCCCACCGAGAAGAAAGAAAAGCAACAAACCATTAAAAGTTAGCAAAAGAGAGAAGCACTTACCGTTTGCTGCGACCCCCAGGCTGGCGGAGCCACTTTTAACTAAGAATGAATTAGGGACAAACTCTTCCTCAGAGTCTGAGTCCGGGGTTGGCTGGGCCACACCGTTGCCTAGCAACCGCCTCTGGCTCTCATTGGCCGGAGGGGAGGGGGGCGGGGAGGGGGACTGCTCAATAGGGGTTGATGAAGCAGATGAACAATGCAAGGGAGCACCTGCGGGCCACAAAGACAAACACAGACAGAAAAAAAATAATGAAAATCGATTTCGAGGCACACGGGGAAGGGGAGGCAACAAAATAAAAACACACATCAACTGGGGAGGGGGCTCTGAACACTACGATCCACTGCACGTGTGGGCTGGACAAATGCTGTCCCTGTGCAGAGAAAGTTGGCCAGCGCTCCTTCTGAAGAGCAGGGACAGCTCACAAAAGTGACCCTAGCAAAGAGCACCTCGGAAGCAGCAGGAGGGTCTTCCGTTGTTTAGCCTTTCTTTGACAGAGGCCGGAAAGCCTAGGGTTGTCTTCTGCTGACTGAGTCTTTTTACAGAACAAGCGGACGCCCTCTAGGAGCCACTGTGGCCTTTCTGGTAAAATGAGCAGCCAGGGTTGGGTGAAGGCCGAGCCCTTGCGACCCAACCATTCTGTGATGTCACTGAACTGAAATGATGTTCTTATTAGCGAGATTTGAATCCAACTTGCCTGCAGTAAGTCCTGGGCCTCATAAAAAGTAGTGAGAGCTGGAAAAAATGATCTAAGGCCCTCTCTCACCTTTAGTAGCTCAGCACTCCAGCACACCAGAGTGTTAGTTTTCTGAGGATCTAGCATTTTACAATTCTTAAATTCTGACATTCTTTGTAAACTTGTTGAAATCAAGAGTTTTATCAGCCTTACTCCTTTATCCAAAGATTGCAATGTAATGCCAGGCTCACACAAAGCACAGAAGAGATACTCTGTGCATAGATTCATGCTAGAGATCCGACGTACTCGGATCCTTATATTCTGATAGCTGAACATCCTGTCATCTTAGGACACTGGCAGAGATCCTGACTCAGAGTTTCTGTGGTTTAGCACTATTTTATAGTTCTACAGTTACAGCTTTTGGCAGTTCTGTGAGCAAATTCCTAACTCTTCAGAAGGAAGGGGCGGCATGGGAGCATTCCCAGGCTTGTGTGCTGAGGACCTTTCCACACATGTAGTACATCGGGCACAGGAGAAGACATACGCACAGACATGTACAGTATACAGTACGACACAGGCGGTGCCCGTCAGCAAAGCTGTTACTGTCTCACACCTTGACCGCAGAATGTCACCAGCTCTGCAAAGGGCCTTAGCCTCAGGAAACACAGCCCATCCCAGATCAGGACAGTTAGCAGGACGCTAAGAGGCACAGAACTTCTGATCTGGGGAGGGGGGACATAACAGAAGCCCCCACAGTTCACAGCCACCAATTCCAGTGGAATTTTACGGCTCCCACCATGTTATTGTCAACTTCTGAGCCTGAGTGCATGTCAGCGCTTCAGAAGCGCTCTGGGTGACATCTGGCTGGTTCATTAAAGAGCTTCATCAAGGACAATGCAGGAAGTGGGGAACAATGACCAAGGTACATTTTTGGCTGGTTCTTGGTTTCTTCAACCAAAACCTTCAGGCCATAATTTAACTGTCTAAACCTGTATCCCTGATTCACCATGAGAGTCGTCTCTGACACCCTTTCTCAGAACAGGCCTGGTCTCCCCATTTGATACCATCATTTTCTTGGTTATAGTCAAACATCTGCAACACTAAAATATACAATACATCCTGTGGGCATGGTTCACACGTAGAATGGGCTTCACAAGTATGACAGAATCAAGGTTTACATCACTGCCTACCATTTTATTAGCTCTATGATTTGGGGGGAAATGGCTTCCATTTGCCCATTTGAAAGCAGCCCATGCCCCCTGCACTCTGGTTTTTATGCAGTAGCTATGAGCAGTATAGATGATCTGTGTACGGTTCCAGGATACAAGAGCATGGAAGACCCCAGAGTCAATGCTCACCAAATGTTTGGAAAATTGAATAAAACCATCACATCAATACCCCTGTTCATGAATCTTTCCTCTCCCAAACTTTCTCTCTCAGGCTGTATTTACTAAGCTATGTAAATACTCATTTCCTCATTTTTGCAGTCTCCAGTCAGAGCCTCTGATGAACTGGCGTACCATGCTGAATTGTTACTGTATCAGACCAAAGCTAAGGAAGAGATGTTGTTCCAGAACGCTTCTGACACCCTCCCTCAGTAGAACTGCCAAGCCTTACCAACTACAGCATTAAGTAAACTGTTTCATTTCAAAGTTCAGGACCCAGCTTCAAGTCCAACCCTATGCATCCCTCAAGGCTTCATCCCTAACTGAATTCCCCAATGAAAGGTCAAACTTTAGCATGTTTGGGAAGCATCTGTGAGGTGCAGACATTGTCAGAACTCTGTTTGTTACCTTTTGCTCATTTGCTGGCAAGGCATTCATCTCAGTGATCTCTAAGGTAGGATAATTTCCCAACAGTCAAGAAAAATCATAGGAAATATTTACAAGTCACAAATTTCAAGTTTCCATGTAGTGTGTTTTATGATACATGTATCATAGCAATTGGAATTGCAATGAATGGAAAGGCATGGGTTGCCAGCTTTGGCTTTATTTATTTATTTTTACTAGAACAGTTGATGTCTACAAATCCATAGTAAACGCTGCTTCATCCTACAGATATTTCCTAATAATTTCTGTATTATTAGGCTGGAAGACGAGGACTATGAGAGACCCAGCTGGTGGGTAGGTAGGAGGAGGGGAGCAGGTACGTGGGCACTTGGGCTTTAAGCAAGGCAGAGGTAGGACAAGCCAGACAGTGTGCCAATCAGATGTGAGGGATGAAAGGCTGGGGTTCATTTCATCTGGGGGGTGGGAAAAGCTCCAAGGAGACATAGACGATCACAATGTCCATTAACAAGATGCCGTGTGAACATGCTTGGCAGAGGGCACATGCCTAGAGCGCCCTTTCTTTTCCTGCTCTCGGCAATCTATCTATCCTAGTCTTGAACTCTTGTGCTTCTGTTAATCTCTCAAGTCTGCAAAGGCCTGCAGAGGCATGCTGGTTGGTTCCTCTTGCTCTCCTGGACACTGACCTCTACGGAGTGAATGCATCCAGCTCCTTGCACTGACTCCATCTGGTTGGCACCCCTGATGTGCTGTGGAAGTTTTGCCTCTGAGTTCTACAATGCTGTTCATTCTCCATGGAGTCTTTGTTCTCTCCACTACTTCTCAGCTTGTCTTGCTGGTCCTACCTTATCCTTTGGGCTTAACGACCTCCAGCAGAAAGGGCTCATGATGCTGCAGTCCTAGGGATCACCCCACTGAGTTGCCCCCCTGAGCACCGTGGATCCCTCGTGTTTCACCTTTCCTGTCTGTCCAGTGTTTAGTTGTCTGTGCCTGCTTGGTTCCTCTTGTACTGATGGACTTAGTGACTCCCCTGGAGCAACAACTCATCAATATACTAAATGAATAGAAGGTTGGAGGTTATCTTGAGTGTGAGTAGCTTTAGGTAGAAGAAAATTTGACTTTAGCTGGGGAATTGTAGAAGCCTTTAGAGCAGGAAGGTACCAAGCCCAGGGCATGCTCTGTAAGATTTTTGTCCTAGTTCACAGTTCAGTAGAATGATAAGTCAAGATGACCCAGGGATTGCCATTAGAGTGGGGCCAGATGCTCGTGTATCCAGGAAGAATGTCTGATTCCTGGGGTTCAGGTAGGCTGAGCGGAACCTAGATGTACAGATGCTGCTACTCTGTTTATGGGTAGACGAGATGATATGAGTGGATAAACTTTCCCAAGCCACATTCAAACAACCAAGGGGGCCATAGAAGAGTGGGAGGAGGGGGAGGAGCAAAAATAACTATTTTGATTTTAAAAGCTTCACTAGACAAGGAAGAAACATTTGTACTTTTAACACCAACTTGACATTTGCCTTTGTGTCACTCAGCATTTGTGTGTGTTCCTTTCCATGTATGCACACAGGAAGAACTTGTCTAAGCACGTAAACTATAGCATAACTGTATGAATTAAATATCAGATTGCTTGGATTTCTTCATAATATAAACATTTGTTAATTCTTGTATATATTGCATTTTGAGCATATTTTTTAGTACTCCCCTACTCTCTTTTTTATTGCCTTTCCCTTTTCCCATTTATCCCCTAGAAAATGTCACCTCTACTTACACAGAATATATACATATATGCTATATACATTTCTTAGGACATGGTCCCAGTGAATCCAACTTTAGCATGGAGTAGGTAAAGTTAGGCAACCTGAAATGTTATGGTGGGAGGTGGGGCAGGTGTGCCAGAGCAGGAGACCAGCAATGGGTATATGCTTTCCAATGCAATGTGAAGGATACAGATTCATCCCCATGTTAAAGCTTAATCGGTAGAGACTTAGAGCAATGAAATCATTTGTCTGTGGCCAAAGGAACCCATGAGAAAACTCATACCCCCAAAGTTCCCGTCACTGAATCCTGAGATGGAAATTGATGAACCCTAATTTGGATTCCCAAGGAGGTTCAGAGAAAATACCGGCTCAGAGAAAGAGACACAGAGAAACCAGAAAGACCTTGACCTTCCTTTTAACTGGTCTAACCCAGGATCAAAGTCAAGTTTTGCCAGCAGGTGACACTGTATGTCACCCCACAGTCTCTGTTTTTCCTTTAGAAACTGGGGCAAGAGTTAGTGAGATGTGATGCTGGGAGTTGTCCTGAGGCTCATTAGGAGCCCAGCAGTCAGCTTGCTCTCCAAAGGCTCAACAGATACTGTTCTCACTGCTGTCGCTCCAAGCAGAGACCAAGAAGTGGGTTGCAGAAAGAGACTCTCACACACATCCAAGCCTACCAATGAGAATTCTATAAAATTGTATTATTTGATGATGTAACAAAAGAAAATGAGAGAGAGAGAGAGAGAGAGAGAGAGAGCTCACTATGATACACAAGAGACTGCCAGTCAGAGAAACCTGATATCTAAATCATACCTTTGTGTAAAATGATAATAGCCTTAAAAAATGAAATCTGATGCTCTCCTGGTGTCATACACTTGGGAGGTTGAGGCAAGAAGACTGCTTGGAGCTGGAGGCCACCCCGTTTCCACCACGACAAGCAATAATGAAATGAAGACAAATATACAAAGAATGAAGGGAAAGAACTTTGGCCTCCGAGCACACACAGTACAGCAGTTCTCCCAGGAATCTCTTAGCTTTCTGGATAATGAATTATTAGAATAACTTTGGAATATACAGAAGACTAAAATTGTGTGGCATTAGCTAATAGACAAGTTTATTTCTCTCTTGAAGCTGCTACCCCACCCCCACTTAGCATTCTTGAGAAAACCATTTGATTGCCCAAAGTAAATTGTATTGATCAGTGTTTAACCCCATCCAGGCTATGGTAGGGATATCTGCTGCATGTGTAAAATGTCAACAAGTACGAGCCCTACCTAGACAGTTTTAATTGTGGCTCATGGGGAGAGATGATCCTGAGAAACTCCCCAGGTCACCTGAAGAGCTTCCTAGTAACTTTAGAACTAGAAGCCCTGTAACATGGCAGTGCTGAGCCTGGCTCACAAACATCACTAAAAACTGACACAACATCTCTTCCTCAGCACCACTTCATCACTCCACCTAGACAGAGCACCCTCCCTCTCTTCTCACAAACAGACATGCATGGTCTAGCTGCTTGTAGAACCAGTAAAATCCTGCTTGTTTCTGAGAAGAGGCTGGGGCACTGACAGCCTGAGAGATTGGGGCCTGGTGGAGCAGCTCCCCACGCCCCATCTTATGCCAGTCAACTGTCTTCATGGCTACTACTTGGGCCAACTGGAGACCATGCACTGTTCATCTCTGCACTCTGCTCCAGCCCAGAGTCCCACATCAGCACCGATTTGCAGAACCTGTCCCTCTGGTTACTTGCGTTGATTCCATCCCATGCCTTTTCAAAGGGATGAAAATCTGGGCACGGAGAGTGACCATCTGTCACTTGTGGGGAGGCAGTCCCAATCTGTACTTGCTGTTCTGTACTAATCAATCGTGACACTCTATTTCTATGAAGGATCTTATTTGGATGGGTTTTAGGTGGTCACCCTGTTGTAAGGCAAAAGATGGAGGTAACAGCCGTCTACGCTTCCTGTGTCGTTCAGAGGATGAAATGAGGCAATAAAAAGATACAGGATAGAAATGATCTCAGTTACAATAGGAGATCAGATCTCCTAGCACAGGAGAGGCTCCTAAGACCTTTATAGAAGGGGTGCATTTGGGTAAATGTATTAGATAAAAAGGTTATTTAAAATTGAAAAAAAAATTTATAATGTCGTCACTGTGTGAACAACTTTACATTTGAATATGCGTTTACATCTTTAATCTATCATACAATGTTTTGTTGGGGAAACGGCTCGTTGTGTAAAGGTCCTTGTCATGTGGCCCGCCACCCTGAGCTTAAGCACAAAAGCTCATATGACCTCCACATGCAAGCACTGGTGAACATGTCCCCGCCAATAAATGCAAATCAAAACATAAAAAATTCTGTAATGAGAATATATAGTACTTATTCACACTTTTAAACTGGTGTTTTAAAACTGCAGGGGAAATAAAGCAATATACATGAAAGTATCTTGTGTCTAGTAGGTGCTAAGAGAGCTGCTGGTCTTCAGTATAAATACAGAGTCATATACTAAAACTAGTAATATATACCCGTCATGTTTAGACCGTAACATTTTGGAGTTTAACTTATTTTATGGCTTTCTCCATTCTATCCTCCCTCTCTCCCTTCCTAGCCCTTTTTCCCTCCCTCTCCTCTCCTTTCTTGGTTTCTGTGTCTCACTTCATTGCCTATGTTGCTATGCACACAGACCAGTTTCAGACTCAAGCTCATGGCAATCCTCCTGCTTCAGCTTTGCTGGGACTTCAGGCATGAGCCTGAATTCTCCATTACCCATTCTTTTCAAGGAACAAATTCAATGGTGAGATTTGTAAAACCAACAACAAATAATAAAAGTTATTTTAAAGGGAAGACGACACCCACAGAAACCCAACTCAGGAGACGGTTCTTGACCAAGAGTCCTGCTGGGAAAAGTCAGGCAAGAATAAACCCCCTATATGTCCCAAGCTCAGTCAGCAGTGCAACCCAGGAAACCCTTGGGTCTCAGGCTCCAGCCCAGCAGCTCCTACTCTGTCAACCACTCCCACAGTGTTTGTTTTCAGAAGCAGGTCCTGGTCATCTGTCTTTGTGACTTACGCTGGGAAAATGGTCTTTGGAAACAAGACACAGTAAATTACTCAGGCTCAGGGCATTTGATCTCCTCCTCCTCCACCTCACAAGTTTCTTAAGGAGGTTGGTTTTGTTTGTCTTCATTCATGAAGAACGGAGCTTTGCTTTCATAGGCTTGCTAAGGAGTAGCTTCCTCCTCCACACTAAGAAGATAGCCTTAAGGCTTCCCTGTTCTTCACATGGGGTCTGACTCTCTGCCAGTTAGTATGCTGTGTGGCAGAGCACTATTTGAGGAAGACATTAATTTATTTTAGACAATCTTTATTTTATTGGGGGAAATAATTTACATGCCATGCAAGCAATCCATTTCACGGACACCACTCAGTGGGATTGAGCATATTCACAGAGCAGTGGGGGCCATTACTATACGTTTCATCTACGAATGTTTGCGTTACCCATGAAGGAGCACCATAGGCATCTGTAGGTTCCTTATGTTTCCTCGAGACCCTGATACTTAGGGCAACCACAGATTTGTTCTTTAGCCACACAGTTTTGCCTATTCTGGAATTTTCAAGGGAATGAAATCATACATTCTGGGCTCTTTTGTGACTGGCTTCTTTCACTGAATAGGTCTTTACATTTTGCCTACATCTCCCTATGTTGCCAGTTAGCACTTCAATGGATGGATATGTGAGATTTTGATCATCTACATATCAAACCTTGCTTGTTTCCCTTCTTGGCTATTATTGATGGCTGCTCAGCTTTTGCACATGGGATTTTGCTTGGGGAGTGTGTTTTCACTTCTATTTCCATTGGGTGTAAACTCGGGTGTGGAGTCACTGGACTGGAGGCTATCCTAGTTAGCTTTGTCAACTTGGCACTGCCTAGAGTCACTTGAGAAGAGACTCTCAACTGAGGAATTGCTCAGATCAGATCAACCTATGGCTGTGTTATGGATGGTATCAATTGTCAATATAGAAGGAACCAGCCCACTGTGGGCGGTGCCATTCCTTGGGCAGGAAGTCCAAGCTAGAGAGCATGAACTTGTACAAGCATTATAATTTCTGCTATACTTTGCTGGCTCTTGAGTTCCCTGGTTAGAGGCAATTCATTAGAATAACAAACATGCCTGCTTTCCTTGATAGATTACAACCAGTAGGTTAAAATGAACCCTTTGCCCCAAAGTTTTTTTTTTTTTTTTTTTTTTTTTTTTTTTTTGTCAGAGTAATTTATTGCAGCAACAGACAGAAAATTAGAACAGATGGTAGATAATTCCATGTTTAACCTTTTAAGGAAGTGTCAGGTAGTTTTCCAAAGTAGCTATGTCATGTTACATTCCCATTAACAGTTGACTTCCCTACATCATTGCCAGCACTTGTTATTACCTACCTTTCTGAATACAGCTATTCTGGTGTGTTTTATTTGCATAAATAAAAAAAGAAAGCTTGCAGTAAAACTGATCAGCTTTCATGTGTGTGCTGACCACTTGGGTACCTATCTTCTTAGGAGAAATTTCTCTTTGTTTTCCCCTTGGTTCCTTTTCTTAGTTTTAAGTTGAGTTATTTGCTTTTATTATTATTATTTATTTTTATAAAACTCAGTTGCAACCCTGAGATTTTTCTCACAGAAGTTATTTTGTGCCTACTATACCAGGCACTGTTCTGAGAACTTCAGACAGGTAAAGAAAGGCAGATTCTTGGCTTCTGAAGAGTTGCATTCTAGTAGAAGAGACAATCAATGATCTATAAACAAATATCTATATAGAAGATAATTGTGTGTGCATGCAATCGTGTGTGCATATATAATGAGTACAGAGTCAGTTGTGATATGGTGGCTGTGTTGTTGTAGCAGTGTGGTAAAAGGGGTGGTCTCTCTGAGGAGGTTCCAGTAAAAGTACTGAAATATGAGTCATTCAATATTAGGGACTGCCTCTGCTTCAGGTAGCGAACCCAGCAATGACAAAATCCCTCCAGTAGGACCATGGTCATTTGAGGCACAGTAAAGGAAGCTAGCTGGGCTAGATGAATGGAATTCATAAGGAGAAAACTCCAGATGACTCAGGAAACCTTTCCAAGGGCCAGGTTACAGATGGATAAATTCTGCAACAGAAGGCCACCAGGCAACTCATATGTCTTATGAGTTATATCCCCTCAGGACAGGGATGGATCTTATTCATTGCATGTGTCCACAGCCAACACAGTGATTCCACAGATAGTTGGAGCCTGTTACACGCTAGGCTGGATCCTATTACGTGATAGAGTAGACCACAACTCACTAAGCTCCTAATGAAACAACAGTGAGATGTGACAGTGTTTCCAGTGTAGACACGCGCATCACATTTGTCGTCGCCTCTGATCTGACCCAGTCCTTCTTTCTCTATGGTAGGGGAAGTGAGGACAGATGATGTGGTTTGTGCCGGACACATGACTCAGGCTGTAAAGTGCCAGATGAGACAAGACTAGGGGAGGTGAGTGAGATCTAGACCTGAAACTCAGACTTCCAGCAGGTTGTTTCATTTTGAAAAAAAAAACTCGGGATGTCAAGACTTGGTTTTACTCAACCTGGGTCTCATGAAGAGGAAATGAACTCAAATGTACCCATCATGTGTTATCTCTCTCTGCCTCTTCCTGCGTCCCTCCCTCCTCCCCCACTTTCCCTCTCCCTTCTTCATTCTCGGTTCCATTTCCTGGCCAACCCCAGTCAAACTCCAAAGTAGTTCTGTGGGGAGTCTTGACTGAGACTGCAGACACGGAGCAAAAACCAGCCCTCAGCCTGGAGGGACTCAGAGCCCCAGGATTCAGAGACTGAAATGCATCACATTACAAGGGAGGGGCGGGGATGCAGAGGAAGGGAAGAGTGATGAGGGAAGTACTGATGGGCAGGGTGACTGGCAGCTCTCTGCTCTAAGTTCCAAGTTCTAACTATAGCCTCAGGCTTCTCACGGGCTCTTGCAGCCTTCCAGGGGGATATAAGATACTTTATCTAGGCCCCTGGAGGCTAGAATTGGGCTGGGGAGAAGGCCTCTCTCCATGGAATGTGGGAGGGGAAGATGAAAGGCCATCTGCACTATCTCTCTCTGTCAAACTGTGCTGGCAAATGTGACCAAAGAGCCACTGAAATTGATGGTGAGCCTCAAACAATCTGGCTACAGAGAGAGCTCTGCTCTATCAGGGAGGTTTGGGCAGCTTAACTTCTGCACTGAGATGTGATGAAGAAAGCGCTTCCAAACAGCTGCTCAGAATCATTTATTACTTCCTGGGGCCGTATCTCCAGATATTTGCCTTCTCCCACTCAATTTACACAGCTGCGCATTCTAGGCCTCATAGCCCGGGAAGAACATAACCTGATTGCCGGGGCCGCTACTCAGATGTGGGGGAAACCTCAGACCTAGAAGGAAGGGGCAAGAGATATGGAACCCTTTGGGGGAAAGAGCTAGTTGCTGGAGGTAGAGTAGTTACTGACAGTAACTTAGCACCTACTATGTGTCCAGCTCTGTGGAACCATTTTTATGTGAATCATCATCTTCAATCAGCAGAAGCCCTTGACAGATGTAGAATGCTTGAGCATTCCTCATGCTCAAGCAAAATGCTCAAGGATACACAGCTGGTGGGGTGCCAGGCTAGGCTGTGGGGGGTTCTCAAAAGGCATCCTTGGTCAGGTTTTAATGCGGAAAGAGATGGAAGAACAGACATGCTTTTCACTCTCAACCAAATCATGTAGGGAAAGGAGCTTTGGTGTGAGAAGGGCATTTACCACACGTCTCTGGCACACTGGACACTGCTGAGCTCTTTAGGTGTGCTTTGCCACACAGCCTTTGCAACAGCCATTAGTCCCTATTGAACCAATAGTATTCAAATCTGAAAATCAAGAAGTTTATGGGACCAGGATATCCTTTCTCACTGCTGTGGTTAACAAAACCAATTTAAGAAAAGCAGGGTTTATTTTGATTTATAGTTTGAAGACAGAGCCCACCACAAAGGGGAAGGCAGGGCAGATAGGACTGGAGGCAGCAGGTCACACTGTATCTACCCATTTGGGAAGCAGGGAGATGGATGCTGGTACTTAGCTCATTTTCTTGTATTCAGCCCTGGACCTCAGCTCACGGATCCATAATGTTCACATTTAGGTGTGTTTTCCAATAGCAATGAAATCAATCTACAAATTCCCCCATGATCATACCCAGAGATTTGTCTCATAGGTGATTCTCAATCCTGCCAAGTTGACTATGAACATCCAGTCTCCAAAACCTGCAAGGGACTCCCGCCTGACTTGCTAGCCATGTGTTTGGCATTCCTTGACTTACCCCAACATGCCTGCAGCATCTCACTTTGCTATCTGTCAGAGGATGCTCTCTCTCTGTGTGTAGTTTGTCTTCACATGGCATTCTCTCTAGAAAGCTACTGATCCTATTGAATTAAGGTCCTATCCTATTCAGAATGACCTCATCTTAGCTAAATGTTATTGCAGTGACCTGATTTCTAGATGGTCATATACTCAGCCCCAGGAGGCTTGAATTTCATTCTATCTATTTTGATGAAGCTGTGGGGTGATGGGGGACTCAATTTTACCCACAATACCACCTTGTAGACCTTCTCTCATAGAATCGTTGACAGATAAAATGGTCAAGTGGCTTGCTCAAGATCTATAACGATAACTCGCAAATCAAATCTATATCTCTCCACAGTGCCCAAAGGGCATCTGCCATGAAACTATGCCTTGCCAACATGAGGTTTGCTCAACTGGTACCCATTTACATATAAAGGACTTCCACATACACCTCTATGAAATAAGCCTTATCCTCACCTTAGTGCTGAAGAAAAAAGGAGTTGGATAGGCAGAAGTCATCATGTTTGAAAGAAAAAAGACACAAGGAGAGAATACTGTCTACTCAGTGTCACTAAGAGATTGATGGCATTGTGGTAGCAGTTAGACACCAAAAATTGACCAAGAACTCAACACAACTGGCTTGATCTTTAAGGCTTTCTGTCCAGCCCAACAGAGTAAACTAGATTTGGTGGGAGTGGTTTTGAATATTTCTGATTCTTTGACCCAAACGGCTCATCTGTAGATAGAGTTTATACTTTGGAAGCTGAAGACACTGGGCAGACCACTTCAGACATTCTGATCATATCTCACTTCCTGGGTAGCAGAACCACATCGTGGCTAGCAAAAGAGTCTTGCTTTCTGGAGGGCAGAGCACAGAGTAGGCCATCAGGTGTCCAAAGCTTCTCAGTGCCTCGTGAGCAAATTTTGGGGAACAGCATTCCTTGACCAATTCCAAGGTCTGTATTGGCCTTGAGTTTCATGTGACTGGGAAGATGAGGGAAGAGAGAAGGGGCCTGCAGGGTAGAAAATGCATTTGGGATGTTCCTTTGTATTCAGTGCAGAGTGTGCTGGTTGGAGAGGCAGGCGTGTATATTTAGAATAATTCTGTGTGTGTGTTAGGTCTACTACACCTTGTGTAAGCCAGAGAATGCAACCACTAACTACAGGAGATGCTCAAATCTTATTTTGAAAAGTTCTTCTACTCATGGGTCACGACTAGACCATTGTTCACAGTTCCACATTGGCTTTAACCAATATCCCAATAGAACTGTAGACTTAGACTGGGCCCTTACCTATCTTTGCAAAGTTCTCTGTTTAAAGGCCAAGCAAATGCACAATAAGTCAATGCCTTATGATGCTGCAAGGCTGGAGAGCCCAGAGCAGGACTCAGTGTCCCATTCCCAATGGAACTGACACTTTTGCAGAAGCCCAGTGGTGAGCTGAGGGTCAGGCTTAGGACGCAGGCAGGCACAGATATGTGCATTTGTGTTTATAGGGTGGGTTGGTCAGTGTCCCAGGCCAGAGGAGCTGCATATGCTGAGCATCAAAGATAGGAAAGAGCACACAACTGATAAAGGACAGCGGGCTGACATGAGTGTTTCTAGGGAAGACCTAGGGAGGGGCACAGAGGTGAGTGTACCGGAAAGCTTACTGCACAACAATGCCTGCCATTCCTTCTTTGGCTCCAGACCCTGCAGTGGCAACCGAATAAGCTTCACCATGAGAATTGAGCCACCAAACTTCCCTGAAGCTAAAAATGACCATGTGACAAGGCTACCTTTATAGCTCTCCTAATGTTCCAGCACTAAAGCTAGCGAGATTGATTTGCGCCATTCTGCGAGTCCCCAGTCTCTCTCTCCAAGTTCCTCTTTATTACCCCCATTTAGCAGATGAGAAGAGGGAAGTTCAGGAAGGTTAAGTGACTACATTCTGAAAGTCTATGATTTTCTGAAGGAAGCCGCCCCTCAAGCGTTCTGCCTGAATAACCGAATCCTTTGCTCTCAGGAGGAATTTTATGCAGGGGAGGGAAAAAAATGACTCGTTAATCACAACAATGCTCACAGCGGTTACTAGTGATCTCATCCTTTCTCCTTAGCAGTCTATCACATGGTGTGGAAGACACATATCCATTTAATCCCACAACAGTCTGATGACCCGGATACTTATATTCTTCCCATTTCAGAGAGGAGGAGTCTTCCTTTTACAGCGCTCAATCAGCCTGGCCAAGGTCCCGTGGTTATCCGGGCAGAGAAAGGACCAGAGGTGACTCCAGATGGCTGAGGACCCACTGTCTGTGAAGCAAATCACTCCTCTCTGAAGCTGACAAGCAGTCCAGCTCTGACGGCTAGATGTGTACAAGCAGGAGACCATGGTCTGGAGCAGCCAGAGCAAGAGGCCTGAAGTTAGCTGTTCGGGTGTGAATCTGTTTTACCATTTACAAGGTGTGCTACCCTGGGTGAGAATTTCTAGTTCTCAGAGCTCCAGCACATCTGCTGTAGAATGAGGACAGTGTCAGCTCCTGCCTCATGGGCTTATGCAGGATAGGAGTGCAGACCCAAAATCCATTTGAGCATTTGTGCCCACTTGTTAGCTATTCTGCACCAGACAGTATACCTGCTGTGTCTTATCTCTGATTCTCACAGGAACCTGGGCAGTGAATTTATTGCTCCTATTTTGCGAAGAAACACATTTAGACAAATAATGTACATAGAGCGATGCATCATGGGAACTGCACAAAGCTGGACTAGAATCCATGATGGTCTGATTCCCCAGTCCGTGTTGTTTCCCAGCGTGACGTCTTCACATGCAGCACTGCAGAGGGCACTGTCAGCCACTACAGTGCAGTTCTTGGTATATGACTTGTGTGTATGGGTATGTGTGTGCAAGTCTGTGTGATGCATGCATGCCTTTGTATGTATGTGTTTGCATGTGTGCGTGCATGCACATGGGTATGTACATGCATGCATGCGTGTGCATGTGTGTGGCGTAAGTGTATGTGTATGTAGGGGGCATAGCATGACAAGCCAGGCAGGAACAGCACAGAAGACTACTGCATTCAGGCTTCAGCTATTGTTCTATAATAAAGATGTAATTATTTCATAAGGATAATAACAAGTCATCCCATGTGCAGAACTCTTGCCGGTGCAGAAAACCCTTTCACACCATTATCTCATCGCATCCTATAATGGCCCTGCAGGCAGAGGAGTAGAGCTAATTACGTTAGGTTTTGCTTGTGGCAGCCTCTCTCAGTTGTCTACCGATACCCATTGCCCTCTCTAACAGCATTCTGACTCTGATCAGTGGACCAGGCCTCAGTTACGTATGTCCATTGCTGGATTTTGATTGGCAGATTACAGTGTTCCATTCTCCTCTTGGCAGTGTGACCAAGGCTCAGGGTGACAGAAACTTGGGGTCACCTGGATGTTGTACATAATGAATCATCTGCATATAATGCTTGAGATTTTAGTAGCAGAAGCCAAGAAGCTGCCCTGAGCTTTGATAAACCAGAGTGTTTTGCTGAGTGATATAATGCAGGATAGATTAATAATAACGCTTACAGGTGAGTTGAGTTTGACTTCCGTACATGTCATCTTAAGATATACCACCTTTCTTTGGAAAGCTGTGAAGAGTAATCTCCTCTATCATTTTAGCTGGGTTTGCAATCACCTAGGAGACACACCTTTGAATAAATAGCTAAAGATGTTTTCAGAGAAGTTTCCATAAGGAAAGAAAGATCCACCTTGAATGTGGGTGGCAGCATCCTAGGTGCTGTGGTCCAAGACTGAATACAAATAGAGAAAGGAGAAGGGGAACTGAAAACTAGCATCATCTTTCTGACTTGCAAATGTGGAAACATTTTATCCAGTTATCTCAGGGTCCCAACACCAGGCTCTCTGCACCTGATAGAAACAATAATACACACCCCTTTTCTTTAAGTTGATTTTGTTAGGTAAGAAAAATACCAGAGCAGCATGGTGGCTCTGGTATTTGGTGTTCCCTTCAACACTTCCCTTCTTTCCAGAGTCTCTGAGCTGATGTGTTAGAGGGTGGACATGGGAGCCATACCCGAGAATCCTGGGGATGTCAGCTGCACAGTGGTCCTAAGGCTACCTCCCGTTACCTGAGATGCTGACACCTGCTTGCAGGCTGGCTGTGAGGCCAGGGTGGGCGCTGGCCCTGTCATGTCACATCAGGCCTGGCAAGAGGAACCTGTGGTGAATAAAACCCTGGCTTTCTTGGTACTTCTAGCCCAATGAGGCAGGCACGATTGGATGCCTTGTCTCATCTCACCCCAGGTCCACTAAGACCTTTGATTCTTCTAAAAACCAATGGCAGAGAGTAATCTTATTAGGGATTAAGCCACAGTCAGAAGTCTCAGACCCTGGTCTCTTTCTTCCTGCATTCTTCTCAGTGTCGAAACCCTGATGTGTAGCTGCAGACCTTGACTTCTTATTAAAGGATCCTCACAGCTGGTCTCAATGTCATGTGACAGCTCGAGCAGGGTTCTTCTTCCGGCCCCCCTTAACACCTGCACTTCGAAGCCTGATCATATTCACTGGGGAACATCTTGCTGTAAGTTTTCCACAGAGCCATCTCGCCAGGCCTGAGCTTCTGCACTTCCTGAAGAAGGGCTTATCCAAAGTGCAACAGATGACTCCCTGTGTCATAACTGATTTCCTAAGGTCCAGCTGAGCCATTCCAGCTGCTAGAGTGCCCACTGGTGCTAATGCCTGCTTTTGCTTCTGTTTTTTTTTAAAGTTGTCATTCTTTGATAAAGCCTCTGTGATTAGCTTATGTTAAATTAGGCTGAGGACTGTCCTTGCTGACCTCTGTAGGTCTCCATAGCTATTCCCATGGTTGCTGACTATACACAGGAGCTTGCTGTCCTGACCTCTCTGGCCTTCGTGTGGACTTTGTGTGATACCCTTCCTAGTATCTGTTCTGAAAGTACATTTCAAATGCCATATTCTTTGAAAGAGGTAGGAGAACCCACCCTCTTAAGTGGGAATATAAGGCTGTCAAGGTCATACATCCATTAATGAAGACTTACTGAGTCTTCATCCACTCGATCATATATTTGTTCAACAAGTATTTCTTGAAAGCTGCATAGTCCCGGGGGCTATGTCAATGGAACTATTCTATGGAACTCACAGACTCATGGGATGTTCACTGCTATGCTTTGGATAGGAACTATTCCCATGAAGACTCATTTGTGTTGAAGGCTTGCTCCTGTCTGATAGTGTTGCTAAGAAGTGGTCATGAGAGTGTCAAGTTTATCAATGGTTTGATCCATTGCTGAGTTTATACTGAATGTACTATTAGAATGTGGGCCTGGTTGGAAGAAGCAGGTCTCTGGAGAAATACCTTTAAAGTACATACCTTGCTTGTTGCTAGGCCCTTCCCATCTAACATTATTTATTTTGCTTCCTGTCTGTCTGCCAGATGGTGAGCAGTTCTGTGCTATCTTGCTCTCTCCGCAATGATGCTCTGTCTCACCGTGGCAGACTCACAAAATCGTGAACTAAAACCTATGAAACTTTGAGCCCACACATATCCTCCTTTTGTAAAATTGCTTCTTGTTCAATATCTGCTAAAAAAAATAAGTAGCATATGCATTTACTGAAAAGCAGCACGTGCATTTACTGAAAAGCAGCACGTGCATTTACTGCGTGCTATGTTTGTGTTATTTAATGTGCACCTGCATGAGACGTTGCACAGGTGAGGGCGACTGCTGCCAAACTGAGCCTCGCCCTCCTCTGTGTTTTTGTTGCACCATCCATTCCATCTGCAGCCTGTAAGTGAGGTCTACTCTGTGCTGGAACCAAGGATGCAGGTGAGCAAATCAGGCAGAAGTGGTGCACAAGCTGTGCCAAACCTGAGGAAGGGGAGGAGTTCCACTCGGGAGTTTAATCACCCTGGGAGAGGAATCAGAAGACAAAGTGCCTTCTGCTCAACCTCTACAGATGCCCCTTCCTGCTCCAGAGACTTCTGTGGCCATGTCTTATTAAGGGGCAATCTTCTGTGCTTTGAGGCTCTGGCAGGAGCCAAGTTAGTAAAAGGGGTGGAAGCTCAGGTCAGGAGTTAGAGCCCTGGCACTAGGCTTTCTGAGCCATCAGGTTTCTCAGGGGGTTCTAGAATAAATGGATAGTCATATGCCCACCCACTGTCACGGATTCCAACAGCAGGAAGAGAAGGGAAGCAGTCAGGACAAACCCTCTAGGACTCACTGACATGTCTTTTGCTGTACCTCTCTGGGCCTCAGCTTTCCCATCTGGAAATGATGGCACCAGGTTTTGAAATGAGGAAGATTTGATTTAAAGTCAAACCCCATCTCTGATTCTTCATGTTCTGTAATAAGTTACTTCTAAGTTCAAAATGGAGATTTCAACCTCTGTCTTGTTATGTGAATACAAAGCTTAGAATGTAATCTGATCTATGAATCATAGTATAGTAATATTGTACTCAGTAAGTACTCAGTACAATTTAGTTCCTCCTTCTCTGAGAGGCTAGGTAACCTCAAAATTTGTTAGGATTTTATACATACATACACATACACATACACATATACATAAACATACACATTTCTTCTCTCCAAAGAGGTAGGAATTATACTTGGTTCTTAGGATCAGAGTCTCACTGATGCACTCAACCCACAAGATTAAGGGAAAATCAAACGCTTATTGTAATCTGTATACCCACACATCCCAAACTCAATGCCTAAACTCCATCTCCTTTGTTGCTGCTGTTCCTTCAGAGGCAGCTGATTCTCATCTCAGTAGACTCTGTCAGGAAGTTATTTTTAAAGAAAGAAGGAAGGAAAGCAAATGTACCAGCATAGTTCTGGGGCTGTTGTCACGAATGCTGCCAATATGCCTGTGCCTGGCAAAGTCATTCTCTTTAATCACAGTTTCTTTCTTTCTTTCTTTCTTTCTTTCTTTCTTTCTTTCTTTCTTTCTTTCTTCTTTTTTTTGTGGCTTTTGTTACCTATGCTCAACCATGGCTTGAAGACATAAATGAAGAAGTCTAGAAATAAATGACTCCTATAGCACAGGATTCTGAGAAATGTGATGAAATCTCATGCTAATCTTCTAGGTCTTCCCCAGGACGAGAAACATTCTCTATCTGTCTTTCCTGCCCATTAGTGACTTAGCAAGCTTCTCAGTTATCAGAATAATTCTGACTTATACTGCAATCATACTTAACAATATCGTTTGTTAACTTAATTGTAATTATTAAGTATTCAATAAGAGATAAGTTTGGAGCACAATTAGTAAAATGGGGACTAAGGGACAATACACAGAATCAATGAAACTATGAGCCAGTTCTTTGACAAGGCAAATAAGATTCACAATTCTCAGCAGAAATGGAGCATGTTTACTGACAGGGTCGGGTTACTGAGTGTAGGTCCTGGTCTGCCCCTGGTCTAATCCGAAGAAAGAGAGAGTACTCAAATCAATAAAACTAGGAATGAGGCAGGGCATAATACAATATATGCACATGGAATCCAGACAATTCTTTAGATAACTACATTTTTAAAAAAAAAACTGGAAGGTGAAAAAAATGGATAAAATCTGAGACACAATCTCATACCAAAATTAAGTCAAGAAGATGTAAACAATTCAAACAGACCTGTAAAAAGCAAAGAAAATGGAGCAGTTTTAAGGAGCCTTTCCAACATGCAGCCTGAGGCTGGATCTCAGTTAGTAGAGAGAGTGCTTGTCCAGCAATGCACAAAGCTCCAGGTTTGATCCCTAGAACCATATGGTGGCTCATGCTTATAATTCCAGAACTTAGGTGGTAAAGACAGGAGGATCAAGGATTTAAGACCAGCCTTGGCTAAGTAGTGAGTTCAAAGCCGGTCTGGGCTACATAGATCAAGACCCTATTTAAAAAAAATAAAATAAAATAAAAATAAAATAATTAAATTAAAAAGAGACCTTTTAGTTTGCCCAGCAATAGACAGACTACCAGAGTTTATCAAAAAATTGAATAATAATTAATAGGAATGAACCTCAAATCATTCCACAAAACAGGATCAGAGGCTGCTACTAAACACATTCTAGAAAACCAATATTACCTTGGTGCCAAAACCAAGTAGGGTACAATGGCAGCAAAACACTATGGACCAGGTTCACAGGTACAAAACATTTGCAACGATGAACTCAGAAACTGAGCTCTAGGACACATTAAGAGCATCACCCACTGTGGCCAAATCAGTACAACAGAGATGGAAGAAGATGCTGTGTGGCACATACACAAACGCAGGGACAGAAGTCACGGTGCCATCTTAGGAGATGCCAAGAAGACCTCTGACAAAGTGCTCCATCCCAGTCAGGAGATCAGAGTTTGGGGGGACAGTGAGATGGGCTTATCATCTAACCTTTGCAACTCCAGGGGGTAGGCACTGTCATTTCTACCGGGAAAATTAAGAAACTGGTATATGACAAGCCATGTTCTTTGCCTCCGGCAACTCACCCACATAGGAGCAGGTCTGAGGCCAGGTTTGTGATTCATTAAGGCCTTCACTATTTGTCTTCCCATTCCAAGGGCTGCACTGGACGGCTATTCTCTGGGCTCCACCCTTACATCCATTTCCTTGTATAATTAATTCACAGTGGATCTGACTCATGAGCCCAACACTGAAAATAGAGAGCATCATTTCCAAGCCTAGGAAGACCTTGCACTTCCTCAAATCACCTGTCATGGGGGAAATCAGCCACTGAGTTGTGAAGATGCTCAAAGATCTATGTGGTATGGACCTGAAGCCACAGCCAGCCTCAGCTCTCCGGAGGTGAGTGTGTCGTCTTAGAAGTGGAATCTTCAGCTACGGTCAAAGCTTTGGATGACTGGGAGCCTAGCCTGTCTGAGACCTAAGTCAGGCTAGTGAGCTAATGAATCCCTGGCCCCCAGGAACTTTGAAATAACAAATGGTCCAAGCAGTTAGAGTGCAGGGTAAGTTATTATATAGCACGTGAAAAATAATACAAAAAGGAAAAAAAAATCACAGTAGTTAAATGGTGAGCAAGTTTTAAAAGAAGTGTGTCTTTGTTTCTTTGAGCGTGTGCATGTGTGCATGTGCATGTATTTGTAGGCCAAAGGTCAAAAGGTGGTGTCAGATCCTCTGGAGTTAAAGCAAGTTTTACAGCACCCAAAATAGGTACTGAGAATCAAACTCTCATCTGGAAGAGCAGCAAACACTCCTATCTGTGAAGCCATCTCTCCAATGTCCCCCTCCCCCAATGTGAGACAAGTCCCTATATGCATGCAGCGGCTAGGGGAAGATATCAGGCGTTCTGATCCATCTCTCTGCTCCACTTTATTCCCCTTCTCACTGAACTGGAAGCTGGCTGGTTTAGCTAGGCTGGTGACTAGTGAGTTACTGGGTCTTCCCTCTGTACTGGCATTACAGACACAGCCACCATGTGTGTAAGGGATTCAGATTCATGCCCTCTGGTATTACAGCAAGTGCCTTTACCCACAGAGCCATCTCCCTACCCCCAGGGCTTATTTAGAAGACTCACAGGGTCTCATTTGAGGACTGAGATATGGGTGGTAATTCCCAATAGACAGCCTTGAATTCAGTTGTTTTCTTATTTTCCTGGTGTTCCTTTGGATTTTATGTGTGTGTGTTAGCTCTACAGAAGAATTAAGGTCATGGAGCAGCCGTCAGTATTTTTAGCTATTGCCCCCTAACCTTAAACCCATAGGCCATGAAACTGTAACAGAAATTGTGCAGAAAATAGAAATCTTTGCGTTGTTTATTAATAATAAACTAGCTCCGCGCAGGACAAAGAGCATAGCAGTTCAGTGGCATTTGATAATGGCTCTCCTCATTAGAATATTAATCGCCAGTGTCAAGACTCGCTAGATTCTATTAACATTAAGCAAAGGTTAGCTTTTGGTCAGCAGTTAGCATTTAAAGACCGCAAGAATCAAAGGACGTGGGGAAGAGCCTCCTAACAAGTTCCGCTCTGCCTCTGTCCCCAGGCAGATGTTTTAGCAGTAATTGATGTTACCGCACACTCTCTTTTGGTAGCAACTGTGCTTTCTAGGTTTTGTTTAATACTAACAATCAAATGCATTCCTGCACCTCTTACACGCTCGCCCTGCTTTCATTTTGGTGCCTTTTCATTTGCTTCTGAGAACACGAGGAGCAAATGTTAAGAATCTTCAGAGACACCATGCAGAGAGTAATTAAATCACAGCTCGGCCTTCATGTTCAACAGCTCCGGCTCCTCCACACGAACTTCTCTGGGCTTTTCCCACTCCTGCCCCACACAGCCTCTAAGAACCCAGCCCTCTCTAAGGTCACAGCGCTTATGAAATGTGGTCTACACTGAGATAATACACATCCCCTGTCCCCGGATCACAGTGTCATCTCATAACTTTTAGACATATAGATACATAAGAGGTGAAGAAGTCCGTGTGTCCCACCCTGGAGTTTTAAACAGAACAAACTGCTCAAAGCCACTCAACAACCTAATGGCTGAGCAGAGCCTGGGACCTGGATGTCTTGTCACTCAAGTGTGCCTACCCCTAACCATGTTTAAGTGGTTTCTTCTATTCCTATTAACAACAGGGCAGGGCCATTCACAACAGCAAAGACACTCGCATAGCCAGGGGCCTGTGATCTGTGGAACACACGGGAGGGTTTGTTTTGGTGTTGCTGTGGTGGTGGTGGTGGTGGTGATGGTGGTTTTTGGTAAGGACATCTCAGCATGTTGTTAGGAAGTGAGCTATAGAATACTGCCCAGCAGATACCAGCAGAGGCTGTTGAATCACCAAATAAAGGATTCTATTCGTGTTGGAAAGAGGTATAGACACATAGCTCGACAGTGAAATTTCTAGAAAGATAAGCTATAAAGCTATGAATGACAGAGTGAGGTGGAGGCCTTTTGTCCCGTAGCCTTCAGCACAGTCTGAATTAACTGTGTGACTTTGTGACCTTGTATAAGAAAAATGGCATAAATATTTAAATGTTAATGCCGGGGACTTCCATGTTTGATTTTTTTCTCTCTTCTTCTTGTCATGCTTTTCCATTGACTTTTCCCCACCTAGCATGCACTGTTTGCATAATTAGAACAGAAGATATTAAAAATTAATACAGAGTATCTGCAGTGACCTGCATCTGAATATTTGTTCCATGCAACACATTTAGGACACAGAGGGTCACACTGCGCAGGTGAAATCAGCTGTCAGTGTCGCATGGTCGTGATTTCTAAGGTGGGCACGAGGGGCCTGTGTGTTGAGTGTGGCTGCAGATGTGTAAGGTCTTTCTTGGTTGTCACGAAGCCTAGGTGACTAGGAAGCCTACTGCGAACGCTTAATACGCTGATGCTATGAATGAGAAAATGTTCTACCCCAAATGCAAATGGAGCCCCTTCTCAGAAATACTCATGGATTATTTAAAATTGTAGTCTTGGAATGTCTCTGCCTCCAGTCGACCTTCACGTTCCCTTTGAAGAAGAGTTTGTTCTTGCTTCTTGTTGATAGAGAGAACATATTAAGGTGGAAGGTTCCCTGAAGGCCCTCTGGAGAAAACTTCCCAAGAAAGAAAGACACAGACATGGGCCAGATTGCAAGGAGTACCCAAGAGGTAAGATAACTTACTGAGCACTTGTTCATGCAAATGCTGTGCCAAGTTACTGCTTCTCCTCCAGTGGCTAACATAGCACCCATCAGCCTCATGTTACAGATGAGTAAGCTGAAGGCTGGAGCCCATGCCTCTGAACCTTGAGGTCCTTGGCTAGCAAATAGCTCAGTTCCAACCCTGGATTTGTTTTCCAATCCTTTGCTTCTTGCCAGGATCAGCAAGGCTTCCCTCACAGCTAGAGGAGGCCAGATGACACCTGGAAGCAATTTCTTCCCTGGTTTCCCCCCAGGAGCAGGGCTCCTTTGGTAAGGGAATTCACGGTGGGAAATTAACCTCTGTCTGCAAGGGCCAATTACACAGTCTGGAATAAAAAGAGCAACCTGGGCCTGGATCTGGGGACACTGTCTTGCTCCGTTGCCTGTGGAGGTAGCCAGGAAGAGCCTGCGAGGGGCAAGGGTACCCTGTTCTATTTTAAGAAAATAGTCTTGTTTGATTATCCAGTAATACCAAGCTATAAAGCAGGGACAACTATGGATTTCCTCTAAATTTGAAAAATTGTGAGCCATTAACGTCTCACTTTTAAGGCAGATCTATTTGAAAGGAATTGAGTTCCCAGGGCCATAGGGAGAGCAGAAGTCAGTTACAACGGACTTCTGTTAGGAGCTCCAGATGAGCAAAGCTTGTTAGGGACAGACCCTGAGAAGATGAACCGTTTCTGAGATTGCTTACTATTATCGCCCGGACCCTGGGTGTCTGCCGAGGTCCTCTTGTGAGGAACAATTTCTTCTCCCATAATTCCTTTAGACTTTGGCCAGTGATTATCCCTTTCTACCAGTGGTTCTCAACCCTCTTAATGCTGCAGCCCTTTAAGAGAGTTCCTTAGATAGTGGTGACCCCAATCATAAAGTTCTTTCATTGCTACTGTTATTTCATCACTGTTATGAATCATAATGTTTTCCAATGGTCTTAGGTGACTCCTCTGAAGGGGCCATTTGACCCCCTAAAGGGCCGAGACACATAGGCTGGAAACTGCTGCTTCAGACTCAGCTCAGGTCTGACTTGCTCTTGGCTGTCCTCTCCAAGTCCTGCAGGATGGTTCAGGACCCTCCAAATTCACATGGCTCCCTTCTATTGCTCAGTGAGTCTATTTTCCTCCCACGGGCCTTTTGATTACACTGTTCATTTCTTTAGGATGGAAAAGGTATGCCTCGAATTGCTATTCTTATTGCTTCCCATACAGTATAGTCATGCTTTCTGGGTTCACGGTGGTTTGTGAATGTGTTTTTCCTCTAAAAATAACACTTCGTGTGGATCTGGAATGTGGAGCTCACCAGATAGTGTGGGAAGCACAGACCGGACTGAAGGAACAACAACAACAACAACAACAACAACAAAAAACAGACACAAGAAGCAACATAACATTTGATGAATTCAGAAGGGAATAGAAACAGTGCTTAAAAAAAGACTTCTGAGATCAATTCTGGAAGAACAGCCTAGAAAAACCACTTATTACCTATGTGACCTGAGGCAATTTATGTAACTGTCTGCCCTTTGGTTTTCCCAGGATGACTTTAATTAGGTGTTTATTAATGGTTTGCCACAATGCCAGCTATCCAGCGAACACTCAATAAATTGTGGGTTTCACTAATATTATTCTGGGAGGCGATGGTTACTTTGACATTGTAGGAAGACCTGGGTCCTTGTCCTTAGAAATTGTTCACTTAGATGAGCAAGATTTGATAACTTATTTGTGCCATTCTTAAGATTATTCACTTGCATTCACTCCACCCATTAATGTAATTTGCTTATTGAGTAACTACTGTTGGCAAGATATGTAATCTGCCATGATAACACTTACCACCAAGCCCGAGGATTTCTCTTTTATCCCAAGGATCTCCATGGTAGAAGGAGAGGTCCCCACCAGGTGATCTCTGATCACCACATGTGCACTGTGAGACATGCACCCCACATAAAAAATTAAATGTAGCTTTAAAAAATTGATTTCCAGTCATCAAAATTTAAAATCTTGTAGGGGCAATGGCTCATAGACACAGAGCTCTGGGCAAAAAAGGATCAAAGTGGAGCTGAGGAGAAGGAAAAACAGTCTGGGAAAGACAGAGCTGCAGAAGGAGAAACCTGTTCACAGGAACAGTACAATTTATGTTCTTAAGCTTTTCTATATATTTTATTTTCAGTGGTTTTCATTATTTCTTGTGTGTTTGTCCTTGGAATGTTTTGAGATTTCTGCCTCTGTGAGTTCAGATTATATTAAATATGGGGCGGTATCACCAAGTATTTAAAAACATCTCCTAGCACAGCATTCTGATTTCATGTTATACTGAGTAGTAGTCACCTACAGACTCTCTTCAGTCTCTCCCTCCCTCCCTTCTTCCCTCCCTCCCTCCCTTCCTCCCTCTCTTCCTTCTTTCATCCCTCCCTTTATCTGCCCCACCCCCAGTCTGGATAGTTTAATAGCACTGTCTACAAGTGTTTTGGACCTTTTGTTATGCAGGTTATAAACAATGGATAAATGCATTGATAAAATTGTCATTTCAAATATTATATTTTTCAATTACATTTTCTATATTTGGTTTATTTCTTCAAGGAGATTTTCTCCTTTCTCATTCACGGTTGGCTGACTTTGTTCTCCTAGTAATGGGTCCTGTAACCTCCTTTGCACTGCATAATGTTTTGGTTGCCCAGTGTATGTTAGGAGAACTGGGACATCTGAGTTCTGGGTTTTGGTGTTTCCCTTAGAAATGTGTTGAGTTTTGCCAAGGTAAGAAATTAATTTCTGGGTAGATTAGCTTTGCCATTTCAAAGATTAGTTTAAACTTCTCAAGAAGAAGGCAAAAGTAGTCTTCATTCCTGACTAGATTGACCCTGTTCTTAACAGATGTCCTTTCTGCAGGCACTCTTGGATGTCTACAGCATTCAACAAGGCCTTTCTAGTTTATCTCTCAGCTTTTTTGTGATTCCTCGAATGCAGGTGCTCAATGGGGCTTTTATTCATGGATTCCTTTCCCCCTAGTCAACCAATTCTCAACAGTGGACATGCCAGAACCTGTACCTCCACTGGTGGGATGGCTGTTCTCTGTTTGACATCTCCTTCTCTGTTGCTTTATAAATCTCCCCTTGGCTGAAGCTGGGAGAGCCACATGTGTGATCCATGTAGCTTCCCCTTTGGGAACTACAGCTTAGTTTCACCCTTTGTTCACCTCAGAAAATAGTAATTCCATATATTAGGCCCATGTCATGATCCTCTATCAGATAGGATGGCTAGTTCCAGTCACTGAAGGAGAGCCAGAGTTGAAATCTGGAGAATGGAGAGGCCTTTGGATTGCTTTGGAAGAGGAAGGACTTACACAGGAAGCAACAAACGAGAAGGCTCATTTCAGCAAGCCTGGCATAGATTTGTTGAGTTCCTGGTGAGTGCTATGCACTGGGGATTTCATGCTTATAAGACAAATGGAGACTTACCCTCAAGCTGTCATCTGTGTTCATGTCAATGACTCTTGGGATGCCTATTCTGTGCAAATCAACCTTGGTACAGGAATTTGGTGTCACAGTAAAGAAAAAAGGCATAATTCTTTCCCTCAGAGAGTTCACCATAATTGTAGGAGAGAGATATAAATGAAGGGCTAGGTCACAAAGCCATACTTAGGGTGCCATGGGAGAAGAGTGGTAGGTGTCCCCACCTCTGTGATATCTGCACAATGCCTCCAAGAATGGCTAAGAATTAATCAGGAGGCAATGGTACACACAAGGGTCCTACAGGAAGCTTAAAGCATCTCAGTATGGCAGGAGAAGATGAGCCTAGAGAGGCAGATAGGTCTCTAGGGGGCTCCTCTGCCACATTAAGAGCTAGGCTTATGTCCTGGGGGCAATGGGAGGAGCCATGAAAAGCTTTTAAGCAGGAGCTGAAAAACTACTGTCCTTGACATCACCCAAGGGGCAGCCAAGCCATCTGATACTCTGAGGAGATTGATGGGCCTGAGAAAGACTTTAGAAGTTAATGTTCTTCTACCAGTACTTGAAAGAACCTTTGTAAGAGCCATTTGGATAATAATAATAATATAATTATTCAAGATACTTACAAATAGATCCTACGGGATCTAAGTCTTACCCAAAAGATGTAGAAAAATTGTATGTGTGTTTCTTCAAAAACTTGTGGGTTGGGAGCATTAAGAACACTTTAGCTTAAGAATGGCCCTTGAAAAAAAAAACCGACCACCACCACCACCACCACCACCACCACCACCAACAGATTTAGAGGTTTCACAGAGGAGGGGTGAGAGCTCTTGTTCTGTAGTTAGGTAGATTGCCATTCAAATCCGGGCCTGGCCACGTACTATCTATGGCCCTGAGTAAATTACTTATGCTCTCTGGGTTCTGGTTTCTTCATTGAACATCAGAGGTTATCAAGTCTACCTTGCTGGACTGAAGACAGGCATACAAGAGTGATCCATAGAGAGCGGCTATGGTGTTCATAAAGAGCTTCCCTGTGGAGGCTCTTCAGCTCCTCAGATGCCTCCCTGCACAGCTGATTCCACGGAGAAAGGGGAGGCCTTCATGAGATTAGCTTCCTTGGAAACAGACCCCAGAATAAGAAAAGGAGCTGGTAGATTAATGGTAGCCACAAATCCCCACCCCACCCCATAGGAAGATGGGTCTTATTTTCCTCCCTATGTATTTTGGCTGACCTTGCCACCATCCCTTTACTTAAATGCAAGAGATGGGATATGTTTCAGGTTCTGGGTTTATACTGTAAGAGAAATGGCTACTTCTGCTTTCTGTCTATGGGAATGTTCAATTTCGGAGATCAGGTTCTCAGGAAAGGAGGTCAAGCTAGGCAAGTCAGAAGACTACATGGACAGAAAGAAGTCACAGCCTTTAGCAGAGCAAAGAAAGCCATTTCAGAAGCTCTAGCCACAGCCATCACAGCCCCATAGCTACATGAGAACCTGGAGAAGGACTTAAGAGATACCTGGTCAACCTACATAACTATAAAAAAATTTTGATTATTTTAAGCCAAAGGGGGTAGTTCATTTCATAGTAGAAGACACTCAGATGGGATAGGAAGGTTTTCTCTCCAACCTAGATCCAGGCAAGGTTTGAAACTTGCTGGGAAGGTCCCAAGTAGAGATACTCTGGGACAAAGACACTAAAATTTATCAGTTATTACAGTATACCAGTCCTTTTCCCCCTCCTAGTCTTAGACAATTTGTAGAACAATATGAAAATACTTATAGAGGAGAACAATGGCAAGGAAAGGTCTACAGCCTTAGGGTTACTCAGCCCTGGCTACAAGGCAGAATTGGCGGAGGGTTTAGCTACAAGCAAAGAGGGCGTAGCAACAGTAGGTGTAATGTGAATTATCATTCCATATCTTAAGCTCATTTATAGGCTTCCTGAAAACCCCAAATAAGTAGTAGGCTCTATACAAGTTGTTAGTGGTATGGGATTAATATAGAAAACCTGGATTATTATTCAATGTGACCAAAGATTAAAGAGGTGTGGGGATAGTCATAGTCTTTGTAAGTAAAACTATTAACATGGTGTTTAGTCCATGGGAAAGTCCAACATGGGTCAGTCTTTATCATTAGGGAAGAGATTCTGACAAGCTCTAGCGCTTTTTCTCCATAAGTTAGCTCTTAACCCTTGCTAACTCCGCTGAGGTCATTCCAGAGGCAGCAGCAACTAGGTAAAAAATGAAGAACTCAGAATACTCCTGGGGACTCAGGAAAATCTCACCAACCTCCAGAGTTTACATAGGAAAGGCCTTGTTTTGGGACAAGAAATAATTCTGCCCTTTGAGTTTTATGACTCTCTGAATCTTGGAGCAGACACCTTTCTTTGCTGAATCATTTCACAGAGGGATCTAGAGATAAAATTGACTTCTGCAACTTTTTATCCAGTCAAAATAGGGGCCACAATTATAATTCAGGGGCTGCTCACAAACTAGGCACAACATCCTTCATGGCCAGTGGAAGGAGGACAGAACCCCATTGCCACCTCTTCCCTCATGGTGAGAGGGGTAAGGCCCTGTTCATGGGCACAACTGATTCTTTGTTTCTGTGCCCAGAAGTTTGACTCTTCATGAATATAGAGACTTTGTAATTGTAGGTTTTGGCCAGCAAGAGAGGTTCAGCTTTGAGCTGACTCCTTTATAGGTTCAATCTGTGTGTAGTCTCCAGATTCCTAAACTAAATGAAGGTCAAGCATCTGAAGTTCTGGAATATGGAGACACAGCAGAAGTAGGTCCCTTCAGTCTCATGGAGTCACAGGGGTGGTTCTAGTGGCCGTATAGGAGAAGAAAGGGGCTTTCCTCTTTCTTTGCCCAGTTGTGTACACTCTGAGAAAGGTCATGTTAAGACACATCAAGAAGGCCGTTGTTTACGTGTAACCTGGTCTCCAGAAACAACCAATTCTCTAGAGAGTCAGGAAAATCCCATTAGCCTCTATTTTGGAAGTCTCAGTCTCCCAAGCATTAAATACAGAAATGTTTTGTATGCCACATACTCTATGCTATATTGCTGGAGCTAAGGGATTTCCTTTCTTAATGCTCAATAAAGCAATAGCCAGGATCTAGGCATGGCAGAAATGACACCAAAAGGCAGAAAACTGATCTGGAATTCTGATCCAGCTAGTTTCTAGTCGGATAATGATGGAAAATCATCTGGTCTTTCTGAGTTTCACCTTCCTCTTGCACCACAAATTTACTTTTGAAATATAAATAATCTCTCTCTCTCTCTCTCTCTCTCTCTCTCTCTCTCTCTCTCTCTCTCTCTCTCTCTGTGTGTGTGTGTGTGTGTGTGTTTATGTCATGTGGTATGGTTGTTTATGGAAGCTAGAATAGGACATTGGATTCCCTGGAGCTGGAGTTACAGGTGGTTGTGAGCCCCTTAACATGGGTTCTGGGAACTGAACTTGGGTCTACTGGAAGAACAGACTTGCTCTTAGTCTTAACCAGTGAGCCATCTCTCCAGCTGTATCCTTGTTCTTTTTCTCTGTCTTTGAAATGGTACCAGCTACATTTGCCTCACCTATCTCTTTTTATCAAATGAGACCATGGAGATAGTAAAGAAGTTTAGAAACAGTAGAGGGGGTTTCTAGCTGTGACCCAATGAGGATCTTAGTGAATCACCACCTCACAAAAAAAAAAAAAAAAAAAAAAAAAAAAAAAAAAAATAGAAAGTTGGACAAAGGTGACAAAAATAATTGTTTTAAAGCTCCAGGGTCTGAGCTAAGATATGATATACAGCAAGTCTCTTAGCTGAGGAAAAAAAAGCTCTGGAATGTTCTAAAATCTATAGGTAGGAAGGTTAAAACATGAGAAGTAGAAAATATGGGTCAATAGAAGCAATTTTATCAACATGTATTTTCCAATTCATCCTCTTAATGAATTTTAAAACTATATCATTGAGTGCAGTGGTGTTCACAACAAAAACAGCAGAAAGATAAAGATGAAATAAAGCCACCTTAGATCAGAGTTCCAATGTTTTTAGCAGAATGATTAGTAATGATCGGAAGTACTTGTGATAAATTAAGACACATATTATAAAACTCATAGCAGCCACAATAAACTCTTCAACCATGCTTAAAACACCAACAAGAGAATTCTATGAAATCCTAGAAACTTTTCACCCCCAAAGGGTTGAACAGAAAGAGGGGACTGAGAAAGACAGTATACAGCTAATTAGCAAATAAGATAATGGCGCCTATAAATCTAATCCTTGGGCATTAAGCATGACACAAGGAAAGGGAGAGCATCGTCTGATCAGACTTCTATAGGAGGAGCACCTTAGACCGATGCTAAGACAGAAAGCTGAAAGGGAAAGAAGAAAAGCTTGATACCATGCAAACAAGAAGCCCATGCAAAGTCAGTATGGCTGCTGTAAACTGACTTAGAAGAAATGTTTCTAGAAACAAGGAGAGGCATTGAAGGAAGATGGTCAGTATTTCAGAAAAGTTTGAATATAGTGAATGAATTTCTAATATAAACTCTTCTTTTGTGGTTCTGGCACTGGGGGTTGAACTAAGCTTAGCAAGTGCTAGGCAAATACTGGACCCCTGAGCTATAGCCCCAGCCCTCTTTTCTCTTCTTGTTTAAGACAGATATTACCAAGTTGCCTAGGTTGGATTTGTACCCAGTCTACATCTGAGGAAGGTTTTGAACTTATGATCTTTCTGTCTCAGACTTCTTAGAAGCTGAAGATACAGATATCCACCATCAGGCCCTGATCTAAGAAAAACAAAAACAAAACAAGAAACCAAACCAACCAGCCAATCAACTAACCAGCCAACCAGCCAGCCAGCCAGCCAGCCAGCCAACCAACCAACCAACTAACCAGAACAACAGCAACAATCATTCACAGTAGAAACACCAGACATGGAACACTAGAATGCTATAGAACAATGGTCCTCACCTTCCTAATGCTGCATCTCTTTAATACATCCCATGCTGATCCCCTACTATAAAATTATTTCATTGCTACTTTATAACTGTAATTTTGCTACTGTTAGGAATCGTAATGTAACTATTTGATATGCACTGTATCAAATGTGTGACCCAAATGGGTCATGACCCACAGTTTGGAAACTGCTGCTATAGAAGATTAGACCAACACTGTACAGCCACCAAGATGTCCATAAGACACCTTATCAATGACTGCCAAGCATACACCTGTCTAAAAAGGATATGGGATATTCTGTAAGTTATGTATAAGGCCGGAAAACAAATACCAATATATATAAAGGTATTAAAATTACACAGTATTTTGTCAACATAACAGAATTATGTTTGAAATCGCCACCATCACTATCACAGAGAACAAAATAGAGGAATGTCCATTGTATACCCAGTTCTTCAGAGTACAATCTACAGCCACCAGGGTTCCCTCTTCCAGGAGTACTTGATTTTCAAGGCATGAAAAAATGGCATCCCCAGGGCTTCTCTTTACCCCTTCTTGATTTTGCCATTCTTCTTTTCTATTATATATGCAATTTAAAAACAAACAGAAAACCAAAAGTGGCACCATACCGTCTGGGGACTTTTACATTGGCTGATGGCCAGTGTCAATGCTGTCAAAGTAGACCATTCCTTTGTAGTATCTAAAACACAACCTAGGACCTTATATAAGGACCTCCATTGTGGGCTCCAAGTAGCACTTCAGGTCTAATTCACAGTCAGATAAATACAGGGCAGGACCACTTACTAGGTCAAGGTACTTTTGGACAGGGTACTTTTAAAAGTTGTATCACTTTGACTCTTCCCCCAAGCCTCGTGATGAGGGCATGATTTGCATATTTTCATAGAGGAGAAGATTAATGCATAGACAGTTGTGTTCCAAACCCAGAAAGAAATGTGCTAGGCCTGGCATATCTATCCATCAAGTTTGGCTATACAGCATGGGCCTCAAAGCCTGCACAAGGGAGGCTTTGTTACCTTTGGTTGCATGGGGTAGTTACAGAGAATTCTGAATGCACAGAAGCAGGGGAACAATGGATATTTTAGACAGCATTGATAGTTATTAATTTTAAATAAATAATAATTTTTGTTTAACATTTTTTACTTTACTATTTTATGTGTATGGGTGTTTTTGCATGCATTCTGGTGCCAATGGAACCCAGAATAAGGCATCAGATCCTCTGGAACTGAAGTAACAGATGGTTGTGAGCTGCCATGTTGGTGCTGGGAATTGAATCTGGGTCCTCTAGCAGCCAATGCTCTTAACCACTGTGCGATCTTTCCAGCCCTGTCATGGTTAATTTTGTCATTTGGGTTAGATGCTTGATCAAACATTATTCTGTATTTTTAAAATGAATGACTATTTAAGCAGATAAATTTGGGAGTAAAGCCGATTGTGATTGTCTTAGTAGAGCAAAGCCAAGCTTCTCTCCAGGTCAACAGACATCCCTCATCCTTGACCAATCACGTCCGTCACATTTCCTGGGTCCCAAACCTTCAGCTCATCCTGTAGATTTTAAGATCATCAGCTTCCATACTGGCCAATCCCTCGCCAGGAATTACTTTGTGTGGAGTCAGACACCTCGAAAGAACAGTTTCTCTTTTCATTGACTGGAGCATTGCGCTCCTTTTGTGTGAACATTTAACACAGTGAGTAGGGGGAGGGTGATGGGAACAGCCCAGCCGGGGAATGTAGTTTATGACTTTGAAGTGGTATCTCTAGTATGACAGGACTAATCAGAACCTAGAAGCTAGAGCACAGGTCTCCTAGAGCCCACTGGTGTGGAAAGAGAGGCTGGATCAGGCGTTAGGACCCAACTCCTGAGACTGTATACAGTACATAGTGAATGGGTTCCTAATATAGACAGGAAACCTGCCTAGTGTTGGAGGGAGAGTTAAAACCTCTACTAGGGGCTGAGTCAGGAAGATGCCTCCTAGAAGACAGAGATACTCTGTGTAGCCCGTACTTCTATCTTGGGACCCATAAAGAGCCTTCACATCCCAAATGAGCAGCTATGGGTGAAGGCACAGAGTCCCAATGCTCGCTCCTCCTCTTAACACTCTTTCCCAACCTCTTTCTCTTCTTAAAGGTATGCCATCTTTCCCAAACCCTCTCCGTTCCACTCACCCCACTGAACCTGCAGCTACAAGATGGTTTTTTATGGTCACTGTACCCTAAATCCTCACAAGGGCCCACTGTGTCCTGTTATGTTGCTAGTTTCTTCCTAGATCCCAGCCCCAACTTACTGTGGGGAGTTCTAGCAGGCGTCACTTAGCAATGCCTGGTGCCACTGGCTTTAAAACAGCAGGGGGTCTGAGTTTCAGAGTTACAGCTCTTGGTTGGTGAACAGGATTTTTATGAGGCCGCCACAATCAGTCTTGCATTCAGGGTGCTAAAAATTTTTATGGCTGGCTAGGATGTGTTGGAAGCACCAAGCTGGAACGTGATGGAGTTCCCTATTAGAGAATGTCCCCAGGAAGGCAGGCTTGCATGGTTCCCTGGTACTCCGAGGTGTCAGAGAGCTGGTTTTATGGAAAGCAATTTCCTCAGTAAAGAAAAAATATGCTCCAGAGACAGAGCGATTTCGGCACAGGGGCTCTGCCGCCCCCGGTTTAACCGGCTTCCTTAGCAGGCGGTCCCTGGTGATTGCAAAGATGAATAGGTCCTAAGTATTTTCTTGCCAACAAACTGTTTCTCCATATCTTCCTTTAAAATACACACTTAAAAAGTAAAGATAATGATAGTTCTCAAAAAATAAAGAAAAAAAACCACACTGCAATGACGTTGTTCACACACTAGCCTTAGTATTCTGTTACATATTACTTACATGTTTGACATAGTTTGAACATAGCTATTACACAGCTTTATAACTTTTGCTTAACTTTTTATGATAAACATTTTTGGAGTCTTAGGAATCTCCTTGTAGATAAACCTCATTTTAAGTAACTTTATAATATTCCATTAGGTTGATATTGTTATCCATAATTTTGGATATGGAGCTGGATTCATCTGTGTGTGTGTGTGTGTGTGTGTGTGTGTGTGTGTGTGTGTGTGTGTGTGTGAGGGGAGGGAGGGAGGGATGGAGGGAGGGAGAGAGAGAGACTCTATAAATAATGACATTCTGAACATCTGGTAATATAAAATTTTCTCATATTTTCCCTGAGTTCCTTTGCTTGGAGTTTAAGGCACAGAATTTCTGGGTTCAGGGATGGCTACACTTTAAAGTGTCGAGACATACGTTTCAATTTGCTTCCCATAGAGATGATCAGTTGGGCCTTCTTTCCATCCTCCATGGGGATGCCTACATAGCCACATCTCTGTGGATTATGTTCTTTAGTCCCTAACACAGATAATTCACGAAGTGGGACTCCACCTCGCTGTGTTGTTTGGGGGTTGATGGCAAGGGCGAGCATTTTGCCCATTTGTATGTCACCTGCTTTTTTTTTTTTTTTTTTTTTCTGTTATAGCAGGGACCCTGTACTGCATTGTTTGCTGTTGAAAGGCTTGTCTGCTGTATTTGTTATAGGAAGATTTTCACCCATTTGTTAATCCTGGAACATTTCTCAGGCACAAATTCAGTGGGGAATACATGGGGTCCTAGTTTCTCATGTTATCTATCCCAGACCCCAGCTTCTAGGGGAGGGAGGATTGGTTCAAAAGCTTTGTCAGGCATGTGGGATTCTCAGGCTGTGGCCCAATTCAGTTATAGACCCCCCCCCCCAACTAAGCATTGCATTGGTCTCATGCCTGATCTTACACCCAGATCATGGGAAACATGAAGACCAACTTACATCCCTCCTTGTAAGGAAACGAGCACAGCTGTGCCTAGAACCTAGGAGGGTGACCCAACATTTGAGGTTCACACTCATCAATTATAAAGTCCCCGAACCCAAGGATTCTTAGGCTACAGTGTTGATGTGGAGGAGTCCAACCTCCTTAGCTTTGTATGATATCTTTTATGCGTCAAGCACCAAGACAAGGAGTTAACCATTCCTTGGAAAGAGCTCAGTTACGAGGGATAGCGCCTTTCTGGGAGTAGGCAGTGTACATTGGCTAGTATCTGGGCCACTGGAACTCAAGGGAGACTGGGAGAGGTCAGTGTGGCAATCCTCATTTGGCTTAAATTGTGGTGATGAAGCATTTTACCATCAAGAAAGCTAAAGATGGTTGAAATCCTATCAGAAGTACTAACCCCAGCAATAGTCCACCGTGGTTTAGGAGGCAGGACACAGCCTTCAGAACCAGGCTCTACCCCTCATTAACTGGGTGACTTGGGAAGTTATTTCCCCTTGGTTCTCAGCTTTCTGATCTCTAGAAGGCTGTTTGTGAAAAATAGATGAAGCAGATAGAACGTTTGATATAACATTAGTGTTCTCATTTCTGTTCATCCTTATTAAGCTTTTTGGGAATAGCATCTTTTTAAAATATATGCTTGAACAAGCAAAAGTTCAGAAGGGCCCTTGCCTGGATTTGCTCTACCCTGATCCTCAGAGAATAATCCTCTGCCAAACTCTGCCTTTCCCTGACCTTCCCATAAACCCCTTCGGAGCCTCAACACTGACCTTGTCTTTCCAAGTACCTTTGCTCTGTAAAGGAAGACTTCATGGGTTTTTCTGAGTCCCGAGACCCAGCTCTGACCTGGCTTTAACTTTGCATCTGGGTGCCTGCTTTGGTAAACTGACCATGGCCGTCCTAAGTCAGTCCTGCCCTACTTCTGTGAATCACCATCTTAAGATGACCTTTCTGTACATCATGGTATATGTGTCTAGATTCCCAAGTGTGGAGCATGGGGCCAATCCCTTGCCTGCACCCAACTAGCTATTGGAGAGAACGCTGGCAACGCTGGCTGGACTTTTGTTTCGTAGCCCTGTCCAGCTTCAGAAAGGTAGCTTAGTGCTGTAGACATCTTCCTTACTTTTCTGATAGCTGGGAGGCACTTAGGACCAGAAGTGAGCATTATTTAGAGGAATATTGCACTGGGTCATTAATGGAGTTATCAGGCATGACAAAGAGGAGACTATTCATCACAATGGAGATCCTAAACATCACCTTTGAAAAAAAGTCTTAAAAAAATCCCTTGACTCCAACTACCATTCTGATTTAGAGATCCCACTCTGATTGTAGTTTCTCTTCCCGGGGTGACACCCTTGTCTCCTGGGAGAGACCTCTGGACTGTTATCCCTTCCATACATCTTTCTATAGAACTTGGCTGATTGTAACCAAGGTGTCTGGGTAAAAATCATCCTGGTTCTCTTGGTCCAGGTCATGGCATTTCTATTAAAGCATTGGGACCAGGGGAATATAAACTTGAACTCTGTTAACCTGTCTTTAAGAGCTTTGAGTTAAAAGGCATGGGGGATTCAGATCTATCACTACATAAATCCTTTTAATCTCACCCCCCTCTATGTGTGTGTGTGTGAGAGAGAGAGAGAGAGAGAGAGAGAGAGAGAGAGAGAGAGAGAGAGAGAGAGAGAGTTAGTTTACATGCATCATATGCATGGAGGTGCCCTCAGAAGACAGAATACAATGTTTGTCCTGGATGTGGAGTTGATGTGGGTGCTAGGACATGAACTTTGTTTTCCTGCATGATCAGTCAGTGCTCTTAGCCTCAGAGCCATCTCTCCAGCCCCTCCTCTGGGGTTCATCCTTGTCTATTCAGCTCTGCCCAAATACATGCAGGTGGTGTTCTCTTTTCCTTATGCAAAACAAACTCTTCTAAGTTAGAATGCTTACGAGGAGTCTTCCCATTTACCCTCAGGATTTTTCTTATGAAATCTTGGAAGAAATGGGTCCCAATGGCTACTGAGCATCCATTGTGTGCCCAGGAACTACCTCCCTTTAATCCTAATTAATAACAGAGTTTGGGAGTGTTTTTTTATAGAGGAGGAAATTGAAGGGGCATTTCCCCATTATCTGACACAGAAAAGGCACCTAACAAAGTTTATCGATCTGAATTAGCTTTTCATTTCTTGAGAAGTGATTTTTCTTTTGGAAACATGGAGAAACATAAGCCTTATTGATGATGTGGTCTGAAGCACTGGGTTAGATGTAGGGACAAAGCCATGAGTTCTTAGTTTGCTGTGTATGCATTGTCTATCATGCGTGTGTGCTCTTCCATCCAGAGCACAGATTCAAGACTTCACAGGTCTGCTCATTCACAGACTACATTTCTTTGGTATCTTCATACCTAAGTAGCCCCAGGGCACGGGATTTCAATTGTGGGATTGGCCAGACCAATCATGACTATTCTTAGCCCAGATGGACAAGACACAGGTTTCCTTTTCATCTTCTCTTCTATAGACCACTTTCAAGAGCCACAACACAGAAAGGATACGGGTCTCTCCATCACACTCAGCATAGAGATGCTGGTGCCATCCAGGAACACTGCCACAGACTGATACAAGAAAAAATGAGATTTACACAAGCCTCTGGATATTAGGTTCAATCTGCCATTAAAGCTTGCATGTGAATGTATGTGGTTCTCTCTCCTCCTGCTTCCTAGGAAAAGTATGTTCATGAGAAGGGCGAGCATTCTTTACATCAACACAAGAGCACCCACTGGGAACTTCCTTATACTTCTTCCCTGGCATCTTCCCCAGATTAGCCCACACTTTCTGGAATGCCACCTAAAGGTAGTGGTAGAATCCAAGAAGGCTGGATAAACAAAACGTCTAGACTAAATTGAGTTCACTGGAAAGAGGGCTGTGATCCATTAGCAATGTCTGCCAAGGGTATATGAGAAGGTTTCTTGCTCAGTGCACGCATGCCTGTTATTCAGGACTGAAAGTAATTATTTCGGACTGTGAGTAATCATAGATGAGGAAATACTGAAAGGAATGCAGGTCCTCTGCTGAGAACTAAAGCCCAAATTTGTAATTGTAGTCTCTGCCCCTACTGCTGCAGCTAGCCGGGATGGTCACCTTTCTGGCCTCTTTAACTCTCACTCCGACTCTTGTTCACCCCCCCCCCCCCCCGGCCAGGGCTCCAACTCACTAGGCATTCCCTTGCCAATCTCTGAACTGGCTACCCCTGTTTCATCTTCTCACAACTCCTGATTAGAATGTCACCTCCTAAGTCACTTTTCTAAAATTTTATTCTAAATTTCCACCTCCTTTCCTGCCTAATTTCTCTGTCCTTTGGTCCCAATTTTCTTCCTTCCTTCCTACTTTACTTTTCCCTGTCTTCTATCACTACCTATCAATCTACGGCATTCTTACTTATTGCATTTGTCTCTACACAATGACGGGAGTTTTTGATACTTATATCTCTAGTGCCCAGCCTGTTCAAGGGCCCACAAACAGAACTGCAACAAAGTTCCAAGCCAGTTTGGGATTCTGGTTCTGTGCCATTTCTTCCACAGGAAGAAGCTGCCCTTGGGCTCCTTCCCTGACTTCTGCATTGTCTACAGGATGCTGGAGGCAGGAGGGCCTTGGGAGAGTATGCCAGAGGCTCAGCTTGTCCCTCACACAGTTCCTCAGCCATGTACGAGGGAGCCTCTAACTTTGAGATGGTGCTGACAAACAGGCAGAGGCCAGGGGAGCTAGGGAATCCATTTATCTATTAATTTATTATCTAATTAAAGCTCACAATGGCAGTGCTATTTGTTCCAAAACGTCCTCAATCTAAACCAATACAGCATATGCACATTTTAATCAATTTGAATGGTTCTCCTTAATGTCTGCCTTCAGCTGCCAGGAACTGTCGCACTCCAGGGCCCAGGGCAGGGGAATTGCCTTTGCACTTCATTAGGCCCCAAATAGTCTAATTGCTTGGTGACCACCAATAGTCTAGAGAGTGAGAGGCAGCCACCCAGGGTGCCCAGTGGCTAGTGAGAGGACCTCTCTGCAGATGGGTCACTTTTTCTCTTTTTCTTTGCAAATAGGCTCTGGCAGATGCATGGAGGAGAAAAAGTCTTCATCCGTGAGCCTTGCAGCATTGGCCAGAGCCTGTGGCTTTTACAACCAGCAAGGCCAGGGACAGTGGATCTGTAGATTACTGTTTGAGTGAGCGGTGGCAGGAGCACCCACATTCAGCCCTCATTTCATGACTTCGCCCTGAGGGATTTGGTGCCTCCAAAAGGCTAGAGATGTTTTGGGCTTACATTTGCAGGCCCTGGCAGGTGATTATAGGAAATATTTGGTGTGCTAAACTGAAGTTAAAAGAAATAACTCTTTAGGTTATTGGGAGAAAATAGCAGAAGCTCAGCTTGCAGTTTGGAGGCTAATGATCACCATGCTTGCTTGCTAGCTGCCAAGCACTGTCTATTTACATGTGGAATGGGGGGGGGTGGCTTTTAGTGTATGTGTGTGTGTGATGTGTGTATTGTGTGTGTATGTGCATGTGTGATTTGTATAGTCATGTGTGTGTAGGTGTGTATATATGTGCAAGCGTGCAGTTGGGCAAGTGTGTGTGATATGTGGTCTTTGTTGTGTATTCTATGTATGTGTGATGTGTGTAGGTATGTGTGTGTAGTTGTGCATGGTGTGTGTGTGCAGGTGTGCAGGTATGTGTGATGTTTTATGTTTGTGCATGTGCAGGTATGCAGGTGTTTGTTGTGTGTGGTAAGAGTGTGTGTACAATGTGTGTGGTGTATGGTATTTGTGCATATGCAGGTATGCAGTGTATATGTGTGGTGTGTGTATGTGTTGTATGTGAATATTCAAAATTGTGCAGATGTACTTGCTAGGACATGTGTGGATGTCAAAGGTTGATGCTAGCTGTTTTCTATTGCTCTCCACTTTAATTTTTGAGCCAGAGCCTCTTATTTAACCTAGAATTCATTAATTGTCTAAGTCTAGTGTGGCCCAGGAGTCTTCTGCTTCCACCTCACAATGCTAAAATTACAAGTGCACACTGTACTTTTTAGGTGGGTCCCAGGGAACTGTGTTAATTCTTATATTTGTGAAACGACTATTTTACCCATGAAACTCTCTCTCCCACCCAAGAGGTAGTATTTTTATCACCTACTGTAGAGATGAAGGATTGCTACAGGGCTTCTGTTTAAACTCAGGCAACTGTGCCTTTGTCCACAGCCAAAGCCATTGCAAACACCTTTTGCCGTGCTCGGTGGTACCAACAACTGTTCTCATGTGGTGCTGTGCTGCCTCCCGAAGAAGGAGAAATGCTGGAGGCCACTTCTCTCCATTTTATACCATGGATCAGCAAAGTACAAGAAAAAGCAGCTGCTGATTTCACAAGGAAAAAAGCTGTGTGTGTGTGTGTGTGTGTGTGTGAGAGAGAGAGAGAGAGAGAGAGAGAGAGAGAGAGAGAGAGAGAGAGAGAGAGAGAGAGAGAGAGACAGCTCTTTCCTCTTGGAACATGTCTGGTATGGAGACATGCAATGCAGGAAAACAAAAGGGATGGCCAAAAGAATGGACCTGTGCACTGTGATGGGGATTTATCTTCACCAGGACACCCTGAGAGAGGAGGGCAGAGCCGGAGCTGAAAAGAGATGGTCAGAGAGGGCTGGAGAGATGGCCCAGTGCATAAAGGACACAAGGTCTGCGTCCAGAACCCATGTAAAGGTGGAAGGGGAGCACTGGCTCCATGAGCTGTCCTCTGACCTCCATGTGCAAGCCATGGCATGTGTGTGCACACACACACAACAGTCATAAGTGAATCTATAACAAAACTATTAGGAGAAGCCTCTCGAGAATGACAATCAGGGTGATACCTGAAGAAAAAGACAAAGGATGTCCAAAGAAGGTGGAAGAGCATGCCAAGAAGGGTACGGCATGTGCAAATGCCAGAGGAAGGGTGGGTTTGATGTGTCATGATGAAGCCATCACTGGTAAGCAGGCGTAGAAGAGTAGAGAATGACGTAGAACCCATCCAAGACACGAGGGAGCCTTGTGATGTCTGATCTGGAAACTGCAGAAGGGTTTACGCTGGAACATGACTAGGCTCCGTTTTCTCTCTCTTGGAGGTCTGCTGTAAGCAGAAGGTGGGGTACACAGACTATCAGTGCTGAAGCTGGGACTGTGGGGACATGAACAAGGGCTGTAAAGAGATTAAACGTGCGTCTGAGGTGGGATAAATAGGTCTGTGATGAGTGGGATACGGAAATCATAGGACCAAAGGGACATGTGGCATGTCCCTTCTATGGCAAAAGTCCCTTTCCAACTATGGCAAAAAGGTAGGTTAATCCATTTCCTGAGATGGGAAAAACCTGGGGACACTCAGGACTAGGGGGGCGTCATGATTATGAGTTGGGTTTTCTAATGATATATTTGGAGGCACATTACTCACTGAAGAGGCAGGCAGATGGGAAGTCCTGAGCTCCCCAAACACCGTTCAGGCTGCCTAAAGAAGAGGGCTGGTGACGTGGGCTTGGCCCCTCCAGCCTGCCCAGAGCCTGGAGCCTAGGTCTCCAGGCTCCATTAAATTCTCTACTGCTGCCATCTTGAAATTATTACTCTCTGTGCACAAAGTGCATTTCCATTCTGCATTTGGTCCCATAGACAATGTAGTGAGTCCTGCTTGGGGAAAGTGTGGACCTCAGCCTCAGAGGTCTTGTTTCCTATCTTATGTGGCAGACCTCGGCTTGTAGCTGTTTCTAATACCAAGGTCTAAGCTTGGATGAGCATGGTGTAGCCAGTATTGGATGATAGAGCCTGTTGCCCTAGGGTTCTTAGCCGCAAATGTTTAGATGTAAAATTCACCCTGAGGTTCTCTTGCCAGTACCCAGTCCTTGTGACGGTGCCGGGTGAAAACCTCATTCACTTGGGCTGTTTGAGGATCCAGGCTGCTACCTGGGTCCTGTATGCTGCAGCAAAAATGCTGGTGTGTGGGCATGCACTCGCACACACATGCACACACACACACACACACACACACACACACACACGCATGTGTCTGGCCTAGCTCTTTGGTAAGCTGATTATTTATAATGTGGTAGAAGATAGTTTTAAGATAAGGAAATGGAACTTGGGCCTGATTGAAACAATGTGCTTATCTCTGTCTCAGGAGGCAAGAGCGGCTGGTGAGAGAGAGATTACCCGGAATAGGTTTACTTGCTTCCTGGAGACTCGCCCCCTCCCCCATTTTCCGAATTCGTTTAATATGTGAGATGTGATTTGAGCCAGGCAGGGCAGGCAGAGTGGAGGTAATTCACTAAGGCCAACTTGATCCATGTGTTCTTCATGGATTTCCTTCCCCTAAACTTTCAAATTAGCAGGCTTACAATGGCTGGGTTAGCCAATAGGCAGAAATGGGGATGGTTTTACAGAGTTAGCATAAGGTACATTTTACAGTGGGGCAAGCCCAAAGAGGGGCAGGACTCTCATAGGATGGACTTATGAGTCCTTCTTTCCTACTTTCCCACTATCTCTTGGGTTTCTTTTTCTGGAAGAATCTATTCTAGAATATTTGTTTGGATTGTATCCCTTCACCATCCTGTGACCCAGTGAAAGCCATTCTTCCTTCCATCTGTGGTACCAACATATGCTTGTGCTTGGAGAGGGAATTACTCCAAGGCCTGTCCCATAGTTCCTTGGAGCCTGGACCAAAGCCATATGGGGGAAACAGCTTAGCAGGAAGCATCACACCGGACGTCCACTCTTTCTCTCCCTTAAGGAGGGGAAAGAAAAATCAGGAGAGGTCAGAAGTAGAACAACCTGTCCCCTCCAAAGCTCAACTTTTGTACCTGAGTGCAACTAAGGTGCTACCTCCCCAACAAGAATCAAAATGGCAGAGCCTAATAGAGCAGGAAGAATCACTGTTCCAGCCTCTGGGGTTCCTGTCTGGCTGTTGCCTCTTTGGGACACTCTTTCTCAGCTTCTCCCTTTACTTCATTCACAAAGCACTCTTCCACCCCAATTCTTGCTTCCTTAGGATTTCGGTGAATATTTATTAACCACCGCTGCACATGGTGTCCCGTGCTATGTACAAATTCTTTGATAGCAGCCGAGAGCACAAAGACAAGACACTGCAGTTAGCCTCGAGTTCACAGGCTGTGGAGAAGAGGCTGACAGCAGAGGTGGGCATGCAGACAGTGGTCTGTGAGAACGTGAGCTGGGAAAGGATGAGGAAACACAAAGGACCCTCCCCCAAACCGGGGTTCTGAGAGAAGCGAGATAGTAGTGTCTTAGAAGACGATCGCTGATGTGTTTGTGAATCGGGGAAATAAACATGAAAGGTAAAGTTAGGTGTGAAGGCGGGGCCAAGACCTATAGGCACAGAAATACCTGTTGCCATTTCTTATTGCATTATCCTGATCCTGTGCCAGCTATAGCTTCCTGGGGGCTGTAAGACTTAGTCATCTTTTCAAATACCTATAGCTCAACTCCTACCTAGAATTCAACACTTTATTAAACAAAACAGCCGATCATAACCCATACGTAATGTAAAACAAAGCTTCCAGTCTGCCAGCACAGACTTCACCAGGTTCCGTGATTGATACAAAGGATCGAGACTCCCCCCATCCCCACTGCTAGTCAATGCCGAGGACTAGTCTCTCGGCTGGCTTTCATCGTCAATTAACACCACAGCAAGACTGAACACTGATTTCCCAGACATTAAAATAAAATAAAAACAACAAAAATGCGATTAGAAATTTTTTCCCAAATGTTGTGCTCATGTTGCTAATTCCGTTTTAATATTAACGATCTCATTTGGAAATTATATTTCAATAATGAAAAGGTTATCTCTGCTGTAAGGTAAATAATGAGAAAGATTCACTGGCTTCAGCTTGATCATTTGACTTTCTGCCATTGGAGCTGTGGTCTCAATTATGACTCAACAAACTGATTAAATATCAGCCAAGCATGAACAATAGCTTACAGCTCAGATTCTTCTTCTCCACCTCATCCCCCAAAGCATTTAAAACCTTAGAATATAAATGGGAATTCTCCTCACACATAAAAGGACACCAACAAAAACCCTTGCATCTAGGGCCCGGCTGCCTAAAGTCACCGACAGTGTTCAGGTTTCTTGGGTGGGTCTTTTTCTTCCCTGAAATCAAAAATCTAAGAAAACAAATAAATGTTAAAATTAAAGGGCTCTCAAGATGGTTCAGTGGGTAAAGGTGATTGCTGCCAAGCCTGGCAACCTGAGTTCAATCCCTGGGACCTCGGTGACAGAGAAAACCAACTCTTTCAAGTTGTCCCCTTGGCTCCATTTTTACGCAGTGACATGTGCAGCCTCTTCCACAAAGAATCCAGCAAATGCTAAAAGTAATTTTTAAAGGAGTGTGGCTGCACAGATGGCTTTGCAGTTTAGAGTATCCATTGCTCTTCCAGAGGATCTAGGTTCAATTCCCACCTTGACATGGTGGGTCCAATCATCTGCTTTGCCAGTTCCAGGAGACTCTGCACACTGTTTTTGGCTGCCATGGGCACAGGCATGCATATGGTGTAAAGATATCTACTTACACAAGACATCCATACATATAAAATAAAAACTGATTAAAACTGAAAAGGCATTTTAAAAGATTAAGGAGAACGTGCCTCATAGTTAAACTCAGGAATTATTGGGTCACCAACCTCTTCACTACTCAACAGCTTAGTTCAGCTCCACCAAATTCTGGGGCACCTACCTATGCCAACACCCCCAAGATCATCCCATGTGAGAAGAAAAGCTGGCATTGCTGAGCCCAGGCCCGCCCCTTGGATACTCTCTACAACTGCACATTTTATAGATGGTGCAGTCCTTGTGTACAATGTGCCTCGAGGATAAGGTCCCTATCTTTTCATTTCTGCATCCTGCTACACCAACTCAGAGCTTGGCACATGACACACTAACTGACCCCCTGAAATTTTATATACCTTTCTTTTCATAATCTTCACAGCAACCTGGGTAGCTTTTCCTTCCACACAGACCCGATCCCGCCAAACGTAGGCATTTCCAAATCTCCTCCCCAAACCAGAAGCTCCTGAAGCCTTTGTGCTTCCCTGGGGGAGTCCAGGCAGCTCCTGCTGAAGTGATGACTGCGCCCCCTGCAGCTGTTCCCCTTCTATATGAGGTGGTGAAGAAATGACTTGGGTTCATAGAGAGTCTGAGGATGAGGTAAACGCTAATAGGGTAGGGTTATGAGGCAGGGCTGGGAAGGCAGCCAGTGGTACACATCCAAAGGAGAAGTGTGGACTTTGAATCATCATGGTGCACCTGGGGGCTAAGCCGTGAGAGGTTCCCAATGCTAGTACGGCACAACCATGTGTATCCTATTGGCTTTAACTGTGAAAACGGCTGCTATTCATGCCTATGCATTTCTCTGCTTGCCACGAGGTATACATGTTGGTGAGAAAACAGCTTGTGGAAATCACTTCTCTCCCATCTACTAGCTCCTGGGATTCAGTCTCGGGCCGGGAGGTTTGGAGCTTTACTTGCTGAGCCATCTTGCCAGCCTCCTACTGGCTTTTATGGTACAGATTATTTTCAGTGGAAAATCCCCATGTCTTTGGGTTGAGCAAGTAAAAGATCTTGTGTGAAGTATGAGCATGGGTGGAGACATATAGCCAGTTTGGCTCAATCCTTCTTACGTGAAAGCAAGTTTGCAGAGAGACCAAGGGGTCTCAAGGGGTGAGGGAACCCAGGAATGTGGTGGCCCGAAAGCTGAGAACACCACCAGGGTGTGCCAGGGAGCTCCAGTCACGGTGCTGACTTTCACCACAGATTGTGACAGGCACGATGTCATTCTCACATGAATTTACCTCTGGGACCCTTCACAGTCACCCTGGAAGACGTCGTAAAACACAACTTTGCCTAGGGAGTGATGGTTGCCCCAAAACCTGAACAGCAGACAGGGGACCAAGGCGAGAGTGAGTCTGTTCCTCATTGTGTGACCCTATGATGCCTTTCTTCATAGCTGCCCCTTCGCGGCCCTTCGAAGGATGTGCTACTGGGCTCAGCTAGGCAGCAAACACACCCTGCAAAGAATCTCTGTGCTGATTTGTGATTAAAGCAAACAAGATAATCAGTTCCAGAGCTAGAGGGAGAGCGGCTCTCACCCTGATGCACACCTCTACTCAGAAGACCCTGGAAGCCTTTCAACATGGCAGTGACCACAGCAATTACCTCTCAGGCTGCAGAATAAAGGGATCCTGTCTGCAAATGCAATTATTTCAGAAGAAAAGGCTCGAAAAGCCATATGCAACAAAAGGAAGCGTTTTGTTTTTCTGAAAGTGATATTCCCGAGAAGAGGAGACATTAGCTTTGATCACAGCCAATAAAGCTTTGTTAAAATAATAATAATAAAAAAAGATAGAGATGATGAAGACAATGAAGAGGGTGGTGATGGTGCACATATTGAAAGGCTGGTGATGAAGAAGATAATGGTGGTGATGATGAGTTGGGCAGGAACAACTACGATTCCCAGAGCACTTAAATAGGTCAACTGTTCCGGGCACTTCACACACAGTTTGTGGTTATCACGGTAACCGTGCAGTGGGGATCGACTTCTCTGTATGACACGGGAAACTACAGCTCGGAGAACTGAAGTCACAACCACTAACCCAACAAACGTGTTTACTCCTCCATTTGTTCATTTACTTTAAAAATCCATCCATTTATTCAGCAAACAGCAGTCTCGGGTTTACCTGCTGCAGCTACCAGACCCTTTCAATTTCCATGTGTCAAGAATATGCCTCTATCCTCACATTAGGGATAAATGAAAATGGGTGTGAATTACATTCAAATCGAGATTTATCACAGCGAAGGGCCGACAACCAGCGTAAAAGGAGCCATTGACGGTTTTTCGGCTCCTATAAGCTAATGCCAATTATCTGCTTCGCTCTTAATTAATGTGGCGGTAAAAAGCTGCCTAGTAATTGGCTGAGAAGAGAGGGCCTGCCCTGCATTTCATTACTGTCTGTGCCCTAGTGGCATGGCTGCCAGTTGTGCAGGCTTGGTTGGTTTTAGGAGGAATGCTTGGAAGCTCACAGTACTGGGCTGACATCTGGGGACAAATGTGGGTGGAACTATGGACAGCACTTACTACTTGACTAGTCTCTATGGCTGTTTGAAGGGAGCAGAGGGTCTTGTTCTCTGACACTGCTGGGAGCCGTTGCTGGGTATTTGTCTTGTACTGTGATATAGAAGAAGGCACGTTAGATACCGGTATAAGAACTTCTCAGTTCTCAGATCACTCGGTAAGTGGAAAAAAAAAATATCTGAACATATCTGTCTATGAGCTTTGGAAGTTTATGTGAGAGTTGTCACAGAGATATTTCTCCACTCATTACGTAGTGAGAAGGACGGATAGAATGGATGTTGTTTAATGATATCAGAGCAAGGGTAGTAGCCAGGGCATCTGGATTATAGGTCCACGTTTATCTCTGACTTAGACGATTCATCTCCCTGAAAGACATTTGTTCTTGATTCCTCTCAATTCACTAGGATTCAAACGTATCTCCCCAAGATTCTTTAGAAATGTGAGTTCTAATGTGTTAGGAGATGGGACCTTTCAGGAGGTGTTGAGGTCACAAAGATTTCTACCTCGTGCGTAGATAAATGCATTACAATAGCTGGATGAAGGGGGGTTGTGGGTCATTGGCCTTTCTGCAGTGTTGTGTCCACATGACTTCCCTCATTCAGAGGCCATGGTGTCCAAGGTGCCATCTTGTTAGCAGATGACAGCACATGTAGAGAACTGCTGCTTATTCTTGTTTCCCAGATCCCTTCAGCATTCCCAGCTGACTTTTCAGATTCTAGTGTCAGGCTGCCCACCTATTGTATGTATATCAATCTGTGCATCTTAAACATAAACCCTCATAGTCCCCTAAAGTGATGCCTACCCAAGAAAATGCACTTTTGACATTAACAAGTAACCTAATGGAAAAGTTACACCCAGTCTGGCGATAATTGGTTTTGTGTTTGTGTGTGTGTGTGTGTGTGTGTGTGTGTGTGTGTGTGTGAATACACTTTTGTGTATAAGTGCCCATGAGAATCAGAAGAAAAAGAATTAAGTTCTCTGGAGTTGGGAGTTACAGGTGGGTGTAAGCCACAAGATGTGGATTTTGGGAGCCAAACTTGGGTCTTCCTCAAGAACAGCAAATGCTCTGAACCGTTTAACTATCCGTCTAACTACTATCATTTCGGTTTGGGAGATGGTGTAAGATGCAGTCATTTCCTCAACTATGTCAAGGTTTTGCCCATTGGTAGGTAGCTCATTCAGATCTTGGCAATGGCAGGCACTTCCTGATGAGTCCCTTAGATGAAACCTAAGGTCTTGTGGGTAGAAATTTTATTTAAAGCCCAGGAAATCTGGCTCCTCAGCCCCAGCAGTCTCAGTCAGAGCTGAATGCCGTAATGAGGTGCTTGTCACACCGACAACTGAATGGAAGGTAAGTGGGGGATCTTTCAGGAACCTCAAAAACAAGTCCAGGCTCTGTGTGTGAGTTGCATGACTGGTTTCTGATTACAGGCAGGCATCCAGAGAGGGAGAGTGAGGGGGAGGGAAGGGGGAGGAAAGGGGAGGGGGAGAGAGAGGGAGGAAGGGAGGGAGAAAGAGAGACAGAGAGAATATAAACATGACCCCATTCTGTGCTCATCTCTTGAGTATTCCTAGAGGCTACAAACCTCTAGTCCCTGTGCTATAAAGTGGGGCAACACCCTTAGTAGCAATCACAGTCTGTCAGAGAGCACCTAGCCGGACAGGTGTGAACGGAAGGTTAGCATCCTCATGCCCAGAACTGCAGGTTGTATATTTGAGTTTGTGTGTGTGTGTGTGTGTGTGTGTGTGTGTGTGTATGTGTATGTGTTGGGGGGGATTCCTTAAGGGTGTTCCAGCTCTGCATAAAGCCAGACATTGTCAGAATGTAGCAGTGAGTACAGTGAGATCAGGGAAATGGGTGTCCAGCTTGGAACTGTTAGCACAGTAGCACAGGGAGTAACAGGAGCAATGGCGGCAATCAGGATTTGGGGCTGAGGGGAGCAGTTGGCAGCTAGGAGAGAAAGGTCAGTATCCAAAGAGCCAAGAGGAAGGCTTATGGAGAATACCACAGACAACACACAAATCTGATTTCTACTAACACGGTGTAGTGGAAAGGGCCTTGAACAGTTAGGGTATTTCCCAGTTGTCCCCAGTGTAGCAGAAGCCAGAGCTCAGTGGTACTAGAGAGTCCTCCTGACACTATTGTAAGTGTCTCTTTAGAGATGGGCCCTGTTGGGTACTTTCTATGAATTATTTCATGTGATCCACAACAGAACCAAGAACAGGAGGGATTGTTATTCCAGTTTTACAGAGAAGAGGTTCAAGGACTTCTTGTGCAGCGGAGTGAAAAGCTGACCAGTCTGAGTCCCCACATCTCACAGAACGACTTTCTTGGCAAACGTGATCAGTCAGGGTGGTTGTGTAAAGGACAGACTTGTAGGATTCATGCAAAAGAGCGAAGTGCATAGACTCTCTTGGGATCAACAATCTTGTTCCACATAACAATGGCGTGAAGGAGCTAGAACCTTTCTGTGTAAGACTGTGTACATGGATCAGGGCTTCAGTGAGATTTGTGATCATTCTGGCTTTTTTAAATATTTACTTTTATTTATTTATTTAAAATTATGTTTATATGTGTGTATGTGTGAGTGACTCTCTCTCTCTCTCTCTCTCTCTCTGTAGGAGGGCGGGTGGTAGGAAGCAGAGTATATGTACATAAAACACTAGATGCCAAGGAGTTTGTTACAGGCAATTTTAGTTGCCTGATATAGGTTCTGGTAACTACTTTCAGGTTCTCTGCAAAAAAAAAAAAAAAAAAAAAAAAAAAAAAGTATGCTCTCTTAACTATTGAGCCATGTCTCTAGCTCCCTACCACCTTTTTGGTTTTGACAGACAGGGTTTCTCTCTGTAGCCCTGACTGTCCTGAAACTCACTTTTTAGGCCAGGCTGGCCTTGAACTTACAGAGTTCTACCTGCCTCTGCCTCCCCAGTGCTAGGATTAAAGGCATGTGCTAGAAGAAGAGCAAGGCCCCACTCTTAGCAGATGCTCCCACACAAGCCGCCTATGTGAAGTGGATGAATGGGGAATGAGGAAGTAGAGAAGAGTTAAATGTGTATTTTGGCCCGGATGGTTGAACTTGGAATTTTCTAGACCTAAGGAAGAGTCTTGTAGAATTCAAGGGAAGAGGTTAGAACAGAAAATTCTCTTAAGAGTGTGTTTGTGGTTTGTGGTTTTCCTCCACAAACCACAGAAGACTAGTGATTCTTCCCAAATTAAGGAAAGGGCAAAGATTCATGTATTCTCCAAGCTTCTGATCTCATAGACTATCTTGGGTCACAAATTTCAATTCCCATTTTTGTTTCCGATGGCAGCCAAGATCGAGGGAGACTACTCTTCTTAGAGCACACAGCTAGCTGTTTCGTAATGGACCCAGAATCAGAGACACTTGGGGTCTCAGTCCCATAATTTTGGAAGAGGGTTATGTGAATGAAGTGGCCACCTGAATAACCCATGCCACCCTCCTGGAGATGGGCATTCTTCTTAGCTGCATCTTCTTTCCTGAGTGTTGAAGGTGGGTACAGTTGATTGATCTCTTACTTTCAGTTTATTCTATGCTCACTTCCTTATACCAGGCCTCTCATTTCCTTGGCCATCCCTTGTCTCACCTCTGAATCTAGACAGCTCCAAGATATCCATGGACATGGAGAACTTACTTCCAGAAAGCACTCTAAGAAGCGCTTATTGAAATTGTCTTGACTCCAGAAGCTGGAAAGAACCCAGATGTCCTTTGACAGAAGAATGGATACAGAAATTGTGGCGCATTTACGCAAGGAATGCTACTTAGTTATTAAAAACAACAACTTCATGAAATTCCTAGGCAAATGGTTGGAACTTGAAGCTATCATCCTGAGTGAGGTAACCCAGTCACAAAAGAACACTCATGGTATGTACTCATTGATAAGCTGATACTAGCCCCAAAAGCTTGGAATAACAACAATTCACAGAAATTATAAAGCTCAAAGAGAAGGAAAGACAGAAGGTGGATGCCTCAGTCCTTCTTAGAGGGGAGAACAAAACCCTCATGGGAGGAAATAATGGGACAAATAGAGGAGCAGGAATTGGAGAAAAGGTCATCCAAAGATTGCCTCACCTGGGGATCCATCTGATACGAAGCCACTAAACCCACACACAGTTGCTGATGCCAAGTTGTGCTTACTGGCAGGATATTGATATATCTGATAAAGATGCCTCCTCAGAGGCTCTGCCAGAACCATACTGATACAGAGGAGGATGCTTGCAGCTAACCATTGGACTGAAGATGGGGACCCCAATGAAGAAGCTAGAGAAAGGACTGAAGGAGCCGAAAAGGTCTGCAACCCCATGGGAAGAACAAAATTATTAACTAACCAAATCCATCACAGCTCCCAGGGACTAAAACACCACCCAATGAGTTCTCATGGAGAGACCCATGGCTCTGGGTGCATATGCAGCAGAGGGTAGCATTCTCTGGCATCAATGGGAGGAGAGGCCTTTGGTCCAGTGAAGGTTTTTCTTCCCAGTGTAGGGGAATGCCAAAGTGCTGAGGTGAGAGATGGAGTTTGGGAGAGGGAGCACCTTCATGGAGGCACTGAGAGAGAGAGGGAGGATGGGATTGGCAAAAAGGGAATGACATCTGAAATATAAATACAGAGAATATCCAATTTCCAAAAAAAGAGAGAAAGAGAGAAAAAGAAATTGTCTTGGCTCGAGCATCGTTAGGTCTACCAAGACTCAAGCATATGTCAGTGACTGGCACCCACTTCAGACCCACAGTCCCACAGAGACCTCTAGCCCCTCCTGTAGATTGGTGAGGATCATGTGGCCAAGGAAAAGCCTCAGTTTGATCTTGAGAAGACTCTATTTATAGTGGCCAAAAGTAAGGCAAGGCCAAACTCTAAGTATTTGAGCCCCAGCTCTGCTGCTCTTTGGCTATGGGACCCTTGCACACAACGTTCATTTTCCTGTGTCTCACTTTTTGCTTTTAATAAGGTAGTTGTAAAGATTTAGGGCAAAGTAAATGTAAAACATTTAAAACATAAGGAAAGCTCAATTAGCATTAGTTGTTGCTCCTGGTACCACTAGCATACGTTAGCTTACCTAGTTCTCTTTGGACTATCTGGGCTTCAAGCTTGTCTGAAGTCTAGTCTTAGGTTCTCTGGGTTGGGCAGGGGATGAACTTGAGGTAGAGCACGTATGGGAGCCAGTGTCCTGGAGAGCTCTTCCAGAGATGTCCCTTCCAGGGAACCTTGAGCAGGATAAGGAAGCCTGGCCTTGGAAAGTGCCCCCCCTCCCCCTTCCTTACAGAGAAAAGGCTAGGCACAGACAGCCTCCAGGGATTGGGCTGGGTAAGGCAGCTCCTTTCAGGCGAAGCCAATTCTCAAAAGAAAAAGTAGCGATGAACCTGAGTTCATTCTCTGGTGGGACAATGAAAATCTTGGGCTTAGACAGCATATTCAAAGTACCCCTCTATAGCATCTACCCCAACCTAGACAGCAGAAAAGCAGGCTACCCACCTCCATCCCACGCAGCCAACCCCGCAAGCTCCAGAAGGCAGGACAGATGTGATGCAGGTGAATGGATCCTGCCTGGGGCACTGGTTAGCACAGCTGTTGGAGTTGTACTTTAAGAACTATGGTCACCTGTGTAATGTATTGCACAGGTCCAAGGCATGTCTCAGTTTCCTCTCGTGTGTCTCCACTACCTGCTGGGGTCACAACTATTAGAGCCTGTCTCTGCCTGTAAGGACCTCGAAGCTAACACACCAGGCATCTTCCAGAGCTGCTGTCTTTCCCCCAGGCCTCCATTGACAGCCTGGTCTACTACTTTCATGTGTGCTTTCTGGGACCCAGATAAGATGGGCTTGGAGCATTTAGCCAATAGGCTTAGCTTGGGTCTGCTGCCCCCACCCTCCAATCATTTGCTTTCTCTCCAAAGGTACTAACTGGACCACAGGCTTAGTTTCCCCTTTGTCCAAGTTCTCTACTCTCTGCATCATTAAATTGTTCTCAGCCAAGTACAGCAGACTTATTTCATGTTAGATGTTTGGCTGTCTTGGAAACCCAAGAGCCCCTAGGGGAACGGAAGGCTCAGGAGGACAGAGTGATTTAGAACTCTTCAAAACCAGGCCCCAGCATTTTTTAGTTCTATTCCTAGAGGAGCCTTTGCAGTTGGAATCTTAATTCAGAAAGTTACCTTCCAAGTTGGAGGGCAAAAGAAAGCAGAGAGAGTGGGAAATGGGACAAGGGCCATTTGGTATTTGTAACAAGTAGCTCTCTCGATCCAGGTGGACTCTTTTCCAGGCAGCCCTGTTAATAACATTATGCACAATGGAAATCCCCAAGTCTTTTATGGAGAGAGATCATAGATCCTCACAATGGACTTGATCTGCCGAGCAGAGTAAGTTAACAGCTGTACTTCTCTAGCTGAGGGAAAGGACCGGGGACAATGCAGGGAAAGGTAGTCACTGGCCACAACTCTCCTTCAATAGGACAGTCAGCAAAGACCCAGGGAGAGGAGCAAGATTCTGCTTACTTGGCATTCAGCGATTGTCATGCATACAATCAGAGGAGGAGATGGGGAAGCCAGCACAGCCTCTTGGTGGTGGTGGTGGTGGTGTGTGTGTGTGTGTGTGTGTGTGTGTGAGAGAGAGAGAGAGAGAGAGAGAGAGAGAGAGAGAGAGAGAGAGAGAGAGAGAGAGAGAGAGAGAGAGCTGGAACATGCAAACACCTCATAGGCCAAGAACTGTGCTAATCATTTGCAGAGCATCAATGAACTCTTCACACCCATGGGGTGATGATGGAACCTTCATACTCTCTAAAATATGTAACAGTAAAGGGGATCTCAAAAGTGAAGAGACCCTCTCAGGTTTACCTGGAAAAAAAGGGGAGCTCAGGTTGGGGGGTCCCAACTTTTCGGAATCAGAAAAATCTCAGAAACTACTTACCCCCTTCCTTGACCTAACTCTCCAGAGAGGCTGTGCCCCAACCAAAAAGTGGAGGGAACAGTTGTTTCATCTGAACAAGCCAACTGGTGTTGAAAAGACGTGGCATGTCTTTTCTCTCCGTCAGGGAGGAGACAGGATCACGCGCAGGGTATCTGGGGCATCTGGCCATGTGTCCCGGGGTAACAGCCCTTATTCCTCCACTGCTGGGAAATTCTCAGAGAAGCACATGAAACAGAGAGAGCCAGGTGCTAACTAGGCTGTGGTGGATGACTGATGAACCTCATCTCCCACATTCCCAGGAAGAGCCGATCCTTCTTACTTACCATTTAGCCCAGATAACATGTCAAACCACCTCAGCAGACCTCTTAAATGACATTCATTCTCTCACAAAGGAGAAAGCCAGGTTGGCAGGCACTTGATGGAGACCCAGCAGCCCCGAGAGAGAGGCTGCTTACTGGCCTGGGGAAAGAACCCTGATGGATATGGATGTGGGTAAAGGATGGAGAGAGCCAAGGGACATAAGAAACAGGTCAAAGCAGGAAGGAGGCAGACAGAAAGTAGGAGGGAGGCAGGGGTGAGGGGTGGGAAGACAGAAGGCGGGGGCGGAGGGGTGGGGAGACAGGAAGGCTGGTGAAGGCACATTTATGAACATGATGGATGATGTGATGAAACTCCCCTTCCCCCAACAGGACCATGCCTGGTTTTGCTCACTTTTACATCCACAGCACCCAGCATAATGACTGAGATGAGGGGAGAAAGTGCTTTAAGAATTTATCAAGTGTGGTTAAAAATAAAGAGAAATATTAGAATACCAGTGTTGGCACCTAAGAGGAACACAGCAAATAGTTACTAAATAATATTAGGGAGTCCCTGTGGGAGGGAGGGTCCAAAAGGCTTAGTTTTCAGGCCAGGGGTTTGGTAGGTTTAATAGAGAAAGAAGTATTGCGGGGGGAAAGGTGAACAGCCAAATAGTGCCCTCAAACAGTTGGGTTCAGGCCTGGGGGGACAATCATCGGGAGAGAAGCTTCCTCGTGAGGACCAGGAAGCTGGCAATATGGTCACAGTCTTGGGACACAGGGAGAGAGAAAATGGCAGAAGTGAGAACTCACAGCTGTTTTCTTAGACTCCAGCACCAATCCAGACATGAATGGCAACAGAATTGTAAGATGAAAAAGTCAAGGTTAGAGGTGGAGTCTTGGGTCTTTGGACACAGTGCATGTGACTTGTGAGGTGGGTACAAAGGCCTATCTTAGAACTGTGGGTTCTGGCACAGAGACATCTAGCTCTCAGAAAGGATCCATTATTTTTCCTCAGGGGATACTTGGCTATACCTGGAGACATTTTGGACTATTACAACCCAGAAAAGGTACTAGGTAAGGTCAAGGTAAGGATTGCAGTTAACATGCAGTTAACATACCACAACACACTGGGTAAACTCCACAACAGAGAGTTGCCTGTAAAACATCAGGGCAATCTAAAGCTCCCTATGGGTACAAGAGCCTTTCTGTGTCTGAATCTCAGGCCTCAGGGAGAGTAATGGTCATCACAGTTAAGATAATTGATCAAGATTAACAGAACACCAGTATGTGAAAGCAGATAGCCGTTCTCTTGCATTTCATCTTTAAAGTAGAGGGATAGCAGTTTGCGCCCCGAGACACAAACCTGTGCCCCTCATCTAGAGGCCCGAGGTTACACCAAGCATCACAACAGCACTCCAGAGCTTTTCCTCACTAGGGTCTTCCCTTTGGCTTTATGGACTTTACAACCTTGGACCACTGAAAGGGAAGGAGCACTACTTCATCATTGAAATGGAAGGAGCACTGCTTTACCATTGAGATAGAGGGAGCACTGCTTTACCATTGAGATAGAGGGAGCACTACTTTACCATTGAGATATAGGGAGCACTGCTTAACCATTGAGATAGAGGGAGCACTGCTTTGCCATTGAGATAGAGGGAGCACTACTCTCCCTGACAAGTAAAGAGAAGAAGTACAAGAGAGCAGTGATGGATCCAGGGTCCCAGGACTTGAGAATGCAGACCAAGTTTGGAATCCAGGTCTCAGCACTGCCTGCCTTGAGGTTTTTCTATGAGAAAGAGTCTCTGGTAACTTAGTAACAAGAAGCTCCTCTTGCAAAGAGAAGGTGTGAGGTATATAGGTAGCCTTTGTAAACCTTGCAAGCTAACAGGTTCAGCTCACCCCAGACTGACTGTTGATCAGGACAAGAGCCCAGTGATGTTCTTTCTGGAGCCTGTGATTGAGCAATTCACCCGTGTTGCTCAAAGACCCATGAGGAGAAGGGGTAAAAGATCCAAAGACTACAGTATTATAGTCAGGGTGTGTCTCCTTTAGGAAAGATGGGACTACATTGAGAAAAGATTGGCCGAAGCCATGCATAGTGGTTGATGCTTGTAATCCCATCAATAGGGCTGCATAAGGAGGAAGGTCTAGAGCTTAAAGCCATCCTCTGTTCACAGTAAGTTTGATGCTAATCTGGGACACACAAGACTCTTCCTTGCTATAGCCATAAATCAGATATCTCTCAAGCCTCACTTAGAGAAGCTTCTTGCAACAGATGGCAATCAGCACAAAGACTCTCAACTGGACAACGGGGAAAGACTAGAGTACTATGGAATGCTCAGCCCTAAATGAGACATACACATCACACCCTTTCCTCCAACGTTCAGGGATCTTTGAGGAAGAGTGGGTAGAAAATCAGGCAGAGGTAGTAGATAACATGAAGGGGATGGTGTTTCCCAGACACAACAGGGAGGTGCACATGTGGACTCATGACGGTTATTAACAACACACACAAGACCTATGTAAGCTCCAGCCAGACACAATCCCAGTGAATGTGACCTTGAGATCCCACCAGTAGCTGAGGAGCTATTGTATTGGAAAGATGCCTGGAGAAGGAGAGTCAGGTTTCTTTAATGATATGGCACCTGGTGGGTAGCACACATGCCAGGGCAGGCCTTACTCCCAAGGCTAGCTAGGCAAAACAAATTGGACATGATAAAAAAAGAAAGAAAGAAAGAAAGAAAGAAAGAGAGGAGGAGAAATCTCAAAGCTGGGTAGGTGGAGGCCTAGTTATGGGAGGAACTGGGTGAGAGGAGAATATGTTTAAAAATTCTCAAAGAATTAATCGAAACATTGTTAATATAAATAAAAAACACTATAAGCGGGCACTGATATTTCCTTGCCATTCCCCAGGCCTTGGAGACTTATTTTGATGATTAAAAAGCTGTTCTTCACTTGCTCAGTGAGACACATCAGTAGCTGGCTCATTCTGAGTGAAAATTGAAGACCATAGACTTGTCCTGAGAGATGAGGTCATTTAAGCAGTCACAGAGCAGGGACATCCCCTCTGCCCACCTGCTTGCCTCTGATCACGTTTTTTTTCTGCATCCCTGAGCCCAGGAGGCACATGCCATCCTTTCCTAAAAACCAAATTTGTAGTACCTATGCCTCTTCTGGATGTATAGACAATGCCTGTTATGTTACAGGTGTGTCCCTACCAGAGAGATCTGCTCCCAGCGCTTAGCATGAGAGCAGGTGGAGAGGATAGGTGGGCACTCATTAAACATCTGTTGACAGGCTGAAGCTGGCTGTGTTGGTAAAGGGTTTGCTATTTAGGTAGAGGTAGCACCCGAGCAAATTTGAGAAACAGGTAAGAACCCGAGTTCAGACCTCTGGAACCCACTTAAAAAAATCAGAGGATGAAGCATGTGCGTACAGTCCCAGCAGTGAGAAGACAAAGAAATGAGCACCCCTAAAACTCACTAGACAGCCTAGGCGGATCAGAGAAAGCTCCAGGTTCAGTGAGGGAGCCCGTCTAAAAATCTAAGGCGAGGAGCAATTGAGGATTGAGGAAAACACCCCAACATTTACACCCCTCTCTACACACACATGTACCTACACACTTATGAAGACACACACACACACACACAAACACAGGAGAGAAAGAGATAGAGAAACAGTGATAGAGAGAGCTCATTCCTGTTAATAAAGCCATGATGAAGGGGGAAAGTCATATACCAGAAAGAAGAATAAATATTTGTTATGCCAAAGGAAGTTTATATCTGCTGATTGTTTCCTCTGTGTGAGACACTTGTGATAGGCTTAGTCCACCTGACAAGCCTATAAACAAAATATAGGTGGCACTTAGCTTTCATAGGCTTATATTCCAATAAGCTCATCCTTTGCTGAAGCTGGGGTAAATTAAAAAAGAAAATGCATTTGATCCACTCACTCTTCCAAACACCATAGCTTCACTTAGCCTACTTTATGATTCTTCTTCTCCCCTGCTTCCTCCTCTTCTTCTTTCTCCCCTCCCTTTCTTTTAAAGGTGAGCTCTCTCTCTGTAGCTCAAGATGGCCTATAACTCACTATGTAGCCCAGATTGGCTTCAAACTCTTGGTCCTCTGGCCTCTACACCCCAAGTGCCAAGGCTTTAGGTATGCACCATATACCTTGCTCACCTTAATCTAACATAACTACAGTAGCCTATAGTTGGTTAAAGTCAACATCTATAGTTAATACAATATATTTTTTATAACAAGTCCTACCTGTCTCATGCAACTGACTGAATACTGTCTGAACATGAAGAATAGAATTCTTATTTGAACATCAAAATAACCCCCCCAAAGAAAACCCAAATCAACCCACTAAACGGAATCATAGGACTCTGGGTTGGGTTATTATCTCTAGTTTACTGATAAGGAGATGGTATTACCTTCAGAGAGCCAGGGTATTCTGCTCTACAAAGATGATGCTTGCTTTGCTTTGGCTTCAGTGCACTAAAGGTCTATTTCCTCAGACAGAATAAATATAAAAAAAGACTTGATTTGATTTGTAGACTTCAGATTTATGAAGCTTTTTTTTGAAAGCTCCTACAAGGATACAAATAAGTAATATTCTGCTAAGGGCTTAATGACCTGATCATAGTTTAACCATCTCCCAAATTCGGGTCTATTCAAGACACCCAGGGCTCACCAGAGCCATTAACCATTGCAGGTGACTTAGCGTAATGGGGACAATATAGGGCACAGAATGAGAAGAACAGACTCAAATCACAAAGCTGCTATTACTGGATTAATCCTCAGCGAGTCAGTAAAGTGAGGCCACCACGCACTCTATCTACATAGGCCTGGCGTGAGAACACAGCCTTAAAATTAGCCTTGGACACCACAGAACAGAAGCACTGGCCACTGGAGCTGTGGGAGGCTTAGCACTTTGTGTCCACTTGCAAATGCTTGATTTCAGGACAACTTTAATTGTGTACGCGGCAAACAAGAGAAAGGCAGAAAGAAGACAGGAAATCTACCATCTGAATAGCATACAACAGTAACCCCACTTACAGATGTCAGCGCTTGAGTTCAGTGCCTTCCTTTCCCCACTGCATGTCAAGGAAGAAAGGACCTTGTAATTTGTAGCGAAGTCAGCCTAGCCACAGATGCTATTCTGGTGTTTCACGAAGGCGTGATCCTTGTTAACCTCCAGCTCTCAGAGGCCCGCACTTGAGATCCTGCTCTCGTTGTGAGTATAATTACAGACATTTTTAGCTCTCCAGAATCCCTTTCAAAGAACAAAATGTTCAGGGGAAAAAAAAAAAAAAAAAAAGATCCTGAGCCATCATGTAGGAAATATTGTGGAAGTTTAATTAAAAGCAATTTTTAAAAAAAAAAATGTTAGGTTTTAAAAAGATATGTCTAAGATGCTCTTTAAAAGCATCTCAAACTCTTATTGTTTAGGACAGTTGAGTTGTCTGTGAGATGCTACTTGGAATTCCCTAATGAATCACTGGTCACACAGACCGAAGGGATGGCAAGGTGAGCATGCGGCGGTGGGGCTTGAATAGGCAGGGACCGGGCTGAGGTGCGAGCATCTTTGAAAGTAGACACAGTAAGAGGAGGTTCTGTAACCTTCTGGAAACCTCTTACCAGAGGTCAGTTGGGGAACTAATTTTTCACTGTCTTTCACATGAGCCCTCCCTGCTGCTGGGGAACTGGACCCAAGCCCTTGCTCATGTGTGTCAAGTTCTCTACCACGGTGCCACACACCCAGCCCTAGAACCTCGGCTGCATACTGGATTTTCATGCTGTTTATCGGGGTCTCAGAGGCCCCTTGAAGAAGGCTGAGTAGCTCAGAGGCTCTGAACTAATTCCCATGCTCCACTGGAAAGCCACCTTTCCTGAACAGAGGAACTGAGGCCTCTGGGTCAGCCCAAACCTCACGCCCACTGCCTTCACTGTTGCCAGGCAACGCTCGAGTTACACTCTGAGTGAGGTCTGCAGAGCAGCTCACCTCTGACCTTTGAAGGGTGTGGGCAGTTCTCCCAGACTCTGTTTCCCCTGCAGTGTAGTGATCATATTTGTCTTGTTGCAGTGATTCAAGACACAACCACCACCTAATCTTAACCCTCCTCAGTTACTTCTGTATGCGTTTTATTTTTTAAATTACCAGATTAGCCTCAGCTATAGCTACATAAATCCTGCAACTTTGTGTCATTCCACTGTGACCACATTAGCTGATGTCTCCTCATCCTCTTTTCTAATTCCTCCGTATAACATTCTTGGTCTATTTGTCCTTATTACATAAGGAATACACATTTGTTGTAGGAAAATTTAAAATTCGGACAATAATGAATGAATGAATGAATGAATGAAAGAAAGAAAGAAAGAAAGAAAGAAAGAAAGCAATCACCCATAATTCCACTCCTTGGAGCTACCTTGGTAACACAAAAACAGGTTTCTTTTCTGTATTAAGGTTGTCTGGAATGCCTGTGATGCTTCTGGAGGCTTTTTACTACTGTGTTGTTAAATGTGCAATTACCATAATCTCCTGTCCCTTATGAAATGTTAGTTTGCATTTATCTTTTCTCAATAAATATTGCTAATGTATTCATATATTGAAATTCAAGAGACATAGAAATAAGCTGTGCCTAACATATGTCTCCCTTTACTCCTACCCTACCCATCCCACCAAGCCACTGTTCAGTGAAGTTTGTCCAGACATGTCCCTATTGATTTCCATATCATAGTCAGTGGCTGATGCTTAAAAACCTAAAAGATGGTCTCAGAGATAATGTTTCATTTCTTAGACCTCATGGATCATTTCCTTCCAAAGAATCCGGGTGTTTCAAACTGGACTCAGTGTTTTCTCTGAAATCAACTTTCTTAGAAATCTAGGGCAGGGCTTCTCTATGTGTCTGAACCACCTGAGAGCTTTATGAGGAGATTTGTGAGCAGGTCTGACTGGGCTGAGATTCTGCACTGTTAACTGGCTCTGGGCATTGGTTCCCTGTAATCCTGAGGAATGAGACTCAAGGGCATCCATCTGATGGAGTCAGGTCCTCCTAGCTTGTAACACACCCAGGGGACTGTTTTTCCTATTTATCCAAAATGTAACATCATGATCCTTTCCTGAATGGCTAGAATAAAATCCAATAAAGTCCAAATGCACATCTTTCTTGAGATTTTAGGTAACTGGTCATAATGAGTTCTGGGGGATGCTGGGTCCCCAAACAAAAGAAAACTTGGTGTGAATCATCGTCTGCAAGGCAAGAGACATCATAATCACCATGCCAAGCTTACAAAGAGGTGGCATCCCAGAAATCTAACTGCAAGGGGGTCTTAACTCCACTGGGTGGCAGAGCCCAAAGAAGTGAAGCAAAGTTTGAACCCTTAAACTAGAGGTGTAAGTACTTTTTAGCACCCCAGTTGAAGTGAGGGGTGGAGAATGAGGAACAGAGAGAAGTAGTCAGTGAAAGGAACTACACTCAAGGTTCCTTGTGACAAAGGGTGCTGGGTGGGACTGGGGTCCAGGTGGGAAAAGGGAACTGAGTCAGTTTGCACCATTTGAGGAAGCAGGATCAATGTGGGGTGGAGCTTTCCACTCAGGCAAGAAGAATCATTTCGAAGAGAAGCTGGTGTACACTGGTATAGCCGCCAGTGTGGCTTCTGTAGATAGGTCTACACCAGGGAACCTCACCAAGACTCACTCCTCTTAACATTCATCTTAAACGGCAGCTCACTGGTGCCTTAAAGTGACCATGACACTTGGTCATGTTGAGAACAGGGCTTTTGGGGACTTGTCATGTAGTCCAAGGAACAACGAGAAGCTCTTCTCTGAGGATCAAAATATCTGAGATTCCTTAGGGTAAGGCAGTGTCTGCCAAGCTCAGACAACGCCCTATAGTTTCTGCAGCTGAGCATGGTATATTTCACTGTGCTGCTTCAATGTTTTTAAAAAAATCTTTTGGATTCTAGAGAATAACTTGCAACTTTAATAGACCACGGCATCTTACATTTTCCCTGATAATGGGTAGAAGGTATTTCTCCATGATTTGTCCATAAATATCATTCTTCCGAAATAACTTAGACCTACCGAGAACATAAAAGGACATGCCTTTGCAGTTTTTATTCATATCCTTTCAGATCTCAGAAATCATCATGTCTTTCTAATAAACTTTCAGGACTCTGATCAGCATAAAAATACTCAGAAAGACTGGGTTTTTCCTTCATCACTGAATCTGAGCCCCAGTAGTAGAAAATGACACTTGTGTTGGAAAAGGGTGAAGGGCTTATACTTCAGAACCAATGTCTGCCACTCAGTCAGAGCCCCAAAATACTTTTGTGTATGTGTGTATGTGTGTGTGTGCATTTGTACCTGTGTGTATGTGTGCATGTGTATATACCCATGTGTGTAAGTCAGAAGACACCCCCAGGTATTCGTCCATACTTTGCCTCTTGAGACAGAGTGTGCTGTTTTCTTATTGCTTATGTCAGGTTACTGGGCTCATGAACTTCTGGTGATTCTCCTGTCTCCATCTTCCATCACCCTCCCTGAAGGAACACTGGGATTTACTCATGCTTCCTTTTATACAGGATCTGGGGATTTGAACTCAGGTCCTCAGACTTGTATATAGCAAGTGCTTTTGCCCACTGAGCCATCTTCCAAGCCTCAAGGTACCTTTTTAAAAAAAAATAAATGGAGCATTTCCGGGAAAAGGAAAACAGTGATAGATAACAAACACCCCAAACAGTGACCCTGTAAAGCAAAGCCAGAGGAACAGAGTCAGGGGCTGCATTATCTGGGTTATTCTTTTTTTTTTTTTTAAATCTTGTAGCTCAGAATTTAGCTCAGCCCCATGGAGTAGGGGCTGCATACATTTCCCTTGAATGAATGGGTACAGGGATGAGGGCATGATCACGTCTAAATCAATATCTCCAGAAGCTCTTATTCAGCTCCAGGTGTCTAGTAATTATCTCGGCTGAGATGCCTCCCAGGTGCTTCAAACTCATCACATCTACAATTCCAACTCATCAAACTCCACTCTCTGGCCCTGCAAACTGCTCCTTCAGGACCCTGGAATTTCAACACCATCTTTAATCATCTGAGCCTCTCCCCCTCACCGTTCTTATTTAAAAGCCCTCAGTGTGAGTGTTCCCTTCTCTCTGATACCTTTGGACACTTCTTGCCTGCTCCTTTTGTGTGTGTGTGTGTGTGTGTGTGTGTGTGTGTGTGTATACACAACTTACAGAGGCATAGAAAAGTTTTATTCCTCCATCAAGAGGCTCCCAGAAACTGTACTCAGTTTGTCAAGCTTGGAACCAAGTGTCTTAACCTGTGAGTCCATCTTGCTGACCCTTCCTGTGCCTTTAGAGATTTGAGAAGAGAAACTGGGTTAAACATATAGGCAGCTGGACTGTCTCTGAAGTCTTCCAGCTCATCTGTCTCTATTTTTAACCCTCTAGTTGCAGTAAAATAGAACTCTGATTGGGGGAAGCAGAGGAGTCCAGGAACTTTAAGGGGGAACTACTTGGTTCAAATCTTAACTCAGGAAAGAGCCCTGTTAGACTTGCACTGAACTTAGCAGGGAAGTTGCAGGAAGTAGTCACAAGAGAAGGCCATTGAAGGAATATTTCCTCATTGCTCAGTTTTCAGGAATCATGAGGTCAAACACCAAGATTTGGAACCAATTATGGTGTCCTGTGGTCAGGACAAATGTAAATGTATTTAACTGGCAGAAGCATAAGAGAGGCACTGAGTAGGACTTCAGGGATGTTACAGGGTTTAAACTTCTGTTGGATGAGTCAAGACAATCAAGGGAGCTGCACTAGTTCTGGACGCACATATCAAGGTGGGAGCAACTGAAAGATATCTACGTGGGAGCAGAGATTAGAGGGCGGTAGAGTCTGCAATGAAGAAAGCAGCAGAGGTCACACAGCAGAGGCCAGTGGTAGTCAGAGATGTGGCCGGGCCATCACGTTCATAGCAAGCATTGGCCATGTCTACAACCTTAATGTGGTCACAAGGAGGGTTTGTCAATATTGAAAATACTACAGTCTGGATGTAGGGAAGACCTACATCCAGATGTTGAATTCAGGTGTGCCCATGGCTCCCCTGCAGCACTTGGCAGCTTGGCCCAAGTGTCTCTCTTATAGCCTATGTAGTCAAGTTGCATCTCATAGTTCCACCTGTGCAACTTAACCAGTCCATTATCTCTTATCTTTTTTAAAAAGCGAACATATTACTTATTGAGGAGCTATGATATATGATATACTATATGATATACCAGGCACTGTAACACACTCCATATGCCAGCTCAGCCATCCCTCAGAGAATGACTGACACTGTAGACTTTCACAGAAAAGAAAAACTTACCAATGCCTGTTGTATTCCTGCAGGTCAGAGTCAGTCTTTGCATTTGGGTTTAACCTACCCTAAGCCTGTTGTACTGGCTGGTTTTGTGTGAACTTGACACAAGCTGGAGTTATCACAGAAAAAGGAACCTTGGTTGAGGAAATGCCTCCATGAGATCCAGCTATAAAGCATTTTCTCAACTAGTGATCAAGGGGGGGAGGGCCCAGCCCATTGTGGGTGATACCATCCCTGGGCTGGTAGACCTGGGTTCTATAAGAAAGCAGGCTGAGCAAGCCAGGGGAAGCAAGCCAGAAGTAACATCCCTCCGTGGCCTCTGCATCAGCTCCTGCTTCCTGACCTGCTTGAGTTCTAGTCCTGATTTCCTTTGGTGATGAACAGCAATGTGGAAGTGTAAGCTGAATAAACCCTTTCCTCCCCAACTTGCTTCTTGGTCATGATGTTTTGTGCAGGAATAGAAACCCTGACTAAGTCACCTGGCAAGCACATCTTCCACAATGTCCCCACTGCCTCATATCGACTCTATTCACTCTTCCAATGATGACTGAGCCTGTGGCAACCTCTATACTAGGCACGGGGAATATGGAGCACAGGACACATTTCTGCCCTCACAGAGATGGAAGAAGCACTCTGCTTCCACACCCCCACCCTGATTTGAGAACTGCACAATCCATTCTCCATGCATGACAGTTTACGTTCAGACATAGGATTCATTTTAAGTCAATTACAATGAAAAGGCCAGCCCTCAGCTGTACTAGCTGCTCCCTGGGTAACCATAGGAGGCTGAAGGGTGCTGCACAGGAAAGTGCAGACAGGACATCCAGCCAGTTGAAAAAGTAGTGGTCGTTCTAATTGAAGTGGCTGCCTTTAAAATGCACATAGAGAGGGTACATATGTGATAGTCAGTGGGTAACGCTAGGGGCTGTTCTGCCCTTCTGCCTTGGTTTGAAGCAGAGTCTCTGTGTGTTGTTTTTCCAATGTGCATGACATGGCAGCTGGCCCTCAAGCTCCTGGAGATTTTCTGTTGCTCTTATGCATCCTCCTGGAACTTTGGGCATGTACTGTGACGTCCTGCTTTTCTGGTCCTCGCATTGGCATGACGAACACTTTCCATACTGGCCGTATTCCCCAGCTCTGGACCTGCTCTTTATAAACCCTGTTTATTTTTGTCTGGTTTTCTATCTCAGCAAAGAAACCATCACCAAAACCCACGGAGAGCCTGGGTGTGCTTTCTCTCCTCTGCCTTGGGACCTGCTGAGTCATTCACACTTATTTTCCTCACAGCCCCAGAAGCTGTTTGGGAGCTCTGGTGACAGGAAGTGAAAGCCACCAAAGGAAGAAGCCCTGTGCTTCAATACATATATACAGCCAGCCAGGCTCAAACATGGCTAGATGTGACTGCCCAGGAAGATGCTGGAAGTGGAAAGGGGCCAGTTTGATTTCTAGGCTCTGAAAGCAGAGAGAGAAGCTTTCATTTGATTTATAAACTATGAGACATAGAGATGGTCAGAGAGAAGGAGCATCAGATCCAGGACAGGGTCCCCAGTAGAGCTTTACAGTCTTATCGACCAGCAAGTAGGTGAGACCCTCTTAGACTAGGGACATTGGCATTCATGTCCCAAATGAAGGCTTCTCTGGGGCAAACAGAACCTCTATTTGTCTCTAATCACTCCATCATCTCTGTTCTGTCCCGATTAGTCTTCTCTGATGACTAATTATGGACCCAGAGTAAGGAGACAGAACGACAGACATCTAGATAGGACTGTTCATGACAAAGAGGTCATTCTGTAACCAGGCCTGGACTGGTGGTTCAGGCCTGTCCCTCAGGTACATGTGAGGCTGAGGCAGGAGGATCATTAGTCAAGAGCTGCCTAGGTTATAGAGTGCATACTGAACAACTTGGTGTCTCACAATAAACAGCAAAGGAGGGTTAGAGATATAGCTCAGTGGTAGACCATATGCATAGCACAAACAAGACTCAGGTTCAACCTCTAGTCTTGTTTAAAAGAAACATAAATGAAAAAAGAACCATGCTGAGTACATGTGTGCCCACGACGCCCCTGCAGCACTTGGCAGCTTGGCCCAAGTGTCTCTCTTATAGCCTATGTAGCCAAGTTGCATCTCATGGTTCCCCTGTGCAGCAGCTTTACAGGCGAAGATGGGCTCAACTAACCACCCTAAGAGGTTAAAACAGATGACCAGGAATGTTGGCCACTGTTTTTGATGCCCACGACTTCTCCTGTACTCTATCCGCAAGGCTTCTAGAAATCCCACTTTCTATGATACCTTGTCCATGTCTTTGTTCCTTGTGTAATTCAATGGTGTTTTTTTGTTTTTGTTTTTCCTGTGAAGTAAGCACCACCCATTCTGTGATTGGGTGGAAGTTAAAGGTGAGTGACATTTCAAAGGCCCTACTGTGTGCCACACAGGGTTTAATGTGCTTTTATGTAAGATACCATGCTGGAGACCTGTCAATTAGGAGTAATCACCATCCTATCTCACAGATGTGGAGTGGATCCCCGAGATTAGCTCTCACTGTTCCCCAGTTGTTCTCAGACTCATAAGGAAGGGGATCTTCTCCACGTAGTTACTAAGTGAGAGAAAGGATCCCTATAGGCCAGGCGATAGGTTTGAAGGCTTCCTGGAGAAGTTCAAAGTTGGGGAGCAATGATATCTCTCTGGATCTCAGCTTCGTTTTCTGCAAAATGAAATCATTAATATGGCCAGTAAGAGCAACATGAAACCGAAGAGTTGAACAGAAACACAGGGCCTAAACCTCACGTTCACAAAGGCCCTCCATCTTCCCACTGGTTGCTCTTCTCCTCCATCAGCTCTTGCCTTTCTGCAGCTTCTAGCCTCCTGCCTTTTTCCTGCGCTCGCCCAGCAACCTTAGTCATGCTGGATCTGGTCCCAGTCTACTTGGCTGCAGTCTGCTGCTCACTGCTCTCATTATTCCAGGCACCCTGTGATTTACTTTTCTAGTGAGTTAATTGCAAAATCCATATGGAGTGGAGAGAAAACATCCACCCAGGCTTGCCATGAAAAGCAGGGCACAGAGGAAGCTTTCCATCTTGGCCGGCACAGCCTGCAGAGGCAGGGGGAGGAAGCCGTAGCCACATGCTTTGTGCACGGAGCCGAGCTGCCAAACTCAACACGAGGCATGAGGTACTTGGGCCCAGTGATTCCCTTTTGATTTTTCCCTCTCATCCCTATGGACAGACAACTCTCTCAGTTTTTGAGACTTGCTATGGGCATAAGGTCTAAGTGATCAAAGAAGACTCTGGGAGCTTTTCTAAAGATGCCATTCCTGAGCTTTTCTCTCCAGAGTCTCATCTAATAAATCTTGGATGAGGCTGTGTTTCACCCCTGTGTACTGTTAGTCTGGGCAATCTGTAGACCAAATGTTGGGAAATGAGCCTGTGAGGGGAAGGTCAGTGGTTGAGGCATTAGCAGAACTTAAGAGAGGTTCTTGGTTTTCATTTATCCATTATGTGCCCCTTTCGACAAGTTACAACTTGGAGCCTTAGAATTCTTGAAATCTCTAAAGCAGGAAGCAGAATGCCTGCCCTACATGTGCATCAACACCATGAACCTGGAAGCCTTTGACATACCTCCTGTCTCATGTGGAAACTGCCCACCCACTCCCCCACCCAAAAAAAAAAAAAAAAAAAAAAAAAAAAGAACTCCCAAAGACAATCCACTTTTCTTTCCTGAGAAGGTGTTCTTTAAAACTAGCCTGAGGCAACTTAGCTACTGAATGCTAATATATTTCTGTATGTGTTTACTGTTTGCAATATCCACTGAGGGGCCTTGAGGGGGAAAAATCAGCTCTTGTTTTGAAAGCACTTTGTAGATGAAAAGGTGTTCAACCCTCAGGAGACTTGGTTGGTGGAAGTTTAGACAAATGTTTATTTTAATTTGCTGTGTTATAACTTATTAAAGAGCTTCTCCAGTGTGGAAGGACTATTTTGGGTCTCACAAGGGATCCAGCAGTTTTGAATAGCTTGTTGTTAATTCATTCATTTGTTCAAGAAACTACCTGAGCACCTGGGCAGCAGGCCTGGGGAACAAATGCCACCCTCCTGGGACTCAGACTTTGAACAATGACAATGCAGTGTTCCCACATCCAAAAGGACTGCAGAAGCCCAGAGAGCTGTGACTTCTCCCTGATGGGCCTCAAGAAGGTGTCAAGCAGGAAGTGACTCCATTTCCAAGGCACCCAGATTGCCCCACAATTTAAAAAAGCAATTCTGGATCTGGGATCAATGTGTGATTTGAGATCCCCTGAAGAAAGCACCATTTTCTCCAGAGGTTACCCCCACACATTCATTTCTGAGACAGTAGGGAAAGTGGGGAAGCTCACAAACACTTTTTCTTTAGAGGTTCCAGGGGCCCTTCAGACACAGAAACTTGTCTAGCTCTCAGCATGTTCTCTCTCTCTCTGCAGCCACACCCTGGAATCCTTCATTGTATCCCCACAGTTGCCTTGCCAACTGGTCTGACTGTTTATGTCCATGAAAAATTCATAGGTTGAAACCTAATTTCAGGCATCCTCTTAGTTTGAAGAGCTAAGGCCTCTAGGAAATGATTAGGTTGTGGGGACTCTGCTCTTATTTCTGGAATTAGTGCATCTATAAAAGGCTCAAAAACCCTGGTTCTCTTTCCACCATGTGCCGACACAAAAAAGAAACCAAGGTAGTGGGTCCCTGCTTTGATATTATACTTCCTAGATGCCAGAACGTCCAGCAATAACTTTCTGTTGTTTATAGTTTACAGTCTAAGTCATTTTGTTACAACAGGCCAAATGGGGTAGGGCAGTGGTTTTCAACCTGTGCGTTGGGACTCTTTGGGAAGTCAAACAATCCTTTTACAGGGGTCACCTAAGACCCCTGGAAAACATAAATATTAAGATTATGATTCATAACAGAAGCCAAATTACAGTTATGAAGTAGCATTGAAAATAAATTTATAGCTGGGGGTCACCATGACATGAAGAACTGTATTAAAGGGCCGCAGCATTAGGAAGGTTGAGAACCACTGGTCTAGGGTTTACACACAATCAGAAACCGTCTTCCAAACCTGCATCCATTTTCTCTCCTTCCCACCTCTGTGTAGTTACACATTTCCCTGCTCCCCTGTAGTTAGGCAGAGCCATATGACTAAGCAGACCTGTGGGCTGTGAAAAGCAGCCAGAAGGCCATTTGCTGCAGAACATAGAACCTCTATTATTCTGGATCCTTGAGAGACGAGGAAAAGGCGAAGTCTGACTGGTAGAAGACAGAGGGGTAAAGCCAGTTAAATCACTCCAAGACTAGGGTTACCCCTAATTTTTCATTTCATCACAAATGCAGACTTGCAAATATGGAACTACTGTTTCTATCTATAATTGCCAAGACAGGACCTGGAGGTCAAGGTACTGATGGCACACTGGACGGTAGCAAGGATGCAGGAATGAATAAGCAAATGAGTCTAGAAACTGGAACTTGAGACCCAGAGTCAAAAGTCAAAATAGCCCATGTGAAGCACTCCAATATCTCCTTTCTCACACAGTGTTCCTCTTGTCTCTGTTTGGACCCAGGGTAGGATTGAACCTTTTTGTATTCTGCGGCTTGTTAGCCTACACTTCTTACCCCAAACTCTTCCATATTCCCAGGACCAACCTAATGGATAAATCCAATAAATATGTGATGGCTGAGGGGTTTGCTCAGTGGTACTGCATGCACTTTGCAAAGCCCTGGATTCAAGACATCAAACTGGAAGTTTGTAAATGTAAGGAAGATAAGATGTCCTGTTCTCATTAAGAGTTACTCCCCTATCCTCCCCAGGTTATGGTGGCTTTAGATAAAGATAAGGTTTTAAAGCTATGCTAGTAGCTGCTATTTTATGATCATTGGTGGGAGCTGGTTTAGTGAGAGTGCCCACAGGATGTCTCTATTGTGGGGTGTGTCTGTAGAAGTGCAGGGACAGGTGCCCTAAACCGGAGAAGCTCATGACCATGGCAAGAGAACAGGATGGAGATGGGACCAGTCAAGGCAGAGCTGGAATGACAGTGAGGTCACAAATGGGGCGTGGAAGGACTGGATGCAGAGACAGACATAAGTCCAGGAATCTAGGAATGGAAACACAGCTCTATCTGACCCGGTGAGACTTGGGAGTGCCCATAGGAGGAGAGGGTGGGGACAGACAGCTCTCTCCAGCTGACAGGTCTGAAGTGGAAACCCCCCTGGTTTGGCTCCCTCTGGAGCTTCGATGAAGCTGACTTGGAAGCAGGCAGCCATGGACAGTTAATGAGTGATTTATTGGTGTTGCCATACAGCAGCTTCCCTGGGACCTGTTCCTAATTAACAAACAGTAGCTGGATGAGGACTTTTTTTTTTTTTTAAATTCTTTTTTAAGTTAGGAAGTCTCCAAAGCCTTTAATCTCATGATGGGAGAAAAGACTTCATCTTTGCTTGTTGGCTGATTCTAGAAAGAATATAATAGATATTTAACAGAAAAATCTCACTTGTTCTCTCTCTCTCTCTCTCTCTCTCTCTCTCTCTCTCTCTCTCTCTGTTTGTCTCCATCTATCTCTCTCTTTCTCTCTCTCTCTCACACACACACTCACTCCCATGTATGTTCAAACCCACACACACTTATTACCACTCTTCCCAGGCACTGCCATAATTTGTTAACACACAGAGTATGTATATTTGTGTATTCCATACTGTCAAGTGTACCTTCCCTTGACACTTGCAGGTGCTTGCACCCAGTGGTTTCAGCACAGACACAATATCAGGTCACCACTCAGTCACACACACTTTTGCTAAGGCTCTGCTCCAGGTCCCTTCCTTAGTCCCAGACAGGAATGTTTCTGGGGTCATCCTGTCTCCAGTAAAGTGCCGAGTCACCAAGAAAGGATATAGGATTGGGTGGTCTGACTTGGCTGAGCAGGGAAAAGCTTCAGGGTCCCTGGAGTCCATTGCAACGAGTAGTAATTGGTCCATCATTAAGACTATAGTGCTCTTTCTTGCCTGCAGTTCACGGGGCACATGAACTCAAGAATTCTACTTCCGGCTGGAAAATCATGGTGCACTAAATAGGCATTTTTGATGGAACTAGCTGTTTTTACCTAAGAAGATATACTGATGTCTTATGTCTAAGACCTCAGCACATGCCATCTTTGAACATAAGATTGCTGTGGCTGGAATTGTAAAATGAGGTCACACTGGAGTTATCCTCTTTATTTAATCTGCCCTTACAGACAAGAAATAAATGCATACATTGATAGAGAGATGACCATCTAACAGAAGGCAGAGGCTGCCATGATGCAAGCCAAAGGATGGTAGGAATGGCCAGCAACCCAGCAGAAGCCAGGGAAAACTGAGGAAGGACCCTGCAGACCTCAGAAGGAGCACATCCTACATCTCATCTTCTTTTATCCAGAGTGGCAAAGACATGATAAGGTGAGAGATTTGGGGATTTGGGTCATTCAGAGACACTCAGTCTTGTATTCTGTGTATGAGTTCCGGATCTTTATTATCCTTGACTCTAGTCTTCTACAGTGATGGGTTTAATGGACAGGACATATGAAGAATGCCTTCAAACCTGCACGTATTCACGGACTGTCATGTCCAGGCTCTGATCCCTTGAAGACAGATGCATACACTACAGTCTTCCAAGACATACACAGACCTGTAAAAAAGGCTAAATGTAAAGGAAAAAGAATGCATCTAACCATGATTCATAGTTTAGAAGGTCACTGAAGAATCCCCTCATGAGCTTGTCCTGAACCCCTGAAGGGGACAGCAAGGTTAACTATCACATCTCCTTTAAAGGTCTTACCCCATTTTTTGAGCTGTAGACCTTGAGCTTTGTTAAGACGTCATTGTGGTGAAATACAAAACTGATCAATAACGGGGAGCTCTTTTTACATTAATTACCAACAGTAGACAAATCCGTTCCTTGCTGAGGATACCCAGCAACCAGCTCACTTGGTTCAGCTATGACAGCAGCCCCTAGAACCCCCCCCCTGCTCTTTTGGGATCCTGTATATTCTCTGAACACATATCACATCGTCATGAAGGTCTTGTACTAGTCTAGGCTCATGAAAACAGCTTGGCCAGACATTTCTCTCCATATCCATGGCATCTGCAAGCCACCAATGCTCCAGGCAGTGAAGAGAATGTGAAGTCAGGAAGACAGCTATGCTTGAACTGAGCCCTTGACACTTATTACATAAGCGACTGCACAATTGGTGCCTAATGTGTCTCCGCCCTTATTTTCTTATCTGCTCCAAAAGAAGGCAGCAGTTTTATAGAGACAGGAAAGTAAAATAAAGGTTTTCAAAGAGTGTATTTATACTTGGCCTATAATAATTATTGATGAATATATATTATTAAATAAATTTTAATAGCACTTAATTCAGTAATATAATTATACCTATTATTAAATAAGCCATATTTTTATTATTATCATTCCTGAACACTGGAATTTGTCAGGAATACATACATCTCACTGAAGGCTCTCAATGCAGGTTCTCCTACCTGCCACCAATGTTTTATTCTTTATTTTTGGTTTGGCGTAGTCAGGTTAATACTCATCATCAGCCTGGGAGGATCCAGACTGTCTGTGTGTATAGGAGTTTCTCAATTGTGGCTAAACGCAGTGGGAAAACCCAACCATAAACTCAGGTATCTATTCAATGAGATAGAAGTCAAGACTGAATAAAATGTAGACCATGAGAGGACCTCTGGATTTTGTCCCTCCCTGCTTCCTGACCGTGGAAGCAATGTGACCAGCTGTCTCAGGTTCCCGCCGCCCTGCCTTCCCACTGTGATGGATTGCACACTTGAACTGTGAGCTGAATCCATTCTCTTTCCCTTATATGGTTTTTGCTGGTTATCTTGCCATTTCACTGAGAAAAGAAAATTACAGAGACGAGAGGGGAAAAGCAGCCTGTGGTGGATAGGAACTGGCCCGACACCCTCAGCCTATACAGACTGTGGCAATTTCCTGTTGGATATAAGTAACCAACACCATTCTATACTCCAGCTTCAGAGTATAGAATTCTGTGACTTACAGCAGATGAGGCCAAAGACAAGGACACGCTGGGGTCATTTCTGAATTCAGACAAAACCCAAAAGCATCATCCAAATCACAATGCAGCCAACAGCTCCCACGCTGCCCAGCACTAGAGATGACTGCTCCTTCCCATGACTGTGGCAGTGCTCCCATAATTAGCTGGCTGCTGGCCACTAAGTGCTGTTCTCAGCACTGAGGTGTCCTTCTGCAGGGCTGCTTCTAGGGGGCTGTTCACTGTCTTGTCTGTACTCTGAGCCCTGAGGCTGAGACCACCCCTGGCTTCCTACAGCTATGTGCACAGCCAATCCACTGCACAGTCAAAAGCAAGAAAGAGTTCTGCTTAATACACTCACTGCCACACACCTAGGAATATGTTCCTACTGTGAGATTCATTTAAAATACTAGTTGCTTTTTTCACAGACACATCTTTTCATCTCTTCTTCCCTTCTTCCCTGTATTAACATTCAATGTTCCTCACTAGCCAAGTTCTCCCAGCTAAAACTTATAGCCAGTGGTTAAGAGTGTCTGTAAGGACAGACAGTGTTGACAGACTTTAATGCTGTCCTGAGAAGTATGTACTGGGTGGGTCTGCTTGACTCATTCTTTCATCAAGCCGGAAGATAATCCAAGGACAGCATGCAAAAGAGCTAACCCATGGTAGACCTGACACTGCATCCTTAGAGAGTTCTGCCTGCAAGGATGATCCTGACTAGTGTCTGGGAACCTGCTGATGAATAGCCGCTCCCTGAATCATAAAAGTGACTCACAGCACCTGAGTTGCTTAATGTGCTCATGTTAAACGCCTGCATTGTTTCTGAGTCTGGAATTTGGGGTGTTACCTATATGATCAATACCCTGATCAAACTTGGGCTCTGGGTCTCTCCTGCACTTTCATGGAAGATGGCACTGTGTGGATGTCATTACAACTCACAAGCACTTGTCACTCAGCAAAGGGAAGCTTGGAGCCGGCTTCCTCCTCACTGTGCCTCATGCGCCTTCCCCGTGGATGCTTTGCTTTGGGGTCTCTTTAGGATCATAAATCTAGGCAGTGAATCCTGCTGTATGCCGGCCCCACCGGGGTGTCACTGAACTGTGGGTGTGTCCCAACATCTGCTCAGAGTTCTAATTCCGCTGTCAGAGTTCAGAGACGGGTGATGATAGAACCGTTTATAGAATGTAGGTCATTGAAGAATTATTGTGAGGTATTCTGCTCTCTCTAAAGTTGAATAATAATGGCCAGGCTACCAGGGCAGATTTCCAAGGCCTTTTCAAGTTCTGGGGAAAATGTGGCAAAGATGTTTTCTGCAAACACAATCCATCCTTTAGCATTACCAACAGTAGTGAATGCGAAGGTGGAGGACGCAGCCAGGAAGGCAGCTCCTGTGTGACAGGAGAGGGCGGGACTAGGAAGGGCTATATGGAGATTAACATAGGAAAGAAATCAGTTGTCAGAGAGAGAGACTGGAATTCCTTCTTCACATAGCCTATCTATAAAGAACAGGCCAGGATCGGAAACTGCTCACGACATACAAATGTGGGAAGAACAGGTGGTGTGGAACTGACCAATGAGGGGTCGGGGGTCCCTGTGGCCCTGCTCCTTTGAGCACATGCTCTTGCCTCAGCCTCCCAGCTCACTCCTGTTCTTTGGAGGGCTTTCTCTTTCTCAGTAACTGTCTTCATTTCTATTTCTGAGTCAAGGTATAAGAGCCGGGAAACTTCAGGTACTCTGGGACTTGGTTTGTAACACTTGGGGTGTAAGCACACTCGCTTAGCTGTCAGGTGAAAGATGCCTGGAGGTGCCTGGGTTCTAATTGCTACCTGATGTGGGCCTCTAGCCCATTTGTTTCTTACTTGAAGTGGTTTCTGCATTTTCACAACCCACTTCACACCCAAGATGGCTCTTCTCTCCTCCCTCTTCCATCTTTACAAGGAGCTGGAATCTCAAACAATTTCCTTTTGTTTATACCCTGCTTTGAACCTGGGTTGTTCCACACACTTTCTTTCTTTATAGAGGTGTACTCCGAAAAAGCAATTTATTTTGCAGTTCGGGTACTACAGAAGTAAGTGTTGCAAACTCATTTAGGAGCCAGGCTGTAGAGTTGGAGGTGGAGAGAAAAATCCCTCTTCAGTGCTCGGAACATAAAGGGGTTGCCTACTTATTTGAAGGGAAGTGCACCTCTAAAATGAGGTGGCTGTTTCTCACGGAGAAGCCTGGGAGAAGAGTTCTGGAGATAAAACAGGCTTGTTGGAGCCTTTAGACTTGGCCCGGGTACCTGGGAATCATCCCTGGAATAAGAGCCAAGCTGACTGGTTGCCAGATTGAACTATGAGTAGCCATGTGTGGGTATGAAGTCAGAGGGACTTGGAGTTGAATCCCAATCAGTGCCCTGATTCAGATGTGTGATCTGTGAACACTTCTACTCAAAGAGGAACTTTGTAGCTACCTCTTAGAATCCTGAAAATGTTAAATAATGCCATAATCCATACGGTGGTTTGCAATTAATAACATCATATACCCACACAGCTCCCCCATGTGTCAAATAGAGTGGCCTACTATGACTTTCTTCCCTCACTCAGTGCTTACAGCTTTCCTGTGTGGTGGAGAGCTGCATTGTCTCAACTTTACAGAGGGATGGAGGAACGAAGGGACTTTGCCTTGCAGTATAAGCCAGCATATGGAGAAAATGATGGGGTTAAAATCCAGACAACTTGGCTCCAGAGCTTAAGTGTGAGTAGCGATGTTTTTCTAGAAAGGTAAGTCTGGTATATCCATATCATTTTAACCTGCTCAGGGATTGGTAGTCATTCATTCAAATCCTTTTTGTACTCCTGTCTCTGTAAATTAATGCAGTTAGTGGCCCAGGCTTTGGATTTAGACAGCTCTGACTTAGACGTGAACTCTGGAACTTCCTGCTTGGCAAATTATTAAAACTTTTAAGATCTCACTTTAACCATTTATAAAATGCTAATAACAAATGGCTCTACAAACTGATTGGGGCAATTAAGTGAAACAAAACACCCCTATTGCCTGGCTCATTGTAAATGTGCATGGTAGATAGCAAGTATTAGTGGCACCTTTATTAACCAACATAGGGTTTATGAGGAAAAGGGAGAGGGAAGAGCAGGAACGAGGGAGAAGAACTAGTTAACCCCAGTACATTAGTGATGACTTTGCATCGCTCTGACCAAAATACTCAAACAGACAACTTAAGGGCAGAATGGTTCATCTTCCTTAATGGTTTTAGAGGTTCAGGGTTACGCTAACAAGGATGGCCTCGCAGAACAATTCCCATCATGGTGGAGAGGTAGCAGAGAGAGAGCATTGCTCAATGCTAGAGATGATATTCCTCAAAAACCCACTCTGCGGTGAACGTCTTCAATCAGCCACACTTCACTCCTCAGTGTTACAGAACCTCCCAAACCATGTCATGGTCGTCCTGCCAAACATGCAGAACAGGAGCCTCCTGGGAGCTTTCCTGACTAGATGTACAGCAAGCGGTGCTGATGGCAGCTTATGAGCCTGTCTAGTGCTATGGTAAACACCATGAACAAAGGTAACCTAGGGAGGGAAGGGTTGATTTTGGCGCTCACTTCCACATCACAGTCCATTATCAAAAAAAGCCAGGGTAGGAAGCAGCCACTGTTACTGGCTTGCTCCTCATGGCTTGCCCAGCCTGCTTTCGTAAAGCACCCAGGACCAACAGCTCAAGAGATGGCACCACCCACAGTAAACCCCGTATTGGTCATTACTGAAGAAAATGTCTCACAGGGTTGCCCACAAGCCTATCTCGTGGCGGGGGGGGTTTCTCAGTAGAGGTTCCTGTCTCTCAGATGACTCTAGCTTATGCCAAGTGGATCTAAGACTGTCCAGCACAGCACCTTTGTTGGTTCTCCTTGAGTCCTCCCTTGCTGGAGTGAAATGGTCTACCCGCAGACATGGTCAGCTAAGCCTTCTTGGTGCTCATCCATTCTACCAGAATCCTCTGCTGTTTGTCTTTCCTTCCTTCCTCCTTCCTTCTGGAAGCATGGTTTCTCTATAGAGTTGGCAGGAACCCAATGAGGAGGCCTACTGAGTAAAGGCCAGGAACGTCCCTGCAGCTCACTGCGAAGTGTTAACTAGCATGGCAGCACATTACCTTCCTGAGTCTCACCTTCGCCTCACTTCACTTTGCCCCCACTACCTTGAAATACTTCCTCACAAACAAGGCTCGGGCTCTTTCCTCTCTGTGCCTGAAGCTATTTTCTAGAAAACTCAGACCAAAACCAGTTCTATCAATACAAGAGGGCAGACATTATCTATACAAGTAAACTCCATAAACTAGATCTGGTGACTGGTAGGAAAGACTCTAGTTCAAGTTTAACAGACGGGCCCTGAGATCCTCAATGGGTCAAGTTCTTGATGAACTGTTTGAGGCAAGTGCATTCTGAATACAGGTTCCAGCTACACCTGGAGAGTTCCTCTGCTGTACTGATTTGTAGCTCATACCCAATGGCAATTGTCATTTTGAGTGTAAGGTCTTACTAGATGTAGCCTAATGTGAAGCAGGTGAGATCTTTACTTTCTTTCTGGTAAAACTTTGGCTTCAGTTCACTTTCAGGAGAAAGGCTGCATGCAAGCCAGTGATTCAGCCTTGTCCACCCCATCAGGGAGCCTAGCCTCCCTTGGGCCCATCTCTTAATTCCTTAAGTTTCAGCCATAACAAATGCTAGCTATTTGATAAACAGTAAGCCCAGCCAGCAGTCAGACCCAGCCCCCTCACTGATGGGGGTACTCCTCTTTTCTGCATGGCTGCTTCCCTATCAGAGACAGCTGGCCTTGTCACTGAGGGAAGAGTTTGGGGGAGGGCCTCATCCTCTCTAAATCATTTAGGAGGTTTCCCCTGAACCTGGCTCCAGAGATCCCCAGGCAAACCAGTGTCATCCTGCCCACATCAGTCATCATGTATCAAACCCATATGAGCCCCTTGGGCCCCCTTTACCTTTTGGCTACCCCGTGTTTCCCCCACACAATGAGGTCAAAGAATGAAAGTTGTTTCTACATGGTGGTCTGTCTACCTGGGCGATTAGTGTGAAATTTAATTGTGGTAAGGCTCTAGGGTCTAGGAGATGCTAAACCCACTTGCCATGCTAGCTAACTCCATGTGGTATTCTTAAGTATGTGCCCCAAGGTCCTCTGCTGTCACAGTTGTACTGAGCAGAGTGGTCCAGGTGGCTCATGACTCATCCAGCCCCCAGGGTAGCACTTCCTGTTTGAGGATGCCTTTCTTGCCACCCTCCCAACCCATGGCTTCCCTTAGGCCTATTAGTCATGTATTCCCGAATTTACTTGGGAGGCAGAGAAAGAAGGGAGGGCTGGTTCCACAGGCCAGGAGGTCTGGTGTCATCATACAAGCTCAGAAACTTTTGAGTCAGTCCAATAGATCACAGAGCCCAAAACTCTGCCCAGATGTCCACTCCTTCTTGGCCCAGAAATACTAGACTAATGTTCTTTTGGACAAACCCATCATGAAGTGAATCATAGACATTTTCACCTAAGGGGTCTTTAAAAAGTAAGGAATTAACAGAGAATCCAGTGATATGCTGGGCACTTTAAGACTTTTAAAAAAATCATTTCTTATTGTGTGCGTGTGATGTGGGGCAAGTATGCATCCACACAATATAGGTGCCACCACATGCATGTGGAGGTCAGACAAGAACTCGTAGGAGCTGGTTCCTTCCGTTGTGGCTTTAAGAGATCAGCCTTGGGTGGTCAGACTAACATGCCAACCACTTTTACCTGCTAAGCCATCTCACTGGCCCCTTAAACTTTTGGGGGAAAAACCCCTGAAATCTTTAACCACAGATGTATTTTACATAATGACCTGGTACATATGCTTTGTGCACAGGGCGGCTCTGTGTCATGTCTTCTCTCCTGAACCTCCCTAGTGCACTTCTTTGAAACAATTGCCCTAAGTCAGAGAGTTTGTTTCACAGTTGGTTATCATGCCCTGACTGGAGAACAGTGCCCTATTCTTCACGGACAGACTTCATTTCCATTCTCATCATATCTTTGGGTGATAGGTACTCACCCCAAAGCTGCAGATCGGGAAACTGAGCCTCACTGAACTTCAGTCATCTGCATAAAGGTCCTCAGTTGTTATGTGGCTCATTCCGTGTCACTCCACCGACTGAGAGCCTTTAGTCTCCTTCTGACTAGCTGGTGCTCAGAGATGAGAAATAACTGGCCTGGCACCACATGAAGGCTGGTGACAGCCGAGCTATGAAACCAGACTGTCCCCGGACGCTGAGGCTGCAGTGGAACTCTGCTTTCCTGAGCAGGAGGCTCTTTTCCCACCGCTGGTTATTCCTTCACCTTGAGATGATGTTCAAACAGGCTCAGGAACCAACTTGCCCTGGATTAAACAGAGCTTACCCAGGGAGGAAAATGCCTCTGGAGTAACTTGGGAAGGAATTTGGTCACTGTGTTGGATCCACTGGAATTGAAAGTCATGTTGGCACAAATTAAAGGCAAAAGTCTTGTTGGCTGCACCTCTCTGAACGCTTGCTGGGTCTGAACCAAGCTTTAAGAAAGCATTCCATTTTAATTTAGCAAGGTCTGACTCGCCCCATCTCCTTCTCCTTCCCCAGTTCAGAAACTGGGCACAGCCTGATTAGCTCTAACCAATCTCACAAGTGGGAGGGAGGTGGGAACACCTGTTCTGGATCAGGACTTCCGAAAGTCCTCTTACAAGGAACTCCCGAGAAATTGCTAGTGGCCTTTCAACCACAGCTTCCAGATCACAGCGGAGTGCTATAGGGGAGAGGTCCCTTGCCGCGCACGCGCATGCCTTACTACAGCCATCCGAGGCCACTGAGCAGAAAAAGGAAGGGCTGGAGTTATAATGGAAGGGTTTTGGCAAATAAGCTAGTACCGTATGTCTCCTGGGGAAGAGAATGCAAGGCCAGGGGTTGGAGAAAAGCAGCAGGATGAGGAAACAAGATGATCAGCATCAGGGTGGAGAGCTGGGATGAGGAGCAGCAGGGGACGGTGTGGTTCAGGATCAAAGCCACAAACTAAGATAGAGAGGGAGCACAGAATGGGCCAGCAGCTAAAGGATCCAGCCACTGTGCCACAGTAGGTGTGTGGTTAGAGGACCAAAGAGTTGTTCTCTTGCTCTAGAGAACCTGGGAATCCTAGCTGGTCACAGGACTATCCCTGGGAAGCAGGACAGGAAAGCTCCGTGCAGAGGCAACCCCAGCTACATACAAGGTTTGCCTGCCTTGCTCAGAGTCCACATCGTTTCTTGCGTGGGTTTTTGCCTGAGCATCACACTTTAGCCAGTGTCTGCTGCTGCAGTATACTCTCAATGCAGCATCCAGAATGATCCCACGCATGCTCTGGTTCACCCCTGCCGATCCTCAGTCAGAATTCTCGGTAGTTCTAGTGCCCGCCCGCACACTTTCCACCCCAGGCCAGCTGGGCATCCCCTACTCTTCTATCCACTTGGACCCCTTTGTTGCTGTTCAAACAAGCCGTTCACATTCCACGTCAAGGTCCCTGCAGCTGTCCTTCCCTCATCTGGTTTCTGTTCCACATACTCACAGCTCCTGTTACCAATGACAAAACCCCCAATTCATTGTGTCCGTGGCGCCTTCTCTGGCCACCATATTTAAAATTGTAACTCTTCTCCCTCACCCTGGGACTTGTTTGCGCAGCATTTACTATGTTGACACACACTATACAGTTTAGTTTTCCAACCTGTGACCCTCAGTTTTCCCCATTAAAATTTGATGTCCTTAAGAGTGAGTAGTTTTTGATGATAGACAGAATCTCAGTACTGAAAACCCTTCCTAGACTATAGCAAGTACTCAAGGAATAGCATGGCATCTGAAATAAACATTATCCCAGTGAGAGAGATGTTTGGTCTCGCCAAGAGCAGACTGTGGTATCAAGGTCTTCCTTGTCTCAGACTCAAGGGTGTTTATACGAAGTGTCTTCCAAATCTAACATGGGTTAGGGTTCCCACTGGCTTTGCAATAAGGACATGGGAAAACAGCAAACACCTCAGGATATTAAAAACACCATGTCCTTGAGAACAGAGAGAAGGCAAACAGTTCCTAACAGACTTTGCTCTTGTTTATCCTACGATATAAAAACATGCATGGTTGTAATAAGAAGGCAGGACAGAAACATGTTGCTGGAGGGATTCTCATGTGGAAATTCCAGCAAGAGTGATTCTTCCCCAGTCGGTTTCTGCTGGATGTTGTAAGCCCAGTTTGATGATATTACCTGTGTTTGCTCTCTCTCTCTCTCTCTCTCAATCAGGTTATTCCGTTGTCCCTGCTGGATGTTAAAAGCACCTGCTTTGATGACATTCTGTTACCTATATGCTACTTGCTACTTATTCTTTTACCTTTGTTTACTACAAGCTTAATAAACTCGCTCATTTGGGACAAAAAGAACGGTTACTGTATTCCCCGGCTCATACAGAACAGTGCTGAACTCAGTCTGAACACCTTTCCACACTCTCCCCAGTTCCCCTGTACAACATGCTTGTGAATGTCTACTCAGCTCAGCCTCTGGAGACACCCTTGCTGGCTGTCCACACAGAATGCCCCATACCTATTCATTTTCTATACCTGTTTAATTCTTCCTGATCCTCAAGGCCCTGGGTCTAGTACCTCCTAGCCTTCTCAGATGCTTTCTTGTTGGACTTTACTCTTAAACATTTTCTCTAGCTTGGCATAGTTTGAGAGTGGCCTAGTTTGACTTTTATATCCTTTGTATTGGAGAGGCTGTACATCCATTTGCTTTTTCTGGAAGTTTCTAGCATGGACAAGGAAATTTGTGTCCTAGATATAGCCAGAATTATTTCCCAGATCTCACAGTTTATAAGCTGAGCACATGTTTTTATAAAACAGTATACACCATGGTGTGGAGTTGTCAAGCCACAGAATGATGGTAGAATGGAACATGTCTGAGTTTTAGTTTTGGTTTTGGCTGTCTGTTCAACATGCTACTGAACTTGGGATCAGTGTGCTTGCCTAGAAAATAAAAAAGGACTCTTTTCTAATTCACGATTACCAAATTCTCTGACTTAAACCAGGTTTTTTCAGTCCCTTTGAGAACTTGAGGGCTCATGGTATGCTCAGGAGTTACATGGTAATCTGCTTACTAAGAGACCATCCCTCTGAAAATGTGGCTATGTCCAGGAAGGAGTGTGGGCTGGCTCCCCAAGCAGGAGGGCACTGTTCAGATTCTAGCCCAGTTATCTGGCTCAACTCCCTATACTGGAAGATGCCGTCTCTCTGCACAGTAGGATGCATTGCAATGCTTTGAACCTTTCAAACTTCCTGACAGATTTTCCTCTAGATCTCGGTAAGAATGAAATCTCAAGGGTCTGGGGCCAGGGAGGGTGGAGGGTGAAGCAAGCAGACTTGGTAAGGAGCACTCTCTTCACATGCCCTGGAGATTCCCACCTGTTCTGTGGACTTGATGTCTCATTAGCTTAACTCACAATTTCTTCTTTGATGCCAGACTGTATAATCATGGGGGTGGAGGGGAAAGACCTGAATTTCTTTCATTTTATTTTCTAAGTGATTTTTCTAAGTTGGCGTCTTAGATAAAAGCAGAGAGGCCACCCAGGCCTCTTCTTGCCTCCAGGTATGGCTTTGCAGTGGGCTTCTCTGGGAATACCTCCCCTTCCTGCTCAAACTGATCCTACCATGCCTCCAGACCCAGGTTCAGAACTGGAGTGAGAAACAGGACTGACCTGTGCATCCTCAGGGAAAGTGGGTGGCTCCTTCCCAGGGATCTTTAAACAAAGGGCATGATCAGATTCCTGAATTCAGGACACACAGAGCAGGGACTTTCCCAGTGGTGGATGGGCTAACAATACCTCAAAACTAGCACAAAGTTTTACATTTTAAATTTTAATTATTTTCACTTTCTATGTGCATATATATTTGTACGGGTTCACATGAGTCTATAAGTATGCAGGTACATGTAGAGGTCAGAGGTCAACGGTGGGTAGGGTTACTTAGGCCCTGTCTCCCCTAACTCTTTCTTTTTGAGATAAAGTCTATCACTGCCCCTGATCTTTCATTCTTTTTAAGTGTTGGTTCTAAGGATACAAGTCAAGTTTTTATGCTTATGTGGCAAGCATGTCACTGACTGAGCCATCACCCCAAGCCTCAAATTTTATAGTTTTTAACTCTGATGATTACTTAGCACTGAGCCCTATTGAAGAGTGTAGCTCTGTTTACAATACCATGTCAACATCACTGTTTTATCTTCAGAACCATCTCATTCTCCCAACCTGAACTCTGTAGCCAGTAACAAACACCCACCCCTTGTCTTAGGGTTTTACTGCTGTGAGCAGACACCATGACCAAGGCAAGTCTTACAAAGTTCAACATTTAATTGGGGCTGGCTTACAGGTTCAGAGGCTCAGTCCATTATCATCAAGTTGGGAACATGGCAGCATCCAGGCAGGCATGGTGCAGGAGGAGCTGAGAGTTCAACATCTTCATCTGAAGTCAGTAGAAGACTGACTTCCAGGCAGCTAGGATGAGGGTCTTAAGTCCACACCTACAGTGACACTCCTACCCCAACAAGGCCATATATCCTAGTAGTGCCACTCCCAGGGTCACACATATATACGAATCATCACATACCTTATGCTTCCCTTCCCCATCTCCAATAACTACTAGCGTGTTGTTTTTAAAGCACAGGCTCTGTGGCTCAGAAAGGTGAACCAAGTTGCTCAAGGCTGGGACTTGGTGCGGGTCCCCCCGGGGCCTGGGGGTGGGGCTCTGAAGTCAGTGATTTTCCCAGTCTGGGATGCCTGTGCTGCTGTACAGCACACGGATGGCTACCTTCCTGCTTCCCTCACTGCTGCTCTTCTCCCTGCGTTCTGGAACAATGCCTGCTGTGCCAGGGACACTCGGCAACCGCAAAACACACGACACATGAATCCACAGGGGAGATTTTTGCCATCCTGCCCCAGTGTTGGGAATCGGGCCCTGATCACATCTCTATCTTCTGAAAAGCGTTTATTGGGTGCCTACTGGGTCTATCATGCTGGATCCTCCTTGCTGCCCCAGCTTGGTGCCTCCGGGAGGAGGGGCCTGAAGGCTCAGCCTGCTGGGCTTGAGAAAGGAGACTTATGTTTATATTACCGGTCAATTTTGTATTTATTTCAATTAAACAATGGCATAAAAGTGGCTGACATTAACTTTCGGAGACAGAAACTCGCTTTAATGGACCCTATAAATGTTATTACTGATGACAGTTGCACACAGCAGCCCTGTGACCTCAGGAGAAGCTCCTGCTGTGGTCAGTACTGTTGACCATGACTACTAGCTGACACCAGGCTGGGTGGGAAAGGGGAGTGCACGCTTCTGGGGCTGGAGGTCACAGGAATTTATGGTTCAGCCCTTTACATTTATCAGAAAGTCTCCCTTAAGAACTCAGATTCACATTACTGCTCTTCTCGTAGGAGAGACCCCAGGCTCCCTGTGACTGAGATGATGTAAACAAGGAACCAGAGGAGTCCAAGTTCCAATGAAAGCTTTGCCAACAGGCTGAGTGTTGTCCACGTGTTAGTTGACTTTTGCTTGTGGAGTGTTTGTTTTCCCATCTGGAGGATGGGAATGCCATCGAGGTGCTATGGGGATTAGCGGCTACCACATGTGTGCACTGGGGCCCTTGGCAAGTACTGATTTCCCTCATTCCAGAGCAGTGGCCTCACTGTGCTGAGATGAATAGCCAGCTCATTCGGTATATCCAATCCCTCCTCCTCTGATGGGATCTAAGCTCTCCTCAGAGAAAATGGAGAGAGCCAGGCCTAGCTGGGAGGATGGTTGAGTGGCAGAGGATGAGGTGGTGATGGGGAGTAAGATAGGAAGGAGAAGAGAGAAGAGGATCCTGGAGAGAACAGACTCCTGATAGGGCCTGTCCTCTATTCAGCCAGGCACACAGTACTGTGTCCTTTATTTCTCTGATCCTCAGTTTCCTCAGCTAAGCAACAATTCTATGAACCTAATCAATGACTAATAGCAAACCATTCTGATGATCAGCATCGTTATTCAGGCTGGAGTATAAGAAAGCCATTAATGAAACTTCCCAATGGAGTCAGGGCTCGAGAGAGTATGGGAACCTGTAGGGTGTCTGCTTGGGGAGTCGTGTCTGAAAGAGATGCAGAAATCAGAGGTCCTTTGTTGGACTTTCCTTCTGCTCCTTTGCCTGACCATGTCCTCTGAGTATGGCGGCCTTAGAGCTCTAAGTGGAGATGGAAAGTGGGGGTGGGGGATGCCAGGGAACCAGCAACCAACCTCCTGGCCCCACTATCTGCAGACTCATCGAATATTTTGTTATCCCCCCAACAGAGGCTTAATTCAGCTGTGATTCGGTTCTCAGGGATATACAATAACACGGGTGACGTGTGCCTTGCTCTGTCCTGACTTTATAGAAAGTGATCCTTTATCACCATAGCAAGAAGCCCTCAAAAGAACAGGCAATCCTAGTGTTTTGCTACACAGAAAATTCAACAGAATAACTAAAGCTAACAGGGTTGAGATTTTTTTTTTTTTAAAGATGGATAAAAGGGCAAGAGTTCTAATTCCATCTAGCATGGGAGCCAGGCAGATTTCTTGGCTTTTGTGGCTTCAGTTCCCTGTTTCTGTGCAGTGGTTGTAATAAAATCGACTTCAAAGCGTTGAAGAGGCAGTAAATGAGCTCCGGTGGCTGAAGTGCTCAGCCGTGCTTGGGCATTGATAATCAGGGACCGTAATTAACTCTCCCCAGCCCTCTTACTTTCCCTTGTACCTTGTTCCCTTCAGCATGCCAACGGAAGACAGCCAGAATCCCAGGTCTACAAGGCCTGGATGGCATTCAGCCCGGCGATTACAGAAGGAAGCTATCAGAACACTGCCCTCTCCCAGATGAACTGAGAATTAAGGGTTCTGTGGTTAAAGACCATAAAGCGTGCTATCTACAAACGCTTGTAATTTATCCATCAAGATGCATGTCGATATTTTAAAGGCTCTGAGAAGTCCTGCACAAGAGAAACTGGTTTAAGGTTGTTTAATGTTTCCTCAGTGTGACGACATCATCGCAAAACCGCTGTCCCTCTTCTAATGTTAAGAGCTCAGAAAATGAGAGGTACGGACTTCATTTAAATTATAAGTGGGGAGACTGAGGACCAGAAAATAACATATTCAATGCCATACCCCAGACCGGTGATAGATACTTCCTGTTTTTCCAACCAGACCTCATTTTCTCTGAGTGAGCCTGCCGTTTAAACTTGTGCTGTGGTTCTGTGTACAGTGGGCTAGGGAGAGTCGGGGCTGTTAGCTCAGCCCAAGCCTGGGTGGCAGATGGAAGTGTACAAGTTATCCACTGTGGAGGAGAAGATCCACAGAGGCTGAGGTCACAGGACCCTCCCTGGAGCTGAGGGGGTAAGGTGACACTGTCAAGTTAGTTCTTAGGCCCTGCCTCTCCTTAACACCTACAAAGAACTCTGAGGGCCCAAAGGGCAGAATAGACACCTGGAATCCAGCTGCAGCCGGCTCTTTAAGGGGATGAAATCCTCCACCAAGTTCTGACTACCCTGGTCAGCTGCCTGGCCTCTCATCTGGGCTTTGATCTTCTGCAGCTCAGCTGGAGCTGTCTTGTTAAAGGGGCTAAGCCCACGTGCTGGCTACGAATCCAGATTCTTGCAGTTAGAGTTGGCAGCCAGTAGGGAGCACTGGCACCTGTCTGGCTCTTCTGACGTTTTCAAAAGCAACTGCCTGTGTTGCACTGCCAGTTATATTAACGACCACACATTCCCGGCTGAGCTTTTCAGAAACAGCTCTCCCCAGGTGGGCTGTTTTAGGCTCTGCCAGTGTCTCCAAGGTCCCAGCATTGGTCCACAATGGAGCACCCCTACAGGGCTGACCCGGAGGGGCAAACCACATTGTGCTTTTGTGGCACATTTTTATGCCACACATCTCCTGACTCCAAGACTTCGGGTTTCTGGACACCTTACACGCACAATCATGTAAACTTTCCCCTCAGAACTTTGGAGCCTTTGAGCTCTATGTACCCTACACTCCAAATGTCAAGCTGCTTTGCCACTCTTGGTCTGTAATTCTTCTGAGCAACAGAAGGCAATGGAATAGGACAGGAGATGGCCTAGGTGTGCCAAGCACTTGGATGTTAGAGTGTCTGAGAGTAGAGCAGGTCCCTCTGGGCTCCACAGGAAGCCAGCTCTACAGGGGAATAGCTACCAATCCGCAGCCATCTGTTCCTTCACCTTGTAAGTAATAACCCAGCCGTTCAGCCCTGCCCTAATCACCACTGAAAGTGCAGTGACCCCTCCCTGACGTGTCACTGACGGGTGGGTATTTCACGTGACACTGCAAAAGGCTCTGACTTTTGCCCACTGAGGGCAAAGCAATTTTTCATCAGCTTCACCAGAGCTCCGGTGATGGAGCAGGAAATCAATATTATAATTAAAACCGTGCCCTGGTAACCCGGGTAACCAACCGGCCAGGTGAGCCACTCACCGGTTTCTGTGTTCTCGTGCTCTGTGTCCGTGAGCGTGAGGTTAGAGTTGGCCCGGCTGGACAGGCAGGAACTGCGCCCTGACCGAGTGCTCCGGCCCCACAGGCGCACCGGGTGTTCAGGGGACAGCACAGTATCTGCTTCCAGGTCTGCATCAGAGCTGGCCCCCACGGAATAGCCACAGTGTGGGAGGCCGATATCCGTTCTGTAGAGGGTCCCGTGAGGGGGCGTCATCTCTCCCAGTCCCAGTTCACGGAGAGTGAAGTTGGTGCCTGAAAGGAAACACGACGATCATGGATCACGGGGAAGGCGCTGGGAAAGTTTTCCAAACCAGAAGCCCCTTTCCCCTGGAGCAGCAGCTGCACTCACTGTATTGGTTCCAGTCACTTCCTCTGCCTGTAGGGCTCTTCCCTCCCCTCCTTCTCTAGACAAGTGCAGCACAGAAAAACTGATTCAAACTGCCTTCCTCTAGACGCTCTTCAGTATCTACCTAAGCTTGTCCATAATTCACTGTCTCCTGCACCCATGTGCCCCTGGGAGAAGATGCCTCGACTCCGGTGCTATTAAATGGTAGAGTTGCCGGCCACTTGTGCTGAGGGTGGCTTCTACACAGGCTGGTCCTACGTCTTGTTGATCTCTAAGTTTCTGTGTCTCCAGCCAGATACAGTATCTTCAAAGGTACGCAGTTTTACGTGTCTGTCAAATTGCATTGAAGGTTTCTGGTCTCTTCTCGAAGATGGGACTTGTCAACGAGTCCAGAACGGGACAGAACTCTTTGGATGGGCCTGACTTAGGTTCCTGGAACCAGGAGTTTCTTACTGGCCAGGCCAGTGGAGCCTGGAATGGGACAGAGTTCAGAAGCTAGGACGGCCATGATCTGAGGCTAAAGTCATGAAACCTTTCCACACTGGTGGGTAAAGAACGTGTTCAGTCCCGGCAGCCCCTAGTGCCTCCTCTGCCCTGGCCACTGTAGTCACTTCTCTTCCACTCCTCCCCATTTTCTTCCCTAGATCCAGCTGCCAAACAAATATTTTCCCATCAGCAGGCCCCGAGTCTCAGGGACCTCAGTGGCCAGGCAAGTGTTCTGCTGGCTGGGACGTGGGCCAGGCCAGATGTTCTATACGTTAAAGCCCACCCCCTTGTGCCATATTCTACGTTGCTCTCCTGTGTTTCTTTTTCCGAAAACAACAAGAAAAACAAAAAGACCCCAAAGTGTACATTGAGCCCCAGTTCCCCTTCCTCCTTCGCAGGCCTCTGCACGGTCCTGGCTCCTGTGCACGTGCTCTGGCCCTGATCTGCTCCTCACACAGCCCATGTTTGTGTTTTACTGGGCTAATCCTCTCAAGAGAGGCTACTTGTGTTAGAAAAGAGTGCCTGCCCCGCTAAGTGAAAACTCAAATTTATTTTCCATAAACGGCCCGGGCCGCACTGATTTCCATATGGCGTGTCCCCCTTCCCTTTTCAAGCAGATAGACTTGGCATCAGTACCTGTGAGCTGAGGTGTTCAGAGACAGGAAGGAATGCAAGGTAAGCCCCATCTCCTAGAGTTCAGGGATCCCAGCGAGGCAGCTGGTGAGGTGGGAGAGTTTTTTTTTGTTTTGTTTTTATCATGTGTTCTGTTTTATGACCTTTGACCTCTTTCCGGAGGACCCTAAAACATGGGTTGCCATCCCACCTCCTTCAGCATCTAACTATGAGATCCCAGAAGATCCCAGAAGGCAGTTTACAAACTGTGCTGTGCATGCTTGGGGATGTTCATTTGTTATTCACAAGGATAGGGGATAGGGGTGGATGGTGGGGAGGGGAACCTCCTTTTTTAACTTGGCTCACTTAGTTGTCTGTCAAGCATAAGGGGGGCGGAGTTAGAGGAAAGCTTGGCAGGGGTCTTGTCTCTTCCTTCCCCAGGACTCAGAAGGGACAAGGAGCAGTAGGTAGCTGCATCCTTATAAAGCATCCATCCGGTGTTAGGCTCTGGTGGTAAGGGTACTGTTTGCAGTTCTCACTAATCCTCGAGAGAGAACCCACCTCCGGCTGTGGCAGCTGCAGAGCCAGAATTCAAATCCAGATCTGTCTGATGCCAGAGCCTGGGCTCTTAACCACAGCCGGGGGAAGGGCTGTAGAGCTGCCATTTTTCAAGCCTAAGAGGCAGCCTTGCTGGTGGGACAGCTTTCATATGGACCCAGGCCTGTGGGAGGACCAGGAAATGAGGCCATAGGTGGTTCTCTCTCTCTCTCTCTCTCTCTCTCTCTCTCTCTCTCTCTCTCTCTCTCTCTGTGTGTGTGTGTGTGTGCATGTGAGCACCTGAGTGTGTGCAATTATGTGTATGAAAGTGTGAGTGTGTGTGTGTGTATGAGTGTGTGTGTGTGTTTGTGTGTGTGTGTGTGAGAGAGAGAGAGAGAGAGAGAGAGAGAGAGAGAGCATGCCTGCATGCTCCTCTTACTTGTTTGATCCTGGGTCTATGATTCAATCTGGGAGTGTTGTGAGGATTTCACAGCATTGCTAAAACATATCTAAATGACATAGCCTCTGGTGTGGCGGATGTTGTCTGTGGTGGGGAGGAGCTGCTCCCATTGTGAGGGACTATGGTCACCTAACAGGCTTCACAGAGGCCTGAGAGCAGAACAACAGGCACTTTGGAGGTATCCCAGCAGGAAGTGATCATCCCTGTGGGACACAGCCACAGTTTAGATGGTCTAGGCCATGAATGGTGGTGGGCTGTGGAAAGATGAGAAAGAAGCAAGAGACAGAAGTTCTAGGAAGACAAGGGGAAATCGGGGAAGGTCTCCTAGTGTCAGGCTGAGGAGCCTGGAGACAGTGTATGGATTAACACTCAAGCTTCACCGAGGCTTTTGAAAGAGCAGGCTGAATGGACTGGTCTGCGCTGGTTGGCCACTGAGATCAATCTTTCAGAACCCATAACCTTGTGCAGGACTGGGCCATGGCAGAGGGAAAGAAGAGGGTTTGGCTGAAGGGTATCTGGGGAAGGGAATGCTAGGCTTTGGTGAGGACAGTAACCAAGAGGTTAGGAAGGAGGCTCTGACACCAGGCTATCTTCCAAATTAATTGATAAGTGTTGTAGTCTCACCTTCAGGGCTTTCTCCCAAGGTCACGCAGCTTGACACCAGAAGATATGCTTGTGGAATGAATAAATCCCCAACTGAGCATTTGTTTAGCACTTAGTTCTATTATCAAGCTTACAACTTAAAGGTGTCATCCTCCAAGGCCTCCCTCACGAGGCACTGTGATGGGAGACTGCTCACGACTAACGCAGGAGAGCTTGACTCTAGGCTGATGCTGAAGCCCAGCCTCCAGCCACCTCTTTAAGTTAGGACGAGTCTGTCTCGGCAATGAACTACAGGGTAGGCTCTCACCAGATCCAGGGGGCAAGCAGGTAGAAACTTGGATTTCTTTTTCTAGAGGCACCTCCTTCCTGGCCAGCTCACCTGAATTTTCACCCGCATGCATTTGCGTTGAGCCCATATTTTGGCGTACTCTCACCTGTGCGGCAGAACTCCTCCGCCTCCTGTGGTACCATGTCCTTGACGCGGCTGCCGTAGGCTAGGCGAGCATCTTGGTCATATGCCTTCAGGGTCTCACTGGAGCTGTAAGACTTCTGTGGGCCCTTGCCCTCCTCGCTGTCTGCCGATGAGCTGGTGTAGCGGCGCTCAGCATCGCGACGCCGGGTCAGTGAACGATAGGGCTTCCTCTCCTTCACTTCCATGGCCCCTGGCTCACGCTCTTCCACATCCACAAATTGGGCCCTTGCTGCACTCAGGGCCGAGTGGTCTACAATGGGGAAAACCAAAGAAAGACTGAACCCTTGATTTGGGCAGGAGAGATAATCTACCCTGTTACTCAACATACTCTTATATCAAAGTGACCCAGGCTTCCAGGGTGTGGTCAGGTTCCATCACTAAGTGCCAGTCAGCAGCATAGGGTACTGGCACTAAGTACCTCTTGTGAACAATCTTCTTTATGTTACTGGGCCTACCTGAGGATGCCTCATGTCTCCCCTAGGGCTGGGGATCAGTGATGCCCAGAGACCACAGGGTGCTGGCACATAGTAATGGCTGGATGTAGGAGCTGCATCCCAACTATTCCCATCATACCAGCTCAAAGAGGGCCTAATCCTGAACTTAGGGGCTCTTTGAAAATCTGAGAAATCCTTGATTATAGCCAAGCCAGGAAGTAAGCAGTGTGCAGGCGTTGTCGCTGGATCCAGTAACAATCTCCATATTGATTTAAATAGTGGCCGACTTTACTTTCCCACCAGCAGTGTACCAGGGTTTCCTCTTGTCTATATCCTCACCAGCATTTGTTGTTATCTGTCTTTTCAGTGTCTTGTCATTCTGCCTACACATTAACACTGCATTGAGTTCAATCTCAATCTCAACATTAATCTGACCGATTTCTATGTCAGAAAAGCAGTGGCTTTATTGCTCTAGACTGACATGTTGGCTAACAGTGTTTCACTCAGTGGCATCTTCATTCTCCTTCCAGAGCCTTTCTTGAGCTCTGGGAAACAAGCACAACCTCTCCCCACTCCTGACAGGGTTGGGAGGTCGGTCTATGAAAAAAAAATGGTGTATGATTCAAATGACCAACAAATGAGATGGTCTGGTTTTTCTCCAAGCCTCCCATCTCTTCAGATCTGGCTTCCCCTTGTTCCATTTGTTAGAGCAACACAGACATACAGAGCGTTCTCCCCTTTGCTGTTTTGTAGGAGCTCTCTGGTAAATGGGACGCACCTGAAGTCTCAGAGCCTGTCCACAATACAGTCGGTGGGTGGGGGTTAGAGGATGCCTTCTGACATTTTAAAAGAAGCTGGAAATTTAAATTTTGAAATACAGTATGTAATTTTTTCTTAAGTTTTAATTTCAACTTATGTTGCAGACCAAACAAAACCCAGTGGCAGTCCAGATTTGGTCAGAAGCTTAGAAGGCTGCCTGTGATCATTGGCATTCGTATCAGCCTGTCAGTTCTTCCCTCCTAAGACCTCAAGGGCTCTCTCAGGGTAGCTTTTAGCTCTACACCAAGCTCTGTAGACCCACCCAGGTCAACCCTATCTCCAGGATAATCTGGAATTAACACTGGATGTATTATTATACATTCACTTTGGATGTACTATAGAACCCGAGTGATCACCATAGATTCTCCCCAACATTTTCCTACATTGCTCAAAGCACAGATATTTGTGCTTGTATTGGTGTTGTATAAAAGCTGTGAAGCATACCATGGGACTATGTTCTTGGCATATGTCATGAGTCAGTAGCAAAGCTGGCATTATAAGAGAGACCAAAGTCGTTCCTAGATGTGGTTAAATGGAGTAGATTTCTTGGTGTCTTGTTTTTCAAAATGTGCTTGATAATTGGGCCACAGATTGAAGTAGGTCACACAAGAATCAAGTCACATGACTAAGGCCCAAATCTAGGTTCTGAATTCTGCTATCTTTTTAAAGATATTTGTTTACTTTTATTTTATGTGAATGAGCGTTTTATGCACCACATGCATGGCTGGTGTCTGCAGAAGCCATAAGATGGCATTGAATCCCCACATGGAGATTCTAGACGTCTATTCTGTGATTTCCCCAAGCCTAGAATTCTGCTGTCTTCATACTCAGCCCCCCAATACTAGAGGTCAAGACCATATTCTGGAGATCCGAGAAGCAAGGCCACAAAGAAGACCAGAGATCATTCATACCTTCTATCTCAAGGTCTTTAAAATTCCTTCACTGTAATCTTTGCTTTAAAAAGCATCTCATAGTGCCACCCATATATTACATTGGTAAGTGGGAATATTTATAGAGTCAGAGACTGGAAGCAGAAGATCTACAGAAGTCACTGCGTGATAACGAAGGCTTGCTCATGGTTCCCATGTTAACCTAATATTTTAAAAATCGATTTCTTCTCTCTCTCTCTCTCTCTCTCTCTCTCTCTCTCTCTCTCTCTCTCTCTCTCTCTCTCTCCCTCCTTCCCTCCCTCCCTCCCTCCCTCCCTCTCTCTCTCTCTGTCTCTCTCTCTCGTTCTCTCTCTCTCTCTCTCTCTCTCTCTCTCTCTCTCTCTCTCTCTCTCTCTCGTGTGTGTGTGTGTGTGTGTGCTTGTGGAGGTTTGATTATTTCAGGGCTGGAGTTATAGGTGTCTGTGAACCACTAGACATGGACCCACTGAAAGAGGAATAGCACTTTTAACTGCTTAGTCATATCTCCAGCCTCTCAATCTTTTTCATTTTGAAAGGGAGGCTGATTATAACTCTTTAGATTGGTATTATGGCCCCCAAATGATTTTTGACCCATGGCCCTGTTCTGTTTTAATTTAGTGAAGATTTACAGCAAATACTCCATCTGTCCCTTGTGGCTTTTCCAGCCCCAGAGAGATAGAAATGCAGCTGATATGAAGAAGCACATGACGAAGGTGAGCCATCAGGAACACACATGGCTAACATACTTCATAATCACACCCAATTAGCACCAACAACAGCAAGTGTATGTGTAGTAGAAGCCAATAGTAATTGGGCGCTAGCTCTAACTGCTATTATAGTGACAGCATGTCAGACCTCCTTCCAATCCTGCCCTGTGGGTCTTGGGACTATGCAAATTTCATTTGATTAGGGTGACTCTCCTGCCCAAGGTCACCCAGCTCTGCTAGAGCCCAAGTTATGACCCAGAATTGGATTTGGCACATGGAAGGTTTGGATTGTTTGTTGGATGCTTTTGTGCCCGCTGGGCTGTGCCAGGGAATTTCCAAAGCCCAGGTTATGCCACTGATCTGCCCATGACCCTTTGCATCCCCACCAAGCCATTAGGACTGATTCCACCTTCTTGACCAAAATAAACTTGTAGATTTGGACTGTCTTACTGTGTCCCAAGAACAACTTTCACTTCCTTGTGCACAGTGCCCTCTCCCCACCCTGTTGGACTTGCCGCTGTCTCCCTGTTCACACAGATAACTAGATACTGGTTCTGAGTCTACTTCTGCCTTCGAAGGCTTTCATGGTGTTCACAGGTGCTCACTGAGTAAAAATGCAGAGATTTGGTTGGCATGTATTTCCTTCCTTTTAACCCTAACAAGTTTTTGGTGATTCACTTTAGTTAAATGTGTAACAACTAACCGGATTGAATATAAAAACCAAATTAAAGGCAATCCTGAAACATGTCCTTTTATATGTAGTGGTCAGCCTGTGTTCAAAGTATGTGTTCCTGAACTGATCAGCTGGGTGACTTTAGACAAGTTACTCAGCCTGTCTGTGCTTCTTTCCTTATCTGCAAAGCTGCTTTTGCTTGTTCTGGAGATTAAACGTATCAACATATGCTCCCAGCACACAATTAATGTTCAATATGTATTAACTATTAATGTTAGAAACCTGGTTTTTAAAGGTATCATGGAGGAGGCTTTAACTAGATGTCAGTTACGATTGAAGAAGGGATGTGTCAAAGAACCATCAGCTACTAATGCTTGCAAAACTAGTGGGTGTAATACTTCCATCCGTGTCTGTTCTGGCTGAAAACAACAGCTTCAAGACAAAGACAGTAGCTGCATGCAAGTTCCTAAGGACAACTCAGACATCCCCATGCAGAGCAGAGGCAGGGTGAACCTCAGTATAACATAGCAATTTAGTAAATATTTACTTTTCTGAACAGATAGGGGGTCAGACAGAGTTCACATTTAAATTGGCATTTAGCTGAATGAGAAGGGGATGGGAGGAAAAGGAAGGACATGGAGAAGAACTCTCTGGAAGCAGGCAGTGACCTCGCGCTCTTGGCAGAAAGGATGAGGAGCTTTTCTGGGGAAGGTGTTTATTTCCAGCAGTGGCTCTGTGATCCATGCATGGGTGGAGAACAAGCCAGAGGAAACACATTGCTTCAACGCACCTGGTACTTTATTACCCATTGCTATGACTTAAATGTGCTTTATATCTTTGCTAGCTGGACACTCCACCCCCCAATCTCACCATTGTTGTATTGATGGTATTTGGGAGATAATTAGGTTTGATGACCTAATTAGGTTGGAGACCTCCAGATGAGGTTGGTAGCATTATAAGGAGAGGGAAGAGATGCCTAAACAAGGTTCTCTGCGGCATTCTAGTCTGCTAAGTGACACTCTCCATCACAAAGTCGAAAAGCAAGAAGATGCTCAGATGTCATTTTCTGATACTGCATTTCCCAAACTTCAGAACTGAGAAACAAGCAGCAAGCAACCTGGGATCCTCTATAGCAACTGCAGATGACTAAGGAACCAACCGACTTCCGAGTTCTCTACTGCCCGTAAAACAGAAGAGGGGGGTAGTCTAGGTCTTTAGAGTCCAGCCCCTTTAAATATCTTCCCACATATGTTTACTGATCCAGAACAATTCATTTCCCCAGTCTTTTCCCTGACATGTGTCTCTCTTTCAGTCTCTGTGTCATTTAGTTTTTTGTCATTTTGAAGGTCAACTTGGAAGAGGGAACCTTAATTGTGAAAACCTATCCATCAGATTAGTCGGTAGGCAAGCACAAATATTTCTTTTTCATTAATGATTGATTAGAGAGGGCCCAGCATATTGCGGGTGGTACTACCCCTGGGCAGGCTGTCCCAGGTTATGTAAGAAAGCAAACGGAGGAAACAATGGGGAGCAAGCCAGTAAGAAGCATTCCTCCATGGTCCCTGGTTTAGTTCCTGCCAGGGCTGTTTTTCATGATGGATTATAAATTTCAGGTAAAATAAACCCTCTCCTTCCTAAGTTGCTTTTGATCATAGTGTTTATCACAGTGACAGAGGGCCATTTCTATCCAGCTTCCTGCCATTACTCAACCTCCCTATTACCTGTCCAGATGCTGAACATTTATCGTTTGTAATGTTCTCCTGCAGGAGGGGCAAAGGGAGATGAGGGGCTGAAGTGTGGCTGCTGAGAGGCCTATGGGTGTTTGCTGTTTTATTTTCTGCAGGTCCATGCTTACACCAATTCCCACCAGGTCGCCTGTCTACCTCTGGCATAGGAACTTTCCCTGAGAAGATCCAGGATTGACCCTTTCTTGCACCTTTGAGGTCTTGGGCATCTTCCCTTGAGTCTGTCACACTTCTGTCTCTTCATTAATGTAATATGGGGTGGATCTGTTTCCTATAAGGACCTTGTCACATTCCAGGGCTTGACCTTTTGCTAGCTGGTTAACGATCAGCCATCACCATCACTACTCCCCTAATAACCATGGCTGCCACATTCTCATTAAACTCTACGGAGGAGACATGAATGAATGTCTATTTATGCCAGGTAAGGCACCAATTGACAAATGCAAGAAGGGATTTCACTCAAATCTACCTTGGTTGACCAACGAGTTTAGCTGGGGTCACTGTCAGGAGCATGAACAATTTTCAAGTCTCCTAGCAACTATGAACCTGCTTGTATACCCTCAGAGAGGGGCAGGGACTGTTCGATTGTAGCAGTAGCATGTTGCTTCCAGAGTCCTTTCTGTCCTCAGCAAAAATGGCGCCAGTCTTCTAAGAGTCTCTTTTAGGTAATGACGGCTTCTCTGATTTCGAGAGGTGGCAGCAATGTCATGCCCGGAGAACAGAGTTCCCAGATTTGCAATCAGCTGGGACAGAGTGAGGGGCTTGATTGAGTTCTCACTCTTTGCATCTCTGTTTCTATTTTATGGAAGAAGCAGAGGTTCAGAGAAGTTAAATAACCAGCTGAAAATGACAGCTATGTCAGCAAGGGCTTCCCATGCCTTCTCTCCTCTGATTCAATGAGGCAGGATGAGCTCTGGTCACCTCCTAATGGTATGACATTGGGAATGTTTCAATGCTCAGACAACTGCAACTCTGTGCCAATATAAGGGATTAGGAACTTATTATAATTAATGCTATAATTGTCACTGTCCTCATCACCATCATTTTCAAAAATTTATTTTTAAGCATATATTCTGTCAGAAATCAAACCACGGCTAACTTAAGCAGATGAGAGTTTTTAAGGGCACTCTAGTGACAAATAGTACCCAAGGAAGAGAGGAATAAAGTCCATTGTCTTCCAGCTAGATTGTGGCTTCGAAGTTGGCAGTCGGGTAGAATACCAGTCCCCGTGTGAGAACACTGATGTTGGCCACATTTAACAACTAAATTCCATTTCTTATCTCAGTGCCGTGGGTGGCCCAAGCCGGCATCACAGGGGTCTCCCTCTGCCTCCCTTAGGGTATCTGCCCTCCTCACCTAACTCTGAATACTTGTCTCAAGCTATGCTTGAGGCAGCAAAGGTCAAGATCGCAGCTTAGCTGGTACTCCTAGGATCCTCTATTTAAGAAGCAGACCAATAGGGAGAGAGATGGGGAGGAGCCTAAGAAGGCCATCAGGTCAGGCTGAGAGAGGCCAGCAGTAGAAAGACGATCAGATTCCTTCGCTATAGACTGTGGTCTCTTAACCAAAAGAAGTCTAGGTAGAAGGTGGACAGGAGAGGGTTTGAGGTAAGAAGAGAAAAGAGGTGTAGATGTGTGGCCTCCAAACCACTCTACTACACAATGGAGACATACTGATGCTATAGTCCAATGTCTCCCGTGTCTGTGTGTCCTCTTGTGTGCACGTGTGGAGGACAGAAGTGCCTATGTATTGTCTTCTATCACTCTGTACCTTGAATTTTAGGAACTGCTATCTCGCTGAACCTGGGGCTCACTGTTTCGGCTAGGCTGGCTAGAGGCAAGGTTCCTGAACCCTTTACCCCTGCCCACACAGCACTAGGGTTACATGCACGGGGGATCTGAACTCGGGTTTGCACAGGAAGAATTTTGCCCACTGGGCCACCTGCCAAGCTCCTGCATTACAAATGTCTAAGTAAACCCAAGGATGCACGGGACCATGCCAAACCATACTGCAAGGGTGGATTTTGGGATTTTCAAGTCTATTCTACTTACACAGAATTATAATAGATTGCCAACTGACATTAGAAGACACTGTTGTAGCTCACAGCATGGATGAATGACCTTCAGCAGAAAAAAAAAAGCCAGACCATTCCTGGAGTTCAGTCCATGGGGAGGGAAGAAGCGGAGATGAAGCTTGAAGTGTGGAGTAATCAGCTTGCCTAGAAGTGCATTTCCCTAGAAGATATCATTGGAAAGCTAGAAGCAGGATACGTGAGGCAGGGAATGCTGGCCAAAGACCAAAGGAAGTCCTTAGGGGAAGGTACTCTCAGCTGGGTTCACAGACCCTGAGCCTGGGGCAGTAGGGTAGGGTTGAAACTGCTCGGGAGAAATGAGCTGGAGCTTATGCAGAAGGGGCGATCTCAGAAACAAAGCTTCCATGTCTGGAGAGAGCCCCACATCTGGATCTTTCTCCAGTTGTATTTTCACAGAGGCGGGGCATGGAACATCTGTGAGGGAGATACTCACAGACAACAGGGCCTGTACTGCTAATACACCGTCCCCCTGCCACAGCCCACAGGGAAAAGGGCTGTTATCACCTGCTTACCCAAAACCAGGCAGGAAATTGACTGAATTCCTGCTGGGTTAGAATTTTATCAGTTTTGCCTAACATAAGCAGAGGGCGGTGTTTTTAGTTCCGTGTGTGTCAGGAAGGCCCATAAACATTTCGGAGCTAACATGTGTTCTGCAGAATAAAAGTCCTGGGGAGCAACTTGGCACATAGAAAAGCATAAATCTTGTTCGCCTGAGTTCTTTAAAGTTTGCTCTTAGAATCCTTGGCTTTCAGCTAGGAGAGGGGAAGACCTGGGCCTTATCCGGGTGGCCAGAGTTTGTGCTGGACTCTACAAATGAAGGAGGGATGCATTGTTCACTCCATCTTATGAATTTGGGAAAGGCTTACAGGGTCAAAAAAAATACAAATTCACGAGACACCAGGATAGGGACCCCGGACACTGGCTTCCACAATTATACTCACCAGAATACATCTCCCCAGCCCTGTCACTATGGGAAACCCCTTACCTCTTAAGCAAGGGGACAGGGCTATTAAGAGTGGTGCCTAAGGCAAGGTGTTCATGTATATTCCCTCATTTAAGCCTACACTTTACAGATGAACACCCAGGATTAGATAGGTTAAATACATGCTTAGAGGACCAATTTAGGAGAAAAGTACAGGCAGGAATCACACCTCAGCTGTCTTACCCTGAGGCTCAAACTTTTACACAACCTATACTGTTTCCCACCTGGCCATCCCGAGTCTAACTGCACCAGGGTTCTATTCGTCCATTCATTCATTCATAGCATTAGTTCTTCCAGTGGCCCACTTAGCTCTCATCTGGGCTGTGTTAGGATTTCACAGGGTGTTTTGGTAGCTTGACACTGAACAGAAAACTGAGTCAGAGAGAGAGAGAGAGGGTTTTCCTGGGAGTGAACTGGATGGAGTGTGGCCCTGTGCCCAGCCTTGCTGTGGGGACATCTCTAATCAGTAGTTGGCAGGCAGGTGACAGATGGTGCCACAGTTTGCAGGAGCTATCTTGCCTTCTGCTGGAGGCTTGTCAGAGGCCAGGTATCAAAGGGCAGAGACTCAGATCCTGAGCCAGAGGCTTCCCCTTCAAAGGGCTGGGATGCTTAGGACTTGGGGACACAGCAGGACCTCTCTCAGCAAGAGGCTTTATGATGATGATGCTGGTGGTTGTACTTTCTACATTCCTGCTCTGCCCATCTTTTGCCCCCACAGCCACTGATCAGTCAAAGTACCTTTCACAAATAATGTCATCTCAGAGTTCCAACAGAAGGCAACACTCATATTGGATGCTTGATGTCTGTTGGCCCTGAGTCTACTCTGTGATCATCATATGACCTCGACTCTGGAGACTTGACTATCTCTAGAGACAGCTCTGCCTGACAGCTTTCACTTCCTGTTATAAAGTCAAAATCTGCCTTCTTTCAGCCCCCTTCCCTCTATAGGCCTCAGCTTTCTATCCCCTGGGACTCTAGGAAGTCTGTCTAGTGTTTTATTCCCCCAGAATAATCTTTCCAGACTGAAGACAGGGCCAATCTGTGTCCTTGAGTTTCCTGTTAGCGGGAGCCTGTCTCCAGTGATTTTTAAGCCCTTTCCCCCAAGATTTGTCTGCACTTTCTCTGCTCTCACCAGGCCCTTAGTAAATCCTGGGGTGCAGTCTGAGGAGTTGGGTCAATTTTGGATTCCAAGGAGTGCAAAAGTAGTCAGCAGGTCAAACACAGTGACCATTGGCTCCACCACAAAGGGTCCAAGGGAACGATTGACACAGATGTGTGCCAGCAGGGATGAGATGCAGACCTGGGGAGATGGTCCCTGAACTGAGCCACAGGCTGAGTCTGGAGTTACCCAGTGGACCAGAGTGGAAGGTCTTTACTGTCCCTTGGCTCTCCCATTGTGTGACAGAAATCACTGGAGCCCTTATAGAGTGATGTCCTTTGTCCTTACCAGTCCACTGCACTCCTTTCTCTCTTCCCCAGGAAGCTGGTCCTATTGGTTCCGCAGAGCCAGATCCACCCTGGCCTAAGGGGCTGTCTTCCAGGTTTCCAGGTACTTTATGAACTCTACCTTGAGGGATTGCCTACCTCTTCCAAAGTTCAGCCCACAGACTAACACCTCTGTCTTTCTCTCAGGAAATTCTTGCAAGAGTCAAGGTCGTAACTTGGTTTATTTTGGTGCCAACAATGTGCAGAGTTGATTTTCCCTGACTTTCAGAGGGCTTGGCCTACGAAATATTCAAAGTAGAGTAGAGATGCTGATTTAATTGAACATCCCCCTACTGTGGTCAAGTCTTAGCCTGCAATTACCTGGGGTTCCCACCAGGCCTCCTCTTCAACAAATGAGGAGGAGGAATCTGAGGGAAAGCAGACTCTCTGTGCAGCAGGTAGCAGCTTGAGGCTTCTGGAAATAGCAAGATGTTCGTGGAAAACATCATTTACCTATTTTTTAAATCTTGAAAAGAGTCAAGTTATATGGCCCAAGATGCACTTGAACTCTCAGTTCCCTGCCTCAGGCTTCTGTGTGTTGGGATTGGAGGCATGATCATAGACTCACAGGCTCAACAGTTTAGCATGGAGGATTTCGTAGCCTGATGAGAGTTTGGGGGTGGGCTTTCTCCCCTGTGGAAGGAACTGGTGCTTCTCTTCCTTCTGTCTTTTATACCACACCCTGGACCCTAGGCCCAGTGAATTGGAGATACCCTTTCCCATCCTTTAGGCTCCAGTTCACAGACTGTTTCATTAATCCCAAGGGACCACTCTCTTGATGGTAACAGCAGGACCCTATTTAGATCTGGGATACCCGGAGGTGTCCCTCTCAGAGCCATGAACATTTCAGCTCCCCCAGGGCAGAAAATCTCAGTGACAGGAAACTGTGGAGGCAGCTCCAGTCTCAAGCTTCTGGGAAACAATTATAGCGTTACTGTCTCTTCGAGCCTGTTTCCTCATGTATAAAACGGTGGTCATCCCATGTCTTCTTAGGAAACGGTATCAGAGGTCTGAGTGACATAAGTTTGCAAGGTTTTTAGTACAGAGTGTAGCTCACAGTGGTAGTTAAGAGGATGTTCCTTCTTCAGAGGTCAAATAACACCTCACAGCAAGAATATGTGTGAGTTTAAAAAGAGGCACACAGTAGGGTGTCATGTGGCCATAGATAAGCACCACTTCATTTGAGACTCAGACCCCTACTATGTGGCACAGCAACAGGGGTCCCATGTACGTGAAGGAGGGAAATGCTTTGTGTGCATAAGAACTTTTTGTCTAATAAAGCCCTAGGGCAGGACACCTGCCATCCTCCGTGTCCTGGGTGTACCTGCTGCCAGTGATGATGATGATCTTACAGGGTCAGAGAGGATAGAGATCAAAACACCGTAGCCTGTCCTTCCAGTGAGTCAAAGCTGGGCGTATGGGCTCGGTGGTCATTCAGGAAACCGTCTCTGAAAGTGGGGTGGGCATGTGTATTTAGCGTCTTTGAGCCTCTGCAGCACTTGCTTAGAAAGAGAAGGTTCTAGTATCATCTATTCACCTTTTCTGTTGAGTCTTGAGGGTGGAATTGGCTCAAGGCCCAAAATGCTGCCCAATGACTATAAGATGATTGGCTCAGAGCCTTCAGGGACTGACTAAGATTCGTGCAGCAGGGGCAGGAACTTTTATTTTTATCTCCTCTGCTTACATTCCCTCTGCAGTCCCCAAGAATCAAACCGTCTTAACTTTTTTTTTTAATGGCTGGGTCTCTCTATGGTGTTGCAGGGCCTACAAACAGTCTTTTATCCCTCCTCTGGACTCTCATAGGCCATTAGAGCAGGTGACACATCCTTGAGAAAATCTCCTAATATCTCTGCCTCAATTTCTTCATCCTTGAGAAAGACCTCCCAAACCTGAACCTGCTTTCTTGGTGGTTATTGAATCTTGATGCTAGGAGCAGTCTATAAGCAAAGAAAGGGTCTGATACATTGAGCACAGTGGAGAAAAGTGCACAGCTTTCCAGAAACTTCTCTGATGTGTAGACTCCAATGCAAGCTGCAGATCCCTCTGATTATATCTTTGCTTGGTGACAGCCCAAAGCAGCCTAAATAACCCTGGTGACATGCCTTATCACCCACCTGATTAGCCATTTACTAATGTACCTTCCAAACCCCACTTTCTCTTTTGAACACATCCTTAGAGCCTACATGAGTCCTGAGATTTATATATATATATATATATATATATATATCAACAACCTGTGAGTCCAAGAACCAAGGGGGACTTTGTGTTCTAGTGAGGGAGACTAAGGTTCAGCTATATTCTACAAGTGAAGGGACAAGGGCTGTCTGCTTCTTCCTGGGTCCTTCCTCTGTCTTCTAGTTTACCATATAAGAAGCTGGGAATCATATCTGTTCCTGAGGATTTCTCTGACCTTCCATAACACAGAGACACATTCAGACACATGCAACACACAGGCATACACACACAGACACCCAAGAACACACAGAGACATAGACACACGGGAGAGAGAGAGAGAGAGAGAGAGAGAGAGAGAGAGAGAGAGAGAGAGAGAGAGAGAGAGAGTTCAAGCACCAGGATTCCTGGATGGTACATGGATTGAAAATCCCTTAGGTTCTCCTAACATCAGGGTGGTGAGTGAAGGTATCCCAGAAAAGGATGTCACAGAGAGAGAGAATGCAAGGCAGAATTTCACTAGCATATCCAGGCACTCAAGTCTGGAAGTGGTGGATAAAAGTCCTTTAATGATGGGAAAACCCTCAGTGCCTGGAGCTGCCTCCATTTCCAGCCATTAGGGCAGATATTAGGGCCCTCTTGCCAGCAACTGGGTGGCCAGGCAATTTTCATTTCAATAATTAGCCGCTGTGAGTCTCACAGAACTGGAGACAGATAAAGGCAGGGCCAGTCTCTCAGGAAGCTAATTGTGCCCAGAGTCGTACACGCCTAATCAAGCCCTGCACTGCCTCCACCCTTTCATCCAAAGCCTCAAAAGATTCACCAGCAGTAATTAAGTCTACCAAGTGCCTTAAAGAAAGGGGTCCTCCAGGGCAGTCAGAGTGGAGAAAGAGCCGCCTGGGTGGGGATGGTAACATGGTGCTAACTCCTAGAACAGAGGCTAGGGAGCCACAAACGGGTCTTGGTCTCTGAGAATGGTCCTCAATGGCTATTCACCTCTGTGCTTTCTGCCCCAATCGAGTGACTGGTGGCTTCTGCTGGCCTGGCTGAGCCATGAAAAGCATTTCTTAATTTCTCCACAGGGTTATTCTGTGGAAGCTATGTCGGTTAAAACTTCCAGCTCCAGCAAGTATGGCAAAGCAACAACATAACAAAACCAAAAAAAAAAAAAAAAAAAAAAAAAAAAAAAAAAGCAATTGCAGATCCTCAGACTTAGAAGGGAATGCAAAATCTTCGCAAAATCTTCAGAAGCTTAGATGGCTTCTGTGTGTCCCCACAGACCCCGCCAGCCCATGGATGGCTCCTGATGACAGGGTGCTTGCTCCTGTCACATTGCATTCTCCAAATGTGGCCTCAAGTGACCCGTTCTGCTAGTGAGCTAGCATTGTTTTCTTTAAAAGAGATCTCCTGCCTACCCTAGCTCTGCTTTAGAAAGCCCACAAAGAAAACCCTCCTCCCAGGGTTAGGACTTCTGTTTCCTAGGCCCTAGAAAGCAGTAGAACGCAATGAATGAAAATCCAGGATTTTAGCAAAAGCACCATCCAGACAGAAAAACAGTTGATAAATTGGACTTCTTTGAAATTCTTGTGCTTTGTGAGTCTGTCCAGAAGATGAAGAGATGAGCTCAAAGTGGGAGAAAACTCACGCGAACCACTCACCCACCAACGAAACCTAGTATGTAGAACCCCACCAGCCACCCAGAAACTCACTAGTGAGCTAAACACACTCTCCAAAAATATGAGTAAATATTGTACCAGAGAGGCTGTACAGATGGCAAAGAAGCCCAGGGAAAGATGTTCAACACTGTTAGCCACCGGGAGATGGGAATTCAAATCACAGTGACCCATCACCTTAAACTCCTCAGCAGGGCTAAAATGAAAAGGAGAAACAACTCTTCATGCTAACAAGGATGCAGAGAAACTGGATCACCCGTGCGTTGCTGGTCGGAATGAGAGATGGTGCAGTCCCTCTGAAAAATAATTTGGCACATCGCTTAGGAAGCGAAGCATGCAATCACTGTACAAGCTAGCAACTGTACTCTCGGGCCTTTAGCCCTCAACATTGGAAACTTGTGTGCACACAAAAGCCTGCACAACAACATGCGATGAGCAGTTACTCTTGATAGCCAACAGCTGGAAACAGGCCAGATGCCCTTTGACAGGGGGCTGGTTATATCAAGGTAGAAGGATACGCCGTACTACTTGATGATAAAAGAGAAGGAAGAAATGACATTGAAGGATCTCAAGGGACTGATACTGAGGGGAAAGAGAAAAATCAGCCAAGAAGGCTGAAGACTTCCACTTCTAAAATGTTTTGGGAATCCCAACACTTCAGAAGGACAGGACAGGGAGGAGCGGGGTCCAGAACCACTGCAAAGGTCACCTTGAGGGAAGTCCTATGCTGAAGGACATCACACTACCTTTCCTGCATAGATGAAGCTGAACATGCTATCAGGATTTGGAGAACTAACAGGGGCTTTCAAGTAAAATAAGAAATTCAAGAAAGATGAATGGAGCATGATGAAGTCCCAATACCAAGATCCCAGTGGGGACATGTGTTCTCTTGTGACTGCTTCTCAAAGTGGACGGCTGGGGGAGCCATCTAAAGGATGCACAGAATGCTTCTGCATTATTTCTGTATGCGAATTACAATGATCTCAATAAAGTATTTTTAAGTGTTTTGAATCACATGCATTTGTAAGATACACATGGGTTTGAATGTTGGATCTATTTATGTTCTATAAATATTTCTCCTTTGGACAAATAAAGTATCTGCGCCCGAGCCTCAGTTCCCTATCTGTAAAATGGAGACAGTGCTTGTCATTATACAGGGCTTTCCTGAGGTTTAAATGATGTAATCTGTGGAAATACTTCGCTCTGAGCCTGCCACAGACTAAGGGCTAAGATGGCAACAGGTGTATATCTAACATCTTTATCTGGCAAATATTTCTGTGTCTTTGCCCGATTCAACTATCACCACACCTCCTCCTTTCTGCCCATCTTCCTCTGCAGAAAAGACTATATTGGATAATATTACTCTTGGAGATAAGATGACACCAGGTACATTCAAGGAGACCCCATGTCACCTTTACAACGCCGGGACTGATGGTGGCAGAGTCTGATACAGTTTCATTACTACAGACAACTCTGGCACTATGATTTCTAGCCATAATTTTCTATGCCACATCTTTCCCTAAGAAGGAAGCAAGCAGCTCAGCTTCATGTTTATCCAACTTTGGGTGTCAGCATTAACGAAGTTCTTTCTAAATCTCCAAGCCCTGTTGATAGACAGCTATAACAACTTCTAAACATCCTGCCTTTAGGGCTGGCCATGTGCCTTGCATCTTGTGGACTCAAAGAATAATAGCAAATTCAAAGCAGAGGCGGGGAAGACCCCTGAGTATTAGAACTTGCCTTCTCTTGCTTCTTTTGGACAATTAGCATCATACAAAGAACTTAGAAACTTTGGCTGAGAAACAAGCTGTTACTGGATTGTAGGCCACACTTTGCGAGCCCCTGAATGAGCCAACTTACCCAGCTCCACCCAGCTTGGATTAGCAATCTTCAGAAATAAGAACCAATGAATGACCAGTGTAGGGCACTAGATTTTCCAGTGCCGTTGTTCACAGTAAACACAAATTTCCATATGTATTACTGTAATTCCCATGGTAGATGGGGAAACTCAGTGATTCAAGTTAAAAGCAGTGTTGTAAAATTTGCACATGTCTTCCTCATTCTTGTGCAGTTTAATCTACCACCAACCACCTTGGACCTTTTTTTTTTTTTTAAATAACGTACTGTTTATACTGATACCATGTTTATAATTAGGTAACTGCTTAACCATATCCTCTAAGCTGTGTGCTCCCAAACTCCTCCAACAGTAGTCATTTAATATATTCTGATTGATTTACTGGATAAACAGGCAATATCTCCGAGTAGCTGAGATGTCTCAGATAGAAGACCTGCACCAAGATAGGAGAAGGGCTTTGTTGCCAAGTCACATTGCTAACAGGCCCAGAGTGCAAAGGTCTGCCCTTAAATTTTCCATGCATCCTGAGGGCCAGACAGTTGAGGAAATGAGTAACTACCCCACAGTTAGGAGGGAATGTTGCTGGATGAATTCCATATGTTTGAGGAATGCCAATCGCCATGCTAAGAGGACTCTGATCAAAACAAGCTCCCAGCTGGAGCAAAAGCGTACCAGCATGAACCCCACTGCTTGGGATCAGAGATGCTTGTTAGCTGAGGTCCTTCATGAACGTGTTATCATCCAGACTCAGAAACATGGCTTCCATCCTGAAGACCCGAGAGCACAGAAGAGCCACATCTCTCCCCAGCCTCAGGTCAGGCTGTATGTAGGACCATTTTCAGATGCCTGCTTCCTTTTATCCTGTTCTCTCCTGTCTGCTTGCTATAGAGAAGTGATCATCTCTAAGAGCCCCTAGCCATTCTTCCACAAGAAGCCCGACTGTACCTGAAATGGTGTTTAGCTTTCCAGCAGCCTCAGACACCAAGACCAAGCTCTGTTGCCTCTGTGAGCTCCAGTGAACTTCCTCTTGGGTGACTATGGCACCTCTCTGCTTTTCAGGAGGGTCCTGAGTCTGTGGGGAAGCTCTGGCCCCTGACCCTCCACTGTCTAATGTTACACTTGGGTCATGCAGCCTGGCTTCCTGGGGACTTTGTTCTCTTGATCATAGACCTAAATTTGTTTTCATTAAGAAATGCTGCCTGTCACTCCACCAGCTCTGACCTTTTGGGTTGTTAACCTCAATTAATGGTGCCAGCCTCGGAGGCCACTCTGCAGGAGAGGGAGAGAGGTGGGCTGCTCAGCCTTAGTGGCTCCATTACAGGGGCCAGGCCCGACTTTGCCGAGGCAGCAGAAACCCTCATTTATCTGGTAGTGTTCTTAACAGACCACCCATCCACATCTCAAGCCTCACTACTGTGTCTCTCTTACAGAAGGGCAGTCCTGAGAGAGAGAGAGAGAGAGAGAGAGAGAGAGAGAGAGAGAGAGAGAGAGAGAGAGAGAGAGAGAGAGAGAGAGACAGACAGACAGACAGACAGACAGACAGACAGACAGACAGACACAGAGAGTTCCTTCTGTGGTCAGGGTTCCAATCTCTGCTCTACTGTGCCCCATGATACTCCATGACGCTCCTTAAACCCCCCCCACACACTTTTTTGCCTTCTCTTCAAAGTAGAGACACTAATTTTTTCTCCATGGTATGGAAGGGCTAGTGATTTAATGGTTGAAAACAAAAAACACTTAGAGCAGGCTGCAGGTGACAATTGCAGGTTCTCTGTCTCTCTCTGTCTGCCCCGTCCATGTCACTGTTTCTGTCTCTCTGTCTGTCTGCCTCTCTCTCTCTGTATGTGTGTGTGTCTATGTGTGTGTATGTGTGTGTGTGCGTGTATGTGTGTTTGTATGTGTATGTATGTGTCTCTGTGTGTGTATGTCTATGTGTGTGTGTATATATGTGTGTGTCTGTGTATGTGTATATGTGTGTGTATCTATGTGTGTGTGTGTATGTAGGGAGTATGTATGTGTATGCTGTATGTGTGTGTGTCTATGTGTGTCTGTGTGTGTATGTATGTGTGTGAGTGTCTGTGTGTGTGTATATATGTGTGTGTCTGTGTATATGTATATATGTGTGTATCTATGTGTGTGTGTATGTAGGGAGTATGCATGTGTATGCTGTATGTGTGTATGTGTGTCTGTGTGTGTGTGTGTGTGTGTGTGTGTGTGTAGGGAGTATGCATGTGGATGTGACATCATTCTTCAGGAACTGACCACCTCAGTATTTGAAACAGGGTCTCTCACTGTCCTGAAACTTGCAAAGTTAGCCAACAGGTGAGCCCTACGGACTTCTCTACTTCCCCAGCACTGGGATTGCCAGTAAATGCTAGTGTTTCTATTATTACTTTTAATATAGGTCTCAGGGATTGAACTCAGATCTATGGTTAGAAAGAAACACTACAGGCTGAGCAGTCTCTGCAGGCCTGGGTTTGGCTGGTTCTCATCTTCCTTGCCAAGGTCTCACTGTAGCTTGTATTCAGTTCTGGTTTTCTCCAGCCCATTTACCCTTGTGGTAAGACACAAAATAACTCAGTTTAACAGGACTTATTCATTTAGTTACAGAATAAGTATTTATTGCTCACCTACAAAATTCCCTGCTTAGTGATGAAATACAATGTGACCAGGATCTAGACAATGAATTTGAACAGGCAGCACGTCTCATTAGACATGGACCATGGGAAATCATCCTGGGCTTTGCCTTCCTCCCTTGTCAAGGGTTGTTAATATTCTTAGTGTCCTACTTTTCCTGATGACCTATACCTTTGTCTTGGCTCTACAGAGGCTCAGTGGGATGGTGCCTTCCCAACAGAGGCCCTGATTTCCTCCAGCTCAGGCCTGCAGGGTGGAGAGCAAGCCCTGAAAACAATTACCCCAGGTCACTGTGCAGCCCCTTCTTCTTTGGGAAACTTAAGCCACCTTCAAAGAGGAAGTTTTAATTGGTTTAGGCTCTGTGCCTACTCCAAGAAAGCTTCAAAATAAAAAAAAAAAAAAGATTAGTGCCCCCCATTCTGCCCGCAACTCCGCACAGCAGGCCAGGGCCCCATGTATAGGGCAGGTGGCTGGACACTGGCCCAATTTGCCTAGACCTTTCTGGGCTGTGCTACTGCCATGGCTTAGTAATGGGGGAAGGGTGCTGCTAGGTCCCTTCTCTTCCCATTCCCATGAATCCAAGAGGGAAGAATAGAGAACAGCCTGGCCTATGGTTATTCTAGATAATGCGCAGACTTAACAATAAAAACCTATGCCAAGATTGACTACACATTGACAGATGGCCCAGGCCATCCTGAGAGTGTGGCATGCTAGGAAGCCTTACCTGGACCCAGTACTGCCAATTACAATATGTCATCTAACTTTATACTACCATGTGTCACAGGTTTTTTTTTTCAACAGCAGGTCAGGGGGTGACAGGAAAATATGGTGTGTAGCTCAGGAGAGCCAACTCCAGACCTAGCTTTATGATCATCAAATGAGAAGAATATATAAACCATAGCCCAGCAATGGCTTCACTTACTAGCTATCTTGTAGGTAGCTGGTGGTGCCTGCCTGTCACATTCTTATCATACACTCCATATCGAATGAGCAAGGGCTAATCCTAGATCACCCCAGGTTTGTGTGTACATGTATGGTGTGTTCCTGTGTGTGAGGACGCATGTGCATGTGGGTAAGCACATCTGGAGGATGAAAGGCAGTTTGAGGCCTCAGTCCTCAGGAAACACCCACTTATATTTGAGGCAGGATCTCTCACTGGCCTGGAGCTCAGCCATTAAGCTAGGCTTGTCTAGCCAGCACACAGAGCTTCCTGCTTCTGCCTCCCTGGGACTGGGATTGCAGATATTCACTACTACACTCGGTAAGTGTTTTACATGAGTTCTGGGAAGTCAATCCAAACCATCTTCCCATGGCACACTCCACTTTTAAAGGAAAATGGCCTTCAAAGGTTTACACAATGAACTTCAACACTTCGAGCTGCGACTTGGGGATGATAGGTCTACAGTCACAGAGTTTTAGAGTGTGTCACACCAGCAGGTATGCATGGCCTTGAAACTGTTCAACACAAATACGTGTAAGTCCCATTGAAGCAATGAAGCCTCCGCCAGGGGAAATGTCTTAGTCCTAGGTCACCTTGCTAGCAAGAAATAGAGGTGGGATTTGATCTTTGTCTCTGCATCCTAGGACCCTTACCACGAGGCCGTAGTTGCCTCTGTTACCACAGCCTGTGAGAGGATTTTCCCTGATGCAGGACAAGGGCTACAAATCTGCAGAAGCAATCAGGCTGATGGTATTTAAATACTTGGCTATTTGAAAAATATACCAACAAGCAGTTGAGAATAAATGCCAAACCTCTAACTGGTTAGAAACACCACCTGGGGGCACAGAGATTTGTCAGCGTGACGGATGCATCTTGCTTAGATGCAACAGTGTGCAGACACTTGTGCAGAAGTGAGGCAGGCTGGGAGCTGGCGGAGGCAGCATCTGGGGAGAGCCGCAGAGCTTTAAAAGCCCTGCTTGCATCTAGTGGCTCATCTAGTTCTCTCAGTGCACATCTCTAAGACTTACCCCTTTAATGAATGAGAAGCCAAGACCAGAGATGCTGAGTATTTACCTATAAAGCTGCACAGCCGGTATTTGAACCCTCAAATGTTATATCGAATATATGTGTACTACATATGAATTTTATCTCCTGTTTGCCTTAGCTGCCCACACCTCCCTTGCTGCTTGGGAAGAGAGGCATTCTATGAATCAAGCCTCATCTTTGGGACTTGTATCTACCATTAACCCCCCGGCACCCTTTCCTAAGGACCTCATTTTGAACTGGTATTGTGTATGGCATGAGATACCCCAATGGGGGGGGGGATTGTGGTTTATCCTGTAGGATCATACTATTTAGTTGGGGAACCAATCCAGATACAGCCAACCACTACCTGAGATCTAACAGCAGGATGCTTCATCCAGTTAAATGGGAGAGGATCTGGTCTGGCTTTTTCAGGAAAACCAATACTGTGGGAGTTGGGTGGGGACAGTGGGCATTTGCCAGTCACTGGATGTAGAGATGAGAGGACTAGACTATTGGCTTCAGGGCCCTCATCCTTGGGTTAATCTGGGTGGGCAATCAATTACTTATGTGCTTCACATATGTGTTCTTCTGGTAGTTCACATAGATGATCAGGTGCTTGGCTAAAAACAAGTTAGGAATGAACTCCCTTTACATAGTGACTTGACCTGACTGCAGCAAGAGATGTCTAAAACAGCGGCTCCTCAGCTGGGAAAACTTGAACGACGACTGGCCCTTTCCACAGGTATCTTCTGCCTAGCTTTTGTGAGCGAGCTAGCTAGCACTCTGGGTTTTAGGAATACAGACAAACTAAACCCGCCATTTTCTCTGCGTTCTTCTACCCACTGGAAGTTTCTTCACAGCTTTCAAGGTACTTTTTCTAAAAAGGACTGAGACAGGCTCCAGCAGTAACTGTATCCAGCTAAATGGAAGAAGAGTTGGCCTGGCTTGACTACTGATGGCCTTGCCACTCCATTGGCCATTGTAACTACAGCAGGAGGGACCTGTCAGAGATGCAGAGGTTCAGCTCCACCTCCATCTCAACATTTCTTTGAAACTAGGCTTTCGTGGTTCCTGTATGACATCGATGTCTGGTGGGCACTGTATGACACCAGATCACCCTTTCTATCCGACCTGCTGCTACCTGCTTATGTCCTCTCCACCCTGATTTCAAACACACCACTCTTCACGAAGCTCAATCCTGACCCTGTATCTTCTCCTGCATCTTATCCACACACTGCCCTCTGCTTAGAATATCTTCCTTGCTCAAGCCCTGTGAGACAGGCTGCCCTGTGCTTGGAGTTTGCTGGACTCTCCCTTCCCTTCCAGAAGACCTTTGAGACCTCTTCTCCCTGAGCTCGGGGCTCAGCAGTTGGTCAGCTGCTTATGCAGACATCTGCCTTGTTACAAATAAGGTGTGTCCAAGAGGGGGGTGATGTACCTCTTCCTCCTTTTCTTTACTCCCTTCCAGCTCCTACCTCAGTCCCTGTGCCTCTGGGTCCTGGGGTACAGATGGGATTTAAAGGATGCCCGGGAATTCCCAGTTAGTCGAATAAAGATAGATGGTCAGAGTTGTGAGTACAAATGCATATTCTCAGCAGAAGTCTGTAAATAGGATGCTTGCTCACCTGAACTCCCTTTGAAGCTACTAGAGGCAAGGAAACCATCACTATCCTCCCTCCTCCTGATTGTTCCCCAAGGAACAACCCCTGGTTTCTGTGCTGTGTTCTCAGAAGCCTGTGTTATATGAATGGACCCACCTTTGTTCACCATTTCAATGAAGAGATAAAGTAGCACATTAATTATTCCTGGCAAAGGTTATCTGAGTAGCTACTTTGTACCAGGCCATCAAGGCTGCTTATTGGGCTATAAATATAAAATATAAATAACATCTGCTTGTTTCCCTCTCTGAGGTTTCTCCTTCAGCTCAGGGGTTGGTTAAGAGTTTGGAAAACTGGGTAGACCCGGCAGGAGCCACTGTTTCCAGAAAACTCTACCTCACACAGCCTCATTTTCTCTATTTAGAGGATTACAATCTTCATTGTCCATAAGCTTGAGGAACCCAAAACAGGTTTACAAATTTGCAGTGTATGTGGTAATTTAGAAAACACTATATTAACCATACCAGAGGCCAGAAAGGAAGACACGGATGGTGGCAAATCCAAGACTCATTCCTCACTGGAGCTGATCTCTAATCAGATGGTTGCCCCAAACTGGGCTCCTGCCTTCTCTAGGACCTGCCCTTGCTCTCAACTCAGTTGTGAATGGAATGAGGCATTTCTATGCTGACTCTGCCCACACTCTGCCTTATAGATGAGGACACTGGCAGTGTAGAGGGGTAATTTGGCTTATCCAAGAACCAAGGCTGAACCAGGTCTTTAAGTCTTTATGGTTAAGGCCTGGGTTGTCTTCCACAGTAGCCACCAGCAGTATGTAACAGTTAGGTTTCAACTTCTAATTGCAGTTAAGATAAAATTAAGGTTTCTAATTGTATCAGTCACATTTCATGAATACAGCAGCCACATGTAGAGACTGGCGAAGTGTAGTTGGTGGTATTCTAGAAGTTTGGGGTGGTTATTGAGTAATTCACGAGTCCCCGCCTAACAGGTCTGTGCAAGGATCCAAACTTGGTGTTTCCTGTTTGAGTTGAAGAAGCAGGTGGAGTAGGGGAGAAAACCTTTTTCAAGTATGCACAAATGTTTGTCAATGTACAGTTGTCCCTGGCCTCTTATACCAGCTCTAGCATGTGGCAAATAAGACAGTGAGATACAGGAATGGGAAAAGACTCGTTTAAGGTCATGCAGCTACAGGGATGATTAAGCTTGAATTCAGACCCTGAACCTTCTACAGAACCTGTTTTGAGAGGCCATTGTGGAAGTGTTTCTGATTTTCATTCTTTTCTGAAAAGACAAACTGGATCGTTACAGGAGGAAAGGCCACGTTCCAGAAGAGGTAGGCTGTGGGGGATAGTTTTCACCTTGGCCCGGAGGAAGATGGCTCTCCCTATCTTCAGAGGGTACCTCTCTATCTTTCTGTGACCTGGGAGGCAGGTCATAGGGCAAACTCATTCTTTCTGGGGCCACCCTCACAGGTTGGGCAGAGGTCTTCATAAATCAGGTTCCATTCACCCCCTGGACTCCAGACTGGAGTGGGAGTGAGACAGTATAGCTTTGAGAAGCTGGGGCTTCTCCGCTCCCCCAGAGAGCTTGCAGAAGCCTCAAAGCCTGAGCCTGATTTATGAGGTTGCTTATGGCTCCAACTGTTCCAGATCTGTGCCTGCTCCAGCCCCAAGTTGCGCACTGACCCAGAGACGGGTCAAAAGATCTGAGGCTGGACCCAGGAGAATAGGCCAGATCTAGTCCATCTGTTCCCAGAGAGACTGTGTCTGGCAGGAGGAGTATCTCTGACCATGCCCATTTTTACAAGGCTGGAAAGGTGGGGTGTAGGAGGCGTGGCTTGACAACCTTGGATGTGGTTTGGGGACTACCTACAGCCAGCCTTCAATCATTGTGATAATCCTTCCAGGAAGCTTGGACTTGCTTTTCGAAAGTGGGAACAACAGCTCCAGAGGGTAGGTGGTATCCCAAGGTAAGCAGCAAGCAGCTAAGACACACACCTCTCGGCTTCTTCTCCTCAGATCCCTGCAGAGCCGCCCACGTTTGGCCATCCCCTCTTGATAGAGAAAGACAAACAACCCTCATGGAGAACAGCCAGCAGGCTCCTTTGCATCCTCCCATACGCTATCCTGAAGGCGAAAGAACACTGATGCGTCTGGCCCTGAAACACTCAGGAAATAAAATAAACCGAATTCCAGTACAGTGTTCCTACAGCCTGCAGAAGAGTTGGGAACTTGCTTGCCTCAGTTTGCCCGAGACCTCAAGGGGACCAGTCACATCTTCCTTCAAGGAGGGGCCGGGCTCCCTAGGGCTCAACAAAGCCCTTACACGGTGGCACTGCTTGCCTTTTACAGTACCTGCTCAGCATGTACCAGGCTAGCCTGTTATCATTGTTTCTTTTGGTACACTGGAAAAGCATACATTGCCATCTGATTTGAAGGGGATCAGAGGAATTTATGGTTCACAGCTAATGCACAGCAGCACTAGAGCTCAGCCCAGCTACATTTTCTCCTAACTCTATTATGCTTTCGCCACAGCACTGTGGTCTCTAAGATATGGACTAGCCTGGGCTAACTCCTGGCTGTGTCATGATTATCATCTCTCCGTTGTTCTTCCCAGAGGGTGGGGAGGGCTGTCTCACACCCAGGAATTAACAAACACATTCAGTAGAGGTTGCCAGGGTGGGCACTGAAGTCTGAGCCTGGGTGTAGAGGTCACCATTGCTATTTGCCAGCGGTGTGTCTCCATAAAGAACCTCCCCAGATCGGTTTCCGGTTCTGCCTAGCTACCTCACCCAGGCAACTGAATATTCCCATGAAGCATCTGGTTCCACACTGGTTGAAGGTAAGCAACTGAGAAATGTTTGAGATGGTGATGGCCCTGCTTCTATTGGAAGTAGATAGAACAAAGCAAGTTCTGTTGACTCTGCAGAGAGATGAGAGAGGTTGCTCCGAGGGCAGAATTTTGGGGTGATGGTCTCAGTTCCTCTGTTACAGAGATGTCCCAGGGGAGTTTGTCAGCAAAGACAGCCACGCCATAAGTTACCAAGGGTTTCCTTTGTGTGCACCCAAACCTGGCAAGCATCAATTCCCTGTTCCCTCAGCCTTCACCATGGCCAGCTCTGAAGATAGCAAGCAGCTGTCTGGGAAGCCAGTTCTTGGGATCTGTCCCCCGCTCAGCAAGGCTGGGATGCCAGAAGACCAGACCTAGCCAAACATATGGACCTACAGCCTAGTAAAGCCCACAGCTGGGCCACTGGCTGACTTTTTTCCAGTTCCTTGGAATATTCTGGCAACTCTAAAATAGTTTCAGCAACTTATAGACATTTTTCCCAGGATATTCTGGTCTCTAAGGGAACAATCTGCTCTTTTCTCACACTTTTAAATCCCTTTTCTTGGGAGACCAGTTCTTGTGTGAACACACACACACACACACACACACACACACACACACACACAAGCTTAGTTTGGCCCTGGATATGATTAGTAAGATTGCAGTGTATAGACTTTGGTCCTGGCTACTCTCACTGAGTGAATTTTATTTGTGAGTTCTTTATAATAAATTATATAAAAAAATATAAAAAATAATAATTATTTTTTTAAAAAAGATTTCAATGATGCATCACATAGCAATTACTGCAGTATTCATTAAAATCATGTTAACTAAAGAGGTAGCTCCCATCTTCATCACTACACCAAATCCTCCCAGAGCCCTCAGCAGAGGGCTCTTGTTATCACTTACAGATAGGGAAACAGAGGCAAGCTGACTTGCCAGAGGCAGATACTAGTTCTGCACGGTTGGCACCGAGGACAGGGTGTAGATCCTGTGCTCACGGGCCTGTTTCCTTTCCCTTTGGCCAAGGAGCTTACCAGGGAGAGCTGCTCCTTCTTCTGTTGTAAGGCCACAGAGGGACCAGCAGCTCTTAAAGTCTTTGCTCCTCAAAACCCAGACAACCTGAAATTCCATGCACTTTACACTGTGGCTTCCTCTCTGGTTTGAGCATCCCTGGTCATCTGTCCCTCCTCTCTGTGTCCTGAACAGATACTTAAAGCCCAGACTCTTTCTTCCAGAACATATATTTGGAAAATAAAATTTCCCCTGTTTTTGTTTTATAAATCTCACAAAAAGGTCCCCCCTCAACCCTACAAAATAGAACAAAGAAATTCTAAAAACCATTTACAAGCAGCTTCTTGCCCTATAAGTCAAGGAGAGACCGACCAAGCAGTAACCTGGGTGGTACTGCCAGGATATTACCAAACAGTGACCACGAGAATCACCTGGAAATCAGTGGCCAGCCCTTGGGGAGCCCAGGTGACAGCATTTCTTAGCCACTGACTAGCCAGGGTGGTCATATTCACACATACTTCTTAGAACCCGAATCTGAAACCAGGTATGAAGCCTTGAAAACTAAACACCACTTGACTTGGAATTGGGAGTCAACAGACCACAAGACGATAACACCGAAACATACAGATAACTATCTCCTGCGGCAGTGGGCCAAGCTCTCCTAAACAGGCAGCACACACAGTTGTTGAGAAGGGATATGTCCTCCCCACGGCTGGCGAAGCCTGCAAGGGAGGACTCGGCAATCGCAGGCACACGCATAGTTCTCAACTCACAGGATCCTCTGTCTTCAGGGCTCTCTGTGGTTATGCAGTGGCCTGCCCAAGTAGCATTATCTGAGGCCTTCCACAGCATCATCCTGGGTCTCCGGTGTTGCCTCCATCTAATCTCCTGAGCAGTGATAGTCATCTTTCACAGACACCATGTGACCATTTCACTTCCTTTCCAGACTTACTTCTCCGGCTTCCCCCTTCTCCTAGCAGATCGCCAAACTCTGCCCCCAGGACCCTCCTGTCTCCTCCCCTTACAGATGCTCATTAAGCCCTAGAAATGAGCTCCCAGTCAGGCACCTGCTTGTGTGCAGACTTTACTCAGCATGAGTCAGAGAACTTGCCTTCCAAAGCAGACTCTTAGCTGTAGATGGCTCCTCCCAAGCACTTGCCTAAAGAAGACTCATCCTAAGGAAAAGCTGGCTGCGAGCCACCAGAATAGGCTCCTACCATCCAGGAACAGGGTTGCACCCAGTCTCACAAAGAGGAGCTTAAAGAGCATTTGTTTGGCAAATGCACATGTCCGTTTGCTATTGGTCCCCTCTGTCTTAGATCCATTCTCTGTTGCGGTAGGCATCGGATGTGCCTTGTAGAGGCTCAGGGCTTGCATGTGCAAAACAGACCAACATGCCTGGCCTCAGAGTCATAAACAACAGCAACTTTACCACCATCTCGGGACATCATTGCCGTGAAATGAAATGGATGTAGCATTGCAACTAGAAAAACCGGAATTTTCACCCCAGCACCCAAACCTTCGGTAATGAGTGAGCACTAACCTCGTCTTTCAAGTAAGAACAGAAGGAGCCCCTTCAGCCGTTTGCTATCTGACCTCAAACGAGATGTTGCATGTAGAAATGGCCTTATAAATGGTTCAACAGGGACAAATGTAACCATTTATTCTGCCATGCCCAAACCTGCTTCCTTTCCTTGTAGCTAGTATGTGTCCTGGACGTCACAGAGACATCTTTCCATCAGGTCCCCTTGAGCCTTCCTTCCCTCTGTTTGAGTGACCCCCAATGCCCAGCCATTTCCAGAGTTATTGGTTTGCTTCAGATATCCCCCGAGCTGTCCCTTGGGTGGGGCTCAATTCAAGAGAGGGCTCCTGGGATTTTCCTCCGTGGAAATCAGGCCTTGTCTGTTTCTTCTGTCCTTTACAAGGCCTCCCTATAGACCTTTGTGGTGAGTTCCATTTTTCAAGTCATTCTCCCTGCCTTACCATGATCTCGGGTCTGAACTAAAGATCTATGGGAGTTGAGACCAGAAGCTTAGTGTCCTTCTTGCCTTTGCCATTTCCTCCCTTGAGATGGGTGATGTCATCATTTATTTTATTTTTAGTTGTGTATGTGTGTGTGTGTATGTGTGCACGAATGCATATGCACATGTGTGGTTTCTGGTTATGTGTGAGGGTACCTGAGGCCACAGAGGGTATCAGAGCCTCCAGGAACTGCAGGTATAGGCCGTTGTGAGCTGCCCCACATAGGTGTTGAGGATCCAAGTCAGGTGCTCTGTAAGACCAGTGTGTGCTCTTAACTGCAGAGCTAGCTCCTCGGCTCCCAAGGACCTGATGACAGACTGGAATTATCAGTCACTGCAAGCAGACTGTTTTTTCATGACTTTGACCTTGAATCTTCCCTACTTTTTTTCTTTAACTTTCAGCAACATTTAGGCATTGCTTATGGCGGATCGGGACTCCAGCGCTTTTTATAATTGAATTGTTTGTTTTTGAGAATTTGATAGATGAGAACCCCTACTTCTCCCTTTCCAGGTCCTCTTGTACACTCAGTTCCATCTCAAATTCAGGAACTCTTTTTATTTATATAAAAAATTTATAATATAAAACAATGTCTATCATGTTATGCCTCCATCCTACTGGGCCCATTTAGAGTCATGGCTAAGCACATGTTGAAGGCTCGGATAACCTAACCGGGGGCTGGGATAGTCTATGGGAAATGCTAATTCTCCCCATCTCACTGGCCATTAATTACCTGTTACTCTCCTTCTAGACCTTGTGAGATTTCTTCAATTCACACTGGCAGGGAAAATGGTGTCATTGTGAAGATCTTATTTCATTATCAGATGTCCTAGCCTTCCAGTTTTTAGTAATTCTTTTGTCTCTGCTTTTGCGATATTCCTTGATAATTAGGTTTGGGGTTCTGTAGATGTGTAAACTGGAGCCGGGTACCCCACAGTCAGTTTTTCTTGCATTTTGACCGGTTTGGAATTTCCATAATGTCTTCGATGAGGGCTGAGAGCTACTCTTCTCTGTGGGCATGAGGACTTAGAATATAGTTTAAAGTAACGCTGGTTTGTACTGTTTTCAACTGGGGTCTATCATGCCACCAGCTTAGATAGTTGGCTGATTTACAGCACAGTCATGAATGGCCTCTTATTGAGTAGGCCTTAGGTATAACCAATGGTTGTTGGTGACCCTGAAGGTATAAGTGCCACGACCATGCCCTTGGGACATCTTGCCATGCTGGTCATTGTTAGATCCCAGCTACTTAGGGAGGACACACAGCACATCTATTTATGTGCTCATTTAGAGCCATGTTCACTGAGACCTTTTTATATTCCTCATGTCAAGCCATCAATAACGTTTATGATCTATAACATATCTAATGGTAGAGGTAGACAGCCTAGCTGCTTCCGAATGCCTGGTGTCAGCCTGTGCCTTTCTATCTGCCTGATGAACACCCTCTACTCGGACATCCACGGACATTTTCGTCCTTATACATCTGTGCAGTCATTTGCTGCCCTTGTATGGGGAGACCCTGGTCACGGTGGGCCAGCAGCAGTCAAAGACTGTTACACTTACACTTGCTTGTAAGCCAATCTTTGGTGACTTCAGATAGAAAGTTGACTAACATTAACAGCAGCTCTTGCTTTGAGCATCCTTTTGTTCATCTGCAAACTAGGGATAGGAACATGCAAATCATAGGGCCTCTGTAAGCATCAAGTGATATGAGAAATTCACTGCTCTCAGGACAGCCCATCTAGTATACAGAAAGTCTTTATTTTGCATTCGCCACAACCTGGCTAAAAGGTCATCACCACCTGTCTTCTTCCCCTCCTGAACACCACTGACATCTAGTGGTATCATTAAAGAACTACAGGTGTGCCTACCCAATGCTCTAGCCCTTTCCTGGGATAGTAGAAGGCTTACAAGGAAAGTCAGCCAGGTTTTGGTCTGCTTTTCCAAGCACTCCCACACTTATTACCTAATATTATCTACACTATAGCCTTTATTGTATATAGTAAAGGCAAACATAGGATCAAAGGCAGATATAAGGCTGGGACAAGACCTACCCTGAACAGTAATTCTTAGCTCAGGGAATTTGTCCACATCATTCCCTGTATCTAGGTGACCCTGACACATAGTAAAAACCCAGTAACTATACGTATGAGAAATGAAACTCTACAGTTTAGAAATCCATGTGATGTTGTTCTTGGGGTCAGTCTATTGAAGAAGCTCCTCCCACTGCCTTCCAATGTATGAGACTCAACAAAAGAAATTAGTACAGGTGTTCCTTGCGGGCGATGGAGAGATGGCTCAGGAGTTAAGAACACTTGAAGCTCTTGCAGAGGACCCAGATTTGGTTCCCAGAACCCACATGGTGGCTCCCAACTATTTGTAACTTCCAGGGGCACCAATGCCCCCTTCTGGTCTCCACGGGTACTGCATACACATGGTGTATACATATGTGTATAAAATGAAAATAGATAAAATCTAGACAAACAAGCAATAAACATTCCTACCCCTCCCCATCGTTGAAAGAAAACTTTTCTGAGCCCCTGTCCTCTCTGCCTTTTCTTGGGGCCTCTATCCACTTCCTACATAGGACAGGTTAGGCCCATGCAGGACAGGGAGCAAGTCACGGGCTGGGAGAGAGCTGTTTTATCTTTATGTTCTGTGATATTGGGGCTTGAACCCAGGGCCTGGGGAATGCAAAGTCTTATCTCTGGCCTGCAGTTCTCTGAAAGGGGCTGAATAGCAGCCTAGGACTCGGCAGAAGAACAAGAATTCAGGAAAGATAGGAGCTGCCTGAGACAGGGGAAGACTTGAGCAACTAGAGGCTTCAAAGTCAGTATCTGTTGTCATGGTTTCTAGGGCAGCTGTGGGAGCTGGTGACATCTATCACTTTTAGCCCTAGTAGTATATATACTTTCAAAGATATAGACACGGCAGCTCCACAAAGGCTGTGGAAGGCCAGAGCTCCACCTCAAACCCCAAACCCCAGGCTGTGCATTGGTTTTCCCTCTTCCTAGGATTGTCCATCCCACATTTTACCCGAGAGCCTCTTTCTGGTCTCACAAATAAGGCCTGAGTGCCCCACCTCCACCTGTAACTTCCCAGATGAAGTCTGTCTCATCACCCCCCCCCCCATTCTTCTCAAACTAACTATACTGCTTCTTCCTAGAAGGTAGCAGCATTTGGAACTAATCGTCTGATTATTTATTGCCTGTCATTCCTGACAGGACTTAAGTTTCTCTAAAGGAATAGTTGCCTTATAAGCATCCAAGTTCAAGAATAGAGCATTTGCAGGAGGCTAGGGTTTGATGTTCATTACTGCTGAGAGGGGGTGGAGGAGATCCAACAGGGAAGGAGAAAAGGGGAAGAAGAAAGGAAGGGTGAGGAAAAGGAGGAGGAAGAGACACACAGTGGGGGTATTTTCTAACTCAAAGAACAAAAGAGAATAAAGACTTTCTGGGCTCCTGCCTGCTCAGGAAGAGCCACCGTGAACCTTGCAGCGAGAAGCTGACCTTCCATGATTTTGTTTTAAATAAACCATCTTGAAAGGGTTTACAATATGTATATCCATGTATACACATGTCAGTAAGGCCCACTTACTTTATAATTAAATTCTGTAATTATGCCTACTGATTCCAGAACTTAATACAACACAGGTGTGTACAGCTTTACCCCAACTCTACTTCAAAAGGGTAAAATCACTGTTTTCTTCCTGTCAACATTCTTAATTGCTGGTGTAAAGCTGATGCATGTAATTTGGCTTCATTTAGAATTTTCACTTCCGGTTACCACTTCCTTTGTAACTGAGCTGAGCTGAAAGTTTACAGACTCATGGTACCTGTCTCCCCTACAAATCCAGCCTGGTCTAAACAAGGGGAGAATGCACTTGAGAACTCAGGAACAACAACAGAAAATGTGTGGAGGCAGCAGGGTCACCTTTCCCCAGGACGCCTGTTATCCTTGCCCTCAACTTCTCCAGGGTAGATCTTAGAACCCTGATCCTTCATATATAAACAGCACACCACAATCTGTAATATACTATCTGTGGCGTGTTGCATGTGTTTTCATAGCAGGCTTGGGAGGCTAGCCCAGTGGGACTATTTAGCTCAGCGCACCTGAATCCTATTGACTGTGCTAATACTTTGCAGGGTTCTCTTGAAGTCTTGTCTCATAACTGTTTGAAATAGCTGCCTTTTAGAGACCAGGAAGCTGAGGCATAAGAAAGCTAAATGACTTCTCCCTAAGTCATAGAATCAGTAGGAGCTAAAGCAGGATGGTTCTACCTGTGAGGCCGAGAGAGTTCTGGTCAGGAGGGATGGGGATTTCTATATACTGAGCCTTGTTGCCTGAATACTGACCATGGTGGAAGCCAGCTCAAAGGAAAGAATATTTGGGATGGGCAGCTCCAGGCTTGAGTGCCGGCTGAACCCCTTACAAGTAGAAGAAGCAACAGTCTCCCAGCATCGTGGAGCACAGGTGGGACATTCCTCTAACATGTCCAGAACAAGGCTATGCAGGGGACCCAGCGGAGCTTCGTGTGAGGAATGCGTGGAAGGCAGTAGGTGTCTGACGGTCTAGTTGGCCTAACTGAACTAAAGCTACTTGGTGGGGCACTTATACCCAGCACTTAGGTTAAGGATTAGCTGGTCCAACCTTTCTACTTTGCAGAAGGAAAACCTGACGTTCAGAGAAGTTAACTTACTCAAGATCACAGCACAGCACAGGGCCATGGAGGGGATGGGACAGGAACTCACACCCCTGACATCCAGCTTTCTGTTCTTTCCACCACAGCAGGTTAAGGCCTTTTCAGAGAGGTGGTGCAGTGACCTTCGGCATAGGCAGAGTGACAGTACATGGTAGCATTTATCAATAAATGAACAGCATATAATGAATGCTATTGTTTTGGTGGCTGCAAGGGCAGCAACAACTCTTTCACTGAACAACAGATATCTAGAATGTTCTCTTTAATTTTTCAAGTAAGACCCTCACCCTTGCTCTATCCTTGCCAGCTTCAGCCCAGAGGTCTTTGTCTAGATGAACTCAGTGCACCATCACTGCGATGGAAAGGAAAATGAAGATAAATGTTTTCCTAGCTGAAGATGTGCTTAGCCGTGATGGAAGCCTGCATAAGTCTACGTAAGGCTCGCTGGGCCACACACATGAGCAGGGGCGCCTTCCCTATATGAATGTTGTACTCCGTTGCACAAGTCCAGACGGCCATCTTGTGTGAGCAAGGGGCCCTGGATAGGAACATGACCAGGCCTCAGGGCTGGCTAAATGGCAGAGCCATCATGGGTAGGCAGTTCCCAGCCTCTTTCTCCGAGGGAAAACTCCTTACATAATGGTCACAGGCAACACTGCTACCTTTCAGGAAGGACCAGCAATGGATGCTCAAAGCAGGTGGAAGGGGTCAGACAAAGAATAGGGCATTTGCACAATCTTGAAATATCTCCTCACAAAGTTCCTTTGACCAAGGGGAGATGACAGTGGGAGACATCAGAAGTCACCATTGATGCTGGCTTTGGGTGAACATGGCTAGGAGCTGGGAATGTAGTCAGAGTTTATATCAAGGATCCCTGTGAAGGAGCAATGTGGGTATATCTGACCTCTTTAATCAGTTGGCTTCAATAAGGACAGATGAACCTTGGGAATCTGGGTGGTTCTTTCTAATCAGTTTTAGGCCTCAGGAGCAAAGGCTGTGGTTTCTTAGAAAGTTCAGTCTTAAGACCACAGTAGTAGTTCCTGCCCGAGTTCCCAGCCTGCTCTCCGCCCTGTGGAATTCATATTTTATAGTGGCATGTTCATGTGTGCTGATTATAAACATATGAATATATTATATACCCGTGAGAATCTTCTGTTGGCTCTGTTTTCCTGGACTGTACTGACCAATACTGTATCTTAATCAGTGCTCAAAGGCACATCATTAGTAAGATAGAAGACGGCCTATGTATCCCAGTGGGGATCCGCCTCCCACATACACTTAAGGAGTTTTTCTAATGTAACTGAAAGAAGAAAGCGTAACTACTAGAAGCAGGCTTTTGTGGTTCCTCAGTTGCTCATGTGCAGTGGTGATGTCCCATGAGCCTGGCATCCAGAAAAATTCTACTTCACAGAGCAGTTCTCACCTGGTGTCTGTGTTCCCCCAAGGAGCACGTGGGTTCTAACTCTGCTCCCAGGCTCTCTTATCCCTTCCCTTCCTCTCCTCTCCCCTTTACTCCCCTCTTCTCTTCTCCCCCTCCCCTTCCCTCCTCCTCTCTTCTCCCCTCCCCCTCCTCTCTTTTCCCATCAATCCCTCCTCTCTTCTCCCCTCCCCTCCTCTCCAGTCCCCTCCCATCTCCTCTCTCTCCCACCTTCCTCTTCATTTCATCTAAACACAGATTCACAAACACACCCTAGGTTTCAGCAGGCTCTGGGTAATCTGGTCTTCTAGGTTTTATGAAGCCAGCCTATGCAGAAAGTCACTTTGCATACATTTGAAGGTTCCTCTGCACAGCCCATCTGCCTACTGAGGGATGTTAACATTTCCACAGTGTGCAGGCATAGGGGACAGTTCAAGGAAGCCAGGTGCTGCTAAGGTTCTGGGTTGGAGGGGTATTTTTTATGGAAGCAGAGTATTAGCATTTAGTACTTATTTTACTTCTTGTATTTAAATGTATCAATAGAGCTAGCCAATAACTTTGGCCAAGGACAAGCACTCGGAAAGCCCAGTTGGCTGGCTTGGAGCCACAGTCCGATTGCTGCAACACAGTGACTCCCATAAGGAGGAAGGGAGTTCCAGCAAAGGAACCACTTTGGCTGTGGGAGACCTCTGAAGCAATGACTTCTTGGTAATACCCAGAGAACAAGCTCAGGATGCCTCCCAGCATGCATCACTGTGCAAAAGACTGAGGGAGCCTGCAATGCAAATTCAGCTATGGCCATAAAGAGGAGAGAACTTAGGGTAGCAGGCAGACAGAAATCCGATACCCAGCCCAGCCCATCAGAATGTCTTTCCTCATATATGAATGGAATGTGCAGAGGTGCTGAGACAGCTTAATAAATACATGCTTGAGGAATGCCTAAGCCAGACAAGGTTAGCTCAGCGTTTAGGAGAATGGGCTAGAGAGCAAAAACAGTTTGGTTTTGAAGCCTAGTTCTACTACATACAAGCTGTATGGTTCTGAAAAATTCTGAACCAGCCCGGTGCTTAGTTACCTCATCTGTAAATGCAGATGTCCGAGGGTGTATATGTGATGGCCTTCCGTTAATACTAACAGCTATTTTTCTCGTTACTGCTTTCTCTTCTACCCGCCTTCCATTGTCGAGGCCAGATGAGATTTCTTGCTGGTGAATTCCTTGTTCTTGGAGGCCTACTTTAAATGGCTCATTTTCTAGAAGTCCTCCCTAATTACTTCTGCTAAAACCGTAGCTTCCACCATCTCTGCAACCAGGACACCTTGTTTATCTCCATCCTCTTCACCCCAGCACGAGGCCCATCCAGTCTTAGAGAAGACCCTCTCTTCTGCATCCTCCTCAGGGGATCACTTCTCACCTCCTGTTAGCATCTGTTGGAGCACATCTCACAGATAAGGCTAGGTTGGTGAGGATGTACACTCGAGGCAAGGTCTGAGTTCACAGTTAAAGAGGAACGAGCTTCAGAAAGGGTCTCAATCTGGGTAGTTCCTGGGAAGGTGTCTGCTTTGGAAGGGATGCCTCTGGAACCAGAGAATGGGACCCATGAGCTAGCCTGGTGGTTCCAGAAGCCCCACTCTGCTTTTTACTCACTGCGAGGAACACCCATTTCTTAGTCTGTGTCTTCCTCTCTCGGATTTCATCTATGAACTTGACTCAATAACCAGTGCTGGAGCCTCAGTAAGAGCTGAAGAATGGACCACAGCCTGTCCTGGGAAGAGTTTGTGGAGATCTACGGATGCTCTGCTGGTAACATTATTCCATCAGCCCAAACAACAGTACAGCCCAAGTGCTGCTGGGAACACTGTCCCCATACATGGTGCATGTGCTACATGGAGGACATGGTCAGAGCATGATCTGAGACACAGAAAGGCCTGGCCTTGCGCTGTCTCAGGGCTACCACACAACATGAGGCAGATTGTTTACTGCTCAAGGGCACAGAGCTGAGAGGGTTAATTTTGTGCACATTCACTTCCGTCTGGGGGATGTGTTCTAGTTCAAGCCTGGTGTAGTGAGAATGTCCTTTTTGCACAGAAGTACTTTTACTCCCTTCCAAGGCTATATCACACACCTAAAGAGGCAGGCCACTAGGGGCTCCCAGATGGTCATCTTCCACCTTGGACTGGCTGGCTTTCCTTCCCCGGAGACCCAGTTCCTCTTTATTTAAGGTTAAGCCCACCCCACCCCCAAGGAAGCCCTCCAGCTACCTCTCCCAACTCATAAGCCAAACAGCCCATTCCTGATTTAGACTAAGGCTGAGAGGACCACATCTCATGTCTACCAGGCACCAAATTGTCCTGGGAAGAGCAACACATGGCACATGAAATGGGAATCCTTACCCCTCACTGGCTTCAGCATCTTCAGGCCTTATTTAAAGTGACAGGGACAGAAGCTGACTATGGCCATTATGAGGAAGCTCAACCACTGCACTCAAGCAAAGACAAACTACTCCGTCTCACTGTCTCTTGAAGAGGCAGCCAGAGGGCCCTAAGGGTCAGAGCTGGCTGGAGGTCAAGGATGGAGCTGGGCTCCTTCCAGGAAATGAAAGAGTTTGAGAAGGAAGGGAGGAGAGGGGAGAGGTGGAGAGGGCTGTTTTGGAGCAGATCCAAGATCCAGGGAGGAAAAACATAAAGAAAATTCATAGACTTCCTATTTCAGTTCTCTGAACGTCGTGGGATTCTTATTCCCCTGCCCAATGGATATGTGTGTGTGTGTGTGTGTGTGTGTGTGTGTGTGAGAGAGAGAGAGAGAGAGAGAGAGAGAGAAGAGAGAGAGACAGACAGAGACAGAGAGAGACAGAGACAAAGAGAGAGACAGAGACAGACAGAGAATGTGTGTGTGTATGCAAGAGAGAGAGAGAGTGTGTGCGTGTGATGTATGGTGTGGTATGTGTGGTCTGTGTGTGTAGTGTGTGGTATGTGTTGGTGTGTGTGTGTGTGTGTGTGTGAGAGAGAGAGAGAGAGAGAGAGAAACAGAGAGTATTTGTGTGTGTGTGTGTGTGTGTGTGTGTGAGAGAGAGAGAGAAACAGAGAATATGTGTGTGTAGTGTGTGTGTATGTGTGTGAGAGAGAGAGAGTGTGTATGTAGTGTGTGTGTGGTGTGGTGGTATGTGTGTGTGTGTGTGGTGTGTGTTGGTGTGTATATATGTGTGAGAATGTGTGGTGCGTGTGTACGTGCATGTGTGTAGCTGACAGAGAGAGGGAGGTTAGGGGGAGTTGAATCTCAGATTTCATGAAATCCATTTTAATCACCCTCTGCAATCCACAACACTCTGTAATTACAAGTCTCTTATGCCTGAGTATAAAGAACTCATGGAGAAAGCAACATTAAGCTTGCAAGCAGAAACATGAAAATTCATGAAACGCACAATTAAGGATCCGATGACAATGTCAGCTCTCTCCTTTGCCAGCCCTGGCACAGGGGATTACCAAGAAAATGTGCAAATCTGAGCCCTGAGGCTTGAGCCGCCATGTGGGGAAGCCTGACCCTGCGCTCTCTGCTGGATTACTTATCCCGGGGTCATACCCTAGGATGTTCAGAAAACCCGAGCCCTAAGCAAGAGCAGCAGGCTCAGCCTTAGAATGACGGAGCGGCAGAAGAATGTTGGAACCAGGAACCCTAATGCCTGCTGTCACCTGCAGATCCTCCAAAAGGCTTGCCCAAGCCTGGAAGTTCTTGGGTCTCATGGAAGGTGGAGGCAATTTTGTCACAGCGTGCACCGGCTTCCTGTCTAGCTCTTCGCCGCCACCCATCAGGAACTCCAGACCCCACTCCAAACTCCACTTCAATGCCTTACTGGCAGCCCTGTAAATGGCTCTGCCTGCCACAACTCCACAAGCTCACTTTCAGGCCAGGGTTCCCTAAACAAAGCAAAGTTCCTCTTCACTCCTTAAACTGTCAAACCAATACTACAGGCGAAGAAGAACCCCGGCTTATCTATGGGACCTGGAGAAACATGAACTTGGGGAGATGAAGAATGTTAACCAAATGCTTGCTGGGTCTGTGCGGTTGGGTGCCCTGCAGGCTGAGAGGGAGGAGAATAAGCAGACTTCATGCCTTTCTGTATTTCTGCATATTTTCCACAGTGCTTATGACCTACACTCAGGAAACAGTGAGATAAACTTGAAATGTCACCTCTGTTCAAAAATCCTTTTGTAGTTCCTTATTTTTTTTTACATGACGAACCATAAATTCAGTATCTGGTATTTATAGTCTGCTGAGGTCTGGTCCTCATCAGCAGGCCTGGCTTCATGGTACGTGATGTGGGAAATTGCACAGGCCCTGAACCCAGAAGAAAACAGGATTGGTGGAGTGCACTGCCATGGTTTTCTTAAGTTGTTAAAAAACAAACAAACAAACAAACAAACAAACAACAACAACAACAAAAACCAACTTGGCACAGTTTTATTGAGGACCATACGCCACAATTTTAGGTAATTGGTTCCGATTATAAGCATCTCTAGCCATCTAATTCTTTAGCCAACACCCTTTGGATTGCTGTGTCTAACAGGTGTCTGAGGCTGTGGCAAGGATAATTAGGAAACTAGACTACATGTTCAGCATCAAGGGAGACTAGGGGTTCTCAGTCCGGGCTTGTGAAGGAGGGAGCAGGAGATATGTAGTAAGTGTTTCTTGAGCCTTCTTCTAAGCTAGGGACCAGAGTAGGGCCCTCGGTCCCTGCCCTGTGGAACTTATATGCTGACACGGGAGACAGATAAATGATTGTCTCTGCTGGGCCGTCCTATGAGGTTTTCCACAGAAGGATGAGATGGTGTGGGGACCACTCTGGTTCAGAGCAGGGGAGAAAACAACAGTAGATCACGGATGAGGTAGAGCAGAAGACACCGTTGACACATAAGTAGAAAATTGCAATACCCTGTGAGTTTGTCATCATAGACACTCATAGAGCATACATAAGCAGGAACTTGCACAACTGGGCGGGCAAGGATAGGGGTAGGGAAGGGCTTGAATTTGATCAGCTCTGAGTCATCTTTTTAATCTCCTTTCCCCAACTCTCAAGCAAGCAGAAACCACTCCACCTCCATCTATACTTTCTTCCATTCTTCTGCTATTATGGAAAGGGTTAGTTAGATCTTCATTTCTCCTCATCTCTGAAGCAAATTCTACCCCCTCCACCCCACCTCCTGCCTGCTTTCCCCTTCCCTGGGAGAGTCTACAGGGTTCCTTCATCGTAGATTCTATGCTACACTCATCCTCTTTTTCTTGAATTGCAGACATGAATTCTAACTGCCTGTGTTCCTGGGGCCTTCTGGGTATCTGAAAGGGGAGAGGTGTGGTTCCCCACTGGTGTCAAACACTATCTCTTTCGTGCATTTCATTGTGCTTGCTGAGGAGTCAAGAGCCTGTGAGTAGGGAGAGGACACTGAGAGGTAAAGATGCTTGGTGACCAGGCAAAGTCCTGTTCTTTCTACCCCATCAGTCAGCACCCTTGCCTACCCCTTAGGGGCCAAGCTCCCCGCTGCGGGTCTTGCTGTGTGATCTCCAGGGCCAGCTTAGCTCTAGAATTCTAGATTTCTTTATGAACAATCCCACTGTAAAGGTGGAATTTAGGAGAATGTTCTATACCTAAGGTCACAGATTGACCTTACCAAGAACCCCAGTTAACTATTTCCCCATACCAAGGGGACCTGAAGATACTAAGGGAACATCACATGAGACTGGAGCACAAGGTCGAAGGTCAATATGACAACTGATCCCCACCAATATGAGAATGACAACTGACAGCAACCAGCTCCCTTAGAGGTTAAGGCTTAACCAAAGTTGCCCACGCAGGAAATGGGGTGTTTGTCCTTGATTGTTGGGTGGGCAGAGCAAATGTCACTCTGTGACATTGTGGGCTCTGAATGTACCCAACATGCATTGAACGTGAACTTCCATTTGCCACAGGCCTTCACTGACGCTCAGAAATGTGAGTCAGTACAGGGTGGGTGATGCTCTCCTGTAACCCCAGCACTGAGAAGCATCTGAGTTCAAGGCCAGCCTGGCCTGTAAAATGAGTTCCCGAAAAGTTAGGGTTGCACAGAGAAAGTCTCTCAAAACAAGAGAACTGTGATGTAGCTTGCTTGAGCTCAGATGGCTGGTACCTGGCAGAGCCAAGGCTGTGGGACCCCAGTACCTTTCTGCTCACAATGACTGAGAGATACAGAAGGGGTGGTGCCATGTTATTCATGTTTCACATAACACAGTGGCAGTGCTGTGACAGTGCTGCCACCACACCGATGGGTTAAACTATGCCTGAAAATGCTCTCCCCCAAGTGACTCTTCACAATCAGGGCTTTATGCAAAACACGCTAGGTGAGAGTTGCTTCTTAAATGACTCCTCTTGTAAAGCGAGTACATGTTTCTGAAGACGAATAATTAGCTGTAATTCTTATTTTTCATGACACAGGAAGTCTACACCATAGAGTCTGGGGCCAGGGAGAAGTCCCATCTCTAGGCAGCATTAACCACTTTGCCTTAGACACACCTGGTCTCAGACTTCCATATTGGCAAAGCAGAGACAACACCTCTCTGAGTCTTTATAGAAAAATAGTGCAACATGCATAATGTGATTAGCATAGGTCACACCTATGGTAAGTACAATTAAAATATTTTGGGGGAAGGGGTCCCAATTTTCTCTCCCCTTCAGCTGTTCAAGTGTCTTTTCTCACCATCATCACCATCACCATCATCATCACCATCACTTAGCTATTCAAGCTAACTACTCAATTTGCTATGATAATATTGAAAATGCAGCAATTCAATTTGCTGTCCAATTTCATTCATTCATTGAAACAAAACTCCAGTCTTAATGTTGACATTGGCAGGAACACACCCTTGGGGTTCTGACCACAGGATACCCACATGGATTTCCCCTTCATCGGCTCTCTTTAGAGCCAGGCACACACTAGACATGCTTCGAGGGAAAGCAGCATTCTTTTGGACCTGCATGGCATCAATCTTTCCTGATTGGACTAAGTAGGCAGGTGGCTTTTTTCAAGGCTGATTTGTGGCCTGTCTAGAGTCAGACAATCCTAGTCTCTTGGATAGGCTGATGTTTTTAGAAGCTGTGAGGCTCACTGGCCTGGCCTGATAGAAGCATGGATGTGAAGCCTGTTTGTATTGTGAAAGATAAGACAAGACTTAGGCTTCATCAAAGGACTCCTGGGAAGATACTCAGTGGACTTTCCCACCTCCTCAAATTAAAATCAATTGGCCACTGTGACTTTTTGCAGGTTCGCTCTGAAGAATAAAAGCCACCTTCCTTAGCCATCTGCGGGCCAAAAGCCACTCAGAAGGGTGAACTGAGGCCAGCCTTGATAGTCTTGTCTTAATTTTGAGGCATCTCTGAACTTAAACCTCATATAGGGATGCACGTTATCTTAGTTAGAGTTTTATTGCTGTGAAGAGACACCATGACCACAGCAACTCTTATAAGGAAAACATTTAATTGGAGCTGGCTTACAGGTTCAGAAGTTTAGTCTGTTATCATCATGGCAGCATAAAGACAGGCATGGTGCTGAAGAAGGAGCTGAGAGTTCTACCTCTTGATCTGAAGGGAGCAGAAGGGGACTTGTGACACACTGGGCATGGCTTGAGCATAGGAGATCTCAAAGCCCACCTCCTTAGTGACGCACTTCCTCCAGCAGGCCTCAGCTCCTAACAGTGCTGCTCCCTCTGGGCCTGTGGAGCCAATTACATTCAATCCCCCACAGAAGTATTTGTGTTCTTTCCCACAAGCAGGTGTCACCTTCCTTGCTTCTTCTAGACACACCCCTGGAGATAAGAACATATATATATATATATATATATATATATATATATATATATATGTATGTATGTATGTATGTATGTATGTATGTATGTATGTATGTATGTATGTATCCTAAGTTAAAAAAACGCTTCTTGAAGTACCTGACCAATGATGGAGAAAAGACAGAGGGATGCTTAAATACACAGCTGTCAGAAGCTGTGCCAAGCCATTTGCAGGTTCTACCAGATAGATATTTTCTGTAAAGGCTCTCTGGAGGAGAGTTACTACATGCTGAACTTAAAAAGACAAGCTATGGGGTTAGTGAGATGGTTTATCTGGTAAAGGCACTTGTTATGCACGCCTGGTGACCTGAGTTTGATTCTCAGAATTTATAGGAGAGATGGCTCAGCAGCTAAGAGCACGGACTGCTCTTTGGAGAAGCTAGTTTGGTTCTTAGCACCCATGTGGCAGCTCAGAATCACTGTTTTAGGAGCTTTGACACTCTCGATTGGACTCCCCAAGCAGTAGGCAAGCATGTGGTGCACAGGCATACACGGAAGCAAAACACTCATGTACATAAACTAAAACAGAAAAACTTAAAAGCTGGATGTGCTAACTCATGTCTGCAATCCCAGATCTCCCACAGCAAGATGGGAGGCAAAGGCACTGCCCTGGAACATACAATTTACTTTGTTGGTAGTTTGCAAGGATCTGGCTCTGGCACTAAGATACAACTGGTTGTGCTTCCGTTATTCCCATCCTGCTCCAGGACCCGTGCCCTCTGAACAGCTGAAACTCAGAACCAGTGAGACAATTTATGCCTCCTTCTTTCTCCCTCCAGCCTCCACCAACCACCTATAGATCTGACTATTTTGGTCACTCATAAGAGTGAATTCATGGTGTGCATCTGACTATTTTGGCCCCTCATCATAAGAATGAATTCATGGTGTGCACCTTACTTCACATATATGATGTCCTTAAGCTTCTTCCACAGTGGAATATGTGAATCTACTTTTAAAAGTTTCATACCATTCCATGGTAGAGAACTGCCTAGAGCATTCATCTGTTAGCAGACACTTAGCTTGGTCTACCTCTGGATGTGTAAATAGTCTAGGAATGAGTGTGCCCCGATTACCTCCTTGGGGTTCTGCATTTTATTTCTTTCAGATGCTCAGAAGCAGAGTTGCTGGATCATCTTGTAGTTCTACTTTCCATTTTTAACTTCTGTATTGTTTTCTATCGCAGTGCTACTGCCCTTGTGCCCAATCCCACTTTAGAGATGATGAAACTGAGGCCCAGAGGCTAACCAGCAGATGTACAGGTTAGGAAGTGGCAGCACTGTAGTTCTAGAATCCAGCTCTGATACTAAGATGGCTGAACAACAGTCCCCAGTGCTGGGGCTCAGTCGGGGCATTTAATAAACAGATAGATTCCCATGTCTCTGGGTCTAGAGAAAGAGATCCATGAGTATCACCCAAGGGGTTAGGAGTGTGGCTCAGTTGGTACAATGCTTGCTTAGGATGTGTGAAATTCTGAGTTTGGTGAACAGCACAGAATAACCTGAGCATAGTGGCTTATGCCTACCTCTAGCAACTTGGGAGGTAGAAGCAGGGGTGTCAGGAGGTTAATGTCATCCTGGCTGTACAGCAAGTTTGAAGTCATCTCAGACTGCATGAGATACCCCATCTCTAAAAAAAGATAAAATATCTCCCCCCCAAACAGATGAACCAACCCCAAGTGTTTCTGGTGGGTACCAGGTTTGAAAGCCATTATTTGCGATTATGATAATGACCATCAGTTTTGTCTTTGTTATTAATTTCCTTGTCACAATCATCCCATGCCAGATCACTGGGCACTTACAAAGGTCTGCAAGTTGTGGGAATGTAGGGTTACCAAGGAATTCTCTAAACAAAGCACAGGGTCCGGTCCCTGACAATCGCTGGCTTTCAAAGGGCAGCAAATTCAGGATTCTAATCAAGGAAGCATCAGCCAGACGCCTGCCCTGACCTCACTTAGATTCCTGACGCTCATTAAGCAGCTCAAGCCAATGTGTTCCTAAGTGTGTACAGAGGCAGGATGCTGGCATTTTAATCTCATTAGGGAGTTGGGGCTCTAAGAGGCAGTGTTGAGAGCAGCCCTTTGCCCTATGGGACAAGGTTCTTCACACTCAAAGCATAGCTGTACTCCACTTTGCCACGCCCAACCCCTCTAGATCCCCATCTTTCTCTAGGCCTGCAGCAAACCCTGGGGAAACAGCTTGATGACTTCTAAGGCAACAGCTGCTAACAGCTGGATAACAAATAACCATGCTGCCTGTATCCAGAGCAGACCTGAATTATCTATCTGAGCCTGACATATTCAGCTGGCACCAGGCCACAGGCACCACTCCCTGAATCCAACTGTCTGGGACCCCTCCTCCATCAATACCATTGATAGAAGCCAGACCAGGCTTTGGGGCCTTGGGAAAGAGGCAGCCACAAGCAATAATCCCAGCACAAACCCTTCATTGTTGGAGGAGGAAGGCATGGGAGAAAGAGAATTGCATATCTATTATGGAAGGTAGATAGCTGCAAAAACTCCTGAAAAATGACTGTATATGCCAACAGATGGGGGGGGGGGCGGATATGCGAACACATAACTATGGCCATTACCTCCCTGAAGAGGAATAGCTGGAGCCTTCTCTGTAAATACACACACACACACACACACACACACACACACACATACACACACTTATTACGCTGCTTAGATAAATGAAGAATCAAATATAAAGTAGCTTCATGCATCTATCCACCCACCCATCATCCATCTATTCATCCGTGAATCCATCCGCCCATACATACACACATATATTGTCTATTTAAACACCGACTTAGCCCCTATTGTGTGCATGAATCAAACTGGAAGAGAAAACAATAATCTCAATTCGATTGGAGGTTTCTGAGAGGCACATTGGTATTGGCGTGATTTGGGAACCTGTACACTATTTCTCTAAATACTATCTATATATGTCACCGTCTTGCACAACATACTCAGGAGCTATTATGATCTACACACATTCACTTCAACCATTACTAGATTTATAACAGCTTTCTGTCCTATATTTCCTGAAACAGTGAAAGGAAAGGGAGTAGAAGCTACCCACAGGAGACTGTAGATCTGCTTGGGCAAACATACCGTGTGGATTCACGATGACAACAGCCACAGTCAGCAGCGGGCCATGGGTTGGGCATCCCTCTAGAGTTACATGCCAGTCCCAAAAACAAATCTATGAGATGGCGTTACTATCGTCTCATTATATGGATCATCAGATGGAGCCAGGGAGAACTGATACAGCTTGTCCCATGTCACACACTAGTAGGGCCAGAGCTGGGATTTAAGTTCAGAAAGTATTGCTCTTAAGTTAAAATTATTGAGTTATCCTTGTCAAGGCAGGGGAGATTGTAGCATCTCAAATACACATTTTAAAGATGGAGAGACAGAGTCTTAGAGAGGCCGTGTGACATGTCCGGTAAATTCCTGAGGGAGTTAGGGTGAGAGTTTGGCTTCCCTGTCTTCCGTTCTAGTTCCATTATTGTTAAAACAAGCCCAACTTCATCCCAAAGTGAAAGTCAAAATGTCCTGTGCTGGGGACACAGGGGAGCCTAGGGACTGTAAAGGTCAAGGTGGGGTGCATTGAGCCTTGATTCTTTCCCTGGGCAGTCTAAGATTCCCTTGGAAGAAATTCGTGACATTTAGGAAGACTCAGCCTGTGTGGACAGGATTGGGGACTCGGCGCTCCAGGTCATGGAGAACTTCATTTTAGCCCCAAGGACACTGTGTGGGGGTAGAAGGCTCATCTCTGGTGCTGCACAGATGTGGTACTTTCTCATGAGCAACACACTCTTGCACTTTCAGGAAACCTCTGGAATGAGGGGGGTTACTCTTATGACCAAGTGGTACCAATTAAACCCTAATAGTCTATCTTTGGCACTTGCAGCTACAGCAGGCTCAAAGGCTGTCTGAGAAGATGCGGGGTTGGAACTCAGGCCCCTGGGAGGTGGGAGGTAACTGTGTAGAGATGCTGGTGGTGTGTCCAGCATGGGTAGGTTTCTGAGCTAACTGGGACCATTTTCTCCATCTACAAATGAGGATAGCACCTTGGTTGTTATGGCTGAACCTATGTCAGGCACTTAGCACAGTTTTGTTTTGAGAGAGAGGAGGGAGGGAGGGACAATAAGAATAGATTGAAGTTTTCTAAATCTTTTATTAAAAAATAATGATTTAAAGAATTTTTTTCTTATGTTGAGAGAGATAAAGTATGGGTTGCTAGCTGGGTGGAGAGGTTGGGTTTTCAATGTTTTGCTTATTTTAAGTGGGTCTATGGTTTCCTCTAGGGGATTGTTTGACTGGGTGATTTCCAATTCCCTTTGTTAAGTAATTAAGAAAAATATAAGAAATGAGGAAGGGGAGAAAGCAGGAAGGGGGAAGCAAAGGAGAGGGGAAGGCAGAAGGTAGGGGTGAGGTTAGGGGGTGGGGTGTAAGTGAGTTACACTCTTGCAGTGAGCACTAGGAGATGTACAATGCTGAGTATGTTAGAAGATGGACAGCCTCCTACTCTCGTGCATTTATAGTCCAGGTACAAAATCGGAGCCTGGACATGGAAGTGAGAGATTTGATGGTGACTGAAAAGGGGGATATGTGTTCCAGGGTGTTCAAAGAAGCAGCTCAGATTTATTTCAGTGGTCAGGGAGGGTAGATTGGAGTCAAGGAAGACAGCTGCTTGGACTATCCTGATGACATTACCCAGGGAGATGATGGGATGCAGACAGCATCCCAGCCCTTGATTAACAGGGTGTGGAATCCTGCTGTCAAGGTGATCCCTGCAGCTCTGCCTGGGTACCAGGCATGAGGCAGAAGGTGTGAAGGAAAAACAAGGCATCCTATCCTCATAGGTCAGATTCAGTATGACCATCCTGGGCCCTTGATTCACTGTTTACACCACAATCCACCTTCCCAGGGTGACAGGGGCATGAAGGGCTGTTTCCCGAGAGGCCTTGTGAGAAGTGCCTATGGCAGGAGTGCTCCGAGGGGGCTGCAGTCATCTACAGACTGAAGCTTGTCTGGGAAGCCAAAGGCTGCTTGCAGAAGATTAATAATAGATGCATGGGAAGTCCCTGGGACCAAGCTCCTTGGCAGCCGCTCCAGCTCTGAAAACCAGGAGTGGAGCCTCAGCCTGACCTGGAACAGTCCTGGCGATTGTAAAGGAAGACAAAGCACCCAGCCCTTCCTGAAACCGATGAGAAAAGTAGATTTCCAGGTCATTTACTCCAAATCAGGGATTCTTTAGGGTCCCAGATTGTTAGAAAAAGCACACAGGAAAGCTGTCTTGCACCACAGCGCCTTCTAAGAAACATGAACATATTTCATCCTGGGGTCTACTGAGCTGGCTACTGCTTTTGCCCAGGTGGTCTGGCTCCAGTGTGCATGTCTTTAAACCAGTTTTCTTTATTATTTGTTTAGAGGCAGAGTCTTCCAATGTAGCCCAAGCTGGCATCAAACTTACAGACCTGCCTGAGTCTCTGGGAGGCTGGGATTCCAGCCATATATCACCATGCCTAGATTAACCATTTTTCTGCCTCTTGCTTTTTCCCAAGTAGCTAGGAGAGAGGAGGCAGGTGAGGTTGTAGGCGTAGGGGCCCTGCATTGAGAACCCAAAGCAACTCTACAATGTCAGTGCCTCTGCTGAGAACTTGCTTCTCAGCAAAGCAACACACTAGCCATCACTTCATTGGCAATTTTATGAGTAGTCAGGGTAGGCTGGACCTTCTATGATAGCCATGTTTTCCATTCTCAAAGAAACTCTGTTCCCCTTTCAAAGAAGCTTTTGGTCCTTCTTAAGGTTGAACTTTTCTAGCTGGGGAACAGAGAGATTCGAAAGATGCATCAGGAACTATGAAGATTTTACAATATTAGATTTTTGTCCCAAAACCATTAACAACCCCACTGCAGGTTTTATCAGAATCTTTAGCATGCTTGTAGTATCCATTCTTCCCCAAATGGATTCAGTGCATGGTGCATCTCAGATCATTCAACACCCTCTACATACATACATACATACACACACACACACACACACACACACACACACACACACACACACACACACGAAAGACTATTTTTCAGGACTGATGTATCTTAGAAATAGTTAAAAATATTTGTTGTAAAATATTAATGACATCAAATTGTGTCACTTTTGAGTATTGGGTCCCTGGAAGGGCTTTGACAATTGGGGAAATCTCTTACTCATTTCTCTAGCTCTGGCCTTTAGCCAGACCTACAACAAAACAAGTCTTCAAAGATGGCCTAAGCCAGTGAGTGCTGTAGAACATAATTTCAGACCTGTACCAACATTTCTAGCAGCATCTGCCTGTATCTCTTTATCCTGTCTCCTAGGTGACAGGTGTTTCCTGCCTCACACATCTCTGGTGAGGTTTTCCTCATCACCCAGGAAGGTTCCATCAGCACGTATCTCTGTTCACTCCATTTCCTCTGCCTCGTCTCCCTACATGGGACTGCCGGCAGTTTCCTAATACAACAATGGTGATCCTCCAGCAGCCGGATGCAGGTACCCTTATCCTTGGATTTTCATCTTAACTCACTATCTCTGAAACCCTTCTTGTCTGTCCCCCTTGATAGCAGCCTGGGAATTCTATACTCTGCCTTACCCTGATATTTGTGCAGGTGGACACATGCCCGGAGAGAAGAGATCTCGGGCAGCTTGTACTAGGAGATCCTGGTTAGCAGGGTTGGCAAGTGGTTAATGAACTTTTCTTGGGAGGGTTCCAGACCCTTCCCACAAGCCTGTCCTCAACCAGAAAGCCCAATGGTTGCACAAGCCCATAGTAGAGGGTTCTGTTGCCCAAAATTCTTCAACAAAACCACAAACCCCTTGGAAATGTGCCTTATCAGATCTCAGTCACCCTGATTGTTTTCTTCCGATTTCCAGCTCTTATGACCACTGCATGCCTTTGGCACCGAGGCTGTTCCACACAAATGGAAAAGTGATTGAGAGCATTGGTGAACAAGCTCAGACTGAGGAGGCAGGAAGCAGAAGGGAGAGATTCTGGGGAGCCAGAGCCAGGGCGGGATGGAAAAAAATTGCCCCCCAAAACTCCCACTGCCATATTGAACCTCCTCCCTTGAGAAAGGTGCCAGACTGAACAGCCCACCCATCTGGCCTCACCATGCCACAGGCCCATCTGGTAAAAACTTGCTACACACTCTCCCATTCACAGAGACAGGAAACCTAGAGCCTGTCACCTAGCTCTGTGTTATCCCAGCTCTGTTCTTAATTCTTTTTTGGGTATCAAGTTCTTCACCTAAAAATGGAAGCTTACATTAATTACATTGATGGCTCTCCCTCCTGGCCTGTGACTTACAGTAAGAAATATATCTGACACCCAAACCCTGCAGACACACATTGGGTGAGGCACCAGTCTGCCCGTCACTGAACAATGCCAACTTTCATGACCCACCATGATTCCTCCATTACTGACACCTGCACGATTTTATTAAAATGCACTTAAGTACAGTGGAGGGAACCCATCAGAACTTGGCAGCTTGATGCACTTTCAAAAACCAAAAACAGCCATGGAAGCCAGGTTCAGGGATCCAGGCACACCAAGCCAGCACTTCCTCCCCCTCTCTCTCCCTGCGTCCCCTCCTTCCCCCATCTGTCTTGTGCATGTGATCATGTGACAAGAGCGTGCCACTGAGGTATGAGGTATAAGGACCTTAGTTTAATCCTTAGTACCAAAGGAAAAGGAAAAAATTACCAGTCAGCAGTCCTCAGATCAAAGGGCAGAAGAACATTAGTACCTTGGAAGTCTTTTTTCCATATTCTCTCCAACCTCATCTTCTCCCCTAAGGGTAATCACTTCCCAGACATCTAAGGCATTTGCTTTTGCCTGCTTTTATACTTTATAAAAGGGAGTTACAAAGCTCTGTGTCTGGCTTCTGTCTTTCAGTTTTATGTTTGCAAGGATCATTGTTAGCACTGCTAAATGTATTGCCCCATTGTGAGAAGAGACTGCATTTGTCCATTTGAGACTGGGTGTGGCATGTGTTTGGCACACCTGCATTTCTTGTGATTTTTTTTTTTTTTTTTTTTTTTGTATTACACGCACCCATGTGTGCACTTCATGGGTATACTCCACAGAGTGGCAATGCTTGTATGCCTATGCTCTGAATGGTGGGTACTGCTGAACAGTGTTCCAAAGTCAGCATACTAATTCAGTCCAACCAGTGTGAGCATATTCAGTGTGAGTACATTCCAGTGAGAGTATATTCCAGTGTGAGTATAGTCCAGTGAGTACATATTCCAGTGTGAGTATATTCCAGTGTGATTATAATCCAGTGTGAGTATATTCCAGTGAGAGTATATTCCAGTGAGAGAATATTCCAGTGAGAGTACATTCCAGTGAGAGTATATTCCAGTGTGAGTATAGTCCAGTGAGTACATATTCCAGTGTGAGTATATTCCAGTAAGTATAGTCCAGTGAGCACATATTCCAGTGTGAGTATATATTCCAGTGTAAGTATATTCCAGTGAGTATATATTCCAGTGTGAGTACATTCCAGTGTGAGTATATTCTAGTGAGTATATATTCCAGTGTGAGTATATTCCAGTGTGATTATAGTCCAGTGTAAATATATTCTCCACTGTGAGTATATTCCACTGTGAGTATATTTCAGTGGCTTTGCATGCCATATACACTGGGAAAAATTCATCTCTTCCATTCAAGCCTTCCTAGTGGAAGTGTTATAGTGGTAGCATTTATTTCATGGTGGTTCCCTTGCATCATTTTTTTCAAGAATAGTGATAAGTTCATGGCTTTTCTGGCTGCTTTTCTACCCTCTTTTTTGAAGCATCTGAGTCTTTTGCCCATTTTTAATGAGCTGTTTGTCTTTTTGTTATTGATTTATATGAAGAGGTGATTCTTTCCTATTGCATATACATTGAATAATGAATCTTTGTTGAAAAGTCAAGCATGGTGAGGTGAGCTTGTAATCCCAATGTTTGGAAAGGGAGGCTAAGACAGGAGAAGCGCAATTTCTAGGCTTGCCTCGACAAAAAAAGAGTGAACTCATTTCAACAAAACAAAACAGTCAAATACGTACACCTTCTCTACAGGTTAATGGGTCCTTCTAATTATTTTTATAAATGATTGTCTTGAATCACCAAATTAATTTCATAACTTGAAATGAATCACTTCCCATAATTTGGAAATGGCTTCTAATTGGTTGAGTGGACTCCATTGGTCTGGAGCTCCCCTAGAGTCCCCACTGGCTTTACGGCAGTCAGAACATTTCCGTGTCTGCAGCCAGTAACTGTCTGGGGAGCAAAGGCCAGGATATTAGCTTTATCTAGTTAAAACCAGCTAACAAATCAATGTTTTAAATCTCAAATGACAACAATATCTAATTCTCCTGAGATTCTAAGTCTTCCAGCCCCTTAGTCCAGACTAAGGAAAAGGACTTTGGGAATGAACAAGTTGTGGAAAACCTCAGTAGAGATAGACAATATGTTTTCCCGATATGGCTCTTTACCCAGAGATGTGGCAGGTCCTCAGATGCAAGATACACCCAGGGGTCCTTTGTATCCATCAGGTAAGAACAACACTCGTTTAGTTCTGCCAGCAGTGACCACCGAATCCAGGCTTCCCCTCGGCTAGGGTTCTTGAGGTTCATTCTACTCAGCCTCCCCCTCCCCCACCTCTTCAGAGCAGCTTTCTCCACAGACCCAACACTTCAGTGTCACTCTTATCAAACAGGGTGACCCTATTTAAACCAAGTTCACGGAGCTAGTCAGTTGACAGAACTGGCTACAGAGCCAGAGTGACTCGTTTCATAGCCCAGACTATGTACTTCACTGTGGGAACCAGTGTGTGGAGACTGGTCATGCTAAAAGGACTGGTGGCTCTCATACACACATACAAACCCACAGATGCACACACATGAGCACCTGTGCATGATAGGCATGTGCATAAGTGTGTACGTGCTGCTGGTTTATTTTCCTCAACAATCTACGGTCTGCACTCAAATGGCATGTCACACGCTCAGCTGAATTTCACCTTGCACTGCTTTGAAAATGTTTAAGAGTCTCTAATGCATGTATAATTCAGAAGCACAAAGTGTGGGGCATTTCCTTTACAGTTTACAGCCCTCACTGCCATCCACTAACTCATCTGATATTCCCAATAGCCTTCTAAACATACATAAATACATGATGCTCTACATGGCCCCTGATCTGATAGTCTAGGATCCTCATTCCAGGGATGTGAGTTCTCGCTGTCCAGAACTAGATCTGCGACCCTGGCTATGTGGAGAGTTACATATTGATTGTGTATCTCCTAGGGACCAGGTACTAAGTGTTGCATGACTATTAACCCAACATGGTCCCTCTCGGACAGGCAGGTATTAGCGTCTTCGTCTCACGAATGAAGAGATGGAAGTTTGGAGATTCGAAGCAACAGTGCATAGCCACGCACAAAGTCAGCAGGCCTCAAAAGCCAGGATTGGATCCAGCTCCCACTGACGGGCAAATCCTGACTCGTCCCCCTGCCCCAGACTGCCAGAAGTAGCATCCTGCCTATTTATTATGAGTTATTAGATAAATCACGCTGATGGAAGGAGCAGCATCAATGGGGTCACCTCACCCCCTTCTCCTCCATTTCTCTAAGCTCAGAATAACACAGCAGCCTTCCTGCCAGCCCAGCTTGCACAAAACTTCCACGAGAGCCCAGGCTTGCCCCTGCACTGGTCCTCCCGCTGGTGGCAGTGGCTGCTGTTTGTGTTCTAGGCTGGCTCCATTTGTAAGGTGACATTTGCTGGGTTGGAAAGATGCACTAGTGGAGCAGGACTTGTCCTAAGAACGAAACTATGTGGAATTATTGGAGGAACAAGGGATTTTAATTAGAAATGCTCTGGGGGGTGGGGTTATGTTCTTGCTGTACGGCCACAGTTAGGATTGTCTAGCATGGAAGGTATGGCAGGAGGGGAGGAGAAAAAGTGGATTTCAAATGGAGAGAGTCCAGAATGCTATAAAGGGCTTGAGTGTGGACAGATACCAGCTTCCCCAGGAGTTCCTGGAGCTCCTGGTCCAGTTCAGACGTCCATAGGAATGTCTATTCTGACAGTGAAAAAGGCTCCACACTTCTAACACCCTTTCATCTCTGAAATCCCATAATCCTGTGACATCCTGTGCAAATTACCACAGCAATAAACCCAGACTCCCTGTTCTTAGGTGGGGGGAACCTTTCTTACAAAATAAATGGAGATGAAGTTACCTATTAGCGCATAGTTAAAAGGCAGGGTGAGGGGAGTACCTGTAACATTAACTTAAGTCATGAATACTCTGAAGTGGAAAAAAAAATTGACTCACTTTTTAAAAAATCTTCTTAAAAGGGTCTAAGAATAGTCCTTCAAATAATCCTTGGAGTACGCAATTTTAATTTGGACACATGGTAATTTCAGTCTACCTGTTGGAAAAGACAAGAAAGAAATCAGTCACTGTTGAGGAGGATTGCTCTTCTTACAAGTGTCAGAGGGGGGTTCTGGAAGCTTAGGGGTGGTGCAGGAGTGAGGGGGAGGGGTGGGGTGGGGGAGGGGGAGCTGTAACATTAGAGTAGCCCTAAGCTAAGTTTCAAAAAAAAAGTCATAGTGCTTGGTTTGAGCAAGGGCTGGACCAATCTACATGGAGTGAGTGAAGAAGGGTGGATAATGAGGTTATCGTCAAACTTCGGTACAGAGAGCTGCCCTGTAAGATTATGGCTTCAACTCTGTGGGAGAAACAAAATGTCTAGGCACAGAGCATATCATGAGAGACAGCACTGAAGCCATGTTTGTGGTGTAGTAACATGAATGGGGGATCCTGGGCCAGCTCTGTCTATGACCAGGATTCTGGCTCTGCTATTTGTAGCAGCTCCAAGCTGACTGATTTATGACTACTGTTGTGCTTAAATTGGATACATAGGCCATTCATTAATTCTTAGCCCTTTTCTTTTGCTAGCATAAGCACCGAAGACCATAAATTTCCCTCTAAGTGTTGTTTTGGCTGTATTCCACAACTTTCGATATTTAATATTTCCTTGATAGTTCATTTGTAACTATTTTATAATTTCTATTGTCATTCCCTTTTGACCCACAAGTGAGTTAGTAGTGTCTTTGTAAAATCTCTCAATACAGTTTTTAATGATACAAAATAGAAAACTTCTCATCTTCCTGTTATTGACTTGTGCTTAATTGCATTGTGGTAAGAAAATGCGGTCTGTAAGATTTTGATTTCTTGAAATTTATTGGGAAATGTTCTATGGACTGAGATGTAGTCAACTTTTGTAAATGCTGCGTGTATGCTCAGAATATTAATGCATCTTCTGATGTGATCTCTGGCCAGTTTCTTTTTTTGCTTCTTGCCTTCCTTTCTCCCTTTTTTCCTTCTTTCTCCCTCATCTTCACCCTTCTTTCTTTTCCTTCCTTCCTTTCTTCCTTCTTCCTTCCTTCCTTCTTCCTTCCTTCCTTCTTCCTTCCTTCCTTCTTCCTTCCTTCCTTCCTTCCTTCCTCCTTCCTTCCTTCCTTCCTTCCTTCCTTCCTTCCTTTCTTTTTTAAGATCTACTTACTTATTTTATGTATATGAGTATACTGTAGCTGTCCTCAGACACACCAGAAGGGGGCATTAGATCCCATTACAGAAGGTTGTAAGCCATCACGTGGTTGCTGGGAATTGAACTCAGAACCTCTGGAAGAGCAGCAGTGTTTGTAACCACGGAGCCACCTCTCCAGCCCCTTTACCGTTCTTTCTTGAAACAGGGCCTCAGGTATCCCAGGCTGGCCACAAACTCACTAAGTAGTTGAAATGACCTTTAAAAGCTTTTCCTCCTGCTCCCACCTCTGGAGTGCTAAGTGGGGATTGAACTCTGGATTTGTGTACACTAGGCAAGCACGCTAGCCGTAGCCCTGCTCAGGCCAGTTTCTTTCAGCCCCCCTCTACACTTCCATTTCTTTGCTGGTGAGAGCGGTTGTGATACACCCCCACAGCTCCAAATTACACTTAGTTCTGATGACAAAAAGCAAACAAACAAAAACCAGACAAACAACAGCAAGCCACAAAACAAGAGACAACCACAGACAGTGTAAAAGGAAGTCGTCCAGGCTGGGCTAGCCTTTGCTTATAATATTAATGAATGGCAGCATCTCATGCTCTCTAACCATTTGAAGTTTCTAAACAATGAGCACATTTGTCACTGGGTCTTAGCAAGTCTGTCTGAACAGAAGCTGTAGTGTCACTCAGAAAGGTAGTGGCTAGGACATTGCAAAGGAAGACACTTCTGGTGTGTGTGTGTGCACGCGTGCGTGCGGTGTGTGTGTGTTGTGTGTGTGTGGTATGTGTGTGTGGTATGTATGTATGTATGTGGTATGTGTGTGTGTGTTGTGTGTCTGTGTTTGTGTGTGTGTGTGGTGTGTGTGGTATGTGTGTGTAGTATGTGTGTGTGGTATGTATGTATGTGGTATGTGTTGTATGTGTTGTGTGTGTGTGGTGTGTGTGTGGTATGTGTGTGTGGTGTGTGTGTATGTATGTATGTGGTGTGTGTTGTGTGTGTGTGTATGTGGTGTGTGTGTGTGGTATGTATGTATGTGGTGTGTGTGTGTGTGGTATGTTGTGTGTGTGTGTGGTGTGTGTGTATGTGTGTGTGTTTATGCATGTGTGCACGTGCAGTTAGTCACTCTGCCCTGAGTACTAGAACCCGGATCCCCTACTCTTTCCTCTGTCACTCCTCACCCTGCTCAGATATATCTCAGTCACCGTCCTAGAGATCCCCTCCTGTGATCACCTGCAATGTCGCCCTCCTTTCTAACCTGCTTTATTCCAAAATTACATTCTGTCAAGACTTTAATACACAACCTCAAGAGGTATATTCAGAGCAATCTCCTTGGCAGATGTAATTCTGGACAGGGCTGGGGTTAGGGAGTAGGTGGGGAGCGGAGCGACTCTGGGCTGCTTCCTCTAACACACACCCTTCTCGTGACCTTGTCCCTTCCCCCACCTCATGCTCTTTTCTCCTCAGAGCTTAGCTGAAAGAGCTGTCTGCTTCTTTCTTCTGCACCCATGCTTGCTCTTCACGGGTCACTGTGGTGTGGCTCCATCCTTCACATGTTCCATCAGGATCATGACAATGACACTGCAAAGATGGATTCCTTGGTGGCCTCGATGACTCATCTGCAGTAGGAACTGCCCATCCTTCTGGAAACTGTCCTGCCTCAGCATTTAGGCCGCCAGCTTCCCCCAGCCTTTCCTATCTTCTAAGAAGTCTCTCTGGGGTTTAAATTTGAATTTCTATACTTTCATTAGAATCATTTCAAAAAGTACAATGACCCTAAGCCATTTAGTAAGAGGACACTAAGTTCATGCCAGTTATTACAATGAACATTATTTTATTTCTTTTCATGTGCACAGTTACCACCAGAAGCAGATAGTACTATTTATATTTTCCAGATGAGAAAGTGGAAGGCTAGAAAAGTCTTATAAATTCCTAGGAACACTCAGCTGAGACATGGGAGATTAGGAGTCAAACTTCCATTTCATCTAATCCAGAGCATATGGTTTCCACTGTGGTCCTCACTCCCATCAGTTCATGGCCTCTGGATTACCATCTCCCCACAATGGATGCTATTCTCCCTTCATCTTGTCCTGTCTCCTCCAGAAGGCCTGTGGTCTGCAAACAACTCACTGGTCCCGGCCCTGCTCATATGTCCTTCCTCAATGCTCTTGCCAAGACTAATCAATGAAACTACTCTCATCCCTCATTGTGAAGATTCTACATATCAAGCTACCCATTGATCCCCTGAAAATCATACACACAGAGCAGATTGCTTTTTGGAAATCTGAAAAGGAATAGCCAAACAAAGGGATTTGTTCCTAGTGTTTATTTTTCTTGGTTTGCTCTCTTTCTTTGATTGCTGCTGTTTTAAATTTAATTGTATTTGTTTATTTTTTTAGTGTATGGCTGTTTTTCCTGTATGTTACCACATGCAGGTCTTAGACCCATGGATGTCAAAAGAAGGCATTGGATCCTTTAGAACTGTAGTCACAGATGGTTGTGTGTCACATATAGGGCTGAGATTTGAACCAGGGTCCTCTGGAAGAGCATCAAGTGATGATGCATCTCTCCAGCCACCCTGAATATGTTTTATAAATGCTCACCTTTGGAAACACTATCCCATTGTTAGAATAGAAGGAATCTTACTGGAGGTCATGGTGCTTTGGTAAGGAAGAAGTTCTGCAGAAGTTCTGTAGAAGTTCTGCTCAGCGTTTGTGCATGGATGATGTTCACATGATCTATCTAGCCAGGATGGTTGCCAAGGTTACTAAATCGGGTCTTGTCGATTTCCTTAACCAATTGCCACATTTTAGAATCCCATTTACACATCAAGCCACACAAAAATGCATCCTCATTCTTGAGAGATTCGCCTTCTCTTTCTCTAGGAGGTGTAAATGAACCCACTTTCACCCCAGATCATCTTTGCTAGCTAAGTCACACTTGGCATTCCATCATCCCTCATGAAGGTCAGAGTTCAAGAGGAGCTGCAGCAGCCTCATTGCAGCCTCTGGGCTCAAAGGTGAAGTCAGTTCGATTGTGATCCATTCAGAACCATACCCAGGGCTTGGCACACAAATGTCAGTGACTGGAACAAGATGGCATTGGCATCCATAAGTCACAAATGCAAGTCTCAGTGGATGAAAATAAAAATACCAATACTATAGAAATACAAAGAGATAAAGAGCCCAAAAGGAGAAGGATTTTTCCACTGGACATGAAATTTGTGCACCGTGGCTCACAAGCATGTTAGTGAGGTGGTTTTTTGACATGCTTCAGGTGAATTAAGCATTGGAAACCTCCCATTTCCCATAGTCAAAAGATCAGTGTCAGAACTTAGACGGTAGAAAGGGCTTCAGGCAGAGTCACTACAACCAGGTATCATCGGAGGGACCAGAAGGGCTATTACCATTTAGCTCTCTCTCCACTCCCAGACCGGCAAATGAAGCCTCCAGGAAGCCAAGTGCTTTTGGTATCACTAAAAATAAACTCCCAAAACTTCATCTAGATATACTGCAGCTGCAATTTACAGCGTCTAGAACTTCACATGGTATAATTAGCAAATGGATTACAATGATTTATTTTTGGTTTCAAAGCTCAAATGAACACAACCTTCCAGTCGAATGGGAAAAGAAGAGGCTTGGAGCCGGTCACATTCCTCCAGCCCCATTCCAAGGCCACAATTTCCATTTGGCAGGCAGCCATTAACTGATGTCCAGTGGACATCCATGAGAGGGGACAGAAACTCTGGGTTTTGGTGTCCCTGAGAAGTGTGATTTTGGTGACAAAGACTCTAACAGAATCTACGTTTATTCTTTTAGTAACCAGGAAGATGCCTAAAATCACCCTGTTTACATACGGGGAAACCCAAAGCATTCACTATGGAAGAAAGGAGAGCCACATGCCTTAAGTTTGTCTACAAGCATTAGCATGTAGTAAGCCAAACATAGCAGAGACTAACATCATGGAAGGTTATAAATACTAGATGCGTTTTCAGGATAGCTTCCTTCAGCTTGGCTTGGCACAGGGAGAAGCCTACTGGGCTGGTTCTGAGAGTCTCGGTGGAGCATGGTACTGAAAGAGGGTAGGACATACAGCTAAAGGAAGACAGGACTGGCCAGGCTGGGAGCTGAAGCATGTTTGAACTTTCCTTCCTTACACGTGCCGGGAATAACAACCCCTTTGAATACTTTTTACAAAATGGCCATCATGGGGAACTACCTTAGAAGACGACTCTGGTGATGAAGCGAGAAGTGTATGAGAGAGGTTTTAACAAATGAGGACTGGAGATTTTTGTTGGGTAAATACATTCTGAAATGGTTGTTTCTCTTGTATGCCAATGTGTACACATTTGTACGTGTGCAGCTGCACGCGTGTGAGGTCCATGTTATGTGCTGTCCTCGAACTTTTCAGAGAGGCCACACAGCAAGTTCCAGGAAACCTCTTGTCCCTGCCTCTGGAACAGTCACATGCCACCTTTTTAATGTAGATGGTGGGATCCAAACTCAGGTCCTCATGAACAGCAAGCATAACACTGACTGACAGAACCCTCGGTCTCCCAAAGTTTCTTCGTCTGTCGAAGACTTTATCTGACTAAGGTTCTAAACATAATACAGCTAGGGACAGAGCATCGGAAAGCATGGGAGCTTATCCTCTCTAGTTTTCTGCGTGGTGCCTGCGCAGAGACAGGTCTCCCAGCTGAGCCATCTGTAGCTAAGAGAGAGAACTGGGTTCAGGTCAAAGCATTAAGTGCCTGCCTGCCACTCTAAGCACTCCCCCACTCAAACAAGTCAAATCCCACAATCGCCGACATGGGGGTGGTGAGGGGACCAGGGATTATTACATTACTAAAAAAGTGCTTTTCACAGTGAGGGGAGGAAGGCAGTATATACCCAGTACCCACCCTGTGCCAGGTTCAGGGCTAACACTTTCGCAATGTCCTCATGTGAAAACTTGTTACCTGCCACAGTGCTCTGTCACCCATCCTGGGCATGTGCACCGAGAAGCTCTTTGTATCTCTTGACTCTTAAGATCCCAGCTTTCACTGCCTCTCACAGGTCTCCAGTAAGCTGAGAGAATTTCAGTGCCATGGTCTGTGATGCCCAGACCTGCCTGAGGCTCCTGACGGCTTTCACAGGCAACAGTGATGGGTCTGCAGAGCTTTGGAGGAAGGGAACTAGAAAGACTGAATTCTGTGTTCAAGATTGCTCACAAGCATCTCTCCATCCACCACTCACCCCGTACCTCAATCCAAGACACAAAGGCTGCCTTCTTCAGAGAGGCCCTTACCCCTCTCTCCATCTGCTCAGCCTTACTTAGACTGAGTGCCTGGGAAAACCTCCCCCGGCTCACACACAGAATGACCATCCTCTCATCTCTGTTCTTCAGAGCCCCGTGATCACGTCCAGATCTCACTGACTGGAAAATAGTTTTCTCACTGCGGGCTGCACCCAGGTCCTCCAAGAAAGTGCTCTATCGTGGAACTTTCTAGACACTTTCACTTTTTATCTTGAAATAAAGTCTTCTAACTTGCCCAGGCTGGTCTTGGATTCATATTCTTGTCCAGTTTCCCATAGTGGGGATTTTAGTTCTGTGTTGTCAAGAGGGTCTGTAAGAGATTCTAAGACCAAGGTCTACATCCTGACTTGAATGCCGGTCCTCTGAGCAAATCCTGTCTGTCCTCTGGGAGACAGGCACACAGTGACTTCATCAGCATTTGTTTTATTGATGTCTCTATAGCAACGTATACACTTAGTAGGTTCTTAATAAAATCTGACCAAGGACATTTCTATGTAAGTCAAGTCTTTTTTTCTTCCTGAAGGTGGTTTGGTTTGATCTTTCTCCTGGTTTCCCTTATACTTAATGCCTTTCTTATTTACTTATTTACTTCTGTGACTTAACCATTATCCACATGGCTAGCTTCTCTTTCCTACAGACCATAGCAGCTTAGAGAGGAAAGCAGAGGAGATCCGAGAAGGGAAGACTTGAGTCTGGATTCTTAGAAGGGACACACAGCAGGCAGAGACCTTACAGCCTGTTTTTCAGCCTTGAGTTCTGGCTTCATGGGCATAAAAATGCCTTTCTTTTTCTTCCTTTCCCTTTTTTCCTCCCTTTGGCGTGAAATGAATGGCTAGCCATTAAGATGTAAAATGCAGCTGTCACAGTTCATAGAACAACAGACAGGTTAATATGGGTTCTTAAGAATGTCATTTCCTCATATTAACCCCAGAGCAATGGTGACCTATCAAGATGCACTGCGGAGGGCTCCGGAAGCTGGCTGCATTTCTACTTTAATAATATTTGATGTTTAAATAACATTTGATGCTTGTTTCCAAGTAGATACTCTGCTTTTTTGCTTCTCCCTCTCTCCCTCCCAACTTCCTTCTCTTCTTCCTCTCAACATCCTCATTCCTACTCTGTTTCTATTGGCTTTGGGTCTCCCCCATTCAAATGCATATGTGGGTCACATTGGAGTTTGTCTTTGCCTTTAGAACCTTCTGATACCATAGTGCTTCTTTCTTTTCTATTCCTTACGTCTCTGCATCTCCCAGGCCCAGGGCACCCGTCCTACCTGCTTGCCACCTGTCAGAACTAACTTAGAGAATGTTTTAGTCTCCTCCCTGCAGAGGGTGAGTTGTTGTTGTTTTCTTATAATAGGTAGAAGCAGTCATGACAGGTCTTTTTCAGCAGAATCGAAGAGTCATTGTGCTCAGAAGAAATGCCTAGTGGTCATCCCTGCCTGATGCAGGCCTGAGGGGTGGGATTGGCATTAAGGCTCCACCCAGCTGGCAGTCTGAGGAAGTGACATTGGGCCCATCCTGCCCATCACACTATTTTGGTTCCAAGGTTGGTGTCCTAGGATCATCTATGGAGCAATCTTATGTGTCAAAGGACTATTTGTGGGATGCCCACTGGAATTTGGCTTCACTCTGGCTTTGTTGAGCTATTATGTGTGTTTTATAAGAAGTCCACAAGGGACAAGTGGAAGGGCTTTCATTCCCTCCAGTGGGTAAGGTTCTCAGACCTTAGTGCTCTATGCACATGGTCTGCCTATGCACATGGTCTTCCTTCCTTCCTTCCTTCCTTTCTTCCTTCCTTCCTTCCTTCCTTCCTTTCTTCCTTCCTTTTTCTTCTCCTCTTCCCTCATATTACTGAGCACTTCATCTTTGTTCTTAGAGACTTAAACCCTTCTCACTCTCTGACTGGTTTTTCCCACCCTGTGCTTCCTTGGAGAGCCCTCTTGTCTCTGGACAGTGGTCTACTGTTGTTGTATCTGCCTCCAGCAAATGTCTGAGGGAGTACCTGCCTGATCAGAACACACGTGCAAAGAAGAGTCAATACACTACTTAATCTATGCATTGACTCTCTGCCTTGCTCTCAGGAGAATTTAAGAAAACACAAAGATCAAAGACTCTCCCAAGGAGCTTGGAGTCCAGTGGAATGGCAGGCATGTATACATTTTTAAAACAAGTAAGGATTGGATAATAAGATCTGTATGAAAACTCTGAGGGAGGGAACCTTCCCTCTGGTATCTTTTGGGCCAAGTATGATATGTGGGTACACTCAGGGGATGCTTTTTGAGCACATGGCATAGGTTGATGTAGAGGACTCAAAGAGCCTTACAGAGCACATATTTTAGCAAGGAATATTGAAGCCAAAGAGAGAGAAAGGGAGAGGCAGAAGGAGGAGGCTGCCAGCTAATGGCAGTTGAGAAATGACCCCGGGACACCCAGTGGTGACTAGGAACTCTCAATACAGGTCATTGATTCCCTGTCCAGTCAGTTGCTACTCTCTGAAGAGCCTCAGGTGCTTTATCTACAATATCAGAGAGTTGGAACTGACATCTCAGATAATAAGCATGGCTTGGCCCTGTTCAAATGGTGTAGCTATGCTTCTTCCCGTGATACACTCTTAAGACACACATGGCACAGGGAAGCATCATTGTGGGTCTCTGCAACCCAATTTCTTCTGGCATAGACTTCCATCCCTAGTTGGCCAAGAAACCTGTACCACTTCTTCCTTAAGCTCTGGTCCTTTTGGCCTCCCTCCTTTATCCTTGTTCTGTCTTTTAAACTTTCATTCAACAAAGGTATAAAGTTGCTACCCAGCAGTATGGTTTATGTCTACAGCTACAGTAATAAAGTTGATCTAGATTTTTCCATTTAGAAATTAGTGGAAGCTCTAGCCCTCAGTCCATAAGCTCCTAGTCCTTAGCATCCTGGTACTCAAACTTCTGGTTCACACCATTTTGGTCCTCAGCATCCTGGTCCCCAGAATATTTGGTCCTCACAATTGTTGGCTTTGTGATCTTCAGGCTTCTTGTCTTCATTCAGCCTCCTGGTGCTTACCATTTTGGTTTTCAGTATCCTGGTCATCAGCCATTCACTCAGTGACTTTGCTCATGTTGTGGGCCTGCCTGGAAGGTACTCTCTATTATTGTCTTAGGTTTCTTATCCACTCTTGAGGCCTCTGTCACCTCCATATTTCTCTTCTGATCTACCTTCACTAGGACTCATAACCATTTTCTTTCTGCTGTAATCACATCTTACTGTCCTGTGTTGCTGGGTTCCATGCCTTAGATCTATTACTCTGAACTTCCCAAGACCAGACATTGCTTTTTTATCACTACATCTCAGCAGTAGGCAAGCCAACAAGTACCTGAGGTATTTTGAACATACTAGGACTACCATCACTGGTGTCCTCTTACCAGCTCAGGCTGTAGGGAAGAACAGACTAGTCCTTTTCCCAGCCTTTATCTTTCCGGCAAAGCACAAACTGACCTGATCCGTAGCCTCCCCTGCCCTCAGAATTTGTTCTTGGCTCATAGGATCTATGAGCCTAGCACCTGCATCTTCAACGTCTACTTAATGCTGTGGATTTTCTGATGACATGCTTGTGAATGTGCACCATCCACAGGAAACAAGTTCACCTTTATATTGTTTCCACAAATAAGATGCCTGCTAGCAGCAAAAGCCCTGCTTTCTGCCTCCAACGGTTTTGGTTCTTTATGGAAGGAACAATGATTTCCCTCTTCAAAGTTTGTCAGACCACAAGAGACTGCAGAAACAGGCAAGATCTTGTCTTGGCATAGGACTATTAGGGTTGAGCCTCATCCCTGACATGCCAACTACAAGGCAAGTAACTTTTTATTTCCTGTGAGGCTTTCAGGTCCTCATGTGAACATTAGCGTGGACAACACTATCTTTGTGCTGTTGCTACAAAGATTAACTTCAGAGTATATAAGACGTGGTATATGGAATGTAATACTAGATTCTTAATAAGAAGTGACTCTCGGCATCTTGCATGAATGCAGAAGGTGAATATCATGTCTTGTTATAGTTTATAAATCTGAAATTGTTGTTCTGCACAATGCCCCAGTGAATTCTCCAATAATGTACACAATGACACATCTTACAAAGAAAGTGATAGAGGTTCAGAGACATTGGACGATTTGTTTAAGAACACAAAGCCAGAAGGAGGAAGAGAGGTTGTCCTGGACTAGCTAACTCTGCCTTAAAACCTAGAGTCTTCATGAGCTTCATAGAATAGGCCATTTACACATTTACATGGGTCTTCAACTAATGGATAAGTACTTAGGTTTTGATGGTCACCTCTAGCAGGCTGGGGCAGTTCCTTCAAAGCACCAGCATACTTATACCTATTCATAGCCATCGTCTCATTTATCTTCCTGGAAGTGAAACTGAGGTAGGGGGAGTGGACTGGACACCGGTCACTCCTGGGCCCAGAGAACCTATACCATCCACGTCCACCCGTCCACGGGTGGCACCATCTACAGTGGGCTAGACCCTTCTACATCCATCATTCATCAAGTGACTCCATGCCACCGGATAGAGGTGTTTTCTCAGATGAGGTTCTCTCTTCCCACATGATTCTAGTTTATTCCAAATTTTGAAAATGAAACTATAAGTCAGGGCACTCTACTACAGTGACCTTGGAAGCCAGGACTGCATGGCTGAAGGGCTACTAGGAAGGGGCGGGGCACAACCTTCATGTGTGACAAGAATAAAGAATGAATCTTTGTGCAGCAGCTAAACCACATTTGGGGCCCTCTCTTACTGTGTCTCCCTAGTCCCTCGCCTGCCTACGAATTCTAAGCTGGAGCTACAGGCAGAGCACAGGCAATGTGGCTTAGGAGACAACAGTGTGCACCCACAGGACCTTCCTTGCTGGAGCTACGGGCAGAGCACAGGCCAGTGTGGCTTAGGAGACAACAGTGTGCGCCCACAGGACCTTCCTTGTTATCCTGAGCAGGAGGCAGCATCACCTCCACTTAGACAGGGAACTGAAATGAGAAAGGACCACTTACTTTCCCCATCACCACATAACCACTGTCTCCAAACTCTGCTTCCCATGGTTTCTAGCATCCTCCTTGTCCTGTTTCCCCATCTGTGACATGGGAGGAGATGGAGGCTTCCACCAGTCCCCTGAGTACTGAGAAGCTAAGGATGTCCACTCTCCTCCCACTGCCCCTTCTCCTGGCTTGTCCCAGTTTGGTTAAGAAGGATGACAGAACCAGATGTTCCCTTACCCTGTCTCTCATTGCTCCCACTATTGCTCCACCCCTTCATCCAACTATCTATTCATTTATTCACTTTCATTCATTCATCCATCCATTCATTCATTCATATTGATTTCTCCACATTTCAGCACCATATACTTACTTGTTTATTTGCTGACTGGCTCCTCCATATATTAATTTACTTTATTATCCACTGATTCATTTTTCTTATCCTTTTCCATCTACTCATTTGATTAACTCATTCACTCAGTCATTTCCCTCTTCTCTTCCTCCCATTCCCTGTACACCCACTTATTCACTCCCTGCCTGCCCCTTTCTCCTCCCTCTTTGCTCTTCAGCACAGCACAGCACCCTACCAGGAAGCTGAACCTCCCTTGGCTAGGTCCATTAGCCCTCCCTTCCAGAACATTCTCTTCCATTTGAGCATCAGCTTGCTGAGCTGTGCAGGCATGTCTCCTGGTGTGCGGGGGACATGCTTTCCACCCAGGAACAGATGTTCCTGTAATTACTGTTTTGACTTTCACCCCCTAATGCCAGAACATTCTTTCCACAAACTCCTGCAGCACACAGAAGGCAAGCAGGCAGCCTGGGCAGGGAGCTCCGTGCCTGGGGGTATAGATTCCATAGCCTGGTGCAGCCCTGGCAGCTAGGCAGGGGATTTTGGAAGGCCTCTCTGCTTCAGGATCTCTGGCCTCAGCTGAGCTGGGACAGGCAAGCAGGATCTGAAAAGTAACATGAGGCCTCCTAAGAGGAATGTTGATGGATGCCAGGCATGAGCAGCTTGGCGTTGTTTTACCTTAGTGACAGGCCACAGGGTGAGAGAAAATTTGCTGCCACAGAGGACATTGTCAAGTATATAATGGAAGAAGATGGAAGTAATACTTCCCTGGCTTGTTATGTGTGCTGGGTGTTTCTCATACTCTAAGCTTATTGCCTCCCAGTGCGGTCTCCTCCATTCGCCTGAGTTTTAGCTGGTCTTGTGACCTCTTAGCCAGAGACTACATTTCCCAAGTTCCCTTGCTGGGAGATGCATCAACTAAGTTGTGGCTAGAGTGGGTATGAGCAGAGCCTATCTGTGCATCATCTTTACTGTGCCCTTGAAAAGAATCTGAGTGTTCTCCACTTTGTTCCCTTCTACCTGCAGCAGAGTGGCCCTCACATCAGCTTACTTTGGGGTTAAGAAAATGTTTCAGGGCATGAAAGAAAAAGAGAGGTAGCCCTGGTTGCTGGAGAAACCGGGGAGGTAGAATTTGTCTCTTAGCTGAGATTTCATGCATCATGCTTGGCCTCAGTGGGATGCTAATAAAGCAGCAAGCCATCGGGGACTACATGCTATGGAAAGAGGACGTGCCTCTCTTTCCTGTCTCTGGGAGGAGAAACTTTCCTCAGAGCCACACTCTTGCCTCCCCTCCTTTCCTTATGCTTTCTTTTGAGTTCAGGGTCCCCTAAAACCTCTTGTTGTCTCAGAGCCCCAGAGTGAAGTCATGCAGGGTCTCTGATGATGTCATTAGTGCTTTAAAATGAGGTCACGGCAGGGTTAGAGTGGATGTTACCTCCAAGGGGAGCCTGTATGAAAGAGGAGCATTGCTCAGGGTTGCTGTGCTTGGTGAAGGCGTAGGCGGAGCTTAGATCATCACATCCACAAGCAGGGCAGGCACATCAAGGACCGCGGGCAGCAGCCAGAGGCAGTGATGGAAAAGGAGGAATCTCTGAGCAGAGTGTGTGGTGCAGGCAGGAGGAAGATGATTCCCCCTCGCCCCAGGAGGCCTACAGAGAGCAAACTTTTCCTCTCTGCTCTGATTCAACGGGGTCCTATCTCCCAATCTCCACCCCAATCCCCACTCTTCCTCTTCAGAAAGTCAAAGTTGAATGACTCCACAGTGATGTAGGAACAAGCCCTCTGGCGGCAGATGTGCAGTCACACAGAGAGCTTTCCTTTGGGATCAAGGTCACAATGGCCTCTGAAGCCAACATTCAGCATTAGGGACTGGTTCACCATTGAATGTTGCATGTTGTGGGCAAAATTAAAATTTCAGTGCCTTGATTTGTTCATATGGAAATGCAGGTAATAATAATACCTTCCTTCCAGAGTTGTTGTGCCATTTAAATTAGTTATTTATAAAGTGGAGAGCACTTTGAGAGAGCTAAACAAAACTTTGTCAGTGCTGTGATTCTGCTTTTGTGATTACTAACCTCTGCTTTCTGATTCTTCCTCGTCTCTGTGAATGCTCAGGATGACTGGCATTGCTTTCATTATGTTCTTCTGGCTTCCCTAGAGCCCCAGAACTTATCAACTCAAATCTTCATTAGCCTCCTTTTGCCAGTGAGAAAACAGTCTCAGAGATGAGCTGGAGGTGCCTGGTTATCCTTGGAGACTGCACAGTTGAGCGACCAGACTCCCCAGTATGTAGAACTGGCTGAAAGTCTCCCACATGTCCTAGAGGTGATGGGCTAGAGCTTAGAGAAAGTCTCTGTCATTCCCAGTAAATTCAGGCAAGTGCTGCCCAGGTAGAGGACTGTGCATGGCTGAGGGCTGCAGGGTGCTTAGAGAAAGCACAGTACAAACACGGCCACTCTTCCTGATGGGCTCCTTGGCCTCGTCCCTGGTCAGGGCAGCTCAGTTCCTTTATTCCTTACGGAGGCAGTTTGCTCCCACTTCGAAGGGAGGTGGGAATCCTTCTGACCCTGGTTGTACAGACGGACTGGGGGGAAAAGGTTGGGAGGGGGAGCAGGGAGGCCAAGGGAAGAAAGGGACTGGGCTGAGCACCCTGATGCTTGATGCCATTATACCACATCCTTAGAGTGGTCCTGTGTCACATGTGCAGAAACTGAGGCAAAGGGTGAGAGGCACTCATTCAGGACTCATAACTTAGAAAAGTCAAGAGAGACAATCCTGTCTGGCACTTTCTTCCACACTAGGGGAACATCAGACTTCTATACTGCAACTAGCTAGAGTTCTTATGGTTTCAAGCAGACTCAGGAGGGACTGGAGCCTGGGCAGGTTCCATCATACTTAAAGAGTTGATCATTGATAACATTTGCCATGATTTAGGTGGTTCTGAGTGGTACTTAACACCCTGTGCAGGACTTTTATTATAGTTTGGGGCATTACAAGGTAGAGCTCTTGATTATTTTAAGCTATTCTGAGTACACACACACACACACACACACACACACACTTTTTCATTACATTCTGTTATCTTGCTTCATTTCATTCATGAGGAGAATGAGACACCAAGAGATGGTGTGGTGTTTATCTCCTTCTCTAACACCATGCTTGCCTGGATGCTGCCATGCTCCTGCCTTGGGGATAATGGACTGACTCTCTGAACTTGTAAGCCAGTCTCAATTAAATGTTGTTCTTGTAAGAGTTGCCTTGGTCACGGTGTCTGTTCACAGCAGTAAACCCTAAGGCAGCTAGGTTACCAGTGAAGCGGGGGTCATACTCTGTCAGTCACTCAATTTTGTAGACTGGTAGTGATTAGTTCCCATCATAAAAGGAAATGAAGAACAGGACTTTAAAGTCTGAATAGGAGTTTTTAAAGGCAGAAAGATGGGTTAGGACTGAGTCAGGAAGTTCCCGATAGGAAAAAGAAGATGAGAGAAACTTCATTGATAAGTATGAGGCAAGACTACTGTGTGCAGAAAGAATATCAGGTATCTCAGCATGGGTAGAATATAAAGTTGGGGAGTGGGAGGTTGAGGGGTTACTTCGGGAATGATGCTGCAGAACAGAAAGGGAAGGGTCCTTGATGGTTTATGAATGCCAAATATAGGTGCCAAGACTTGCTGTTCATCCATTAAATACACAGGGGTTTTGATTGTTTCCCACAGGAAGAATGGGGGAAAACAGTTGCTTCTAGAAACCAACAATGTCATTGAAGTTCCCTTTGCATTCTGGCTCTGCAACATTTTCCAACATTTTCCTAAGTCCTCATATTTTAGTAGGAAACTCAGCATTGTCTCGTGGCTTACAGGGCACCCACTGATGGCCCCGAGGCAAGCAAAGATGCTAGAACTAATGAAGTAAACACTGGAGACCATCCTAAGTAAGCACTTTCCAAATAATACCAAAGCAACCTTGAGACTCAGGTCCTATCTTTACCTCTAGTTATGAAGTAACACAGTAAAGAAGTTCAGACAAGGTCAGAAAGTGACCCAAGGTGGCCCAGCCTGGAGCAGAGGGATCTGGGTGGTCTGTGTCTTGACTTTGGTTACACATACATTTTTGTGCATTTTAGAAAGCACACTTTGACTTAATGAGGACTTAGGGTGAGGGGATAGAAACCTAGCCAAAGAAAGGGGAATGGAGGGAGTGCGGGACACAGAAAGGCTTGGCACTAGAGCCATGAGAAGGCTGGCCATCTGCTCTCTAAACTGGAGTCCTCTGGGTCTGTGTGACTATGGCTGGGGCACTAATGTCCGGCACAGTAGAGATTCTAAATGAAGAGTCCCACCGAGTTGCAGACTTTCCCCCTGTGTGGTGGTGCTGAAGAACACTGCAGAAATGCAATCTTGTTCTCTACCTGTGCCTGGCAGACAGGGGGTACACAAGGCACACAGAGGGCATCGGGGGGACCCAAGACTGCTCATTGTCACACCTAGTAACCAGATAAGCTGTCTTGTAGCTGAGACATATAAAACTCTAGTGCTGGGGTATACTAATTGTGTACTCTCAAGTCTTGCCTGCATCCACAGCCCTGTGTGAGGGTATCTATTCTATCACCCTTTAAGCCTAGCCCTAGGCCAGCTTACAGAAGATCGACATGATCAAGTCTCCTGGTGAGGTGCTATTTCTTTGCTTTAGAGACACGTAGCCTCAGTAGATCCACCAGCTAACCTAAGGCTCTCATATCCTCCTCTCTGCACACACACTCTCTCTGTCTCATCTCTCTCTGTGTATGTGTACATGTATTTGAGAATGTGTGCATACATGCATATGTGCATGCGTGTGTTTGCAGGTACCTGTGTACTGAGTTCACGTGCCCATATGTATGGAGGCCAGAGGATAACTGAAGATGGTCTTCCTCAGACACTCTGTCCACTGTGTCCTATATTCATGTATTTGTTTATTGTCTGTCTGTCTATCTATCTATCTATCTATCTATCTATCTATCTATCTAGTCTCTAACTGGCATAAACTTCACCAAGTAGGATACGTCGGCTGGCCAGAGTGTCAGGGCCCTGCCTGTTTCTATAGTACATGGGCTAAACAGGTGCAAGAGCAGGCCCACCATGTTTTGGAAGTGGATTCTGGTGATGAAACTCAAGTCCATGTATTTGCAAGATGAACATTTTACCAAGGGACCTCTCTTTCTAGCCACAGACTTGGCTAACATTCAAAATGCAAGTTCAACACCCCAAGAACATTGTTAGCTTTAGGCATATGGCGATGGCCAGTCACTCGGTTTGAATGCATGAACCTGGGGTGTGAATAAATCAAGCCAGGCTTGGTCTAGACCCATGGGTTTTCTAAGCTACCTTGAAGACTCAGAAGTCACACCCAGCATGCAGTCTTTGAGAAAGGCAAAGCATGGAAGTTGGGGAAAGTGAGTAGCCTGCCTGGACTCTCTGATCCAGCAACGAGTCTGGAATGCAGTCCAGAGCTCCAATTCCTCCCTGTCTATCCAGCTGCCTCTTTAATCAGCACATTTGTACAGCGGGAACTCGAGCTTCCCCAGAGACTGTTAATTTGACAAATTCTGGTCATGCTTGGCTCTCCAAGATGGTTTTCTTTACATGATCCAATGTCAGAGCATGTGCTATGACCCCCTTCCCAGAGACTGGTGAGACCAGTGTTTAACTGCTACACACCACCAGTTTCTCCCTGACCACAGAGCAGGGAAAAGGCAAGTGTTTGTTAGTCAGACGAACCACATGCTCAGATTTGCTGCCTGCAACCTGCACTCCCCATGTTTCTCAGGCCCAAAGCCACCTAGACTTTGAACAAAACAGGAGCTCATGAGGATCTGAATTCTAATTCTCACAGACACCAGCTCCTGGACCTTGGACCTTTGTTATTGCCCTTCTCTGTCAGACTGGTTATCAATCCATTTTATAAAACCTGAACTATCTATGGTGTAGTCTTTGTGCGTAGAAGCCATGGCTTGTTCCCCTTGGTATCCAGAGGCCAGTACTGGACATTGGATCTTCTCAGTAAATGTGTATTGTTGAAACACATCCCGGCTTGACCTCACATGGAGTCATGATAGTTAGTCTTGATTGTTAGCTTGACTGACTTGAGAAGCCCTTAGGCAATTTGTATACACAGCTGCTAGTATGCCTGGGAGCGAATTTCCAGAGACAGATCCTGACCTCTGACCTCCTAAGTGGTCTAGCCCATTGATAGAGCTGATAGAGTATTGGAAGGTGGTGAAACTGTCCAAGGTGAGCAATGACTGAGAAGCAGGCCGTTGGGATTGTTTCTTGCTATGGTTCTTTCCTATGGTAGCTCAGCTATGCTTTCTGTGTGCTATGATGTGAGCTGCCTCACCGTGTTCTCCCTGATGTCTTGGCAAAGCAAGCAATGCAAACTTGTCTACACTTAAGTTGCTCCTATCATGTAGTTTGTCATAGTGACAGGAAGACTAACACAGGACTGTTGTTAGCTAGTGTGTGTGTATAGGTGTGTGTGTGTGTGTTGGTAGTGTTACTGTATGCATATGACTGGGTATATTAGCTTGTGTGCATACCTCCAGATGTCAACAGAAGGCATTAGGTGTCTTCCTCTATCACCCTTTGCCTTATTACCTTGAGACAGGGTCTCTCACTGAGCTGGAAGCTCACTGTTTCAGATAACCTGGAAGTCTAGCCAGTCACCAAGATCCTCATGTCTCTGGCATCCAATACAGGGTGGGGTTGGGGCATGCATAGCCATGACTGGCTTTTGATATGGGTGCTGGGGATTTGAACTTAGTTTTTTACCCTTGTATAAAACCATTCCTACTCATTGATTCCTTTCCCCAGCCACAGCTTCTGTTCAGCACCTCAGGATTCTGAGACTGGACAGATGGCTACCTTTCAGTGTCTGGGAGACAAGGTGTGGGAAGCTTCAGTAGTAGCTCAGACTACCCTGGGCTTTTTCACATTCCGGAAGTCTAGGTCCACCTACCTGAAGTTTCTATGTTGACATTCTAACTCCTGCTACCTCAGTCACAGGCTCTTATCTGGAAATGGGGTCATGGTGGAGGCAGTCGGTTAATTGAGGATGAGGCCAAATCTAGGTAGTATGGGCCAGAAACAAAGGAACAGAAATTCGGGCCAGGAGGTGAACTCTAGGGCAGCATCCTGGGAGAGGAAGACAGAGAGACCAGAGTGGCGCATCTTATCTGCAGGCCCAGGAGTGCCACAGCTGACAGAGACTGGCAGAGGCTAAGGGAGAGGAGGAACAGATACATTTGCACCCTTTGACACCTGGCTGAGTCTCCCAACCTCGAGATGGTAGCTCTAAGTAGTGGAAGTTACCCACCTTGTGGTGCCTCATGGTGCAGTCCTATGCTAGCAAGATAATGGAAGAAGAGTCCAAGATGCCTTTCTGAGGTCAGGAGGGTAGTGCAATGTTCCTCAGTTGCAGGAGGGATCCAGAAGAGGATCCCAAGAAAACCACAGAGACTTGTACTAATCTGTGCAAAGGTTCAAGTGGGTTTCATTCTGAGAAGGGAAGGAAAAGGCTGGGACCCTGGGCCATTGGTGTCACCAGGCTCAGGCCCATGAAGTGCTTGTTCCTAATGTGTGTGTCAACGCAGAAGTTATTAGAGGTGCAGAAATGAAAGCTCAGAATAGGGAGATGCTCTTGTTAGCAAGATAGAGGCTGAACTTTGGCTAAAACTCAGCAGTCTACCAATGTCCTTCAAACACCAGCGTGCCTCGGCGAGCTGACACTCAGAACTATGCCATTTGCGTGAAATGCTACAAGCCTCCGTGGGCACAGCTGTATATTTAGACATTCTCAAGGAGGGAGGGTGGTGGAAAAGTGGTTCATTCCTTTTCACAGATTATTTTAGGAGTTGGGACAAGCGAGAATTTTGTTCCGAGATTGGAAGAAGATCCAGCTACGAAGGAGCTACAGAGTCGGAAGTACGTGGTTAGGGCTCCCGAGGAGCCTTTGCTCAAAAGATCAGGCACGTGCTGCTGCTAAATGATGGTCCATGGACTGATTGAACTGCATGCTTCAGAAATCACCAAGGGAGGAGGAAGAGGAGGAGGGGGAGGCAACATGGGAACCTGAATTTCATCCTAGGGTGGGAGCCGCTTGGCATAGATAATGAATCAGACAGCAGAGGAATGTAACCTAAAATACTCAGAGAAGTCGCTGAGCAGGGAAGGCACAGCCTCTGGGTGAAGTCATCAGCCTGACTAGTGCTGCTGGGTACTTCATGTTTACCTGGTGCTCGCCACAAGGCAAAGTCCACATGACAACTCCCAACCAAGCTCAGTGACAGTGACTCCCTCACCTAAAGAAAGTTCTTTGGAGGGTGTGATGGTTAGTTTTAAATGCCAAACTTGTCACAACCTAGATCCAGTTGGGAAGACAGTCTCAATCAATGATTTATCTACATGAGTTTGTGGTGGACATGTCTGGTGGGGGTTGTCTTGACTGTGAGTTGATGTAGGAAGATGCACTCTGAATGTGGGAGGCACCATTTTATGGAGTGGGCTCTGGACTGTGTAAGACAAAAGGAAACTGTCTGAGTATTAAGCAAAAGGTAGTGTGGCTATATTAATTTCTTTCTGCGCCCACCTGTGGAAGTTACATACGTGGCCCCTTTAAATTCCTGTCTTGACTTTCCTTTAATGGTGGTTTTCACTAAGCTGATTTTTTTTGGGGGGGGGGGGTTCAGGATCTCTGGCTATCCAGTCTCTCAGATAAGAACACAGCTCATGCTCTCCCAGATTCCCACGGGCTCTTGCTCCAACACCACACCCCCAGCCCATCCTTCCATCTCCATCTCCCATCCCCACGTGTCCATCTGTGTACTTCTCTGGATTCCAGTTGAGTCCTGGACATTGCTGCCTTTCTTTTCAGTAGCGGGAACCTTTGGATCCATTGTCTTATTCAGACACTTGTTTCTCTTATACAGAGCGGAGGGGAGAAGAGAGGACATGAGGAGAGAGAGTGGGGGAGATGGGAAGAGACAAGAAAAGAGGAAAAGAGAGTACTTCTTCAAAACCACAAAGCTGATTATGCGTTCCTTTTGTTCAGAATCTTCTAGGAGTTTTCCATTGTGTTGTAAGCCAAGGACCATCCTTTTATCTTGGGCATACATGTTTGCACAATTAATGTGTTAAATAAATGCAAACACAAAATGTAGGCATCCAGAGTATATTTCATTGACTAGGTTCATGCAAAGCTATATTCTAACTTCCAAACTACTCAGAGGTGTTTGTGAGTGTGTGTGTGTGTGTGTGTGTGTGTTTGTGTGTGTGTGTGTGTGTGTGTGTGTGTCTGTGTGTCTGTGCTTATGCTGTTGGGGATAGAACTCAGGGCACTGGCCTTATGCCTCTGAGCAAATGAACTACCACTGAACTACAACTCAGCCTTTGTTTTCATTGACATATTTTTGTTTATTTGTATTAGACAAGTTCTTACTTCATACTCCAGGCTGGCCTAAAACATATGGTCCTCTTCCACAGCCTTCCAAGTCCTGGGATTATAGGCATGTACCACCACACCTATCTTTAATTTCTAATGCTAACTTCCATGAGAAGGAGGTCAATGGCTGTCCCTCTGTCCCTTGAGCCACGGGCAGTGCAGTGAGTAATAGCAGCAGTAAACAAGGAATGAACTTGGCTCATTCAAGCACCATCTAAGGTCTGGCAGTTGGCACACACTTCTGCCTGCTCCAAGGAGCTGGCTCTTTCTCTGCTCCGCCCACCGCTGCCCGTGACCAGATGGGTCAGTCTGCCTAACTCTGAATCCAATTACCAAGTCTGTTTGGCACCCAGACTGAACTAAGTTATTCATCCTAAGCAATCAACATGGTATCTTAGCTTCCATCTGCCTCTCTTTGCCTCTCAATCAGTGCATCCAAATTCGGGGAAGAAAGGAGTATCACTTATTGGACTCCCTCGAAGACTTTGGATGTTCCCAGGAATAGGAAAAGCCCCTGCTTCAAGCCTGACGCAGAGCCATTGGCAAGCCAAGTGTGTGCCATTCCTGGCTCTGGAGATCTGAAAGCTGCCATCCAACCACAGTTGCTGCCTGAGTGGGAATCACGTGGGGCTCGGTGAGAACTCAAGTGCAGATTTAGCAGCCGCGCTTAGCTCGGAAGACTGTCTCCAGGAATGAATCACGAAGGGAATACTGTCATTTGTGCAAAGAGACAGAGGGCTATGGAGGGAAGCGTGGCTAGAGAGGCTCATTTCTGTTTATGAAAACAGATGGTCCTTTTGAAAAACAGAAAGCCCAAACAGAAGCAACATTTATCCCAGGAGCTAAGCGATTTTCCTATTGACATCGAACCAAAAACTCATCTCCTATGCTCTTTAACCCCCCGGAGGGTTCATAAATGGTATTTCTTAAAATAAAAGCAAACGGAACTCTCATGAGAATGAGTTATATAAGACACACTGGGCTACCCTCCTCTCATCATTTTATCCTTCCTTTGCTCTTTGGCCCAGGTGTTGCAAACAGAAACAAAACAAAACAACAACACAACAACAACAACAACAACAACAACAACGATCCTTCAAACACTGGGAGTTGCTTGCAAAAGGGGACAGAAAGGCAGCCTAGTTTAGGAAGCTCCCAGGAGGATCATTCGGACACATAGTACTTTTTCACACACCCATATTGCAATAGAAGACACTGTCAGATCATTCATTTATTTTTCTTTGCTTCGTTTGTTCCTTCATCCTTCTGACTGTAAAAACCACAACAGCAAAAATGAAGCAGCCCGTGTTTTCAGCTGAGGCTGAGGCTGCTGCACCTCTTCTTTCTACCCCTTTCCAGACGACTCTGTGCATGGGAATTTGTGTCCTCTGGGGAGATCAGTCGGTCTCCTTGTGTCTTCTAGTTGGAGCCAATAGGAGGCACTGGTAGAAAGTCTGAGACAGTTTGGAGCATGAAGGTGGATGATTTCTCTGGATGACTACTATCTGGGCAGTAGATTAGCAGGAGCTGAGTTCCTGTATGGGAGGGTGCATACCCCCTGGTTGAATATTTTGTTTGTTTTAAGATTTATTTATTTATTATATATTACCAGATCTCATTATAGATGGTTATGAGCTACTATGCAGTTGCTGGGAATTGAACTCAGGACCTCTGGAAGAGCAACCAGTGCTCTCAACCTCTGAGCCATCTCTTCAGCCCCCTGGTTGAGTCATAACAACAGATAGAACTGTCTCCTGGGTCCAGTACCCACCTTTTTGAGCCTAGGAGGATAGTTCTCAGCTGTTGTCAGTCATGAGTTGTGTCACTAATCTTTGTGGCTGTCCTTACTTCTCCCCATGCTTTCAAATCATTCCTTACCTCCCCAGCCTCAGAACCTCATATGTCAGTCTTGCTAGGACCTGATTAATACAGGACAGCTCCATGTCAACCATTATGTCCAGGTCTGTCTTTCTTTGACTTCAAATGGCTCTTTCTCCGTTTTCATAAACACTTCCCCAAGACCCCATTGCTGAAGATAACACATACATAACTCATTGAGTTCTGAGTACTGGTACCTATTGAGACCCTTCCTGAAAATCTTTGACACAGGAAGATGCTCTGCACAGTACCAAAAGGGAAAGACATACATTTAGTCAGCCACAAATCATTTGATCTACAATGTACATCTTGCAATGTACCAGGGCAATGGTCGAAGAAAGCTTGTGGGAGTAACCAACCCATATCTGATTTGATTGAAATCTGATTTGACTTGCTCTATGAGGTGGAACCTATACCAAATACTGCTTGTTGTTGTACTGGAACCAAGAATCAAAGACTAGACAGTCTAGGGACCTAGGGTAAATAGTGGTCTTAAAAACAAAACAAAATGGAAAACGTAGTGATGAAATGACTCCAATGACATTCTGCTACAGTCACAGAGCAGTGCCCCGCTCAGCCTTCCTCTCGTCAAGATGGAACAAATAGAGACCCACAGCTAGGCATTACACATAGTTCTTAATGGGGTGTTTTCACCACATCCCTCCTCTGAGAGCTCAGGGAACCCCGTGTAAGAGGGGATGAGGAGAGACTCACAGAGGCTGAAGCAGTATGCACAGGGCTGCATGGGTCTTTACCAGGACCTCTATGTTGATAGTTTTCAGCTTGTGTTCATATGGGATTCCTGAGTGTGCAAATGGGTGGGTCTCTGATTCGAGTTCCTTCTCTTGGGCTTCTTTCCTACTGTTGCTTTGTCCTGCGTATCTTTGATGTGGCCACCTTTTATTTTATCTCCTAGCATTTTATTTTGTTAGGTTGTTTTACTATCCCTTAGAAGCCTCTTCTTTTCTAGTGAGAGACAAAAAGGAAGTGGATTTGGATGGAAAAGGAGGCGTGGAAAGAACTGGGAGAAAGAGAAGGAGGGGAAACCATACTAAGGGTATATATTATGTGAGAGATCTGTTTTCTATAAAAGGGGAACAAAGAAAAAGAAATGAGAAAAATAGAAAATAAAAAAAGCAAAGAATTATTGAGCAGTTTGCCAAGCAGACCAGTAGTGACCGTTTATTACTACTTTATCTAAGAATGCTTGATGCAATAAATTTTTTATAAGGCAAAATGATTACTCTTTTCTAATATCCTTGTGACTCTCTGAGTGCCAACTGCTAGAGCCTCAGAGGAAGCGTTGTATCTGCACTGAGCGGAACACCAAGACCACAATAGGAAACAGGAAGAAAAACAGGTGAACTTTGACTTTACCTGGCATGAAATACTAATACAGTAACACAAAGTGACCCATTCTGCAGAAAATCAGGAAACTTAAAAGACAGGATGAACATGATAAGGAAACAGAAAGCTGTTTGCCTGAGGGTGTTCCTGTTCTTCCAATTCTTGTATACAAACTGCAACCTAACACTGGCTACTCTTCATTATGAATGTACGAACAGCCAAGTCTCAGCCAGTCATAAGCAGCTGGTTTCAGCCAATCACAGCCAGCCAACTCACCACACCACATGCCTATAGGCAGATAGATGCGTGGCTGCGGCCAGACAGGTAATTTCCTGACTTCGCTTTTGTTTCAGGCCTTCCAAATTCTGCCATTTTACTCAGGTGCCAGGCCAGGACTCTGAGTGTTGCAGTTTGCTCTAATAAACTCTAAGTTTAATTTTCCTACACCTTTTCTTTTAGCTGAGTGTACTTGCCTACACTCCAGCGGTGCTTTTGTTAATGCATCTCATTTTCTCCCATTTGCTTATCCGTAGCTTCTAAACCTTCAAGAATAAATAGTTATGTTAGTGAGAAAATATCACAATAAACGGCAGTTCTCAAAACCACCTAGCGTAATTTTAGGGACATGTTATCCAGGAACAGCTTATCAGCAGCCTCCGATCTTACAGAACACAGAGCCTATAAAGCTGGATCTCTAACCAATGGCTTCTGATATCCCTGGAGGAGGCTGGCATTTCAAATCCTTGATACTCAGACCCATTGGGATTCCCATTGCCTTTTGTATCCTGCCTGATCCAGTTCTGCGCAGGGTTCTCTGCCTCTCCTCAAGGCAGACATGTGTCCTAGCCTGAGACCATTGGCAGGACTCCAGCAGATATGCTCTCCCCCGAATGTGTCATGTATTCCTAGCAGATTGATAACATGTTATTAATAACCAAATAGGCTGTCAATCAGCAACATCGTCTCAGAGACATTTCCTAAGTCAGTTATATTTAAAAGACCAATTAAAACGGAAAGATTGAAGAGACATTCTTTCTTGATAGTACTTTTAATTATTAGGTTTCTAATTATTTACTCTTTTTTTACTCCATCTCTGCTTCCAGAGGACTCGGGAAAGGCAATTAGCTGGCACAGAACTGCAGGAGCATCTCTGGGTGTAAGGACAAGCGCTTATGCGTGTGGCCATGTGAGTAAGGTGTGCTGCGCCGTACCCTGTCAGGAACCACAGGGCAGAGGTAGATTGTGTAAGCACCACAGGTATGTTTTTCATTCAGGAAGGAAAGGCAGGAGCTAGGGCATGCTGCTGGCATCCAGGAACCAGGCTAGGGGAGTTGAGAACTTGCTTAGTCCCTTTTGGTTCCCTGATGAAATTCACACTATTACCATCACCCCTGACATTAGCCCTTCTATGGCTTCCCTGTGGGTTCTTACTGTGGTTCTGCTTCTGACTGCCCCTCCTCTGCTAGTCTTATCTTTATGACATATAGATGAAACATCTTAACTCTCTTGGGCCAAGCTTGCCAGAGGCCTCCTGGACTTAGGATGGCTGCTTTGAATGAGCCTTTGAAACACCTCCAGACAAGCACTGTGACTATTTCAATGTTCCAATAGGAGTTTGATAAGTGCTCCGAATACAGTCTGGGGGGCTCACAGCTCCTCTCCAGCTTCAGTGGCTTCCAGAGCTTGGCACACCCATCATCCTGCAGGTGGATGCCGAGCCCTGTCTACTCTTCAATTTATTTCTTTTCTCTCATAAGGGGTCCCTTGGGCATCTGTAGGTAACCTGGTGTAGGACCAGGTTCAAGTGTGGAGCTGATGAAATTCCTGTCAGAACACTGGGTCTGAAGCACAACTCAGAAAACAAGTACAGGTCATACTAGGTGACAGTCAGTGTCAGATAAAAGCAAAGCAGAAGGGGACGAACAGTAAAGGGACAATGAGTGGACAGTGAAGGGACATCAGAGTTCCATTCCTCAGTGAGGTTAATAAAGTTCTCTCTGAGGAGTTGAAGAAGTGGGTGACATCCAGGACAGGCTTGCAGAGGACCTCTGAATTTCCCTCTGGCAGACACAAAGAGTGGCAAGAGGGACTGGCATGTTGTGCCCTGGTGAGGAGGCTGGTGTAGCAGACTGGGATATCGAGGGCAGAGGGAGAGCCCCCTGCACACGGTGGACCTGAGTGACCCTTATGCTGAGCCTTAGAGGATACTGGACAGATTTTGTTTTTTCTTCTGTGATGTGAATCTTTCGAACAGGGGTTTTCAACCTGTGGATTTTAACCCCTTTGACGTTCAATGACCCTTTCACAGGGGGTGCATATCAGATACCCTGCATATCATATATTTACTTTTATGATTTATGATAGTAGCAAAATTACAGTTATGAAGTAGCCACAAAAACAATTTTATGGTATATAAGGAAGTGTAGTAAAGGGTTGCATCAGTGGGAAGGTTGAGACCCACTGCTTTAGAAAGTTGTAAGCAGAAGATGGGGGCATGGACAGGAATGGAGAGGAGCAAGAAGGAAGCACCTGAGAAGCTAGCAGTGTTGATGCAGCCATGCAAATGAACAGTAACAGACAGGGAGGGGGTGTCGGCTTGTGTTCTGACCTGTAGTGTAGTGTGGAAAACAGAAATGATGTTAATGATGGTAGACTGTACAGAGCGCATGACAGAAACAGAGAGGACATACCAGAGACTCTGTAGGGAGTGTCACACACACACACACACACACACACACACACACACACACACTGTTTTGCCCTTTCTCCTATTATTTAAATTCTCTATGTATATGTGCCTCCTAGAAACTACCTAGAGCCTTCGCCTCTGCTCACCACATAAGCTGCACAGCCTTGCTCATATCAAATACATACAGAGCTGCCCACTGCTCATATCAACCACATACAGAGCTGCACACTGCTCATATAAACTACATACAGAGCTGCCCACTGCTCATATCAACTACATACAGAGCTGCCCACTGCCCTTCCTCTTCACCATCTGTGGCAACCCTAGTGCTTCTTTTGCCAAGGACAACACCGCCACTGTCCCCTGTTTGTTTGTCTCCTATGATTTATTTCTCTGCTTAAGACTTCTATAGGTTCCATCTCAGCCTGAGAGCCAGGATCTGGCTGGTATCCTGTGGAGCTCTATGTAACAATCAAGGGGGTCATTCTAATCCCACCCACAGCTTCCCGGCTCATTCAGCAAGACCAGCCATGCTTCAATACCAAAACTAACAAAGACGTTACGAGGAAACTGCAGATCAATATCTCTCATGAGCACAGATAAAAAAAATCCCAGCTAAATATTACCATATTAGTAAATCAAGCTGAGTAATCCTCTGACCACAGTTTTCAATATTGTATCAGGAACCTTGATAACACAATAGATGATAAAAGGGAAACAAAGTGTATACAAACTGGTCAAAACCCACAGAGGTTTGCTCTCAGGATACATGATCATCTATGCAGAAGATATGAACAGACTGGTAAAAACTAGCCTGATATGGTGCAGAAACAGACAGGTCTCTGTGAGTCTGAGGTCAGCCTAGTCTATACAGAGTTCCATGACAACCAGAGCAGTTACACAAAGAAGCCCTGACTCAATAAACCAAAACAGCTAAAAACTAAACCAACCAACCAAACAGACAAACAATAAAAACAGAAACAAAAAAACTCCAAACCAAAAACTAAACAAACTAATTCAAACCTCCCAGGATTTATAAGCAACTGAATAGGAAAGTTGTAAGAGAAGCGTTTCCTGTTTAATAGCAGTGAACAGAGTGGATTTGGAGTTTAAACATGCATTCCCAATGATATTGATATAAATAGAACAAAGTCTATACAATAATATGAATTATTACATATGTTTCCAATGATATAGAATGATAACATACAGACAATGGTTTAATAGAAGAAATCAGAAAAGGATGAAATGTTAGGAAAATGATTCCATGTTTTTATTTCAAAGATATTTTCTAAGTTTTCCCCATAGGCTGAACATCACCTCAACCTTGTCTTAGCAACTATAGAAAATAATGGAAAAATGATTTAAAACTTTAAGTTATAGCACCTAAGGGGGTGTGGCACTGGTAAGAAAGTAGACGAATAAGTCAACAGCACAGCACGCAGAGCCCAGAACCCACCCGTGGATAAGCTGCTTGTCTTTGTAAAGGAGCAAAACCCAGAAAATAGATGAAAAGGAAGTGTGCCAATTAGCTTTAACTGTCCTGCCAACTAGGGCTAGAATCATCTGAGGGAAGAGCCTTGTCTGAGGAATTGCCTAGAGCACACTGGTCAGTGGCATGTGTATAGGAGGCCATCTTGACTATTAATTGATAGAGGAGGGCTCAGTCTATTGTGGGCATCACCATCCTTAGGTAAGTGGACCTGGATTATGGGAGGAAGCTAGCTAAGCATGAGCCTAAAAATGGACAAGTAAGCACTGTTCTGTTTCTTCATGGTTCCTGACCAAGCTTTCATTCCTGGTGGACTGTGATCTGGAAGTGTAAGGTGGAATCGACCCTCTCCTCTTCTGAGTTGCTTTTTCATTCATGGTGTATGTCATAGCAACAGAAAAAGAACAGACGAAGATTTTAATAAGAGATGTAAGAACAATTAGATAATTATGTAAAACAGTTAAGCATGGACTATTTTGTCCTTTAGAATAACTAACACACAATTGTCATGGACCTAAATATAAAGTGCAAAACCATCTGATTCCTGGAAAACTACATGAGAGGAAACCTAGAAGATCTTGGGTTTGGTGGCAACTTTTTGGATACAGCCTCTGAGACACAATCTATGAAATAAAGAATTGATAAGCTAGACTCATCGAAATAAAAACTTATCTGTGAATGATTATTTTTATGAGACAAAAACCTACAAACAGGGAAGTAGATATCTAGGAGAAGCTACAAGATAAAGTATTATTATGCCAAATATACAAAAAAGTAAAATATTGGCAATAATAATGTAAAAACCCTGATTATAGAGTAGATAAGAGACACGAATAACCAAAAGGCCTGAACAGATATTTCAGCCAAAGAAGCCACCCAAACATAACTAATTATACAAAAACGTGTTCAACAGTATATAGCACCAAGGAAATGCAAATTTAGACAACTTTCAGGATGGCACTGGATATCCATAAGGACATCCAAAGGCCAAGTCATAGTAAGGTCAGTGCTAATGAGCATGTAGTAACAGGAATTCTCATTCATCGACAGTAGGCAAGCAGGGATGACCACTCTGCAAGACTCCCTGGCAGCTTCTAAAGCTAAATGCATTCTTATTGTACATCCCAGCAATGGTACTTCTTGGTACGTAACAAATGAGTTGATAAATACTGTCCACATAAAACCCTGTGAAGGTTTACAGCAGATCAACCTAGATGTCCTTGCTGAGGTGAATGTTCAAGAAACACCAGTACCTGAAAGTAATGGAATAAGTCATCAAGCCTGGGAAAAACACAGGAGAATGTAAATGTGTATTGTGGAAAGAAGTCCATCGACTCTAGGGTTCCCCATCATGTGACCTTGGCAGAAGTCAGAGGAAGAGGTACTGGTGGGCAGAGCATTGTGTGGATATATGGCGTTATATGTAAATTTGTCAAATCTCACAGGATCTATTAGCCTAAGAGTGAAGATTATTGTAGTCCGTGGGCTGTGGGTGATTATGATGTCGGCAAGGATCACTAGTGGTGATAAATGTACCACCTTAAAACAGAACATTGAGAGTGGGGAACTTTGGGGATATCTAAAGACAAAGAGGTGCCTAGCTCTGTTATTTCCACTCAACTTTGCTGAGAAACAAAAACTGTTTTAAGAATGTTAAGTTTCAGTACAATGAATAGTAGAAATATCATCTGCTTTATACTTTATGCCCATTATTGCCAAAACAGGAAGAAGAGATTATCAAAGGAAGTGAGAAAACCAGAGGCCCTGTATACTGCTGATCAAAATGCAAGATGCTACGGGCATTGTGTAACAAATGTGCTGACTCAGCAATCGAGACTAATGTTAACAACAGATCACTAAACGATCCAACAATCCCACCGTGGGTGTATGATCAAAAAGGACTGAGATAAGGAAGTAAACAGATATTCATACACAGGTGTTCATAGCAGCATAAGTAGCCAAAGGTGAATTCCTCCAGGAGCCCTCCCCAAAAGACTAAATAAGGAAGGCACATTGCACACACACAGGATGGGATATTGTTTAGTCCCAGAGAGAAAGACCTTTCTTCCTTTGCCACAACGTGGATAGAACTTAGAGAGAGTATGTCAAGTGAAATAAAGCTGGGGCAAGATGATTCCAACTATACAATGTGTGTGATTCTAACTATATCAGGTCATCAAATTCACAGAGACATAAGGTGGATAGTAGCTGCCGGGGTTGTGGGAGGTGGGGATTATTGCCTAACGTGTACAGTAGGCAGACCATCAGTTGGGAAGATGGACAGGGTTCTGGAAGTGGAAACTTGTACATCTACATGAAGAGATCTCATACTATGGAACTATACTCTTGCAATGGTAAGAGTATTAAAGATCATTTCAAATGTTTTACTACAACTCAAAAAGTTTAGCAAAAAGGCTCAATATACAATACTACTATAGAAGAGATATCTAATGTTTTATATTCTTGACAAAATTTATAGTATGTTTCTTATAAAGACAAATCCACTGATATTTAAAAACATAAGAAAAAAGTATAGAGTTCTGAACCAGTAACCCTTGATGTCACTTTTGAAGTGTATGACTTTGAAAAGAAACAACAGAAGCTTCTAGTCTCCTAGCTGAGGCAGGCACACTAGTTTCCAGGAGTCTAGTTGGATGACGAGTGGCTTTTCATATGACATCTCTAAAGCAAGCCATAACATCATGTGACTCCTGGGACCAGAAAATCACAAGCAGTCTGGACGTGTGCACAGAGAGCCTGTTGGCCACGAATGCTGACTGACTGTTCGCTGATTTTCACAGGCATGGACAATGTGAAAGCAAAGACTGATATGGCACTGTGAAAGGTTTGGAGGCATTTGTTTATTCCTGTCTACATGATCTTTATTTTGATCTAGTCAGAAACTGTAGCACTCTTGAGGAATAAAAGAAAAGCATTAGCTTAGGAGACAAGAAGCTTAACTCCATTCAGCATCTCCCCCTTTCCAGAATCCCTCCCGGTAAGAGTCCCTCTAACATCTGCAAATAAGGTGACAGACGGAGCCACAGTAATGATGACAGCATGGCTGAGTGTCTTTTCTGTGACTCAGTCTGGTATGTTGATTGTACAAAAGAGTCGGTTTTATTTTCCCAGTCATTTTGGCCAATGATTAAAATAAACATCTTAGTTCTCAATTCTAAAGACAAAATGTCAGAGACTGGTAGATAAGGGTCATATGGCCAAGATAAGGGGAAAAGCTGGGGATTAAATCTAGTTCTAACTGCAAATATATATATATATATATATATATATATACTGCATTCCCTTTATAAAAAATTTCTTGATGTATTGAGTTATACGTTGACAAGAAGACTCATACTAGCTAGCTGTTGGCAAAGTTAGTGATGATGAGTTCCATGTTTAGGATGTCAGTTGTGGTTTGAAGCAGAGATACCCTGGTCAAAGTAGAGAGTCATAGAACAACAGTCTTGCTCCTCATGTGTATATATATATATATATATATATATATATATATATAATCTCATATTCTTAAATCATGAACTTCCACCCCATGGCACACATAATGGTATGTGGATGTCATGAAAAAATTGGCAGTCATGAAAGGTGGTTGCATATATAACAACAAAAAAAGATTTTTATTAGTCCAGTCACATGATGAATCCAAGATGTTAGTATCAGGACTGGCCCGAGTCACACTGCAACCTTGGTTTAAATCACAGAATGAGCCCTGTGAACTACTCATGAGGTCTAACCACACTGCATCACAGCTACTGTTTAAAACATCCTGGATCAGACCTGAGGCCACTGCATGCTAGAAGATGCAGTGTTTTTATTGCACACACAAAATTTCCCCATCTAACAAAACCACAATGGTTTAATTATGGAAAAGACTTTATTTTCCCGCCACCGTTCCTCAGAATGCAGGTTTCAAAGCAGTATATTTTGGGCATGATATTATGCTTAAATAAATGATTTTTAAAAAAATAAATTGTTTGAGTAGTTGAGAGGACGAACTGGGGGCTCTTACTGAAGACTGGGGTTCAATTCTCAGCATCTCAGCTCACCTACATCAGTAACTCCAGTTCCACGGGACCCAGTTCTCCCTTCTGACTTCAGAAGACAGGGAACATGATTGGGATACATATGAAGGCAAACTATTTCACACACATGAAATAAATAAGTCTAAGAGGAACTGCCGTTTGAGCTGCTGACTCGAGTTTCATTAAAAGAATAGTCATTGAATTTTGCTTGGGGATCAAGGCAGGATTTTTGTCCATTTTTGAAATAGCTCTATGCTTACCTCTGCCATTGGGGCTATATATTTATGTAAAGGGGCGTCCCCAGGAACAGCAACTGTAAAACCAAAGTCCAGACCATCCTGCACTATCAAATATTCAGGTGAGGTTTAGCTGTTCATATAAAATAAATAGGCAAATCCACCCCCTTGCCATGCAGATTTCCTTTCACCTTTAAGAAATGGTAAAGTTATATGCACCAAATCATTGTTTTAAAATACATTCATGGATAATTCATTATCAGTTTGTTTGATTTGCATAACGATTTGATATACCTGCAGACCTGAGGTCACACACATTTTCTTGGGCAAATAGAAGTTGTGGGAGAAAAGTTAAAAGTCCCATTCTCAACACAGCCACCTGCAAAATCTTTAATAATAATCAAATATTTTCACCAAGCAATTGTTCAGACCCGGCACTACAATAGAGGCTCTAAGAACTTGTGGAACATAGAGAAGATAGAATTTTTTTGCGCTCCAAAGAAAAAGTAAAATTAAAAAATCTGCAGAAAAATAAATGGAACTGATTTCCTTTTCTTTTTTAAACTAAGATAAGGCCAGGGTCAGAAAGACAAATGCCATATATTCTCTATGGTATGTGGATCCTAGCTTCTAATTCTTAGGCGTATATTTAACTTGCAGTGTCTGTAGAAGTCACGAAACAGGAAGTGTTCACAAGAGGACTGAGAAGAGGAAAGAGAATGCATATGACATGCAAACACAGGTCGTGAAGACTGGCGGTTCAATGTTTAAGCAGGGGTGGTAATGAGGGCTAGGGCAAGAGAGGGAGCAGAGTCGGGTCAACCAAAATTAAAGTCTAATGGAGGGCTGGAGAGATGGCTCAGCAGCTAAGAGCACCGACTGCTCTTCTAGAGGTTCCGAGTTCAATTCCCAGCAACCACATGGTAGCTCACAACCATCTGTAATGGAATCTGATGCCCTCTTCTGGTGTCTGAAGACAGCCACAGTGTACTCATATAAATAAAATAAAAACTACCATGGCATTTTAAAAAACAGTCTAATGGAAATCTATTACTTTGTAAATTAGTTTATGCTTGTATATATATATGTATGTATATATATACACACACACATATGTATATGTGTGTATAAATCTACACACATGAAAAAGTATAAACTTATAAATGTCCTTGTGTGTTTGTATGTATTATGTGTCTCATGTGTTTGTGTAGACATAAACTTATACATCTAATTAAAGGTGCTTACAAGGTAACCTGCACAAGTGGGCCATTCTACTATGAACAGATTTATGTTATTAAACAAAAATCTCTGTGCTAGGCATGAGGTCCCTGTTTATGAGTTACTGTTTGGAAGGAACCAGAGACCCCAAAACAACAAGCTATTGGCATTTCTCTTGGTTTTCCACCATATCTAGATGTTAAGATTCTATTGCTGAAGATAATACCACATGCTTCTGTTTCAGGACAGAGAGAAGCCCAGTGTCAACTGACCTGAAGGCTTCTTTGCTGTTGTCTAGCTTTCATGCTACCAGAAGGCATTATTCGGGCTCTGGGAATAGAAAATACATCTACAATCTTACTCAGTGATAGTCCCTGTATATTATGATACTGATATGATACTATGACCCCCAGATATTGGTGCTGTTTTTAACCCTGAACAGAGAAGCTTCTTGTTCATATAGAGAAGTGGTTATAAAGAGAATTGTCACTGGCTAAAGGGAACATAATGAGAGGAAGAAAAAGATGTAAGAAATAGAAGATGGAGAAGGGTGTCCTATAAGATGCTGTCTTCTGGACATAGCATAGCCATCCCTTTCATGAACTCATATGGCTGTGTTTACCTGCACAAGACCAGAACAAGATCAAGCCAGTCAGTATTCCAGTATGGACGGAGGAGGGGACACGAGGCCCCATTTCTAGCTCGGGAGCTATTGCCAATTAATGGCTGCTGGGGGATGGAGTCACTTTTCTTCTGGGTGTGGTTGCTGGTAGATTGCCCATGCTCAGTGGATAATCCCACCCTCCTGTGCATATGGACAACATTAACCAGCCTCAATGGGTTATATGTATTTAAAGAGAAGAGGAAATGAAGTGGAATAGGGATGTGTTGGGGATGGTCTAGAGGAGTGTGTGAGGGAGTAGGCAGTGGATATAATCAAGATACATTGTATAGATATGCAAAAACATCAAAGAGTAAGTATGATTATTAATGAAAAAGAAAAATTATCAGGGGGGCTCTTCTTTCTTATTGATGTTACCTCTTCCCACTTTTTCCTCCAACCCTGGGAGATACAGTTTCACACACTCAACTCTTATAGGCTGATAAGCTTGGGAGTTAAGATGACCCCCAGCCCTTGAACTCCAATGCAGTGACCTGAACTCTGTCTATTAATTGAACGACAAGAAGGGTTCAAGATGCTGTGGTTATCATAATCCCTTCTCCAGGGCCGAGAACGAGAAGTGCATGACTAAGAATAGCCAAGTGCATAAATAAAACAGAACTGCTTGCTATCTGTCAGAGAGAAGAGGCGACCACATGGGCCTGCAGCTTGCTAAAGCTTGCTAATGTAATGTTCACAACTCCTTCTTGGCCCATGGATGGGTCCTTAATAATTAATCCTGGGCCTGCTCAGCCAGAAAGTGCTTCCTAAATAACCTTCTGTCAATAGTGGTTTGAATTAAGACCAAGTTCTAAATGCAATAGGTTTCCACGGACTGGCTTTGTGTGGTCCCCTCCTGGGTCACCCCCTCAAGTATGTGCAATTTGTTAAGGGCCAAATGCCCCTTTTCACTAAGTTCCTATGACGGAGCCCTAATCCCTGGTACAGGGGGCCTTTAAAGAGATGATGAGGGAGAAGTACACACTTGCCAATGACCCTACTCCAGAGTACTGTGTCCCTGAGGAAGGAGACTAGCCCAGGCACACAGACACAGTACTGAGCAGGCACTCAAAGACAACACCTATAGATCAGCCAAGGAGAGAGTCCTTGGAAGGGATTACCACACCTGACACCCTACCACAGATTTCCCGTCTCCGGAAGTTGTGGGACATCAGTGTCAGCCATGTGAGCCACCCTCTTCGTGGTACTTTATGGCAGCCATGGCAGATTATTTGCAGTTTGCTCATTTGCAGATAACAGGGTTCCAGGGCACTACAATTTTGCATCACCAAAATAAATATGTACCCCCGAGATCTCACTTACCAAGGCTTCTTTGAGATTCCCTTTTCAGTAGAAGCAAGGCACTATAGGTACATTTAAATCTCACTAAATACAGTGTTTGGGAGTGCCATTCACTGGAGATTAGGAATTGAGAATCCACTAATATAGTCCTAGAAATCTAAGAATCTAACAGAACCATCTCCTTAGGAAAGAAGAATGAAGAAATTTACTTCAAGGGTTAATGGATGCTGCTTTGAAAGTTACCTGCAATGACAACAGAGATCCCTGATCCCCAACTGATGAACCCTAGACAACACTGCCAGTGAAGTCCCAATACAGATAGGAGGTAAAAAAGAGAGAGCTGGGGCGGGGGGATGGTACATGTGAAGAGAAGGCAGGGGAGGCAGAAGTCGGAAAGATGATAAAACAAGATGGGAATTGAATAGAATCTGGTGGGGTTTGGGGGAGGGCACGGCCAGGGAAGGGGAGGAGGGAGGATTGTACCAGGAGGATGTAGGAGGGAACAAGAAAGGGCTAGTTCAGGCAGAAAATGGCACAAGGCCAGTACAGCTCCCGAGTACCAGCCTCAGAAAGGCATCAGTACTTAGAGGCCCAGAAGCAGGGACAACTTATGCCATGTTAGCTGTGAACGCTGAAAATAAATATTTGATCCTCCGAGCTATGTTAATGAAACACACACACACACACACACACACACACACACACACACACACACACACACAGACTGTGTGCACACCGATGAAAGTTCAAGAGACCTATCTAGTTGGGAAGAGGCAAGGATTGATGGGAATGGCAGGAGACAAGAGAGGGTAAGGGGTAAATGTGGTTCAAATGCATTATACACATGCATGAAAATGTCATAACAAAGCCCATTATTATGCATAATTAATATGTGCTAATTAAAACAAATTCCACAAACATGTATTTAAAGATGTTATCAAATTGTAAAGAGTTATCAGTGCCCATGTGATATTTTTCAGATTGAAATTCACAGGTATTAGAGCCGATGTCATCGGCACAGTTTCTTAGGTAGGGTGTCATTCTTGTTGAATTGCAAGGAACATAAGAAGTATGTGTGCAAGCTTAACGAGTTATCCAAAGCACTTTAATCATATGATCACACACGGATCTATTATACAATAGAATGTGCAACTAATTACAGGTATTTATAGTTTGTGATTTGGCGAAAGAGACTTTAACTGTACTAATGATGTTTTCCATATACACATAAAAAATGAAATCCATGAAGTGATGTAAGATATGTAAATCTCTAGCATTTAGTGGGAAAACTAATAAATATTCAGCCCCCTCTCTTCTTCCAGACTGACTTAGCATCCGACCCTCCCTGTATCCCACCGTGGTCCCTCCCACTGTCATGCCAGGTATGTTATTGTAACTTTGTCTTTATATACCCGTTCATCAATCTGGGACCATATTTCTTTATAGTATGGGCTGGGTCATGTTCTTCTCTAATTTCCAAATTTTATTCTGTTTCGATATAAAGTAGGTGCTCATCAAACGTCACCGGGGTGGTGGCCTGAACCGGTACCTGCAATGAGACTCCCTGACTATCCTCTCTTGCTTAAATAAAACCCCTCAAGCCCCAAATTCAGTCTTGATTCTTCTTTCATACTCTGGGTAAGTGGCGCCTATGTAAAAAGCTGTTGGGCCTTGCTAAATATTTGCGAAATGGATTTTGCTTTGATCTGAATGAAAACCAAAGCTAATATTGACTGGGCTCCACAGTTGGGATGAATAATAGTGGAGAGGCCCGGCAAGCATAATTCTAGAAGCTGTTTAGTTCAATGCATTTTGTAGAGGCAAGACTCACGTTGGGTCAGCCTCATGGTCCCATTTCTGGGCTCAAACTTCAGAGCACTGTGGGACCTCTGGGCCCCTGATAGGCAGAAGAAACTATGGAAGGTAGTGGTCACCTACTGTCCTAGTGGTGGCTTCCCACCCAAGCAGGGTGAGGACAACAATCTATTGAAATGACTCTCTCTCTGAGCAACCTTCTGGAACCTTCAGTCCAAGCACTTGAGCTTCTTTCTGTTTCTTCTATGTAGCTTGGTAGAAAACAAATGTATCCAGTAGTTCCAGCTATACTGGGCTTAGCTCAGACACGTATGTGTGATTTGCAGGTTATCACGGTGATACTGGAAGAGATGTCCAGATTAGCCAGCGAGACAGGCAAAGGCTCTCATTTTTTTCTTCTTGCAGTCCACACAGGAAAGTTCCTTAGCCACTGACATTTTATCCCAAGTCTCAGCCTGCTTCTGTCTTTGCAGCAGGTTTCAAAGAGATAAAAGATGTTCCTGTCTCTTGTCAATAGTGACTTCTCTTTCTTCTTACCCTTTCATGAAGGCAATAAGTACTTAAACTTATTTTTTTCCTTAAGGCTCAGGGTTTGGAAAAGAGTAGGCGCTCATTATCCATGCTTATGTTCAATGTATGCATGTCAGAATGTGTACAATGCCATCTCTACCTCTATGAGAAGCATCCCGAAGACTCGATACAGGCGACCCCTCAGAACTGAAATACAGGCTGTAGTAGAATGATTGTGGAAGGAGATGCTTGACGGTATAAGTAGTCAACATGAACAGAGTGTGGCTCAGGACTATGATACTGTTTGCCTGTGTTTCAAAGCCATTTCAATTATAAAGAGATTTTGAGCATCAAGCCTGCATCAGAGAACCTTGGGCATGCAGAAGAGGCTTTGGGAAATAATGGGGAGAGGATGTTTTTTCCCCAGCAGGGGTAGTAGAGTGGCAGCTGCCTCCAGCCACAGTTCCTCAGTCCTTGTCTGTACTGTTCCCAGCAAGGCTAAGGCAGGGTGAGGATGCTGCAGGCGGCATAAGGAATAGCCTGAGAGGAATTCCTAAACCCTGTGGTCTATTCCTGCCATGCTCCCCAGCTTCCAAGTCAGGAGAGAGAAGGATGGCTTCACACACACATAGATTTCTCATCTACTATCACCACCATGACCAGTACCAGTGACATCACCATTTTTTTTGCATGTACATTTTTAGAGTTACCTACATACATTTCCCTTCTCCCTAGGTCTTATGGAATCACACTTTGTGGCTATAAACATGGGGCTATACTGGCCGGCCCTTCCTCTACCTGCTCAGTAAGCCTTGTTTTATTTTGACCATCTGTCTCCAAAGAAGATGGCTGTGTGGCTTCTATGAATACTTTCTGATAATTAGCATCTGTGAGCCTGAAAATGTCCCTCAGCACACAGCAGCATCTGGCATTGACTGAGCATGACAGCATAGGACCAGGGGCCGGGGACAGTTGTCTCCTTAGACTCTCAGGAGGCTGGGAGGCACATGGTCCTCTCTTCACCTTGCAAGGAAATTGAGATGAAAATGAAAACTTACCAGGCTGGCCCAGTGCTTGCATGAAAAACCCTCAGCACTACATACAGTGTGGCAGAATATGCCAGTGAGCCACTCCTCCAGTACTCCGGGGATAGGGGTGGGAGAATAAAATGTTCAAGGGCATTGTTGGTTACCTAAGCGTGTTTGAGGCCAGCCTGGGCTACCTGAGACCCTGCCTCAAAAACTAAAAATAAGGACATTCCCACTTATTTTACAGGCTTGCTGGGAAGATAAGCTAGGAAGCATTGCCCAAAGGCACCACAACAATTTCTAGGCCCCAGCCTAACTGTGGGCTAGTTCTGTGGCCCCTTAGGCTTCAGGCCCAACTCAGGCACCCAATGCTATTGGGGGAGCAGTGGTAGTTTCTGGCCTGTTCTTCTTGATGTTCTGTCGGAAGTAATGATCGTTAACCCAGCTGCGCACGGAGCAGCTCAGGTATGGATTGGGAGTCGCCCCCAAAGGATATGTCCAGGGTGACACATCTCCTCCTGACAGGGCCAGGGTTACACTTGTTCTTTGACTCTTCTCTCCCGATCCCAGGCCTTCAGCAAGCAGGAAGTCGTTTTAGAGCCAGAATGTCCCTTTCCTCTTCTTTTTATGTCCTAGGGATTTGTGGCTCAGCTGAGAGGCTGCTGGTCCAGAGCATGCTCAGTTTGCATTTCTAGAAGTTTCTATACGGTCTTACCAGGAGCCTCTGGTCGAAGCCTTTGTCCCAGGATTAAGATCCTACCTCTTTCTGGATACAACTGTGGCGGAGCAGGGGGGGGGAGATATGTCTAACAGATCTCCTTGGGTTGTAAGCAATGATTTTGATTTTGTGTTTTTTTTTTTTTTAATGGGTTTTCCAGCCAAAAGAAATCATGTTCTGTGTTCTCAGGGCCTCATGCCAACCCAACTGCAGTTCCTCTTCCTAACTGTGCCAACTAGAAGACAGGTTTGGCGTCGGCTCTTCTCAGAGTCAAAGGTATGACTATAAACAGGCCAGGCCTGTTCCCATCTACTTAGCAGTTTACAGAGATCCCGTTGGCTCCCTGGAAAACACTAGGGTTGTTTCCTTGGGTAGCACCGTTTTTGATGGCTGAAGAAACAGCCTCAGGAAGAGTGGAGAGCAGCTAGCAGAGGTTTGGCTCTCTTGAATCTCGTGGACAGCTCTCAAGATGCCTCTTGAAGGCCTAACACCAGCCCAGCTGCATCAGAACCCCTGAGGATAGAGTGCTAGCATTTTTTAACCTTCCCACGTTGGTGCCTTGCATGTAAGGGTTAACTCTAAGGTTTTTACCAGCTTGAGTGTGTGCGTCACATGGAGGACCACTAGAGCCCAGGTAGGTCTTGACCCTGGACCGCCAGAGCCCCAAATCAAGAGCAAGATGCACACAGCCTCCTACGGATGCTCTCAGCATCCCAGCTTCAGCACCCTCCCTCCACCTCACACAAACCCTTCCCACATCATCTTCCCCACTTTCCTGACCTCCCGTGATTTCATTTTCCCATTTGGCATTTTGTTTTGGTGTTCAAGGCATAAAGGGCCAATAGCTTCCCCCAAGCTATTTCTCCCCGGAAGCAGTGAAATAGCTCAGCAATTTTGGAGCCATTTAAAATGCATTGTTTTGCTGGGGTCCCCAATGGGGAGAATCCTGGCTTTCTCCTAAACCCTATCACAGAACACTGAGGGCTTCCAATCCGGATAGTTTTCTATCTCGGAGTCTTGTTAGTCACAAAGGCAGAAGTCTTCCCACCTGTACCAGGCTCTGGGAAGAAGAAACAGACATGCATACAATGCTATGGCCCTGAGGTCTGTGTGCAATGCTTTGGCTCTGTGAGTCCCTGCAGAACACAGGCCCAGGACTCTTTATAGAGGCCCAAGTCCCTACCATATGACTTTAATCTGGGTCCCCTTCTGTAAAAGGGCAGTGGCATTAGCTAGTGTTGCGGGTTAATAGGATAAAGTTCAAAACACGTGCTCAGCGTACAGTGGGGAGGGCGGAGGCCATCATCAGACCACAGGGGCCTGGCTACCAGTTAGGTCTCTGGTGTGTGTGGACTAAGTTGGGCTACTCAGGTCTGACTTGCTTCCTCACTCTCCCTTTTCATCTCCCCACCCCTTCTATCTTTCCCTTCCCCCACTCTTCCTTTTTGACAACATTTCTCTATGTATCGTATCCCAAACTTGTAGTCCCCCTGGGTCACAAGCTTTGCACTGTCACACAGAGTTTGATTTCAGGGCTCTTTCTCTGTGCATAGTTTGGCCTTCAAAACACCAACTCAAAGAGCAAGTGAAGGAAACTGAAGATAGAATCCAATCGCAAACCAGAGGTTCTAACCCCACCGGTTGAACAACGGGTATGCAGGGTGTGTGTGTGTGTGTGTGTGTGTGTGTTGTATGCATGGGGTGTTCTTTTGTTTACTGGAAGGTACCTAACCTTTCCAGGGTAAGCTGGTGAGTGGGTGAGGAACACCTGTCTTGTCCTGACTCTATACACAGCTTTGCCTTCTGGGAGACCTGGTATTCCCAGCCTATGGCCTGGGCTTCACAGTCAAGCAACAGCATGCAGTGTTGGTAGCTGAGGACAGCAGTGTCATCTTGCCCCTGGAGACTCTGTTCTAAGTGCAGGGCAGATGGGCTGCTAGGAGACCATGTAGCAAAATGTGCTGAACTAGTCAAAGGAAGGAAGGTCTCTTGAGCAGCAGCCTTGACTCTGAGCACCAGAAACAGTGACTAGGAGAGAGTTGCCTCTGAAGAGCCCTGACAGGATCCCACATTCCTCACAGTATTTGGAATAACAGGAGAGAGATCAGTGGTGGTAGCAAAGATAGTGAGGAACGTGACCTCAGGACCTGGATAGGTTCAAACACCACCTCAGACACCTTGGAGTTTTGTGGCCTTAGGCCATATGCTTAACCTTTCTGACCTCCATTTATAAAGCAGAAATGTTAATGAGGCCTTTGGCGAAGATTAGATTAAACTAATTAGCTTAAGCAGAATCACTTGAAGTAGTACATGGAACACATTGTTTCAGATCCCACATCCATAAAGCAGGAGGAGCAATGTGCCTGATTGGGAATAATGGAGAGTAAATATGTATGCAGTGCACTTCTCATGCATAGGAAGCAACAGCACATGTTTACCAACATGGTTAGCTACCGTTAGGCACTGGGCATGCTGGGCAGGGCATGCGAGACTTCTAAGAAGCAAAGGAGTCAACAGCCTAGATCAGACTGAAGCTTTCTCAGGGGACGTGCACCTTGACGTTGGGTCTGCATCTGAGGCTGCCAATGGCTAGAGGAGAGACCCTCGGAGTGACAAATCCATGAATCTAACCAGCTCCGATCTCCGCTGCCTCAAATTCTCACAAACATGTCTTAGAGGCGTCACACTCAGATAATAATCCTCTTCTCTCTTGTTTCCCTGCAATGGCAGAGGTATAGATGAATTCAAGCAGGTCCTATACTTTAAGAGCTAATGGTTAAAGGAGCACAGCATGGCGGTGGAGGGAGTGGCCCCTAGCTTAGCTTCCAGTCTCCCAGCACCCGAACGCCAGGAGCTGCCCAGCACCAGGACATAGAGGACAGGAAGATCTGCAGGGTCTTCAGAAGCATTCTACAGCTCTCACCCGCACTCCTGGGGTGCAGCTCAACAGCAGCCTCTAAAAATAGCAGTGGTTATTCGGGGAGATTGTGATCTGTCTCTGGGGATGGCAGTGCAGGCCTCCTTCAAAAATAGAACCCCAATCAGGTGTGCCTCCTCATTCCTGTCTCTCACCATCAGCCCAGAATCCTTTGTAGAGAGCCAGGGGGTAGTGATGGGGTGCTAGGCATCCAGAGAGGGAGAGCTTAGGGTTCTTACTCAGTTTGTGTCTCTATGAACCCTTTAGTTTGCACTTAAAAAACAAACACATTATTCAGTATTCTAGGCAATATGGAAATCATCAAAAGGTGATCCTTCATCCAGAAATAACAACTGATTATTCTTTCTCTCCTTGGTACTATATCATGCACGCACAAGTACTCGCATGTACTCACATGCTGTCACATACACTGCACACACGTGTATGTGTGATGTATGCATGCACACCACATACACATATACCTCACACATATGTAGCCCATGCACACACATGAGCACACACACATATACCATACAACATGTATACACATACTCCCTGCACATTCATTTACATAATTGAGACCTTGCTTCATAGCTGATTCCCACCCCCAACCCCCACTGAAAAAAAATCACACGGAAGGTACCTTCCTGTGTCATTCACACTCTGTGGCATCAGGAGTTAACTGAGCATGGTATAAAGATGAAGCATATGAATTTACTGTTGAATGATCTCACTTCATGTCCAGGGGCTGTAGCCAGAGTTGCTGAGCCTCAGTGTTCACATCTGTGAAGTGGGTGACCACCATCACAGGTTGTGACAAGGGTGAAGTATAAATGATTTTCTGATAACTGCTCGAGGATTGACGACAGGAGCACAATACAATGAATAATGTTGTAACCGTTGTAATCAAGGAGACAGACAACAGAAGATCTATTACACTACAATCGAATATTGTATTCTACTAAACTACAACTGAGACTAACATCTCTTTATTTCCCCCTGTGACAGACATTAAGCTTATTTCTAAAGCCTACCACAGACTCCCTCCCCAGAAAGTTCTAGAATTCAGAGAGCAGATGGCAGCCGCTTTCTGTCTTAATGCCTCCCTGGGTGAGGCGTTGTTGGGGGATGGGGCGGTCACAAGCTCTGGGCTCCCCTATGGGATCCTCTATGGAGTTCTGCCTTTCACCTCCACTGTCACACACACACATTCCATGAAGCTCTGGAAAATGTCACTCTACATGGTGACTCTACACACGCCCTATGAGGTGTGTGGGTCACGGCCTCATTTCTAGCTTTCAGAGATGCCCAAACAAGGAGGCCCTGGTCTGATTCAGCTGTGTCCATCTTAATAATATTCCTTCTCCAAATCTAGTCTCTTCCCATTCAAAACCTCTCACTGTGCCTGCAAATATGCCTTGACAAAGAAAAGGATGGCTCAGAGAGGTCAAGTAACTCCTCTATAGTCACACAGCTATTCATCAGTCTTGGATTGCAGACTGGATCGACTTTTCCTCTATATTTATGTGTGAAAGATCTGGCCTCTAATAATTCAGACACGACTGCATTTAGAAAAACATTAAAGAGGCCACTGGGTTGAAATGAGTTCAGATGTGTGCCTTTAATCCATGGTGACTGGTGTCTTAAAAAAGAAGAGGTTTTGGCACAGACACCACAGTGGGGGACAAACGGGTGAGGACAATACAAGATGGTGACCCTTTGCAGAGCAAGGAGGAGGGGTTCACAAGAATCCGACGTCATAACACCACGGTCGCAGATTTACCCTCCCGTTAACAATAGAAAAAAATCTGCTACTCTGTCCCTCTCTGAGGTATCTTAGGACAGAAGTTCTAGCGAACAACTATTAAAGCTTAAACACTGAAGCTAAACTCTTATCAGTGTATAAGATCACAAAGTGATCTAGCAGGTTTTGCTTTATGTCGTAATGACCGTTTAAGGTAGAAAGGATACATCCCGGTCCCTATAAGAATAGAGAGCTGGTAACACGCATGTAAAATAAAACCAAGTACGTGACGGTAGTGCCAAAGGCCACTGCCATCACGCCCAAGTGCTGTGCCTTGCTGTGGAGTCTAAGCAGGTAAAAGAAGCAAGGAGATAGGTTTTAAATTCCCTCAAGGGTCAGCTGCCAAAGACTGGAGGGGACACCCGGAAGAGAATGAGGTGTCAACAGAAGTCACTGGAGACCACGTGGCAGAGCATCAGTTTTCACTGTCACCCTCAGAGCAGCAAGAGCTGCACTTGGGAACACTTTAGAAATGTTCTAGCTCATGTTGGGGACACACTAGAAACGAACTTTCTAGTGGTTCATCTCCGAGTTACCGAAGCAGAAACTCTGGGGGTGGAGCGGTGCTCACTCCCTGGGGGAAGCCAGCACACCATGCGATTTGGAAGGACAGGATGAGCAGAGTCGAAAGTTCAAGGCGACCGACCCTTAAAGCCCTTGAGATCCAGAGCCTCAGAGACTCGGGAGGACTCAGGAGAAAACAATCAGCCCTGTTTTCATCATCTCTCAGGTGACACACTCATAAGTTTCAAGTGTTGGGGGTTTGGGGAACATCCTGTAGTATAAACTGACCACATTCCCTGTATGAAGCTGGGGGATTCTTCAGACCCACTAGCGGCTGGGTGTCCTGCAGATTATGCTATAATTTTAACCTCAAAGCTGGAAAGGACCTCAGAGATAGGCCACCAGAGACAAATGTGCCTAGAAAGACAAAGTGCATCCAAGGTCACTTATCAGCGTGATGTAGGCCAGGCCTCCAAGGCTTCTTCCTCATCACTGTGGGGCTCAGCTGGCACATGGATGCCTTTCAATTTTAAGTTGATCATTCTTGACAGAATGTTTCAAAGTCAAGGTGGGGGCAGGAAAGGACAAAACTGATGCTTCAGGCTGTCGCAGCCTTTGAACTTTCTTCCTGTCACTAACAGTTTCTGTCCTTGCTGGGAGATTGTTTGGTCCCAAAAATACTTCTACCTGGGGCATTATAAGGAACTCATATTCTGGTTGCCTTCACGCCCAGAGTCATCGTGGAGAGACACTCCAGTAATCTGCCTCGGCAGAGTGTACTTGGTAAACGGGAATGAGTATATCTCACATGGCTTTTGACCTAGTTGAAAAGCTGCAGAGGGTCGGTAGAGGAAAGCTTTGGTTCTACCTGGCCCAGGAGAACTCACTAACGTAGCACAGAGAACTCAACCTAGACAGTGGCGATTAAGAAGTTTAACTTTAAGTACTTGCTGTTCTACCGTGGACGCTCACACACCTACAAACTTGTGTATGCCTGTGTTGAGGTTGGCATTTAACATGGGATGCCTTCATCAACTGCTCGCCACCTTGCGTTTTGTAAGACAGGGCGTCTCACTGAATCTGGAGGTCTAAACTCGGGTCTTCAAGTCTGTGCATCGGTAACAGTGATGCTGAGGTTGCTGATGCAGGGGGCACACTTTGGGAGTCATAGAAAATAGAAACTTGCTGTGCTTTTCTCATGAGAATCTAGCAATGAATCCTCTGGAAGACCCACTGCCTGTCTAGCTCTGTCATTTGCATGTACTGTTGTGTCTTTAAACCATCCTTTTCATCTCTGAGACTTGGGTTTCCTCTTTCTAAGTTACCAGAGATGAGAGTCAAAGAGAGAGATAATTGGGCAAAGGAGTTTTAAATTGCCAAGACTATCTAAATGTAGTCGGAAACAAGTATTTATTGGATAGTCCCTGTGAATGAGAACCCTTGTTAGATGCTAGGAATACTGACCTGGATAAATAGACTCTGTCCTTAGAGAATCAGGGTGGTTAGACAAGACGGGTAAGTGCTCAATAGCATAGTTGGTGTAGTCAGTCAAGAATCACAGCAGCCTATGATGGATTGGGTGCAGCAAATGACCTACGGCCATCTGACCATCCACAGTGCAAAGAGATGCCACTGTAGGATCTTAAGGGGGAAATGAACTAGATCCATGAAGCTTAGAATTATCTGGGCTTAGAAGCTGTGAAACAGGAAGACAACATGGAAGCTGCTGCTGAGATGCAGGAGTGGGACAACAGGGACGTCCGGATTGATGTGAAAGTTGCAGGGTAGAATTAACAGGTGATGTGAATGATTAGACCGGAGGGCAGGTAAAGATCCATTAAGATGGTACACAAGCTCCTGGGCCACCAACTAAGATGAGGGGAAGGCATTGTGGACTAGGGAAGAAACTTGGAAGTAGAGACTATAGCTGAGTCTGTTTGGGGGTTAGTGTTGAGCCCGATGTGGTCACCTCTTAGCAGCCTCCTGCATACAGTACTCATGGAGTTGTCATGAGAACTTACCACTGTTACACTATTCTAGACCTTTCCACTGTGAAGGTCTCCCTGTTTTCATTTTCTTGTTTCTTGACACCAATGTCCTTTACTGTGCCCTGGTATCATGAAGTTTTCTACTCTCTGTCTCTTTGTCTGTCTCTATCGCTATCTCTCCCTTCCTCCCCCTCTCTGTAACACACACACACACACACACACACACACACACACACACACACTCCTGTGACCTTCCCCTTCATAGAGTTATCTTCCAAGTGAACAGCAGTAGTAATAAGAAAGCAGTCATCTTTTCTTCCCCAACACAATGGCTGATAATGTTTATCATATCTGCAACACAAAGTACAGATAATGTTTGGGATTGTTCTCCCAAAAAGGTGACATGAAAAATGGGGCTTCTGTCAAAGAAAAGAAGGTAAAAGTCTATGTAAATAAACCCAAGTGATTCAGACATTATTTGAAGTGTTCAAAACAAGGGTCTATGTATAGCCATGGCTCTCTACTTTGTCCAGGGAAAGAGGATGCCACACTAGGAAGAGACAGCGTCTAGTAATTGACCCTGCAACCTTCTAGGGATTCCAGTGAGAGAGTGGCTGCTCTTGTTCTCACTGTGAATCCTGAGCATTAATGAAAATGGCATTCTGGTCTTGTCATTGGTTTTCAACCCAGTGAAAGCAGGTACTCCTGGAAGGCCTGGGTAAATTTAAGGAAGAAAGCTACACCATTCTTGGGTCCTGGAAAGACCAGCTACATCCTTTACTATGTTATTTCCCGCCCCTACCCTCCACCCCAGGCTGTTGTCCTGCTTGATCCATCCTGACATCGACACTGAAGAATGGTCATTGTTAGGTTCATTTGATAGAGGGAGAAAGTAGAGAAAAAAGCTAATTTTAATGGTCTATAAATAAATAGCAAAGCTGAAATTGTAACCCAAATTACATGAGTTAAAAATCCTTTGCTGAGCTATAATCAGAAAGTCAGATCATACTAAGTACTGGTGAGGATGAAGGGAACCTGGACTTTATGTACATCACTGGTGGCCATGTAAAACATTACAGTCAATTGAAACAATCTGAAATTTTCTATAACAGTTAATACCTAGATATTAGATATATGTCCAAGAGAAACAAAGGGGCTATGCATACAGAAATCTGCACACAAATGTCTATACTGGCATAATATAATACACACCAGAAAGGTAGAACTACCTCACACATTCAATTAGACAATCAACCAGAAATGCAGGCATCTCTGTGGTGGAATATTGGTCAGTGATAATACATAATTAGTTACTAAAACATACTACCATGTGGATGAGTCCTGAAACATTATTAGATGAAAGAAGCCAGTCACAGAAGAACACATATGGAATGGTTTCATTTACTGGAAATATTCAGTTTAAGCAAATACAGACTCTGAAAGCACAGTGGTAGCCATTTACAGATGTCCAATCTAGCAATGTGTGTAGGTGTAGAGTACGGCTTCCAATGAGAAAAACCTAGAACAATTGAAGATGGGCTTGGGCCAGGCTAATGATAGAAATACTTCAGAATGGACTGTGGTGAATGATTTTAGTCTTCTAAATATCATTGGACCACATACTTTTTAAGTAGGCCAGCCATACATCAGTCCTATCTCAATGAAACTATTTTTTAAAGCATCAATAGAGTATTAAAAGGGAAAAAAATGGAAGACTAAAAATAGATCAAACATGATCTTCCCAAGAGAAATTATAACAAAATTTGGGTCCATGTTATATGCTAAGCACATATGTAATATAAACACATATATGAGAAAGATTGGCACCACTTTGGGAGTGTTAGTTGGTTCTTAGTCTAATGAATAAGATGAATACATCCTGAAGCCTTTAATTGTACTTATGATGCTCACATACTCACAATACATTTTTTCCATTGAAAAATTACGCTGAGCTAGGTAATGTTGCTATGTTTTTAATTTCAGAACTCAGGAGGCAGAGGCAGGTAGATTTCTGAGTCTGAGCCCAATCTGCTTTACAGAGTGAGTTCCGGGACTTCCTGACTACAAAAAGAAACTCTGACTCAATTATAGAATATATATACTGAGATTATAATGGTTAACTTCGATTGTCAATGTGATGGAAATCACCATGGAAACACATCTTGGGGCATGATCCTAAGCAAGTTTCTAGACAGCATTAATTGAGGGAGAAAGGCCCACCCTGAATGTGGGGCCATCATTCTGTGAAACTGAGTAAGAAGGAGAAAGTGAGGTACACAGCAGAATTCACAACTCTCTGCCTCTTGATTGCAGATGCAATATGGCAGCGGCCCCAAGCGCCTGCCATCATATCTTCTCTGCCATGAGAAACTGCACCCTTGAACTGTGAACCAAAATAAATTAGTCCTTTCTTGAGCTACTTTTAGGGAATTGTTTTGTCACCGCAACTAGAAAATAGCTAACACATAGTTATAAATTCAGTTATAGTTCAGTTTATAAGTTGCTTATAATGCATTTGTGGGAAGCAATTCATGGAGTCCCTTGTGCATGTTCATTCACCAGTTTTATTTCCGGTGAAAACATCTCATGAAAGTATAAAATACCAACACAACTGGTGGGTAGTCCATGAACTTATTCCTGTTCTCTTTTAGACGGTGCTCCTCCTCTGTGTTAATTTCTTTAAAATCTTATCATCTCTACAGAGTTTGTGCATAGTCACACAATGGACACTCCATCACCACCAGAATTTCTCCTCGTCACACGTGTAAAACACATGCAATATAAACCCAGTCAAATGTGCACACACACACACACACACACACACACACACACAGTTTTAGAGGGGACCTTTACATGCTGTTGCACATCTGTGGAGGCAGAGGACAACTTTAGGAGTTGGCTCCCTCCTTCCAGCATGTAGGTCCCAGGGGTTGACCTCGGTCACCACTAGGCTCACAGCAAGTGCATCTACCTGCTGAGCCAAGTTTCTGCCTCCCTTGTCATCCTGGACACATCCAGCTACCGGACGCCGGGTTTTATTTCTCTACTGCCATCTACTAACCCATACTCCATAAAATTTTGTAACTTTCCAAACCAATGGTCTCGTACAGTATCTAAGTATAAATCTGGCTTTTGCTCATTCAGCCTAATTCCCTGGAGATCCATCAGCTGCTGGGTGTATCAATAATTCAGTCTGTTTTGGTGTTAGAAGTGAAGAAGAGGCATGGGACAGATGTCTTCACAGGTGTCTTCAGCATTTGCCAGCCCACTGAAGGATGCCTAGAATTACAGTGGCGACCTGTTTTAAGTGTCCTCTCGGGTGGTGGGTGGGTGGACTTTCACCATATTATTTATCCTAAAGAATGCTTAATTTATATAGAGGAAGGAGAAAGGGGATGTTAGAAATCTTTGGCCAGTCCCTGGTTAGTCTCTGGTCTTGTATATAGGAAATTTGGCCTGCATACCAGAAGGTTCTAGGCCTCACATGGGAGCACAGAAGGCTCATAATAAAGTCTCCCATGGTCCCTGAGACAGACCCAGAATGCAGCAGGGAGCTTCCTGAAAGCCTGGAATACAAAATGCCAATTGCAAAGGCAGGAATCTTCTTCTAATGAGGTCAGTGTTGCTTGGGACTTGCGTTGCCAGTGAGTAGATAATGAGGCCCAGATATGATCTGTTTCCGCCAGGTGCAGAGGGGCCAGGTGCAGAGGGGTCAGGTGCAGAGGGGCCAGGTGCAGAGGGGTCAGGTGCAGAGGGGCCAGGTGCAGAGTGTGACTTCCTGTATACCTCCCACGCTGCTCTGCTTGTGGCTTTAGCCTTCTTTGCCTAAATCTTTGCAAATACCTAGTCTGGCTTTCATAGCTCTGGGAAACACAGAAGGAGAAAACAGAACCATGATACAAGCATCCAGTGTGGGCTCTCCTAGTCTCAAACACTTCCTTACCCACAAGAACGTACAGCTTGGACATTGATATATGCCTCCTACCTGTTCACAGAGTAGGGACACATGCTGGGGTGGCCACATAGGGGGATTATACCTGCTGTGGGACAGAGGCAAGAGCAGGGCAGTCAGCCTAAGATGCCAGGGCAGTCTACCTAGAGAGCTCACCTTCTAGTGATCCCGGAGGATGTAGCAGGCTTTAGAGAGTTCACAGTATCCAAGGACCAGAGCCCTGTTGGTCTCAGACAAGACATAGTATCAGAGAACCCAAATAGCACACATGTCTCCTGACTGGGCAATGAACTCGTACCTGCTGCTCTGAGTTCACAGAGGTACATCAGGTCAGACCTTACCCCGAATATTTTCTTTACCCTGAGATGTCACTGTGCAAGGGAAAGATGAACGGATCCTTCTCGGTAAGGTTCTGAGCTCAGTCTATAGCTCTGCTACTTGTTACCTGAACAGATTTTTTTTCTGTCAAGACCCCCCTAATCTGGCCACCCTTGGGGCAGATCCCGGGGTATCTTCCACCCACGCAGCTCATTCTGAAATATACACATTTTCACACCCCATCCAAGATGCAGCAACCCCCACCCTCTAATGGCCCATTGTGAAGGTCAAGGAGAAAGCACACAGCAAACACTGGCCACCTGCACTGTGCTGTGAAAAGCATCAGGTTGTTTTCCCATTTCTAAGCTAGCTTGTTTTCAGTGTTTCCAGATTCCCTGACCTTCCTGTGTGTGTGTGTGTGTGTGTGTGTGTGTGTGTGTTTTCTTGGCAGACACTGAGAAGGGTTGAGAGAGCAGGGGTTGAGTGAGTGCAGGGACTGAAAAGGCAGAGAGAGCTGCAGCACATCCTCTAGGTCATGCTGGATCTGCTGGGCTTTTGTCCTGACATGTTCTATACAGAGCTTTAAGAAATGCTTAACTGCTGTTCCTTGCTCTAGCAGACAGGCTTTTGAAGAAATAGCTGATGTCAGAAGCCCATCTACCTGAGTCTGTGGAACACCATGACACCCCTTCACTCTTTGGTACATGAGCCTGCACGCTGTCTTCTATATGCCACTGACGTGGCAAAGGTGACTTGCCTGTCACAGCTGATATACATACACCCAGACAGGAGAAAGGGTTGGCAGCCGGGCTGGGCTAACTCTGACAGGGCTGGAGGAGGAAGACAGCTTTGCTCACTGCTAGAGAGGAAGTCTCCTCTGTCCCTGCTCTCCTTGGGCTTCAGAATGACATAAGCACAGGTAAGGGGACATAAGCCCAGGTGTAAAAGACAAGCAGAATGAGCCACTTACACTGACTTTCTAATCTGACCTCATGTGTGCGTCAGTTTACCTGCCTAGAAAACAGGTCTTCTTAAGATGGAGTCAAACGCTTCTTGTAAAATGGACTTCCTAGGATGAGACACAACCTGAAAACATCCTGGTTTATATCGTATGGAGTAACTTACAGCAGAGTAAAGCTGGATTATAGCAGGGATGATGATGGTGATGGTGGTGATGGTGGTGGTGGTGATGGTAGATTGATGGATGAGTTACTTTGAGGGTGAATAGAACTAACGCATCAAAAGAACGATATTAACAAATGACAATATCGATTATACAGAAGGGGAAGAAATAATTGACCGGTGACAGACATGTACCGAGGGTCCAGTTTGTTCCAGGTCTTATGTGGTAATTCTCTCAGGCCTTCACAGGGGCAGGAAAGATGCAGACAGGGAAGCAGGATTTCAGTGTACAGGAGATGTTAACCTACTCTTTCTTCATCAACTCTGCCCTTACCTTCAGTGTCTCCCACATAAGATGCTCTCCTCTAGCTGTTCCATACCTGCCTGGGCTTGAGTCTACATGGTGTTGCAGAGATGAAGAGCAGAGGCCTTCAAGTTAACTAAGAACCCAAGAGAAAAACCCTTAGATCCTTAGATCCACTCAAACAACTTGGGTTCAACAGGTTGAACATCTCAGATGACTCCACATCCCATCTCAAGTGACACCAAGGGTTCTGGACTATGTGTATCTTTCAGGAAGCAGAGGAATCTTCTCTCACTGTCCCCACCCCCCCCAGAACAGACTTGTGGGAAAGCAGTATCTCCAACATACATCCTTAACATTGGTCCTTCTCCTGGATAAGCAAGTGGTGGACTGAACAGAGGTAGGGAACTTACACATTGGTGTCTACGTTCACCTCTACATGCTGGGAACTTTGAATGTATTATTTTATGCAATCTGCACAACAGCTCAGTGAAGAGAGAATTACCCACCCCACTTTGTAGACAAGGGAACAGAGGCACAGTGCGATTAACTTGCCCCGGTTATATATGCTTTCAACAAGGCTGAGCTTTTGAAGGTAGGCGTGGCTGACTCCAACGCTGCTGCTCTTCTCTACACTAGCCAAGCTCAACACCCCTGTGTCTCTGTTCAGTGTTACTCTGTCTGCTTTCTCTTATAAATGAGTTTTTCGTGATCACTTCCTGTCTCTTGTTCATTTCTTGTTCGTTTTAGCACCATTAGTACTGCTTGTCTGTTTATATACTGTAGCCCTTGGGAGAGCACCAACCATTATAATAATTAATATTTTTCACCCCTAATTCCAAAGTAACAATTTACCCTCTTTGAGATAGTACTGTCCCTGCTGAACACACATAAATTAAAAATGGTGGCTCTTAATGGTGGTTCTGGGGTGGGAAAAATGCCCAAGACTTTAAGAGGGACTCAGAAGGGCTATTTCTTTGAGTAGTGTTTCCTTTTGATGGACCAGCCATCTTTGGTCTTTCCCTTTCTAGCTCTTCTCATCTTCCCATGTGCTCCTGGCTCCTTTAACACACCCTCTGGGAAACCTGTCTGGTGCCTCTACCGAAAGCTGTGCTGGTTCCCGTTTCATCCTGCAATGCCAAATTGTGATCACAGCCCGTATAAGTGTCCTTTTCTATGATGAGAGTGACCATAACCTACTCACGGGTACATTCTGGAACCTTGTATGGGCACAGCCCACAATCGGTGCTTAGACAATGTTTGCAGAACAAATGAACTGGAGGGAGGGGTAATACCACTGCTTGACACGGTTTCTCAGGGCTTGGTGCTTATGCAAGAATCCTGTGGGCTGGATGGCTCACAGAAACAGAATGCAGGTATTCCTCAAGAAAGTGGCCATTTAGTAGGTAGTTTTTTGCAAACAAGTTTTTTGTTTGTGGACATCTGTAGGCGGTCAAGGTCCCCATGGACCTGAGCAAAAGCATGATCAGAATGACAATAAAGCTGAAACAGAGATTTCTATGGCATGGAAATGGCTTTTATTTTCTTGACTTACTGGGTTAACTCAGAAGGAGAACTACACGATGTAACAACTGTGTCATGACCAGGGAAGCCTTACCTGATGAAGTCACCCATTTATAGCGGGGAAGGCTAGCAATGAACTCTTAAGAGTTCTACTTCCAGAAATACAGCTTCCTACTCACCCCAAGGAATTTTCCTGGCCCTTAATACACTCGTTTACCTGTAAATGCACAGCCGAGCTGGCCAGAGGTAGAAGGAGATCCCCAGAGGCTGTAAGAACACGAGATAACATGGATCCTCAGAAGTTACACAGCGTAGAATGTGATGATGGGTCTGAGGGCATCTCACCATCCCTGGTGGGCTTGGGGCTTTGGGTCATAAAGCAACAACACAGGAAACAAGAATCCCAGGTTTTCAAGAGGAGAGAAGACAGCCTGGGATCTTCATCTTGAGCTAGGGCCAAAGACATCATTAACCTCAGTGTGTCTATGAATTAGAGTAGCCCAGTACCCCACACTGCAGTGGGACACAGTGTGTCCTGGCGCTCCCAGAGGTAAGGGAGAAAAAAAATAAAATCCTCTAAGAATTTCCAAGCACAAAATGGCCCTTGCATGCATTAACTTGTAGGCAGAAAAATAAACAACTCCTTAAAACCCCAAAGTCCAAACTGTATACCTAATTTGAGGTAGCCCCAAGGTGATTTTTTTTCTAGAACAAAGGCAAACCCTTTCTGCAGCAGTGAGTTTCCAAATCATGCCTCAGAGAAGTTTCCAAATTATGAACACTCACAAACTCAGAGTATACAAGACAAGGAGCCATCATCTGGAGAGTCGGGAGAAACAGTGACTGAAATCACCAGACCTACACTTGGTAAGTACTAAGGCAGTCCGATTCAGGCAATGAAAGAACAGGGTGGTGTGTACACAGACCGCAAGGACTGTGAAAGTTCTCAGGAAGACCACAGTCAGAGAAGCAAAACAGACTGAAACGTGCTCACGTCTTAAACTGGGAGTCGATGTACGACCTGCAGTATCAGCATAGGCCCTGGTGAATCAAAACTAAAAGGCTTTGAATCCCAGCACTCAGAAATCAGTGGCAGGTAGATCTCTGTAAGTTCAAGGCTGCCCTGGTCTGTAAGCCACGTTTTAGGACAGCCAGGGCCACATAGGTATTCTGTCAAAAACATCATCATCACCATCATCATCATCATCAACAACAAAAAGTTGTCTTAAAAATGCTGTGTACTGTGTAACATTAGGTAAATTACTGCCTATCTCTGAGCCTGGCTTTTCTCAGCTGAAACGGAAGCTGGTTCTACATCATCTTCTAAGTCTGCTTCTCTAAGTGTTCTATCACACAGGGACGCATCTTCTGGCTTTTCTTTTGTGTGCTACCTCATGAACCGAAGCATCTTATGTGAATTTTAGTCCTTATAATTATCGAGCAAAATTTGAACTTCACCTATCCATATTAGGAAACAAAACCACAGAGAGCCCAGAGTTGATACTCCAGACTGGCCTCCATCAGAGTCATCTGAAAGCCTCCTCTCTGCCACTTGGGTCCTGACTATGCTTGATTCTCAACATTCTGGTGTCCTCTGACCTATTAGTTAGTTGTCTCCCATAGTACAGGGCAACTTACTGGCTAGAATGGGCTACTAGGAGCAACCAGAATAATCACTCCAGGGGCAAGAAAACTATAAAGTTAATTACCAATCACCAAGATTACCAAGTGTATCCTATAGGCAATACCGTTGCTTGTTTGCTTATTTGGATAAGAGCCCCGTATGACAGAGCAGCAAACAGTGACAGATTGCTGGGGCTTATCCTCTAAACAGTCATTCTTAGAAAATCATCCATTCTGAAAGCACGTCTCTTGGCCCCGGTTTTCTCATATGACAAATGGGTAATGGGTATTTAGTACTCTCCTCATCGGGGTTAAACAGGTTCGTGCAAGCCGGGCATAGAGCGAACATTCTGCAAATGGTAGTTCTAGTTATCCTCCTTGCTTCTCCCCAGACACTGGAAGGGGTGGGGCTTTGTGGTGGATGACCTTGAGTTAGTTCTAGCTTCCCCATTTCCCAGTGATATGACTTTAAGCCATTGACCATCTCTGAGGCGCCATGGCTCCCTCTGTGAATCGGAAATAACAATGTTTACCTCTCCTGGTAGCTATGAGGGTGAAATGGGCTGTGAATTGCTCAGCTCAGTGGCTGACAACTTATAGGCCCTCAACAAATGTCTCTTCTCACCCTGGAGTGTTTTCTGCACACATGGACTTTCCACCACAGTTACAATACCCAAGGAGCAGAAGATGCTAGGCCCTTGGTTGACTTTGTTCTTTTCTACCAGGGGGGACTTTCAGAAAGGCAATGGGAGGTGGAAGATAGCTAAACATATTTCTTTCATAGTAGGTAAGTCAAGGCAGTGCAGCCAGAGGGCTAAAGCCTTGGAATGGGTGGTTAGATCCTGCCTCAGCTGTTCTGGTCAACTTGGGCAGGGAAGTCTATGGTTGAAAGTGCAATCAGCAACAAGAAGCAAGCCTTATGATTTGGTGATTGAATCCACTAAAGATAACGACGCTAATCTTCCAGTTGGAAACTAATTAGGATTCAGCTTGCAAGTGGCTAAATGTCTCTGTGATTTCTTTAAACACACACACACACACACACACACACACACACACACACCTCCCACTGTGTACCACCACTCTGGGAAGGCCTGATAAGTAAGTCACCCAAGAACATTAGTTAAAGACTATGTGCTGGAGGGTGGTGGAGGCACTGAAGCTATCGAGCGTCCCAAGTCTCCAGTGGATATGGAGGTATTAATGCAGAAATCACAGCCAGGGAAGAGGGACAGACAGTGCCTTTAGGAGAAAGCCTGAAGCCTACGTGACGTTAGTATGGCCACGATCACATCTCTGAGAACTGCACCTCAGAGTGACAGCCTGGCTCTCTGTGTGACCAGACTCACCATTTCCCCCCCAGTGTCATTGCTAAAGGACAAAGCAAATAGCAGTGACTTCACCACATCACATGCCTTTCTGAGTAAGATTTTTCTCTGAGTCACAGCTCAAAAATAGGGAAAGGCCGATGTCATAAACGCACGCATTTTGTACTAGAGGTAAAGCTTGCATCTTGTCTACCACAGATGTGACCCACAGTACAAGTTCATTAAATGTGCATTCACCCTTGCTGGCTGACGTCATCAGCACTACATGTGGCAGTCCATTCTTAGCTTCCTAAGGCTTATTTGTGTTGTTGTTTATACGTGAAGACCAGGATCTAATTTAGGATTATTTTTCCCAACTAACCTTATATTCTAGTCTCTTCCACTTCCATGGTCCCAGTGACCAAGCAGGATGGACATGTCTCATATGATCTAGCCAGTTAAATATGGCACAGTTCTTAGTACCTCTAATCTTCACTGTGGTCACATTCACTGAAAAGGAAGCAACACCGAAGTAGGGATTGGCTGCTGTCTTCGGGATCTGCCACAGTAAACACTCAAAGTTGGAAAAATAAACATTTTTTGGCATTTCTATCCATCTTTCCAATAATTAAAATTTCTGCTTAGAAGGATATGTTTGTGTTGTGTTGTATGTATGTGTGTGGGGGGGAGTGTATATGCAGTATATGTGTCTTAGGTAGTGCACACGCCCACAAACGGAGGCCAAAATAAGCTACCCAGCATCCGCGCTATCTTTTTATTCTTGAGATGGGGTCTCTCACTGAATTTCAGGCTTGCTGTCAGCCCCAGCACACTGTTGTGGATATAGGTGCACACAGACATATCTGGCTTTTTCAGTAGGTGCTAAATTCAGATCCCTGTGCTCACACGGCAAATGCTTTGCCCATTGAGCCTCCTCCTCAGGCCTGCGCTCCACTATTTCAAAAGCAATACGTAGCAGCAAATGCCCACGTTTAAACCAGTGATGCCAAGCTCAGCTGGGGAGGGGGGAGCACAGTCATGAGCTGTAATGTAGTCAGGCTGGTTTGAGCTTGGGGTTTGAGTCCCAGCTCTGCCATTTACTATCAGGAAGGGGAGAGAGCCTCAGTGTACTCATCTGTACAATGGAGTCTCCCAGGGAGCTGTAATGCTTGCAACAGGAAGAATGTTTGGCACATGGAGATCACTCAGCTACCCCCCCCACTTTCTCTTCTAGGAAATGGGCATTACTTCGTTTTCTAACTGTCGGAGACTGTTAGATCCCATATGTATCCAAAAGATGCTCCTGAAGAGACTTTTAATGGCTGCTAGCTTCTAGACAAGACAAAGTGGTACTTCCCCATCTGACACTGCACCTTTTTCACAAACAAGACTCAATTCCTTCTAAAGCCCCTAAAAGCATAACCCCTTTTCTGCCAAAATACTCACCCTCACAGCAGCTCCCAGGGTGCAGGATGCTGAGCAGAGGTTAGCTAGGATGGCATAAAGATCTTCCTATCCATCACCACAGGAAAGCATGAGTAGGATTTTGCTAAATGGGTCAGGATAAGAGTTGATGTTTGGTGACCAGCATAAAGCATGGCCTCCTGCAGCAGCTGGGCTCCATCCCAGAATTTCTGTCCTCTCCCCTCACACATTTCTCAGGCTAGTCACAGTGACCTCATTTCTGTACAGCTAGCTAGCTTTTCTCTCTCTCTCTCTCTCTCTCTCTCTCTCTCTCTCTCTCTCTCTCTCTCTCTCTCCCTCCTTTCTTCCTTCCTTCCTCCCTCCCTCCCTCCCTCCCTCCCTCTCTCTCTCTCTCTCTCTCTCTTTCTTTCTTTCTTTCTTTCTTTCTTTCTTTCTTTCTTGGACTTACCATGTAGACTAGGCTGGTCTTGAATCCACAGAGATCCACCTGCCTCTGCCTCCCAAGTACTGTAATTAAAGGCATGTGCCATCACACCTGGTCCCTCTATATGGCTTTTGAAACCTAAGTGCACAGAGCTCCATTAGTCCCCAAGACCCCTTAGGTCATCTGTGAGATCTAACTATTTCCAAAAATGCTCTATCTTTATTTTCCTTCCTCATGAATGCATGTGAAGCCCATAGACGGTAAACAGAGCAAAGGCACCTTGGGTGAGACAACCATTAATGAAATCTGCCATGCTATTGTTAGATCCTTAAAGCAAGGACCCCCATATCTTGTCCTAGGAAAGGCGACACCCAAAATCACTCACAAGAAGTGGTCTTGATGCAAATTGCAAGAGGATTTTTATTCCAAGCGCGCCGGGGCCCACAGTCATACACCATGCAGAGGTAGAGGACTGCAGACCTCTAGTGCAGGATCGGGACAGCTTTTATAAGGTTCACAAGGCCCATGAATTCCAAACCAATCATGGCAAAGCCTGCGAATCACAAACCAATTGTTTTAAATTATCTAAGCCTGAGCTTTCTTGGCCAATCATTGTAAACCATATAAGCCCATGCTCCAGGGACCAATCATGTTAAACTATCTAAGCCTGCGCTCTGTGGACCAATCAGTTCCCTATAGTCTCAGAGGTCTGTATTTGTGCGGTCTCCTGGGTGGGGGTGACAGTAGCAGTCAGGATAAGTCATTAGGGCTGGGGGGTTTCTATGGTGCAAGCAGTTTGCAGAAGCCAGATAAGTGGTTAAGTCAGCTTGTTAACTTACTAGGCCTGGCTTGCCTAGGGCCTGTCCTACACCCTTTTACCCAGTTTCACACCGCAGGCTCTGGAACAGCAAGGGGGTGTGGCCTTATATCTGCTTACTGGAAGAGAGCAGGGTCTGGAATTTGAGGTATTTAGGGGTTCTTAAGTGTGGGGGTTAAGGCTCCTTTAGCTTGGAGTCCTTGGAGGGGTTAGGCTACATTTTTTATCTTTTCTCTATAAAGTGAGGCCTTCCTATCCAGTTCTGTTCTTCTATCCCCCCCCCGGGGGGGGGGATCCATTTTTATAGAAATGTGTTATCGGTGCTGACATTATAGCTTGGTACTTTATGTTAAAGAAGTTGCACATGTCAGTTTAATGTTTTAAATTGTTAATTACCAATACAACAAATAAATGAACAGCATCTCAACAGGTACAGTCCAGTTAGACAAAAATAAACAAACAAAAAACCCTCTGCAACCTTTGGGAACATTGACTAAAACAAGATCCTTGATGCTTGAGGGTGGGATGTGGCAGACCCCTTCTCTTTAGAAGAATTTAGTGAGAGCCACAGAGAGCATGGCCTGTGCTCCTGTGGAAAACAGTGACTGAAGGAATGATCAGCTGAACTGAAAAGACCCAATCACTACCTTCTGCAACTAGTCTCACTCTTCGGGCTCTTTAGGTTCAAGGCCTGTCACAAGGTCATTGTCATCCTCAGGACAGCAGCCTGCATCCCCTCTCTACCACAGCCCTTTCTGGTCTCACTTTCTTCCCCCTTCTCTTTGTACTAACATTCTGCCTTTAGGAAATGCTTTTGTCTTGATTATTCGATGAACTGACTGTGAATCTACTCAATTTTTTTTTTTTTTTTTTGTCATTGGAGTGAGAAAGTATGAATGAGTCAGTCCATCAACTAAAAGGTCTCTAATTTAAAGTTTGCAAAAGTGACACCCCTAGGGATAAAGAGGATGGTTTGGGTCACACTGCATGCATTGTCCAAGATGGGTCTGGATGAAGCTGATTCTGGTTGTTTACAACCCCATGGTCTCAGACAGATCCATTTAGGCCTGTCTCCACCCTCCATGCTGTTTGCAACACCTCCAGATTTAGTTTCACTCTGAATTTCATTACTGTCCCATTTGTCTCCTCTTCCTGAGCTCCAAGGCAGGTGGGAAGCAGGAGGAGGCCTAGTGATAACCAGGACACCCCAGTGCCTGATTCCAGGCAAAGAGGACATGAAAAGGAAAGCCCAGGGGCTCTGGGCTGAAACTGCAGATGAAGTTCCCCTCTGCCCTGATGAGGCTCACGAATAGTAACCAGGGTGTCCCAGGATGGCAGGCTCAAAGATGAGGACCCAAGGATAGATGGGGCAATGCTTGTGTGATATGTCACAGGAAGGTCAGCCTCTCGGGCAGGCAAAGAGAATGATGGAGGAGAGAAGAATGGGGTGTCCTGGCTGGAGGCCTCAGAGTTGGTCGATTTTTGTTGGAACTGGTCTGTTGGAAAGTAAACAACTGTGGAAAATGTTGATCACTCACTCACTCATTCATTCATTCACTCTACTGACCATTTACCCATGCATTCATTCATTCATTCACTCATTCATTCATTCATTCATTCATTCTGTCTTTATAGCACCATTCACTCACTCATTCACTCACTCACTCCTTCTGTCTTTTCTGCATCATTCTTGGCATGAAGGCATTCAAGAACTATAAAAAAGGGGTACCTGCTCTTCTGGAGTTTAGATGCTAATAGGAGATGTCTGAAAATGAATAAACTTAACATGTAATAAGTAATGTGCTGGATGGATATAAATGTTTCCCAGAAGAAAGACCTGTGCTGGGAGGAGTAGTCTTTCCTCATCAACCCCCATAGTTTACAGCCATTGAGGTGGCTAGCACACCTCAACTAAAGACATTGGGCCAGTGCACAGGTACAGTGTCATTTACTTCTTATTGTTCCCGGGGCCAGAGATATTTTCTCGAGGTTAGGGCAAAGGCCATGGTCAATGCTCTAAAGCAGGAACATTTCTGTGCTTCAGAGGACCTGGAAGAGGGGAGTGGCATGAGAGACTGAAGCTTAGAGTCCTGTATGGGAAGAGAACCCAAGTGGTAGAGGATCTTTGTAGAGTATTGTGTTGGTGGTGGTTCTTTGGTTGGTTTGGTTTCTTCCTTCCTTCCTTCCTTCCTTCCTTCCTTCCTTCCTTCCTTCCTTCCTTCATTCATTCATTCATTTCTTCCCCTTCCCCCTCTCTTTCTTTCATTCTTTAGTCTACATGAGGTAGTCAGTCACAGGTTTTGGCAGGCAAGTGATAGAGTACTGTGATGGGTGCCCCTGTGCTGAACACAGAAAGAAAAGAAGTCTACCAGAGGTGATCAGAGGCATGAGGAAAGGGCAGACGTGATTTGTCAACATAAATAGAGCATAAAGTGCAGGGCTGGGGTGGTGGATACTGGATCTGAAAAGACCAGGGAGAGTTAGTTTCTGAACCAAAGACTAGCTGATGCCAAGGTCTATGTGTGACCCCCCTGCTGCCAGAGTCAGAACTTTCAACCAAACGTTTTTGAACAATGTCTTCCTTCCTTCCCTTGGTGTAGATGAGCTCAGCAAGCCTTGTTCCAGGCCCAGCTCTGTGGGTGGCATCTTAATGGGGATGAGCAATTCAGCCTCCCTCTGTCAGAACTGAAGGCAGTGTCTCCAGGGTGCAGCATGCTATATTGAGCCTATCGAGGAAGCAGAGAAGGAAAGCCCTAACTGGAGAAGACTTCTAGGAAGACCGAGAGACCACATTTCCAGGGTTTAGATGGAGTGGCAGAGATTCAGTTTCTCTTCTACTGGAACCCAAGTCACTATTGCATCTAAAGGGGCTTTAGATGGGGACGAAGAGCTGAAGTGTCTCCTCTTACCTGCATGAGACACCTACTTTACTTATCTTAAAAATGGGTGCATGAGAACTGGCTCATGGATAATGTAGACTAAGTGAGATGTGTACGTGGGATCTCATTTTCACTGTCCTTGGCAAAAGAGAAAACTTTCAGGTCCTCTTGGAGAACCATGTATAACGGTAAAGGTAACTGTCCCATGGAGTTACATATGTTTCAGTCACCCCTGCTTTCCTCAGTCCCTGGGCTATGATAACTATTCCAAATGTCTTTGAGGATTGGCTACATGAATGTTGCAGGCAGCGGTTATGCACCATCCAAACCACAGCACTTTGCACTGGGGAGCCAGCAATGTCACTGTATAACAGTAGAACAAATGCCTCGGACTCTCCCAATTGCTGGCCTGTAAGATGGAAATAGTTATCTAATCTGGAGCATGTGATTAGGACTCATTCATCGTCTGCTTCCCACAGACCCCAGGGCCCTAGATGTCAGGACAAGACTGTAAACTAGGAGGCTGGGTGTGTCCCTTCCGACCCAAAGTACGTAATAGCCAACACCTGCCAGCTGCAAGTACTACAGTGGTTACCAAGGTGACCCTGCGTTACAGGCAGTGTGCGGGGCTCTCTACCAGACTGCCTAAGCCTCTGCTGTGAGTAAAAACTCTGTTTATCTGCTGGAATTCTGGAGCTGATTCATGACCCCAGCCGTAGGGAGTCCAGTAGAGCACATATGTGACCTTATGGGATTGCGTGAAGAGTAAGAATCAGAACTTGATATAAGTGCCTCGAAGTGTGTCTCCAATGACAAGCATATTCCCCATCTTCCCTCCTGCCTCTGCAGCCTCCTCCATTGGCCTCTGCCCCCGTGTGTGACACTGTCCCACTCCGGGCCACACTCCTCCAGCTTGAAACACCTCATCACTTCCCTCGCCCAGCCCAGTCTTCCTCACTCTGCTGAATTTCCTACCTGCTTTCTATGATGATGTTGCATAGCAGTATGAAGAAAGCCTTCCAGGGAGCCTCCTTGAACCCCTTCTGACAGTCTCCCACCATCGCTCTCTCGTTATGCTTAACTATGACTCTGGCTTCACCACTAGCTCCAGGATCCACACCCTGGTCTCAAGGATGCAAGCATGAGCTCCAATCTACCACAGCCTTTGTTGTCCTGGACAGGCCTGGATAGCACCTCCTTACCAGCACCATCGACACAGTCCTGTTGGATGCCGAACCTCACCTACCCTGCCCTCCGCATCAGATTTGCAGTGTGACACATGAGGAGGGGGCCAGGCACACCAGCCCAGAAACAGTTCTACCAGGCAAATCCAGCAGGTGTTACAGCTCCCAGCAGCCACTGCCCTTTGTCCTCTTATTAAGAAGTCCACTGCCACTGTATACTTCCTACACGGGTATATGTACGTCCAGATTCTAAATTGTGTTTCTCACCAAGCCCCTGGCTTAGGGGTGATGACAGGGACTGACCTGACTCCATGTCAGCACTCTGGGAGGAGTTGGTGTCTGCAGGCCCCGAAGCCCCCTCTCCAAGGCCATCGGATCCCAGCGGACAGGGTGGTATGCTTTCTGTTGAGAGAAAGAAGAGGAGGGATTAATATGTTCTATGTCCCTAATATGTTCTCTCAGACTTGTCCCCAGACCCCTTTGCAAATGAATGCCAGTTGGGACTTGGGGGGTGAATCCTAGTCCCATGGCCATGAAGTGGAGCAATTAGGGTCCTAATCCTGAGGACCTTGAATAAAGCCATTGCTTCCCATGGCTCTTGGAGAGCCCTGCCCTGTGCTGCATTTATCTGGCTATGAGTGTAATCACCTTGTCTTACAGACATAACCTGCATGCATGTTTCCTTGTAGACCCAAGCTCTCCAGGGCAGAGGCTATATTGCTAGTCTCTGCAACACACATGCCCAGTGTAAGGCTTGAAGCACAAGAGTAACTGTTTGATGGACAGAGGAGATTGACCCCTGTTCTGTGATGAGCTGGAAGGCACACAGAGTGGGGCTGATGTCACAAAGCCTTGTGACAGTGCACTCAGTGGCCTGCCAGGAGAATAAATGACACACCTTAGCTCCTTGAGCCTTAGCACTTGGCTTAGGAAATGGACTCGATTCACTGGAATGTACCAGGTAGACTACAGGGTCACTTGGGCATAGGTTTTTCCATGGATGGACTCTGCTCTGGCCATCTGTCAAGTCACATTCCCTTTCTGAGCCTCAGCTCATTAGAAAAGGGAAGACTCCGAGCGAGGCAGCATTTGAATTTCTTTCTTGTCCTAGAATTCAAAGACTATATATATATATATTTGACTCATCAGCACCACTGGGATCCTTACACAATAAATGATTGTCAAACAAGTGCAAGAAATTCCACCCCGTTAGTAGGGAAGGAGGGGCTGCAAGGTTTTAACTCATTTGCCTTGCGTGATTTCAGCAAAAGGAACTGAAATCTGAACACAGAACCTCAAAAAGTGCAGGTGCATGAAATATAACACTCTCGAACACCCTCCGCATAAAGAATTTACAGGCAAAGAGCTGGGTGTCAAGACACTTAATTTATCTGAGTTTTCTTCTCAAGCCATTGTTTGAGAAGTTCCCTGAATACATATTTGCCAAATATACCTTGGCACCCTGCTAAGAAGTCATTATTGTCTTGAATAAGGTGAGGAATTACTGGTAATTCCCATTAAAAACAAAATTCCTGTAAGTGTGAAAATTTGCCAACTCTCCCGTCTCAGATATTTCTCTACTGTAAATTCTACTTATTCTGAGGAGAGGGTAGCTAACAGGCAGGAGCATTTCCAGGCTCTGCCCAAGTGCAGGGGCTCCCATACCCTCTCATAGCCAAGCTCCACTGACCCCATAAACTGCTACAGAATATGAAAATAAATCTGGAGGAAAACTTTAAAAAAATTCTTTTAAATCAACTTAGAGGGCTCAGTCTCTAAAGCATTTGCCCAACAGCTTGAAGAACTAAGTTTGAATCTCTAGAATCTATCTGTCTGTCTCCCTTCCTCCCTCCCATCTTTGCTTGCCTGCCTGCCTGCCTACCTACCTACCTACCTACCTACCTACCTACCTACACACACACACACACACACACACACACACACACACACACACACACCAGTATGTTCTTGCTCATGGATGAACTAACTCACTATTTTGGCTCAAAGCATTAGATCCACCCGTCACTGGTCCAAAACTTGTGAACTATGAAGCCAAGTGAGTCTTTCTTTGACATTCCTTGACTTTCTCTGGTATTTTGTCACAGTGACATTAAGTTTGACAGATGCTCCAAGTGCATGGGGAGTCCTCCAGGCAATCCTCCCTGAACAGTGAGCTCATCCCTGAGCCCACCTGGAGCATCACCAGCTCTCTGGCCTGGATCCAATCTCCCAGCTTCTAATGCATCCTCCTTCAAAGGAGACAAATCCAGTAGTGTCACAGAGTAACAACACACGGGGTAATAGCACCTCTGGTTTATCTATTTATCTGTTTTTAAAGAAAACTCTTGTTGTATAGCTTAGGCTGACCTCAAATTCACGACAATCCTGACTCAGGCAGTAGGCGTTCTTGACTTTATTACACAGCACTCTGGGCATTGCTAGCTCCTCGGTGAGGATGCCATAGGGGTAAATATGAATGACATCTGACAGCATCTAGAATGAGCGAAGATACAGTTGCTTGAACATAGGGATTTTCTAGACTGAACTAATTCATGTGGGTAAACCCACCTTATCTGTGGGCAGCGCCATTCCGTGGGCTGGGGTCACAGAGTGAATACAGGGGAGAAAGCAAGCGGAACACCTGTCCTCTCTCCCTCTCCTGGCAGCAGATACGCTGTGACCAGCTGCTGTCAGGCTCCTGCCACCATACCTTCCTCTCTGTCATGGACTGTCCCTTCAAACTGTCTGCAGGACAAGCCCTTCCTTCCTGGAGATGCTTCTGTTGGGTATTAGATCATGGTTTCTACCCAGCTGAAGAAATGGGTGTGAGAAGGAAGAAAGTCCTGCAGCCATACTGGGGTGTTCACAGTTTTGGCTTCACCTTCATGACCAGAGCCCTGCATTTGTTTAACTTTTCATCTTTCTTTCCTGCAGTCTGGATGACCCTTGGCAATGGCCGCCATTCCTGGATTCCTAGCTCATTTGTCACCTTCCTTCCACATCAGCTGCCTCATTTCTGAGACCTAACCAAGCCACAGAATCCTCAGCTCTTGTGAGATTTCCTACCGCCAGCTTGCTTTGAGGAGGCCTGTAGACCTTCCAGAACACAAGCGATGCCCCAGGAAAACCATCTCATTATTGTTATCAGTCACCAACTCAAAATATTTCACCTTGTTGCTTTGCTGAGAGCTTTGGTTTCTAATCCAAGCCAATTACAGATGCCATCCTATTTCATAACCTCTTAGTATTGCCAGTGCTCCCAGCTCTCTGCCCAGAATCAGACTAGATTCAGAGTAGGGGAGCCCTCAAGGCCTAACAGGCACCGAGCCTCCAAACTAGATCTAAACCCTCTTTTGAGCACGCTGGTCTGCCCAGCCCAGGGCAGCAACAGGATGGATTCTCAGTAAAAGTTAATTCCCTTTTCTTCTTCTGTCTCTGAAAAATAAAACAAGATCATTACAATTTCAAGTCAACAGAAGAGAAGGCATACCGCATGCCTGAGTTCACTTTAGCACCGACCTCTGAAGCCTATCTCTCTAGTCTAAGCGAAGCCCATTATATCATTCCTATTATGGTAGCTGCAGTTGCTGGTGATTCAAAGTTCAGATCAGAGAGTAAACACACACAACCATACATAAATTCACAGACAGACTCTTTCTGGAATCCACAATGGCACCTTCTCCAAAGAGTATGGCAGTAACACGAGCCAATCTGTATTGTGCTGCCTAGGACAGATCTAGGTAATAGTCCTGTGCTTGCTGACGTTCCCCTCTCCCACCTGACTTTCTCTTTGCCATCAACCATGAAGACCTCCTCAGGAGCTCTATCACATTGCAGTGATAGAATGTTTTAGGGTGAAATTTTAAACGCATGGGGTCCCAGGGTGGGGATAATAAAGGCAGCAGATGGCTTTATGCAATCTCCCTATGAATTTATTTTATTATTTTATGGCCTCATTTTCTTTAATTTTGTTACATATACGTATGCGAATATATATTTTTCTAAATACATATGTGGTTCTCAGCTCTATGAATATTTAACTGAATGTCTTCATTTGTGAGGGAGTGGGAGGCTTTTATGCAGGGCCTCTGTGGGCATAGCCAGCTGTGAAAAGGAGGTTAGATCTCATCTGCCATTTTCTTGTCCGGGGATAGTAGCCAATTTTTCTATTCTATTTCCTTTCTGGTAGTTCTGACATTTATGCATGGCTGGTTCACAATGTCAGCCATGGTGCACTATGAATTGCAAGAGTTCCCATAGGTTTGCTGCCCAGATTCAACTCTGCTGCTGCTGCTGCTGCTGCTGCTGCTGGTGTGTGTGTGTGTGTGTGTGTGTGTGTGTGTGTGTGTGTGTGTGTGTAATGGCTGAGAAGAAGTGCTATTGCAGGGTCCCAATGGAAAGAGGGCCAATTATATGTCCTTCACATATAGGATATACTATAATCCCAACCCCAGGAAGAGATAGGCCTTTTTTGTCTCTAATCAAAATAGAATCATATCATCTGGGTAAAGTGGTGCCCCTAGACAGGGGGATAATGCTGGCACAGAGGCAAATAGATGTGTGTATGGGATAACATTTCCAGACATTGTCAGGAGAGAAGCTTGGACAGGTCATTCTCTGTTCCAGAATCTTCAGGGAAGCCTGGCCCCTGTCACTTTGACCAGGGACTTTTTGCCTCCATGATGGTGAATAAACAAACTCCTGTTGCTTGTCTTGTTCCTGTGTACGGTCTTGGTGCAGCAGCCTTCAGAAACTCACACGAGCATAAGCTTTAATCTTGATACCGACATGATAAGATTTAGAATCACCATGGAGACCACCTGAGAGAGCGCCTGGATTGAGTTAATTGAGGTAGAAAGACCCATTCTAAATGTGGGCAGTAGCATCCCTGGGCTCAAACCCCAGGTTACCTAAAGGGAGAACAACACCTGAGCACCATAGTTCTTCTCTTAGCCTCCAGACTGTCTACACAATGTAGCCAGATCCCTCAAATTCCCACCACTCTGCCTTTCCTGCCATGATTTGCCGGATCAGTGGTTCTCAACCTGTGGGTGGAAGTCCTTCTGGGTTTATATATCGAATATCCTGCATACCAGATATTTACACTACAATTCATAAAGGTAGCAAATTACGATGAGGAAGTAGTAGCAAGATACATACTATGTTTGGGGGGGCAACCAGAACGTGAGGAATTGTATGAAACGGTTGCAGCATTAGGAAGGTTGAGAACCACCAGATTATATGCTCTACCTGTGAGCAAAAACTAGTCCTAGTGTCCTTAAATTGTTCTTATTTGGTATTTTATCAAGGCAATATTGAAAGTCTGCAAGAGAGAAAGAAACGCACAGCTTGAAAGACTCAGACCAGAGGTGCTCACAGCATAGGACAAACCTCGAAGGATTAGTACTCCATCCTAACTCTACCTCACTTGGGCCTTTTCTCCAGTTGGGTCAGTCACCTCTTTCTTGGGTTCTGTGAGATTGTGGGAAGTCACATTGTTGTAAGTACAAGGGAATAGGTCTCAGCTAATACTGCTATTAATACTTAATAATTACCATCAAGAGCTAAAGAGATGGCTCAGTGGTTAGAGCACTGACTGCTCTTCCAGAGGTTCTGAGTTCAATTCCCAGCAACCACATGGCGGCTCGCAACCATCTGTAATGTGATCTGATATCCTCTTCTGGTATGACTGAAGACAGCAACAGTGTACTTATATATAATAAATAAATAAATTGTTAAAAAATAACTACCATTGATATTACAGTTAAGAAAAAGCTACATAAATGATTTCACCTGATACTAAATCTATCAGGATGGGGACAGAAGGCCATGGGATGCCATTGCTGCTGTCTTAGCTCCTCCCAGACAGAGACGGACGGGTCCTGCCTGGCTGCAGCTGCCTTGCACAATTCAATCCTCTCTGTTTCCTTTAATCCAGCTAACAGCCAGAATAAAATTGGAAAGGATTTTCTTCTGTGAAGTTATGCTTTTTCCCCCAATCTCAACATAAGTGTGCGCCTGGGTTCTTACAATGTTTCAAAGCAAAACAAGAAAAAGGCAGAAGTAAAGCCTTCCTCATGTTTCACGTCTCCTTGGCTACAGCAACCGAAGGCCCTTCGTTCCTTCCTCTGTTCTGTCTTTGGATTTTTCTTTTCCCTTCTAACTCTGCCCAGCAGTGAGGGCTCTCAGAGAGCTGAGGAGTGAAAAGCTCTCCCAAGGCTGAAAGGGTGGAACCTATTCTCCTTCTTGGACAAGAAGTGAAGCCCCTGATAAGGTTTACTAGCTTCCCCAACAGTCCTGAACATGGCTCTTGCCAGCATATTGTGCCTGACTAGTGGTGTCTGAGTGACTAGTTAGATCTTGTCCATCAAAAGATAAGTATTCCCTCCTCATGGCCTTCTAGCCCAGAAGTGAGCAGGCCCGCCTGCCTGATCCCTGGACTGTTTCTTAGCCATGATTCTGCAATGGATTTTCTGTGTTAGATTCCCTGTTTTCCTGCCTGGACTTGAGCTGATAAAAGTACCTAGAAAACGTGCAGGTGGCAGTGCTGCTTGGAAACTCTCAGGGTGAGAATGCGCCAGTGCTCAAAGGCCAGGGTTTGGGCTGAGCTAAGGAGTTCACTATGGGACTGGCCAGAAGGCAAGTGCCTGAAGAAATGAGCAGGAGACAGGCATGCATGGGGATGAAGAGGAAAGCATACAGTCTAGTGCTTGTGTGTGTGTGTGTGTGTGTGAGAGAGAGAGAGAGAGAGAGAGAGGGGGGGGGGGAGAGGGAGAGGAAGGGGGAGAGGAGAGAAGGAGGGAGGAGGAATGGGGAGGGAGAGAGGCAGGAGAGGGAGAGGGGGAGAGAGCAAGAGAGGAGAGGGAAGAAAAGAGGAATGAGGAGGGAAAAAAAAGGAGAGGGAGGGGAAGGGTTGGGGGAGGGGGAGAGAGTTAAATGTGACTCTTTTTGGTAAATGAACATGGGAAAAGCCAGCCATCTATCAAGCCACTGAGTGCCAGTAAGTTCCACTGTGACATGCAAACTCTTGAGGGAGGTCAGGGTGTTCTGCTTTGGTTCAGGGAAGCCTGGAGTTTAATGAAATCAGTGATAGTACAGGAAAGGCAGAACTCAGCAGAAATGGCATGACTGCTGAGAGACAGTACAGCCTTTGTTAGAAAAGAAGCATTTAAATGTATTTTTTAAAGTATGTACAAACAGACAGATACCAGCTGGAACAGAAGGGGAAAGACAAAACAAAACAACCCCCCCCAACAACAAACAAATACACAAAACCACCCAAAGGAGAAAGGAGGCACAAAAGACCAGCAAGCTCTCCACCAGAGCAGCAGGTTCACAGCAGAGGTCAGCTCCTCACCAGGAGAGCAGAGGTTCTGGGATCTTGGGACACATTTGCTTTCCACTCTACTCAAGCCTTGGTCACAGGTGGCCTTTTTATTGACTGATCCAAGTGTCTGGGACCAATGTCCTCCAGCGGAAGAGAAAGGACCACCAGGTGTGAGACATCAGGGCTGTTAATGAACCACTGCATAGTCATTTCCATGGAAACTAGCCCCAGGGAGGAAATCCAGGGCTGCCTCTTCAACACAGACTTCCTCTCAAGCTTAGCCTCCTTCCCCACCTGCTCTGTCCTCCTAGGCCCACCCAGGTGGACACCTGCTGGTTCTGTCCCAGTAAAGCTGAAAACATGGCCAAGGGGAGACCAAGAGAGGAGAGAAAGAGCTCTTCTCAAAGACAGGACAAACAAGGAGGGGAGTGTGTTTTACATATATCCCCCCTTTATGTTTTTAAAAAAACATTATTATATAATATATATTATATTTTACATGTTTAAACATGTTTAATATAACACATGTCTTACATGTTTAATGGAAAAATTTCTGAAGTTATAGATTTCAAAAGTGCCATGCAGACAGTACAGGGAATCCCCCATGCCCCGCAGTGAATTCTCCTAATACCAACCTTTTGTTACTATTCTGCATCTTTTACAGATGTGGAACTAAAACGGGAATTATTTTAACTAATATCTATAGCGTATTCAGCTTCCCAGGGTTTCTATGATGCCTCCTTTTCTTCCTGTATACCCAGACGTGATACCTAATTCAATTTAGTGCTCAGTGTCTTTTAGTTTCTCTTGGTTGGGCCTGTTCAGATGTTCTTTGACAGGTCATTGTGGGGCGCTTCCACTCTAATGGTTAATGCTGATTAGCAACTTGACGGAGTCTAGCATCACTTATGAAACAAATCTCTGGGCATGTCTAGGAGAGAGAATCTAGACAGCACTACTGAAATGGGAAGGCTCAGCTTCACTGAAACAAACTCCATGATGAATTAAAGATAAAGCACATGGACCAATGCCAGTTTTCAACATGTTCTTCTGTATATACCTCACTGTATAGATGCCACACCATAGGGAATTCGGTATTCCTGTGCCTTCCTTAGTAGAAGGAATGCCCTCCAGCTGATAGAAATGGCTCTTTCCTTAAGTTATAGTCTGTGCTGAATAGCTTGTCAATTTGACATAAGCTAAAGTCATCTGAAAGGAAGGAACCTCAGTGGGGAAAAAATGCCTCCATAAGATTGGGCTGTAGGCAAGCCTGTAGGACATTTTCTTATTGGGGGTGCCCCCAGCCCATTGTGGGTGGTGCCACCCATGTGTTTGTTATCCTAGTCCTGGTAGCCCTGGTGGTCTTTCTATAAGAAAGCAGGCTAAGCAAGCCATGGAGAGCAAGCCAATAAGCAGCATCCCCCTATGGCCTCTGTATCAGCTCCAGCCCTGTTTGAGTTCTTGGCCTTGCTGCTTTTGATCAGCTGTTATTTGGAGCTGTGATTGAAATAAACCCTTCCTTCACCCAAGTTACTTTGGTTATGGTGTTTTATTACAGCAATACTAATCCTAACTAGAATACCTTATAGCAACAAAGTAACTAATGCACCCACTATTGGACCCAGGGATGTTCTTTGAGGCTAGAAGACCAGGAAGGGTGTCTTCCTCCAACCCTTGCTGAGGCCACTGGCTAATATCCCTGACTCACAGCAGTGGTATGTATGCACTTGGTCATGGCAGCATATGACCCTGGCGTTCTTGTCCCTGAGGATGCAACCAAACCCTTACAGTCTGGCCACAACCCACATTTGCCACAGAGTCTTGAAATTTTCTCCACCTTTCTCTAGCCTTGCTAGAAAGTTCCCACATCTTTCAGACTTTCACCCTTAAGATTTTACCCTTTTCCTTCACCAAACATTTTATCCTCCTGCTGACTGCCTGGACCCCCCCATTGAGAGTCATAGGATAGCACATAACCCCTCATCTTGAGAGCAAAACTTATCCCAGTTTCTCTGTGAGAGCCACCCCAAGGTTCCAGTGCCTGGACCGCAACGGTTATTAAATATGTTTTGCCTTCCCTTCTGCAAATTTCCTGATTTTGGTCTGTAGTGTTTCCTGGAATGTTGGGAGTTGGTCTCGTGCTGCTTGAATTTTAATGCTAAAGTCTGCATTCTAAGATCTGGGTGCACAGAGAGGAGCAAATTCCCACCAATCCCAGCCTCACTTGTACAAATCTTACTCCTCAACTTAAAACCATTAGTTTAAAAAATATGGCTACAACCACTGGCTGGGTAGAATAGAAAGAGGTAGAGCTTGAGTCTGTGGGGGGCCATGGATAGGGACCACAAGGGGAAGGAGGAAGGAGAGAGGGAGGGAAGGAAGAGAGTAGGAGATGAAGAAAACAAGAAGTGTGCATAAGTCATGATGGACCAGTTTGAAATTTTTGTCCAAGACAATAGACTGCCTGAGCCGAAATAACACAGTTTTTGGGGAGCACAATTGGGGATTTAGCTGGTCTAGCATTAGAGAATTAGATTAGGGGTCATCCTCCAGTAATTGCGCAGAGCCTAATAAATAAATCATAGTTTGAGTCTCGTTCATTTGAAGCTAGATGGGGTTTAGCAGAATTCATATTATTTTACAGTGGGACATTACTTAGTGAGTAATTCTTAGTATCTGCTGAATGAATGCATGAGCTCCTGATGCATTTTCTGCATCTTTAGAATGGTCTGGCCTTGCCTGTTTCTTCTGATGGATAATGAAGTTCTGGAAAGGACAGATCCTGCTTAGCTAAAGAAGCCGATTACAAGGCCTCCAGTTAAGTCCCTTCTTGCAGATTTTCCAGAGCATGCTGGATATTGTCAGTTACTGTTCCCTTTCCTAAGCATTCATGTGGAACTGTCACTAGACATTTAATCTAGTGACTTCTAGATGGTTGAGAGATTCCTTTCCTTCTAGATATGAGTTCAGGACCCAAAACACCACTGACTTCCATGACTAGGTAGTAGGAACTTGTTAAGGCAAAACAATGGTACTTCTGACATTAGAGGGGAAGGTCTGGCCTTCGCCTGACTGGTAGGGAACAGAGCCAAGCCTTTGAGTCTAATTTTCACACTAGATACAGTGGGAAGATAACACCCCTCTTCTGTGCCAGGGGGCTGCTGTGAAGACCTAGGGATCCAAGCCCAACGGCACGTTTCATAAGGAAGCCTAACCAAAGAGGAAGGGTCTTTTTGTTCCTCATCAGCAAAGCAATCTTGTTTTCTGATCCTGTGACATTTGATTAAGGAAAACAGTGCTCAGCAGGTTGGAGAGAGGTGGAGCTCCAGCAAGATCAGGTAGAGCTCTTAACACAAGTGGCTGTACTTTTGCTTTGTTTTAGAGTGTTATTTTAGAATTTTATTGTCAGCCCTAAAAGGATTCAAATGCTCATTCATAAATTGTGTTTAGGGAAGAAAAAATTTCTAGGATGGAGAAAACCCGGAACAGCACTTGAGGCGGAGCATACAATCTTTGTTGGTTGTGCTTTAGGATACTATATGCCAGACACTGTTAAATTTCTTCATTTGGCTCTCCTTAGAACCATAGCTTGTAACATTCTTTCTTTTTTATGATAGAATTTTTATTGGATATTTTATTTATTTACATTCCAAATGTTATCCCCTTTCCAGGTTCTCCTCCGGAAACCACCTATCCCATTCTCCCTTTCCCTCTTGTATGAGGGTGGTCCCCCACCCACACACCCACTCCCAACTCCCTGCTCTGCCATTACCCTACACTGGGGTATCAAGCCTTCACAGGACCAAGGGCCTCTTCCCCCATTGACAACCTATAAGGCCATCCTCTGCTACATATTCAGCTGGAACCATGGTCTCTCTATCTGTACTCTTTGGTTGGTGGCTTAGTCCCTGGGAGCTCTTGGGGGTCTGGTTGGTTGGTATTGTTGTTTTTCCTATGGGGTTGTAAACCCTACAGCTCCTCCAGTCCTTTCTCTAACTCCTCCATTGGAGATCCCTTTTACCTAAGAGGAAAACACAGGTCTGGAAGCTAGTGGTTCGATGGCATAAAGAACAAGGAATTTGCCTTTGGAAGCACTTCGTAGCCCCTTTCAACCTGCTCAGCTCACCCAGCTTGCTGGGATAGGAGGGGTACGTGTTCCCCGAGGAGACTCACTTCCAACCGTCAGTGTAGCTTGTGCAGCACTGATGGTATATCTTAATGTGACTCAGTTTGAATGGAAATGAACTGCACTCTGAAGTTCTGTACAGCACAGGACAAAAGAAATAAGTAAAAAGGACATCGGATTGAAAATCCCATATCTGTGGGATGTAACATAGATTAAGGTTAATGCGCACTCAGCAAAGATCCAATGCAAACGGTGAGATACATAAACAAATTGGGCAGGAGGCCAATTACCCAACAAGTATGTTGAGCAAATAAACATGTGGGGAGAGTGTTCAGTTTTTCTACTAACCAAATAAATGAAAATCAAGGCCAAGCAAAATATCATTATATCTAAATTAGTCATCTTACTTTTAAATTTGAATTTAACGTCAAATGGCTGCACATTCATAGAAAAGCCACAATCTATTTGGAGGCAGCTAGTTTAAAGGCCTACTTATTGGGCACCTTCAGTATACCTGCCTTATCAAATATACTAAATGCCTGAATAGAACCCAAAGAGAGTCTAGCGAACATGATGTGTCAGGAGAGAAAGCAGGGCCAGGTTGCAAGCTGGGGTAGACTCTTCGGATGAAGAACCCTTGGCAAATGATAGATGACTCCCACCCTAAGCCCAAGCTCCAAATACAAGGCCACCATCTGCACTCAGAAAGGACACCTGGAAGGCTTTTCCCATTTCCTCTAGTTGACTGGACGAGCAGGAGGTGACAGCTGGCCCGTTGATGATCTACAAAGTCCTGGCTCTCAGCAGACACAGGAGACAGGAGTGGCTCATGTGCATCCCATATGACCCTCTCTTCATACACTGACAGACCCAGGTCCAATAGGAGTGCCAGCATCCCAGACACACAGTGTCGGCCACAGGGAGAGTCTAGAGATGGATATTTTTTTTTTTTTTTTTGAGTGAGACTCAAGGTCTTCTGTGAGTTACAGTACCTGGGAGAATAAAATTGTTGATTGGATGAAAGTCAGTCAGAAATGAGACTTGCTCAGTTGATCTGGTTGGAGGGTAGAACCTGAAGACCAGATTCCAGGAGGTTTGATAAGACCAGGGATCCAGAAATGGATAGCTTTCTGCCTTGGGTGTTCCCTCCCGTAGACTACAAGTCATTACTCTAGCTCTGTAGAAAAGGGCACTTCTTGGTTTGATTTCTGTTTTTGCAGTAGGAAACTGGTGACTCCCATAGCCAACCAAATATTGGTAGCTGCCCAAAAGTGTAGTGCTACGCAAAGCACACTGTAAGTGCACAGGGGCCTAGATGCCAAACCATCTCCCCCTGAAGAGGCTGCTAGTCAGAATGGGGCCTGTTCATTGGCTGTCCTCCACCTGAAGTCATATTTCGTGATCTGCCTCTCTTTCCAACATGGAGACTGGACTTCCCACTGAATTTTGTATCCATCTCAGCTCTATCATGATCCCTACCTCCTAGTAAATATACACCGCTGTAATTACGTCTTGGGTGAATGAAAAGTTGAAAGACTGGCTGAATGGATACAATGAAATGCTTACAAAGTTTACCTCAACTATATGATAGACAAGAGTTAAGGAAGCAGCAAAGATACCTAAGAGAGACCTGAGTAAGGGGCTAGATGACAAGAGTTAAGGAAGCAGCAAAGATACCTAAGAGAGACCTAAGGGGCTAGATGACAGCAGAGGCAGGGACTCGGGGAAGGAGGGTGTAATGGCAGTTCTTGGCGTCAGCCTGCCTACATCGGGAATTAACTAAAACCCAAGCGTCTGGGTCCACCTGTGGGGAACTGTTTACTTAATTAAATCATTTGAAGGGCCACTTTTAGTCCAGATCTTTTGAGGTGGGAAGCTCTACCTTTAATCTTGGCCATTTCTTCTGGTGATGGACTATATAAAGAACACAGAAGAAGGACATTTTTGCTCTCTGACTGCTTGTCCTTACTGTGGCTGACGAGCTCATTCCTTTGCTAGCTTTAGAGCCTACCTCTTCAGGATTCCAGCATCCCTGAATATACTGACTGAGGACCAACTGAATCATCCAACCTTTTACTGGATTGTTGGACTTCCTTTTGGTAGACAGTCATTCTTGGACTAGCTGGACGGAAGCCTGTTAACTGCTCTAATAAATTCCCTTCATGCGCGCGCGCGTGCACACACACACACACACACACACAGACACACACACACACACACACACACACACACACTTACTTTATCACCTTGACTAATACAGAAGGGTTAGAGCCACACTAGAGCATGGACTTGTCAGAACTTGTGAGTGATGGTAGGAGAGGCTGAGATTTTGTACAAGGAGGTTGTTTCCCCATTTCAGACAGTGCAGAAATGATATGCTTGGCAAGGCATAGGCCTAACTGTGCCACTTTATATTGGCAGCAGTATGACTGAAGAAAGGATGCTGTGAGCTGGGCTTTGTCAGAAAGGAACCAAGCCTGCAAACTGTGGCCAGGACATGTTCTTACCCCATTTCCAGCTTTCAGTTTCTTGACCATCAATGAGCCCAAGAGGACCAAAGCTAGGGCCGACACAAGCAAAGCAAACGGAAGTTCCTTCAGTCTTAGCTAGGCCCGAGGCCTTCTAGTAAGTAGGACTGAAGAAGCTCTGATCCTTGAACTCCTCTCCTGTGTGACATCAGCAGGGAGAGCCTGCTTCACATCTGTAATAGAACGAGTCCCAACTTAGACTACATAGTGTAGTGCAAAGAGCACATTGGATTCAGGCAGGCCTGGGTTCAGTCTAAGGCCTGAAGTTCATTAACAAGCTGGGATGAGATCCTTCTCCCCTCTTTGTCTGTTAATGAGCAATAATAGTCAGTATCCAGGGTAAATGTCAACTTAAGCAAGCTTGTACAGGCCTGGGACTCTCTCTCTCTCTCTCTTTCTCTGCTTAGATGTTCCTGCAAAGCATCTAGTTCATCATTTAAGCAATTTGGAGAAAATTGCTATAAAAATGTCTACCACGTATTTATTGGTTATTTCCTATGTGTTTGATACCCTAAATATTGAAAGAGGAGGATGAAGATGTAGGTCATGAAGAGACTCAGGTATCTCTCTAGATTAGAGGTGAAACCTTCGGTGCTGAGCGCACTCATTCCCTAGTTGCTGGGCACATGCATCATGGCTTGCTCTACTGGCTAAGTTATATTTCTACAGCAGTTTGTACCAGGCCTGCGTACTTCGACACAGTATGGTATTCAGATTGAGTGGGGGGGGGGACATGGTGGAGGCCTGCATGTGTCCCCTCCCTATGTTGCAGAGTACACCTTGCCTGGGTGTTCTCGGAGAGTCCTTTCTGCTTTCTCATTTGAAGAGTTAATGGGTTTCACCCTCTTAAGTGACACCTGCTGGAAATGTAATTGTGCACATAATTGCTGTGTGGGAATGGAGGCTTGCTTATTTCCCAAAGCTTGTGCTTCCCTTAGGAAACAGTGGGCCTGCTTCCTGCATCCCTGCTGGTGGAGCATGTGCTTGGCTTCCCTGATCTGTTCTGGGCAGCTGGCCAGGAGGACCGGCTAGGCGAGATAGCAGCACTCGCTGGGACTTGAAGATTTCTAGAGATAAGGTTGGGGAGATGGCTCACTGGGTAAAGCACTTGCTGCACAAACAGCGGGACCTGAGTGTGGGTCCCCAGCAGTCATGTAAAATCTGGATACAGCACACACATCTGTTACACTGTCGCTGGGAGCGGAGGTGGAGACAGGCTGATTCCTGGGGCTCATTAACTAGCCAGCCTAGCCAAATTGATGAGTCCCAGGTGCAGTGGGAGACGCTGGGAAATAAACTGGAGAGCAATAGAGGAAGGCGCTTGACATTGATCTCTGGCCTACACACTCACACATGTGCACACACAGGAGAAGGAATAAACACACAAGTATGTACACACAAACACACATCACATATACATTTACTTTATAGAAACAACTACCCGGTAGAAGGCTCATCGAAGTCATGGGTTTATCCTAACAAGAGAACGAACACTCTAGAAAACGTTCCCAACAATCACTCTAGCTAAACACCTAAGGCCAAAATGCCCTTCCTATAAGGGATGATGTGAAGAACGTGAAGTACAGGGAGCTGAGGAGAGTCAGAGCTTCTGCTGTGGTTCTCTCTGGTCATGTTACCTGACGTGAGGTAGGGACCTGAGGTGGTGAAGCTGGAAGCCTAGTGATCAGTGCCCATCAGTGACCAGTGGCACTGCCCATGCCTGTGACTGACTCAGCAGAGCAAAAAGTATGGAAGAGCAAAAGAAACAGAACAGAGCCCTAGGAGTGGAGGCTGGGCTTAATGGCAGCCTCTTCACAGATACAGATGCAGAAACGTGAATATAAATGAATATGCAAATGTGCAAATACATATTAGAATCGTATGTTAAATAACCTGCTTGCAGAGCTTTTGGAGATGACCTTTCCCTCTGGTCACTTACCTCCTTCCAGACTGCTCCCCATACTCTCATTTAGCTTGCAGAGATCTGTCTAAATTTCAAGATAAGAATGAAGGCTTCTTACAAGAATGAACCAGGCATAATGGCACAAACATGTAGCCCCAGCACTTAGGAGAAAGAGGCGAAAGGACCTTGAATTCAAGGGCATTATGCACTAACAGTGAGGTCCAGGCTAGCCTGGGATATAAAGGGAAACTTTGTTTTTGCCTCCCTTTCCCCCCCACCCCCAAGAAAATCCCAAACCAGAAAGAACAAAATGAATGAGATGTTTTGTCCTTTCTTCTAAAAGCTGAGCTTGATTAGTTGTTCGCATCTCTGCCTTGATCCCAATGTCTCCAGGTCCACAGGCATCTCTGTATGTCACTGAATACAGGGGTGGGAGGCTGCTGCTGTCTTTCTATGCCAAGGGGAAATCTGAGAGTGTCTGCAGTTCTCCTTGCGGGTAACTTGCCCTTGTGAAAAGGATCTTGAGATTCCTGGTATCCAGATCCCTGGTTGCTACTCTAAGAGTATGAATCAGGACTATGATATTCCAACAACCCTTCAACCACCAGATAACAAGGCAGACTCAAGGCTGTAGCAACTAACTCTCCTACAGCGTGCTCCTGGAGCTCTACAAGCAAGGGAAAAGTCACATGGGAATCATTGAAAACCTTCAACAGTTTTTTGGCGTTGTCTGCCCTCCACCATGACTGCAATCTTCACTCCGGCTGATGGCCGGCTCTTCCCTTCCTGCACACGACAGTGACGCCTCAGCGACATAGGCCACTCTTACACGGTCTCTTCCTACTTCTTGCGTCTTCAAAGTTTCTGCTTACTCTTGCTCATGCTGTGAGCTCCTCCCTGACAATTAGCACACCGGTGCCATTTTGTGTCTCCTTCACCATATCCATGTCCAACAGCAACTTGACAGTAAGACTTGGCCATTGAACTCTCATCTTATGTCTACGTTTGTGGTAGACATCACTGACCCCACATTCACCTCCATGTCCTCTGTGTTCCAAACAGTCTGGACTGGGCAGGGGAACCACAGACCCCTGCCCTCCCACCAGATAGCTCAGGATAGATGCTGTCACCTTAGGTGGATCCTGTACTCAGGACTCTTTCCTCCAGCACACTGGTAGAGATGACCACTTATCTGAACAGTGTTGAAACTTCATGGTTTAGGTTCTACAATTTAAACGTCAAAGACTTAGGACAAGACAGATTCTGTGCCATGCTGGGGGCTTCTCTGTCCTGTGGTAGCCACTCTTTGACCCTGGCATTCCTTGAAAGTGGACAAATTAAAACAAAACAAAACAAAACAAAATAGAACAAAACAAACCACAAAGAGCCAACAAATGAGATGGCTCAATAGGCAGAGACATTTGCTGCCAAGTCTGATGACCTAAGTTTGATCCCCAGGACCTACAAGGCAGAAGGAGAGAAGTGACTTCCTCATGTTTTTCTCTGGTCTCCAAATGCACACCATGGCACAAGTGCCCTCTCCCACATACATACATACATACATACATACATACATACACACATACATATACATTTATATACATATGTGCATACATAGTTAAATAAGCTAACTAACAAATAAATAACATTTTAAGTGTTTTTATTTTAAGAAAATGTGTAGGTACCCTAATATTTTCCTTTATATTCTTTTTTATTTAAACTAGCTAGAATTAAAACAACTCATGTCTCCCCCTCCCACAGACTATATATAAGCCGAAATTCTTACATCTTTGTCTTCCCTATACCCAGAAGATAACCTGGTGCCTTAAAGCCCTCCTGAGAGTGGATGTCAGTGCAGAGCCAAGCATCCCTGTCGGTGCCTCGACCCCTGCTGGGAGGGGCAGCTGCTGCTCTGCTTAGGACTCAGAAATCAGATCACCTGGCTTACTAACACTGTGGATAACATAAACGTTAATTTTGATGGGGTGGGCTGAGAGGATTTCTTATCAGAAATGTGAAGACTGTTGTACGGACAAAATTAAAATTTGTTCGTCAGCTCAGAGGCTTACTTTTTTGCTTCCTGCTTGACTGGCTCTCTGCTGTGTTCCAAATAGCTGAGGGACATCCAGATAATCAAAGCTCGTTTACCGTACATACTGTTAGCGACTCATTTCAGACCCTTCCTGTCCAGATGTACAAAGAGAATAGCAAAAGGAAATAAATTCAACACTTCCCAGCTACGCCTGCCACACTGCCACGTCTCTGCAGCTCTGAATCATCAAACCTTGCATTTCTCATTAACTGGCCCTCATATGCAGCATTTTCAATTAAGTTGGGAGCACTGCTACACTAATTATGTTATGATATTAGTCCCCGCAGATTAATATGCAGCTAACAGTTTAGGAGTGCCGTCTGGATTGGATCGTTCAACCTACTTGCGAGCAAACACTTCCTGGAATGCTGTCTCTGGCCCGGGACTAAACAGGAGTGCCTGGTTTTATCAATTGACTCGACCGATGTTCAGGATACCTCGTTGGGTGGTTCTGGGGTGTGTAGGCAAGGGTGTTTTGTAGAAGAGACTCTGTAGACCAGTCAAGATGGTGTGAGTGGGCACTGGCCAATCCTTGAGGGTCTGAACAGAGAGAAGCATGGAGCTTGAGCTGGGAGAAGCATCTTTGGCTGCTGGCCACTAATCTCTTCTGGATGGTGCGTGTTGTGGGTTCATAGGCCTTTGGGATTGATTGTGTCAACACTACTAGTTTCTCTGTGCTTGCTGGCAGCTGGTGCAACTTTTCAGCTTCCATAATTACGAGAGTAATCTCTTTATGCTGTTCTTCCTTTCACCTACTAGCCTCCTGGTTCTGATTTTCTGCACAGCCCCATCTAGCACACACCCGAAGAGTTAGGGGCTGTCTGGTGGTCCATGGGGTTCTAGCCTCTTGTCTGTGTGGCCGCCAGGACCTGATCTCACAAGTCATATGGCTGTGCTTTGTGTTTCCTCTGTAACCCACACAACCCTGTGCTCATAGGAAGTGTTCAGTTAACACTTCCCCAGCAGACCTGCCTTAAAAAGTTCCAGTGAAAAGCTATAGCAGAGTATCTTTCAATGTCTGCTTTTCATAAAAAAGAAAACAAGAGAGAGAGAAAGAAAAATATATGGCTCTGTTCCATGAAAAATACAACCAGAGAAGGGGAAGGAAATCATATTTGCTGTTGCAAGTTCTAAATCAGACACTTTCAAAACACACAGGCTCATTTCATGTAACCAAGTATAATTTGAGGGAGATGCTGTCATGCGCAGAGGTAGACAGACCCGGGCGCAGTGACTTGCACCATTGTGCTTTCCAACACACCTGGCATCAATGAATTTTGCTGTAAGGGTACACGGGAAGGAGTCGGACATCTCAGAGGATTTTAAGACATGTTTCTGTGTTCAAGATGGACAAAGGAAGCAAATGTCATTTGATAGTGCCAGTGCAATAACTTGTTGCACACATCCACTTAGTGCCTGGTACCTTGTTAAGTGCCCTGCAACCCATCTGAGCTAAGAATCATTATCCCAATTCCCAAGAATGCAGAAACTGAACCTTAGAGTTCCCAAGGAATAAAGAGAGTGGGCTAGGCTGTGAGCTAAGGTATCCTATCGACTATGACTAAGTCTCTCCAGGGCTCTCAGTTTCTCATTTGTAAATGTAAGAGTGTGTGATTAGTGTAGGGCGCATATGAGCAGTGCAAATGATGTCATGGGGCAATTTTCAAAGGCATGTCAGATACGAGGCTGTAAAGCTGTAGAAAGTCATGGTAGCTCAGTGCTCTGAGAGCAGCCACTCAGTTCCATTCCTGCCTCTGCCATGGTGGACTTTGGATGAGGCACACCCTGGACTGTCTTTGGCACAGTTTCCTCTTCTTTGGGATGGAGATGAGCGTACCGCCCATCTCATGGGGTTACTTCGAGGACTCAATGGGCCATATGGCACAGATAATCAAGAAGTAAGCACAGGGTTTTGGGATGTTCAACACTTCCCCGTCATGGATTTCATCTGAACTTTGCAAGTCACTTAAAAGTCCATGCCTTAAGACTGAGGAGTCTAAGACTTCGGAGTAGTTGTTGGTAGCATGACTGAAGTCTAATCCACCCAAGGCAGACATTCCCACGACTGCTTCCCAGACTGGATTTGTATGGGAAATCAGATTCAGAGAGATTAAGTCATGTACCCAAGGTTACAGGACTAGAAAAGGACAAACTGAAACTTGTCCCCACGCAAGCAAGAGCCAGTGCTGGGCTTCTCTCATCTGGTGTTGAGTTCTCTAAACCTGGAGCTTTTTCAAAAATAATCTATTGAAACCCTTTTCTTACCTAGTGTGTATGTGTGTGTGTGTGTGTGTGTGTGTGTATGTGTGTGTGTGTGTGTGAGAGAGAGAGAGAGAGAGAGAGAGAGAGAGAGAGAGAGAGAGAGAAACAGAGACACAGAGAGACATATATTTAATTTTATTGAAGCAAAGCAATTTGTATTTGTTTGAAACTGAACATCATCTTTCCTTTCTTTTTAGTAAACACTGAGTAAATAAATAAACAAAGAAATGAAACTGAGCGAAACCACAGTAGAGAATGCCATTTCTAGATAGAGTCTTCCAGGGTCTGCTAATTCTCCCACTGAGAGGCAAGGCTCAAGTCAACATTAGGAGAGATTTTCACTGCAAGGGTATCCATTAAATATCACAATTAAACATGGGAAGAAGTCATGCTATAAAGATGGCTTCTGGACTCATCCAAGCATCTTGAACCCATTTGGTGCTGGCCTTTATATTGCATACTCTTTCTCTTTTCTCTCTTTCCCTTTGTCTGTCTGTCTGTCTATCTGTGTCTCTCTCTTATTTTCATTAAAGATGAGAAAGTTGGCTGGGGCATATTCATAAATGTTAACTGTCCATATTTACATGGGGGCACAGTGCAGTCTCTGAGTTCAGTATATACAGAGAAATAGGAGAAAGCTAAAATTCCAATCACCAGCAAGACCCAGGGGCCCATGGTCTTCCAGCTTCACAGCTTCCCCACAGACACAGGACACAATGGTGGTGTTGATTCCATAGATTTTTTTTTTTTTTTTGAGACAAAAAGGGTTTCCATTGTTTCTACTCAGGTAAGTTGAGCAATGTGCCCTGTGAATATGGTACCTTTCTCCTTTTGAGTCTTTCTACTTTTCCTTGAGTCAAGTTACACAGTTTACATTTCTGAGACTCTCCCATCTTAAGGCCTTGAATGTGCAAGAGTCATGGAGCAAAGTCTTGATGGGTCGTTAATCACATCAGTGGCCTGCTCTCCTTTCCTATCATCTCTTCTCATGGTAGCACTGTTGCTTCCCAGCACTTGGCCAACATTAACTGGTCAAGGAAGCGCACACAGGTGATACGACGCCATGATGCTAGCCACTGGTTTGAATGGAAACCAGGATATCTCTGAGAGAGAACACTTATGTCCGAGTGGCGCCATGATGCTAGCCACTGGTTTGAATGGAAACCAGGATATCTCTGAGAGAGAACACTTATGTCCGAGTGGGTAAGATGCTTTGCTCAGGCGGTTTGGACATGAAAGGGTTTTGGAACAAAGAGTTACATTGTTCTGTCTGTGAAAATCATGGACATATGGATAGAAGAATGCTGGAAGAGGGATCCCGGGGGAGGACAGGGAAAAGGGACTGGGCTACAAAATGATGTATGCGGTAAAATTGCCCAGGGAGACGGGATTGTTCTAGGCTTCTGGCATCCTGGTTTAAGGTATACATAAGTAATCGATCACTTCACAGATGGAGGGAGTCCTGGGCATGTGGTACAAGACCACCCCTAAAACTACATGAGCTATACCAGCAGGTAGAAGAAGAAATATTTAATGATACAAAGCTGAGGCAGAGAGAGACTTAATAGTACTTAGTTCATAGGTCACTGTGGGGTTCACAGGAAATCCCAAGACCCATGTCCTGCTAACAGTCACTAGAGTGTCAGCCTGCTCATGTTAGGAGAAGAGAGCACAAGAGTATCAAGGTGTAGGGAGGTGAGAACTAAAGGCTCAACTCTATGCAGATCCAGGATTAAGATCGACTCCCACTCTACTTGGATTTGGCAAAAAATACTGGCAGTGTGTGCAGGGCCCTAGATTCATTTCTGAAAGGCAGGGATGGGACCTAGACCAGATTTCCCACTACGTGCGCCAGACATCTCTGACACAGAAAAGTGACAGGACCCATCCACAAAACAACATGGGGACAGGCAGCCCAAATGTCATTTCTGATCCTTGCATTTAAGGCCCATCTCAATTAAGATCCGTTAGAAGTCAATTTCACAGTGGCTGGTTTTTGAAGATCCCCCAAAAACGATAAGCTGGGAACAGGCTGCCAGTTCCTCCAGGAGCAGAGGGCATCCTCCACAGGCTATGCCAACATTTTATTGTATTTATTTATTTTGATTTGAATTTAATTTGGTAAATAATGTTTATTGAATATTTTTTTTCTCTCATTTCAAAAGCAATACATGTTTAGAAGCTAGAAGCAGCTGTTACATCCCAGGCCTGGCCTCAGACCAGCCATGGGTATTTGCTTTATCATAAGCAAACCTCAGACAACCTCCTAACACAGATGAGCAGAGGTTTTCAAATGCAGCGGTGGCAGGGAGGGGGGAGGGGCATCCAACAAGGTGAGAAGGAACAAAATCACACACAGCACAATCCCAGTGCTTAGAAAACCAGTGGGAGCCAGTTTCTCTTGATCATGCACTCTGTCATTTTTTTTTCTATAATTGTTTCCAGAAGCTTAGATATTTAGCTCGGAGAACTTGCATCCTGTCTTTCATACTTAATGGCCTGCAAGAAACATTTTGCCCTGCCATTAAAAGCTCGGCAAACATCATTTTTAACAGCTACAAAATACTCCATCCTCCGGGTAAGCCATAATTCACCCAACCAGTCTCCTACAGTGAAGCATTTAGTGGTTTCCAGGTTTTACTCACGGCCAAAGCCACAGTGGTTGCTAGTATGAATACAGTTTTGCCTACATTTCAGATTGTTTTCTTAGCACAGCTTCCCAGAAATAGAATTAGTAGGTCAGAGGATACAGGCTTTTTAGAGCCTCTTGAATTTCACCATCACACAGACACCCTGAGATCTCCCTCCTCCTCTAGAGTCTGAGGGCCCCTTGGTGCACTTAGCAGGCTGGTCCCAAAGGTACATTTTAAAGCTATCTTCCTGGGGTGGGAGTGGGGGGGACTATTTGTCTCGGGCCCTGAGCCAGAACTGAAAGGACACGGTTTCTGTCTCCATGGAGACACATAAAATGTGTCTTCCAGGCCCCTAGTCTCCTCTCCCCTCACCCGGCATCCCCTTTTTGATTCTGGTATCATGGCCTTATGTCTAGGGCACAGAGAAGGCTCCACATGGGCTTGTCACCTCCCACATCACAACTCCGTAGGATGCAAGGAAGGGGCAGGGTGCATGCATGCTTCTCAGGTCATTTAGCAATTTTTTCAGCCACATATCAGGTTGCAGGAATCTTTTTGTCTCCTTTCTTGAAGTACCCGTCCATGTCAGAGAGCTGTCTTCAAACGCACTCTCCATGATAGATTTTACGGGTCGGGTTCAGTTGGCCTTGGAGAAACTCTTGATTTGTGTTCTAAGGTCATCAGAGGTGCCTTGACCAGAGGGTAACGAACAACTTATACAAAACAATGAAATACTTCAAAAAGAACCTGGATGAAGATTTCTATGGCAGAATATAGCTCCAACAGGAGCTTTTTATTACAAGAAAATCTTAACACATGGCTGGTGGCTGCAGGAAGAGAGCCCCGTAACCAGGGAGGGTGAGTGCTTCCCATGCAGCAGAGGCTGTGGGAGGTGACCTTATAATTCATGACCTCATCAAAATGCTGGTGCCTAAAGAAGTTACATGCGTAACTGAAATGCATGACCCTTTGCGCCGGTGTCCAGTGGTGGTTTTAACTCCGCATGCAGGAGAGTCAGCTGGCAGTATTGTTAAACTCAGAGTCTGATTTGGTGCCTGCCTTTTCTAAGTTGTTCCAAGGCAGTGGTCAGGGACCACAGTTTGAGTGGCAGGTGATTCTCCAGCTTTAGCGAGCATTACAGATTACCCAGAGACCCCCTTCAAACACAAATGCTGGGTCTAGCCCCTGGGGCTTGTGACTTAGCAGGTCCAGGATATAAAGTCTCAGGACCTTCCAGACAATATTAGAGCTGTGTAGAGGACAATACCCTGTCCCTTGCCACAGCCGTGTGTGTGTGTGTGTGTGTGTGTGTGTGTGTGTGTGTGTGTATGTGTGTGTGTATGCCTATTAACATGGAGGCTAAATGTCAACCTCATTTGTATCTCTGCTCCCTAGTCTCCTCTCCCCTCACCCAGAGTGCATCTTGGATTCTGGTGTCACAGCCTTATGTGCAGGGCACAGAGAAGGTTCTACATTTCTTTGAGATTCATCTTGGGTTTTGTCTTTGTTTTGAGGCAGGGCCTCACATTGACCCAGAGATCACTGAATTAACTAGGCTGTCTTGCCAACTAGCTCCAAGAATCCTCCTGTCCGTCTCTCCAGCCCTCACATGAAAGTTCATGGTACGACACAATTTTCCCACAGTATCCGAGGACTCAAACTCTAGTCCACATGCTTGATGGACAATTAATTTGCCAAACGAAGCACCTCTGCAGCTTCCAAATCTTAATAAGCTCTTGGGGGTGATCGGGAGGCAGACCCTGTAAGAGAGCACGGCCTTCAGCTCTTGGCTCTGCACAGGATGCCAGACCGCCATTTTTAGGAGGTCTGGTAGTCAGCTGCCCTTGTGCTGAGACTCTGAGCCTTTGTCAGTGGCATTAGGACAGGACCTTGTATGTGGTATAGCAAATCTGCAAAGCCCCTTTAATCTCCCTGCTGAGGCAGGTGGTGGTAGAAGTCCAAAGACTGAAACCATGGAAGACTCTGGTAAAATGCTGCTTTGTAGCAAAAGCTCTATTATGTTATTGAACACCAGTTTCCTGCTTGTTAGGTCTTGAGTTTAATAAAAAATATATTATCACTCAGACCAGACTTTACAAAGTCCTTAGGGATTCTGAAATGAATCACGCTAAGCTCCCGTTATAAAACAGTCGCCTCTTTCCCTGATGTGTCCACTTCCAGAAGCCACCCTGGATTTTTCCAGGTAGAAGGTAGAAGAATTCTGAACTTCAACTTGAGCACAGAAAGCACCTCCCCCTATGCAGACGGTAGGTTCCCCTACTGCTTTTATGGTGGACTGAGTCTCAAGGCTGGTTAGAGCCAGCCATCCATTTTATACTGGTTTGTTTAACTGAGTACTCAGCCCTTTCCTTCCTTCTCACTGAGGAGGGCACCTCCTTTGCTGTAAGGACTCTGAATGGAATCATCAAGATGCACTTAGGAGCTGGCTAATGGACAGATGCCCTTCAGGCAGAATCCTGTTTGGTTTAGGTCTCTGGAGTCAGCTCCAGCATTGCCTCCCCAGGAGACTTGAGGGCAGGTGCCTTTGCTTCCGCGTGCCTCAGTTTCCTCTCTAAAATATCAGGGAGTAAGACTGGAACTGCCGTGGTGGTGGCGATGTTGGAAAGGATTAGCCAGAGGGCACATGAGAAGCGTGTGGAACTTTACCTTAGGAAGTGAAAGGAAGAAGGCGAAGGAAAAAGGTTCAAACAAGTGTACCTCATTAGGGAGGGGACAGGAGAAGGGATTAAGATATGATTGGGGCTGTTTTTTTTTTAAAGTTATTTATTCATTGTTCTGTGTGTTCAGGAGACCTGAGAGTGTAGGCATGTGCCAAACATTGCACAGGGGCAGAGGACAGCACTGAGAAGCCAGCCCTCTCCTATTCTCACGCATTCAACTCATGGCACCAGGCGTGTGTGACAAGTGCTTCTGCCATCTGAGCATCTCGCTGCCCAAGTTTGAGTCTTTTTATAGCTCCATCCCATAATCCATAGAAAAAGAAAAAAGGGGAAGAACGATGGGATAGATTTATAGAGTGCTTAGGAAATGTTTACCATTATAACAACTTTATACAATGACTTTTTTTTTTCCCTGTCTTGAAGGATTTCACATAATAGTCTAGGCTAGCCTCACAGTCTTGCCATACCTCAACAACCCCAGTGCTAGGATAAAAGGAGTGAGACATCTTTTACTGGTTTGATTTTTAAGATGAAACAGCCAGAGGACTCTATTCAGGAGCCTAGCTGAACTGTATCTACAGTGTATGGTAGGAGGTCAGGCCATAAACTGGAAAATTCTGGGGGGAAATGTGTCATTTTGTGATCTTGCAGACACCAGGCTCAGGCCTAACCTAGAGGAAAAACCAAGTAGATTTGTGTTGAATGTTGTGTTGAACACTCAACACTGAAGCAACCCAAATCCTCAACAGGAGTAGAAAGTGTGACAAAATTGCACCACATATGGGAGGCAGCCCAAGAGGAAGATGGCTGCTGAAGACCTCGGATAGCAGCCTAGGGGCTTGGTCTCCCCTTTCCGAGCACAGAAACCCACATCAGTATAGCATGTCCTGAGGACCCAGCTGGTTCATATCTGCTTTGGTTGTTTATGTTCTTTATCAATAATTCTTACACCCACACTGCAGGGTAGCCAATGCTAATTTATTCTACAGTTATAGAAAGGCCTGACTATTTTCAATGTTCCTGGCTAAGGTGTGACAGAGTCTGTTCCCAGAGGACACCTGCAGTAATGTTTACTGTCTACCCTGCTGCCAGAGTCCCCACCAGGGGCAGAGGACAGCCCATGGCCTTCAGGAGAGTCCTCTTCACCTGGCAGAATCCATTTGGGGTCTTGTAACTGTACCTATAGTCCTGTCTCAGAGATATTCTGCAAATCTTATCAAGAATTGAAAAATTAAACTCTAGCCTAATAGTCAGTGAAAAGAATGTTTTAAGCAAACACTTTTTTCTTCAAACACTATTAAAGAAAAGAAAAAAAAACACATACCTTTCTCCTGCTTCACTGGAGACCTTTGAGCTATGACGTACGCTTAACACCATTAATTGCCATGGAAACTACAGCATCTAGCATCTTCTGTGGAATATGGTCAAGACTTTTCTTTGCTCTCTCTCTCTCTCTCTCTCTCTCTCTCTCTCTCTCTCTCTCTCTCTCTCTCTCTTCTTTAAGCAAATACATTGGAACACTAGGCTGTTCCCTTCCTTTTGTGGGATGACAAGGCTCTGATTCCCCATCCCACTCCTGAGACTTTGTGTCTGCTAACCTTTCTGGGACAGCAGACACTATTTACCAGGCTTAAGTACAGGAAAGGGGAAGACTTCCTGGTATTGACCCCAATAAGAAAGCCTGGGTGGCTACCCATGCCCTTCAGTAATTATTTAATCGTCACTAGTCTTTATTCATCCTCCTTAACCCAGCAGTAACACAATGCTATGACAAATCAATAATGACAAGTGTCATCTAAGTGTTTATAACAAAATACGGCTAATCTGCTGTTTTCTCTGTGCAAAGCCTTTTCTGAGTGAACCATTTTACAGATGTGGAAACTAAGGCACAGAGAGATTGAATCCACTTTTCCACAGGCATGGAGCAGAAAGCATAATTTGAACATAGGTTCTTCTATTTCCAAAACTGGCCTGTAAATTTTCTACCAGAATTGTATCCTATTTTTAAAAGGAGTGACCCCTTTTTAGACAGTCATCAAATCCTTAACGAACTGATTCATTCATGAAATACTTTTAAGCCTCTAGTATTCGTCATCAACCCCCCATTATACAATACATCCATCTACCCAACAAACTCAGTCGGGTGGCTTCCCCATCCGCCACCAAAAAGGAATTAACCATAAAGCTCCCAAGTCACCAGAACATAACCAGGAATTCACATACATTATTTATTTGAGAAATTGACAGTTTCCTTCATTCTCTATATACAAGGTCAGTAAGCCCAAGATGGAGGACAGAGGTTTAGACTGTAGATCCCTCACTCCTTAACCAGGAGTGCTGCTCTACACACCTGTGTCCTCCAAGCTAACTTCTCACTTCTGTAATAGGGGTAACCCAGAGCTGGTTCAGAAGATGAAATCTGGGGACGTGTGTGAGGCAACTGTTCTGGTAGCTCCCCGCAGGTAGGATGCGGTAGCCAGCTCCTCTTTGTAGTGGCCATGGTTCTAGGCATCCATTACACACTCACTCACTGTACCAGTCATTTCCAGCTCCCTGTTTGTATCCTGCACCATTTTTCATTCAAGGAAATATCTAGAAAATTGGCAGAGTGGCCACATGAAGCAAACCAAGCATGGAATTAAGCAGGGCACCAGGCACAGAGAGGGCGCTGTGACATCCATTGTGCCCATTGAGGTACACGGTAGACATCTGGTGATTCTCATTCCTTTGTCCTGTGGTGGTTAGCTTAGAGATACTTGTTATGAGTGGAGCACATCCCCAACCACTGACGCCTGGCTTACTGACCCTCTGCCTCTTTCAAAGCTCTTCTGTAACTCTTGCTCTTCTAATTAAGGAGGTCTGTTTTCCTAGGAAACGTCCCTTCTATCAATCCAACATTAGATACAATTAAATTTCTTAATGACATCCGTGATGATTATGCCACACTTCTAATTGAAAATGAATAATTGAAATTCTAATTATTACAAGAGTCAATAGAAGGTAACTCAAGGCAGTAACTTGCTGGGCACAGCTGAAATTCTCAATTGCTTTTTAAATCCAGTAGGCCTGTAACTAGTCAGTTACTTAAGGAAAACACATAGTAGGTGGGCATATCTTGAGAAGAAGCTTAAAGTACAAGGCACCTACAGTGGTTTTGTTGGGGACCTGTAAGTGCTGGTCTTGTGTCTGGGATACTAAGGACTGAATTCATGGATTTTCTTTCCTATTAAGCCTTCTAAAAACATGGGACAAATGAAATAGAAAGGGGAAAAACTTAACAAAGATCATTTACATAGAGTATCAAGTATAAAAGCAGAAGAATGTACTTACTGCTAAATACAAACATGACAAGTTCACACCACCGGTGTGATTCTATACAAAAAAGTCAATGTGAAAGCTGGCCAGAAGCTAGGGCATTGGTGGCTGTAGGCAGGTAAGGAGCGTACGGTACTTCATAGACTCTGCAGAGACCCTTCCACAACGCTGACTCCAGTGAAACCCACAATGGGAAGGATGAAAACAACAACACCAACGAAACAACAACAACCAAAGAACAAGAAACACATAATCTACAAACACCCTTCCAAAAGTTACAGCTCACCTAAGCGTGTTTTGTTAGCAGGCACAACCCCCAGAGTTCATACCCTTGTAATACTAAATAATCTGATGGGTGGGAGGGGCAGCTAATGGGGAGCAAAGAGAAGCAAAAAGATAAAATTCGAATTAGAGAAAATCATCCTGTTCTTTTTTTTCTTCTTTTTTATTAGATACTCTATATTTGCATTTGAAATGTTACCCTGCTTCCATCCCCCTCCTTTTCCACTTGTCTCCTTCAGCCCTTTCTTTAGCACTTTCATTGGGGTCCCCTGTTCAGACTGATGGTTAGCTGCAAGCATGCTCTGCTGTATCTGTATGATTCTGGCAGAGCCCCTAAGGAGGCATCCATATCTGGTTCCTGCCAGTAAGTACTTTTTGGCATCAGCGATAGTGCTTGGGTTTGGTGGCTGCATATGGGGTAGATCCCTAGGTGAGGCAGTCTCTGCAAATCTTTTCTTCGATCCCTGTTCCTCTATTTGACCTTGTATTCCCTCTTGTGAGCATGATGTTCTTTTAAATATAAAAATGTAAAGGCAGGTTTGAAACATAAACAAGTGAAAGTCAAGATTTTTTTTTAAATCATCATTTAGGGTTGGAGAGATGGCTCAGCAGTTAGGAGCACTGACTGCTCTTCCAGAGGTCCTGAGTTCAATTCTCAGCAACCAAATGGTAGCTCACAATCACCTGTAATGAGATCTGATGCTTTCCTCTGGTATGTCTGAAGACAGCTACAGTGTACTCACATATATTAAATAAAAGAAATTAAATAAATAAATAAAGACTTACTGGGGAAAAACATAATGGACAACTTCACTTTAAAAAAATTGCCATTTATATTAAACTTCAGAGGTTGAATGAAAGTAAAGATTAAATACAATCAAAGCAGTAAAACTCAAAAGACAGGTCTGTGGGTCTGGTGAGGTGCCTTACCAGGTAAAGGTACCAGCACACACTCCTGCACTACAAGGCAGGGGACACATCAAATATTTAACTAGATTTATAGAAAATTTCCCACAATGCAGCATAAAGGACAGTCCAGACACAGACAAAAAAAATATGTGTGCAAATAAGGTAAAAGGTAATGGGGCAGGGTAAAGCCAGCTGGTATACAAACAGACCAATTCCATGAACCCAAGAAACCTAAGCATCGCTTCCAGACCATACTCTTATACCATAGCTGCATGTGAAGAACTAAGAAATAAAATGTACATTTGTAGAGTACAGATGTCATGCTATGGTTTGCTCTCTTTTCTCCGGCAGTAAAATCTCCATCACCCAGATGTTCCATCGGTCCAAGAGGGATAAGAGATTCCTGGGCAGGCTTGAATGTACCTTGCAGACTGCAGTTACCCTAGTCAAGCTTGGTTTAGATCAGGGAGTCCTAGGCAATGCTCTTCAATATGTATGCGAATAGACACCTATTTTAAGTGCCTGTGTTTTGAGGTGGCTTCTTACTGCAGCTGGACTTTGATGAGTGCTGACTAGCTCTGTTAACTTTATACTTCTGAGATGGACTCTGCTCACCCGATTTTATTTATTTCCTTTTATGTTTTAAGCAAACTTCACAGGTCCCAAGCAACAATGCAGTTTGCTTAAGGACACTCTCAGTAAGTTTAAGAATTAAGACTTAGACTATTATTAAATCTTGGACTTATATGATCTGTGTGTGTCGTTTCTCTCCTATCCTGCGGGTTATAGGAATCAAACTCGGGCCATTACACTTGGTAGCACGTGTCCATACCTTGGCCATCTTGGCCAACCCCTAAAGCCTGATTTTTAAAAATGTATCCGCAAACTGCATCGTAGCACACTGCGTTGTAGAATAGATGGATTAAGTTGATAACAACTCATCCATGAGACCAAAAACATCACCTGCCGCCACACAAGCTTACACTCAGGGTCTGAGCCCGTGAGGTCTGGCTCAACATATCAAGGTCCCCTGAGAGGCCCATTTCTTTTTGTAAGATGTCTGCAGCCCAAAGAGCTCGCTTAGAAAATGAATCCCCTTCATGCCAGGGGAAAGAAAACACACCGCACTGGAGTGGAAAATAATCACAGCCTGTCAGACTTCTTGGCAGCCTGCTGATCTTCATGGTCCAGCAGATGGTGTCAAGGATGTGACCCCTAGAGGTTCTCAATGGGCAGTTGACAGAGCCCTCATCTAAATGGACGACATGGAGTCCCACGGCTGATCTGTGCCTTCGTGCCTGGTACTTAGCAGCTGCCAGAGAGTGGTCTGATGGGTAGAGTTTCCTATTGGAACCAATGGTGTCCTAAATAATGCATCGCCTTGTTCTACCCAGTGTGTGAGTGACAGGCCATTCCAAGAGGTGGCAGAGGGTTGGTTCCCTGTGACAGCAGCAGGAGATAGAGTCATCTAGACCCTCCTCCTATTCTCTTTGGTTTGGCATCTCCAACTAAGCCAAAATAAATTTGTGGATGACATTAAAATGCTTGTGATTTCAATGCTGCATTTGATGTCACAAAATAATTTAAAACTTGTTTCCAGTGGAAACAGAACAAAGGAAATAAATGTATTCAGGGAAGAACAAATGCAGGAGTTCTAATAAGCATGTGAAAAGATATTTGGTTGCATTGTTAATTAAAGAAATATAAAATCAAAACAACGAAGAGATGATTTATTTTTTAATCCTTATCAGGTTGGCAAGCATTCAAAGCCATGGTAATTCCTAGGGTTTGTCTGTTGAAAATGAGCTGTCTTATCTGTGGATGATGAGGTATCCATCAGCAAAACTTTTTGCAGGCCAATTTGGCTATTCCCACAATGCTGAGTGTTTTGGTCCATGCAGTCAGTTAATAGGAGGTGAGGTGGTAGTTATAGCCAGTCTCCACCAAATACATCAGGATAGACACAGGAGGTCATTGAAGAGTTGTCTGTAAGGTACGAACTGCATTTAGAACTCAGTCTGAGATGGGCTCTAAGCGCATTCACACAGTGGAAAAGCATGGTTCATGCAGCTTAGAAGAGGGCCCAAGCTCTGGGGAGCAAGCTCCCACCAACCTCATTAAAGAAAGGCAGGAGACAAAATTACCTCTGTTGTATAAATAAAATACAAGTCTACTTTCTCTCTCTCTTTTTTGTGGAAGAAGAAGAAAAAGCTACCATCACTCCTGGAGACAGGCAACCATGGGCATGAGCCAGTTCCCATGTGCTCCATTACATCTTCAGAATGGTGTACTTTCCTAGCAGACACCCCTTCCCCTCACTGCAAAGGAGTTATATGTGAAAGGAGACTGTGTGTAATTTTCATACCTCACACACAGAGATTAAAGGTTAACAACTATTATCACATACTGTAATATGAATGCTTTGGTAGGTAGCATGTATCCTAGGGCCAAGCAGAGGATGTGAAACAGCAGCAGATGAGACAAGGACACACACACACACACACACACATGCATTCGAGCATATAAAGGCACAGAGGTGGTCGGGCAAGCTCTCCAATAAGGAGCTTCTCTATCATCTTAGTGGGAAAGGATGATCTGTAAATGAAGCAATAGGACTGTGGCAAAAGATAGGAGAAATGTAGAGACAGAGTCAACATCCTCCCAGTCCTAGAGACATTGCCTTCCAGATGACACAGATTGTGTTGGGAATTCTAGGACATTAGAAAGGGCCTAATAAAAAAGACCCACTGGTTTTAAGAAGAATCATCAGAAGTGATTACATCTTAAAGCATCTTTAAGACGTGACTACAGGTGGCAGAAAAGCTCCTGAAACCAAGACAGAGGGATGGGCAAATTACAGTCCCCTATAGTAAGGAGGGATTAAGGAGGAAAATGCTAGATGCCTGCTAATTCTACTCCTTGGGTCCTCAACATTATTTCCCTGTGGGATACAGGCAGCCTCAGGGACCCCTTCCCTATTCAGTACCCAGTAAGTGCCTGGTGTTCAGAAAGACCTGTGGGTGGGCCAAACTCTCTGAGGGAAGTAGCCAGTGGGTGGAGCCCATCTCCCATATATCCCTGCAGGACAGCTAGGTCTCCTGCAGAGTTCAGAGTCTGCTGAAAGAAGTTATTTATACATGTGAAAAGTTTCAAAGAACCTGGAAAGGCTGACCTAGTTCACTGGCTAGGGATATCTGAGCAATAAAAGTTCATTTAACTCTATCAGATCAAATGGAAAAATAAAGCTAAAATTAATTAAAAACGATGGCGTATAGCTTCTTACAAAAGCACCTTTGAAGAATTCAGCACATTTAAGAGCCACAGTTGGGAGAAGTGTGAGCTTCTAATGACCCCAGCCACTGGCACAGAGAGATAAGGTGGATAAAAGAAATCCACAGATAATCACAATTAAAAATCCTTTATTCTTTCTTCCCAATTCAGCTTCATCCTCACCACACTCGTGTGAAGCCCTATAAAGAACTGTTCGATCTTGTCTTTGGCCCCTTTTCCTGTCTGGGTGGAGAGGTTGATAAGGGAGAGAGGAGGCCAGCCTGGGAGTCATCCTTAGATTGTGTCTGGGTGTGATCCCACTGCCCTTCAGCTTTCCCTACCCTTCTGCCCTAGTAGTGTCCAGCAACACATGTGGCTTTTCCTTCGACTTCTGTTCAGGCTTAGCCAATGGGAGGCTCCATCTTTGGATGAGGAAAGTAGACCTTTAATACTACTATACCACATTGTTATCTACACAATTACTACTTAAGGACCCTGTACCTGAGTTAAAAGTTAAAAACGAAGACTTCTAACAAGTTTGTTTTGTGTGTGTGTGTTAGGCCATTTTCAGTTATCCTTGGCCACATGTAACGGGCCACACTGTCAGACATACCTAATAATAGGCTATAGGCTTTCAAGGATTTGTTCTCTCTACTTAAGGTCTTTCTCTATGGTACTGTCATGGGTAACTGCAGCTCTCTCCATGTCTGAACACACTGCCTTGCAGTAAACACTTCAGCAACCCTATTTGAATATGCTATCTGCTTCCAAACGTGCCCTTTATTGTCTCATTCAGTGGCCTTATTTTCCAGGGGAGTAGAGACCCTCAAAGAGGATAGCTGACTTGCCTAAGTTGCACACTAGACTAGACGTTGCCAGAGCTGGAACGCAAGTGAAGGCTGCCTACTGCCAGAGCTTGGCATCTGACAGCTTCATTATGTTGCTGTGAAACCAAACCAGTCAGCCAGAATTTGTAAGACCCTGCCAACTGTGAAAGAACTGCTGGGAAGTCCCCCAGATAGTTGAAAGTGTACAGAAAGTGGGTCGGTGACAATGGCCATGCCATATTTTCCAGATCCTGCCTCTTACCAACTGCCTTGCCTTTTGGATTCTAACTGTTTGGCTTCCATCCAAGGTATGGACACTGGGAGGCTGAGCCTCACAGGGGTTGCCTTAAGATTTCATGGCTGTCATTGGCCTCTAGGACACTGTGGGACTAGGTCTTGGCAGTGGGCTTGAAGCTCATGTAAGAACTGCCCCGTCCTTTCTACCCCAATCCATCCATCCATCTATCCATCCATCCCTCCAGTAAACAGTTACCAAAGGACAGGTCTGTTCAGGCATTGAGGAATAGCCAAAATATGCAAAACAAATGGGGAATCTCCTAGCTGCAGTAAGGGTGCTGTAGAAGTTGCTCTGTCTAATCTGAATCACTAACAAAGGTTTCTTGAAGAAAAGCTGCATTTTAAAGGATCCAAGGGAGTTCTCATGGCAGGGCTATAAAAGGTGTTCTAGTTAGGCTTCCTATTGCTATGATGAAACCCTATGACTGAAATTTGGGGGAAATTGTTTATTTGGCTTACACTTTCACACTGCTATTAATTATTGGAGGAAGCCAAGATTAGCTCAAATACTGTAGAAATCTGAAGGTGGGAGCTGATGCAGAGGTCATGGAGGGGTGCTGCTCACCTCACTGGTTGGTCATCATGGCTTGCTCAGTCTGCTTTGAAAAAAAAGAAGAGCCCAAGACCACTACCCTAGGGATGGTACCACCCACACTGGGCTGGGTTCTCCCTCATCATTCACTAATAAAAGAAATGCCTTACAGCCAGATCCAATGGAGGTATTTACCTAATTTAGGTGTTCTTCTTTTAGATAACCCTAGCTTATATCAAGTTGACATAAGAATAGCCAGAAGAAAAGGTGCTGAGCAAGGGGGTACAGAGATGTCAGACGTCCAGTGTTTTGAGCATGGAATTTGTCCAGATGGGTGGTGGGTTGAAAAATTATGCAAGGAACAGTCACAGTAATCCTTGGCCAGTGAACTAAAGAAAGAGGCCTCTGTTATAAAATTGACATTCATTGTCTTGAACAGTCAGTCTTGTTGCCTTCAATCTGTATGTAATGTGCCAGAGGGATGCTATGAAATTTCTTACAGCACATATTTTCTATTTAGTTTCATACTTATTCAGAAGAATGAATGATTCGGTGAACTTTCATAGATCCATTACTCAGGATTCTCTCTGTTTCTGCTAGGCTCAGGTCAAGAATGGGCTATTGATCAAAAAGCCTACAGGTACAAAATTACATTAGTGGGAAAGGACATACCAGCGGACACTGTGCAGCCTAATGAAAATCCTGGCCAGCACATACTGGTCTATTTACTTCTTCACACCTGCACCTTGGAAGGGAAAGAGATCCACAGCCAATGCAATTAAAATAAGAAGTGAGAAAGCATTCACATGTGTCTTTGACACATAGCTACCAAACAATTGATCAGTAGAGGGTTTCTAGAATGAGAGAAAATATATAAACTGCTGGAGCAGGTCATGTAGAATCTCCATCCGACCCATTATTAAGGCCATGACATGTGCTGTTCAGATGGGAACATTTCGCACTGAACTGGAGAGCAAAGAGCATCCCAACTCCACAAATGCTATCATTAAGAATCATCATGGATAATGTGGTTTTAATTAGAAGGGTTGAGATACTGGCAAATGTTCAAAAGACTTGTCATTTGAGAATCCACTGGCATCGTGGGTGCAAACAGCTTCCTCATGTGCAAAAATTCAGGCCTTCTTCCTAACAACACCTGGAAGGTGGAAGTTCACTTGATTACTGGGACAGACTGGGTGACTGGAGTTTTAGTTATTCCTCTTAAAATGGGGAGGAGAGAAAGGCATAGGTTTTGGGCTCTGGCACATGTTCAAGTAACAAATTTTAGAATTAGGTTACCAGTGACTAATGATCAGACATTGAACAGAATGTATAACCTTTCAGACTCTTTGTCTCCTCAATGTGTAAGACATAATTCTGAGTTCTATCTGAAGGAGTATTAATTAGTGTAACTTTATATCGCTACAGGTGACCTGGTATGGCTGATATCCAGAAGAATGAACTTCTTTCCCTTTCCTGTTTCTCTAAGCAGTACCACTGTAATCCAAGTCTGTGGATGCAAAGGCTGGCCCTGCAAACCAGTCTACACAACCCCATCTTTCATGACAGAAGCCCAGACAAGGCTTTATTTCAGAAAAGTCAAGTTTACAGGAGGTAAAAGTGACTTGTGAAACACTGGTCTCTAAATGTGAGGGCTTAACTGTCTACATCTCTATATTCCATCAGCCTTCTGAACCAGGGAATTTTTGCTCACCATGAATCTATTACTGGCCAAGCTTTTTAGCCAGACATACAGTCCTTGTCTGCTGACAGAATCAGGGGTTTAAGTAGACATGTTATTTCAAACAGTAAGGCTCAGACCAAACTGTGTGCCTCTTCTAAGCAAATGCTCTCCTGTCAGCTCCCCAGCTCCACAGAATGATGTGTCTGCCTAACTCAAGGTGTCACTTCTCTGGTAGGCCAATCATCTCATCTGGAAAGAAGTGAGTCCAAGATGAACAGCCTGAAAGAGTTTCAATCTTGGCTTTCCCACTAAGAAGTCATGTGGCCAGCAACATTTCTTCATTGCTTTTGAGCATTCAAAACTTGTGATGATCAATCTTAAGTAGTCCAGCAGACCAGCTACAGTGTGCTAGGCCATGTGTTTAGTGTTGGATAAGTTCACAGTTCTGGATGGAGTTGGAGGTCCTGCTTACATAGCTCCCCAAACTACCAAAGCTCACATAAAGTTACAAGATGGAAAGAATGGTATTTAAAAGTGAATGGTTATCTACTTTTCCATCTACTTACATCATTTATACATTTTTCTCACATTCTCACATAACTCAATAACAAATATACAAGCATTTAGTGTCTATTATAGACAAATCATAGGTGTTGCATAAATATCAATAAACATTCAGTAAAATATTCAAAACCACTGTGCCTTGGGAACTTACAAAACTGAAAGCCAGCCAGACTGCCTGCCATTAATTCATTCACCCAGTCATTTAGCTACCCATTAATCTGTCTACCCACCTGTTCTCTACTCATAAATCCACCCATCTGTCCATCTGTTCACCCACCTGTCCATCCATTAGTAAATCTATCCATCCATCATTCACCCATCCACCCATCCACTTGTCCATCTATTTGTAAATCCACCCATTCATCCATTTATCCACCCATTTATCTATCTTCCTTTTTTCTATCTATTCATAAATCCACTCATCCATCCATCCATCCATCCATCTATCCATCCATCCATCCACTAACTTACCCATCTGTTTAACTTTTCTGGTGTTCATCTATTTGTGAATCTACCCATTCATCCACTCATCTACATACCTACCTGTCTATCATTTGTAAATCTGCTCTCCTGTCCATTCACCTATTGAACCCCTACACCTCTATACATAAATTCACACATCTATCTATTCATTCATCTACCTGTTAAACCATCTGTTCACAATTTTAAGTCCACCCAACCCTTTATTCATTGACTAGCCCATCTGTCTATTCTTCTGCCTTTTCATTTAGTTGTAAACCCACCCATCCTTCCATGTGTGAGTGTATACATTTACCCACCTTTATACCAACAAACGGTATAGTCAATTATTCATTAAATAACCACTTTACTAGTCAAGTATTTTTTTGCTTATGTTTCTTTCTTTCTTTCTTTTTCTTTTTTGGTATAACCTTGGTTGTTCTGGAACTTAACTTTGTAGAGCAGACTGGCCTCAAACTCATAGAGATCCACCTACTTCTGCCCCCCAAGTGCTGGGGTTAGAGGTATGTACCACCATTGCACAGGAGAAAGAATTTTCAAAACAAACAACTAGAATGTTCTTTGCATTAATGTATTTGAGGTAGCCCCAACTCATGGGTCAGCATGAAACTGTTTTCAGAACAGATCCTTCTCAGACCTACTGGTTAAACAACTCTCTACAATACAAGAAGCAGGTAAGAAAGGCAGGGGGCAGGCATTACTTATTCCACAGTAGGTGGCTGGAGGGCTGTGGCTTTCTATGGAAGGTTGCATTTTTTTTCCCTATAGACTGAGCATTGTACCTTACATACAACTGTATGTTTGTTTATCATGTAAAGGTAGACACTATTGTAACAGTACAAAAAATTCATTTAATGATTTTAATCATTATGCGGTCTCATAGGTGGGACCAGTATGAAGTGACTGAAGGGCAAACCCTGGGCACGCTAAGGTGTCCCTCATCCTCCAGTGCCTCTGCATGGTATGATACCAACTGTGAGTGTTTGCTTAAATCTCACTCTGAGTGTCTCACTTACACCACAAGCTCTTCAGTAATAAGACAGCAGTAGCTCTTCAGATATATATTGTTTTTATTCCTGGGATGGTACGATGGATGCTTTTTACATATTCGTTTGAAAGGAATGAACTGAAACTAAAGAAAGCACATATCTTCAGATCACAGAATCAGAAAATCCATGACCCGTTCCATGCTTCTTTGGGCCCCAAGGCACAGTGGATGCCTTTAAGAGCCCCTACTCAACTGACCCATTAGCAAAATGCCATTTGCCTTAAGGCGTACCTCACACCTCCCCAGACTACCCCACATCACCCTTCCTGAGATCCCACCTTACACAGGCAGATAGGAGGCTCTTCTCAGGCTTCAAACCAGATCATGCCCAGACCTCCCTAGGTCACCCCTGTCCTCTTCCCAAAGCCCCTTCATCAGATGGCCTATGCAAACAGAGTTTCCTCAGCCTGGATCTTCCCTCTTCTTAGAATCACAGAAAGAAGCAATATGGAGAAAATGTCACTGCTCAGAGAGAGCAACTGAAACAATTTGCAAGCCCATGTTCAAAGGTGGATATATAACCGGATGGGAGCAATTTAACATGAGGGGCAGTATCACCGCTAGCCCTGGACTGGCAGGTGGAGGGAGAAGTCAGCTGGTGGGTTATTTCTGACTGAGACGAGCAACCCAGGCTTGGCAAGTTAGAAGCTACTCACATCATGTGCCACTGCTGAACACAGAACTGGTGGTGGGCTGCCCTAGCTTTGCCCATCCTGGGCAGGGACGACCCCCCTGAAGTACTAAGGACATAGGTCCCTGTTTCTTCTGACCAGTAGCCACTGGAGAACAGTTCTTGCTTCTCTCTCCTGGGTGTGAGGAAGAGACAGAGAAGAGGGTGCAGAAAAGAGAATGCATATGTATTATAGCTGTAGGTCACAGGGGCCTGCAGTTTTTGTTTCTGTTCTGTTTCGTTTGTTTTGCTTTGTTTTTTGTTGTTTAGTTGCTTTTCTTTGGTGGGAGTATGTACCCAGTTGAGGATGAAACCGTTTCAAACACAGCACTGATCTCAACAAAGCCAGCTGCCTCCTTCCTCTACAGCCTCTCAAATTTCTTCCTTGACCCACACACAAAAACTGGAGCTGGCCTTTGAATCTCTCAGAAGAAAGACTTATATTTCAGTGCACAGCTTCCTGCAATCCTGGCATGGATGAAAGCCAGGCCTATGCAGGGTCTACAGGCATCCAAAGAGACTGCTGGGACTCACATGTGATCAGACCCTTTATGGACCGTCTGATACTTAAAACAAACAAACAAACAAACAAACCAGAAAACAGAGTTACGAATGGAGTGTGTCTAGAGAGAGAAGCACCAGGGTAGAAAAATGTCCACAGAGTATTCTGCAGCCATGCTGGCTGACATAAAACCACACTGAGCCTGGCAGGTCTGCCTTGACTCTCCTTGACTCTCCAAACCTCTGGGCTGAGTTCTCGGCTCAGGAAACCGTGCTTACTCCCCTGCGATTCCAGGAGATCAGAGAAGAAGCTGTTGAAGCATAAAATTCAATGTCCCTTTGTCCCTCTGTGTTTCTTCATGTCCCTCTGTCCCTTTGTGCTTCTTCACACACCGTGTTCCTGACGACAGCCGTGGATCTGACAGCCCAATCTAGACTTTCCTTTGAAAATTATCTGATTCGACAACAACAAAAACCCATCTGGCTCAGGGCAGGGAGTCCCCAAGAAAGTGGACACCAGCCCTGATAATTAAATTACCATGAGCCCTGGCTAGAATTGAGAACTTTGTAAGTGTAAACTGCCCATTTCCTCTAGTACCATCTTAGCTTAGAAGATGGGTCTCTTTCCCATTGTTTTCTGCTTTTTAGACTCCAAGAAGAGATTCTTTGGAAATGAGACCTCAAAAGAGAACCTCAAAACTATTTAAACAGGAACATGGGACACAGTGAGGCAAGCTTCACTTGAAGAAGCAGATTACTGTATTGGGTAGATATGAATTATGTCTGAGGTTCAAATCCCTCCCTGCTAGGCTGGATGTGTGATCTAGATCTTGCCAAACATCTCTGAGTCTTAAGAATGGAAATGACAAGAAGAACATGAGAGGAAATGTAAGAGGAACAAATAGGGGTGATACATAGAGGTAGGTACCCAAGGATGCTGGTTAGGTTTTTGCCAGTTTCATACAAGCTAGAGTTATACAGGAAGAAGGATCCTCAGTTGAAAAAAAAAAATCCTCCATCAGATTGATTGTACGCCAGTCTATGGGGTATTTTCTTAACTGAATAACTGATTTAGGAGCACCCGGCTCATTATTGGTGATGCTACCCCTGTGAAGGTACCCTGGCCACATCCCCAATTTGCCCTGACCAACTGCCTAGAACAATAGACTTGTTGGAGAAGGAGAATGGAAGGCTAAGTTTCATATTTCACTCCCACATCCTTCCACCTAATGTCTGTCAGAAGCCTGCTGCAAGGAGGCAGGCACAGGCTTCCTTTGGGGCTTTGCTTTAGGGCTGGGGCAAGACAGTGAAAGCTGTTCACATCTTCTCCCTTACTGGAGCTTTGATCTAACCTTGTGATTCTGGACTCATCGTGTAAGCAGGGGCTTTGATGAGCTCAGATAAGGAAAGCCAAGTTCACTGCCAAATCAGAGATCACTCCTGGGCTCAGCTCATTTCTATAGATCAGAAAAACAGCAATGACAAAAAGCAAGGGGGTCTTTGTTCAGGAACCTAGGATTGAAATGAGTGTTTCTATTAGCATATAGGATGAGAATCATCACTCCACTAACAGGAATGATTTCTGTTCCTTTGTGTTTAGAGAACCATGTTGCTTGAAAGAAGGTACAAAGAGCCCATATAGAAAGTTGGTGGTCCATAAATGCCAGTGACCTTCAGTTCAGGCCCGTTTTAATACTTGTGGCAGGGCAGACTTAAGGTTGACTCTGAGTTTTTCGGAGATGAATGTTAAGCAGTAAACATGATTTGCTTGGACTGGCCTTTTGATTCCAAATGAATAAAAGTAGACCTAGCAATCCAGGGCAAGCACTGCTATCAACAAAGCCACAGAAATCTCTCTCACGGGTCCTGAGAGAATGCACCTAGTGTAATGTGGAGTTAAATGTGTCTATAATGTCATAACTGGAAAAGCAGGAACTCTTTTCCTGCTGCTGACTACATCATTAGCTTATTACTAAGTAACTGTGAAGTGAGTCTGCTGCCCATTCCTGCAGACAGTAGCCAGAAAGGATCTCTCCCACCCCAGCCACTGAAACTCTGCATCCATCTTTTGGTCTTTGTGTTTTGTCATTGGAGAAATTAGAGTGTTATTAATCAACCAATCAGTCAAATAAGGCTCATTACCATTGAAGAAGAGAAAGTATGCTTTATTTATGCAATTATAAAGCATTTAAAATACAAAGGGATTATTATTAATACTGGAGCTTGGCAATCTTCCCAGAGTGGTAAACCAACAAAGACTTTGTTCTTGAAGAGGCAACATAACCCTTACAGACTCCTGTCTTCTTGCTCCAAGCTCCTGGTATGTGGTGGAGACTCATGAATATGCAAGAACTTTCAGAGGACCCCCAGAAGTAGTGCTATTTGGAGTAAATGCCAGGGATGGGAAGTTAGGGATGACCTACTGTGTAACCCTATCCTCTCTGGGCTGTGGTTGCCCGGCTTTGAGCTTGTTTAAGAAATGTCTGATGCAGGGTTTTCAAAGACATGTGTCAACATAGAACCCACAAGGAGGCTCATTGGTAAAGTGGACCAAACCCCGAACAGAGAGTGAGTATTGTACCTGTTAGGTTATTCTTCTCTTTGAGACAAAAGGACAGGAAAAACCAATTGATTCTCCAAGGTTTCCTGCCCCAGGTGATGCTCACAACTGAAAGGTCTCAGTACACACCAAGTGACTAACTTATTTGTTGGTAGTTAATTTCTGGTGACACAGGGCCATGTCTCATTTGATATTTTTCATTGGATGCTTTAAGTGCATGGTAGGTTAAATGCAGACTGAATTGGCAAATAGATGGTTGGGTAGATGGGTAGATACATGCATGGATGAAAAGGGTGGATGGGTGCATGGGTGCATGTGTGGGTTAGTGCATGAGTGGATGGGTGGATGGTAAAACTGCTGGGCAGCTAAGTGGATGGTAGGTGAATAATGATTGGGTCATTGGGTAGAGAGGAAGATGGGTGAATAGTGAATAGGTGGGTAGATGGTAAAAAGAAAAAATGAATTGATGGATGGATGGACAGATGGCTAAGAGATGAGTGATTTGGTAAATGGGTGGCTGAGTCCACAGGTGGCTGAATGGATAGGAGAGTAGGTAGATCCCATACATTCCTAGTTCTTTAATATTATGCTGAATAACAGAGAGGTTTAGGCCCTAGGTTTGTACAGCCTGGTTCTATAACCACTGGCCATGAGAAGTGTAGAGGTTAAAGCTGATCTATGCTGTTAAGTATAAAAACACACAGTTTATTTCATAGACTGAAACTATTAACAAGAACTTAAAATTTTATTGATAAATAATTAACTGCACCTTGAAATAATATTTTGAATGTGATGTGTTACGTATTATTGAACTGATCTTATTAATTCCTTTTCCTTTTTGTGGTATGTTTACTAGACAACTTAAACTACTATAGTTTTATTAGGCAGTACAGTCCTAGACTATTTTTCTTCTGCTTCTTTTTCTCAAACATATCTCTGTTGTGTGATTATTTTTCCTATATTTTTCCCCATCAATAATCCTTATCTTCCAGTCTTCAAACAGGATGATAACACAGTACCAAAGAAGGTAAGAAAAGAATGGAGATTCAAGAGAAAACTAGACTTTTGGGGGAACTAGAAAGAGGCATCTCCCTCTGTCCTTAGAAGCAAGAATGGTCTTTGTTCTCTCCCCCAAAGGTGTTCTCTCTCCCATGACCTTCCCATGTTCTGCTTGGAAAACTTCTACGCATTGTTTAAGACCCAGATCAAATTCCCTCCCCTAATCTCTCATGTTATACTCTCACATGCCCTTTCAGATACTGAGCTCAAATGATTGCACCTCCCAAGAGTTCGAGTGATCTTTTATGATTCTTCTTGTGTTAGTGTGGTGTGACTATATATATATATAGTCACATGTATGTGGGGTTACATATGCATATGTGTGTATTTGCCTGTGGAGGCCCAAAGATGATGTCTGAAATATTCCTTGTTTACTCTTTCATGCTATCCAACGAGGCCTGATCTCTTAAATAAACACAATGCCCACAGAAGGTCTAGTGGAGCTAGTCAGCTTGCTCTGAGGATCCTGCCTCAGCCTTTAGAAGCCAGAATTACAGGTGGGCTCCTATGCCCACCTAGCATTTATGTGGGTTCTGGGGATCCAAACTCCAGCCTTCTTGCTTATACCTTAACCATGTAGCTATCTTTCCAGCTCTTTTATGACTTCTTGAATGCAGAGGTGGTCCTCTCTGCCTCCGAAGGCCTGACCGAAATCTGGTGTTATGCTTAGTGAGTATTGGATGAATGGATGCCCCCTTCTCCTTCAATGAAAACATTGTACCTATGGCTCAGTCTAGGGAAAGGGGATGAATGAAGCAGACTAATTCCTTATTGGGAATTCCCAGGTCCTGGAAAATTTCCCATGTCACAGCTGATGCTCAGGGCTCAGTGGATCCACAGAATATCTCTGCAGAAAAGGAGGTGCAAGGGGGATCCCAGCCCATTCTTCAGGTCCTTCTCTCGGCTTTTGTTCCCTCAGAGACATTCATAACAGAGTCTTTCCAACCCTCTAGTTACGCTGTGTACCAAAGCACTTAAGACATGCAATAACAGTGTGACAACTACAATTTATTGGTGCTGATAGAGATGAAGGAGGCCCTGAATTGGTCAAGGCAAGACTTTCGCTTTTCTTAGAGTCACAGCACAAGTGACCAAGGAAATTGTCAAGATTGTCAGGATCATATAGACGAAGGGACCATTGAGAGGACAGTGTACATATGTGTGCATTTGCTTGTGTAGGTTCTCAGGGCTGGAGGTTCACATAAGGTATTTCCTCTACTACTATCTACTATCCACTTTATTGTTTTATTAAAATCAGGGTCTCTCACCCAACCTGGAGCTCATCATTTCAGCTAGACCATCTCTCCGGTGAGTGTGACAATACTGAGACCCAATTGCTGATCTTCCCTCTACCACTCAATCTCTCTCATCTACTATTCCCAGCCTAAAATGGAAGCCCTATCATTGGCTCTCTTTTTATCATCCACGTGGAATAACCATTGACTCTCCAGTCCTGTGTCCCTGTCAGCTCTGTGACCTACCACATCTATCCAGACACAATACCGTATGTTTCCCTTCTCCAGAGTCTAGAGCATGATCATTGCACATCTTGAATACTGTTTTTGTCAGTCTCTAGAGGTCTCATCTTGGTAGGGTTCCTACCCTTGTTCCACCCCAGTGTTCTGTGGGTGCTTCTTCCTTTACTCCAACCCAAAGACAAGTGTCCCAATATGAGAATATGAGTGATGTCTCATTGCTCGATCCTCAGATCCAGTCTCAAGAGGTAGAAAGGTGATGAGGGAAATTCTGGGTAAGTTACAGAGAATCATGGGATCAACTTTTAGTACCAGGCATATCTGGCTTACTAGTTACTTTCTCATTGCTGCTATAAAACACGGAGAAAGTTTTAACCTTATTTCAGGAAGATCTCACTTCATCATGGTGAAGAAAGCATGGCATTAAGAGAATGAGTTAGTCCATGTCAGTGGAGGAAGATGGATGCTGGTCCCATTGTGGTGGCCTCCCAGGAAGCAAAGACCTGAACCAGAAACAGGCATAGCTTCAAGGACCAGCCCCAGCGATTAATTTTCATCATCTAGGTTTCATCTCTGAGATTCCAAAATTGCCAAAGACAGTGCAACAAGCTGGAGAAAGATGCAAGTTACACAGGAAGGCAACGGAGCAATCGGCAAGGATTGTGCTTCAGAGCCAAACCAGTCCGACTTTGGGTATCCAGTCTTCTACTTCCCATCCCATTAATGAGGACAATCATATCTGATCCCACGGTGTGGACATTGCCGTGGTATATTTCATAGTCATATACCACAGAGGAAGAAATAATGGAACCAGGCAATCTGCCATGTAAGTCCTCAGCAAAGCATAGTGATCGGAAGAGAATAAAGGTTATTCATGGAAAGTAGGCCACTATCTCCTGAGGGACAACTGTGATTCCTGCAGAATCCAAGCTCTGTCCCAGATGTAACACTTCATTACTGGAAGGTTCAGGACACCTGTATAACTCACAGATTGAACCCACTTTTGACTGTGTCGCTGTTACCTAAACCCTTTCCAGTGTCACGGAGACGGAGATCTCTGTTTGTGTCATGTCTATAAGTTATTTGGGTGACTCACAATTGGCCTTGGCATGAGGATCAAAGAAAACCTCCTCCGATCTGAACCAGCAGGCTGGAGAAGGAGAGAGGGAAGATATTCATGGTTATATGTGGATCTTAAAGGCCTGGCCTGTAAACTGTGTAGGCTTTGCAGTCTATATGAGCTTTATCTCAGCCACCCTGTTTCCATTTCAGCACAAAAGATAATATGTAACAAACAATATGGAAAAGGATAGTACTTCAATAAAACCCATTTTTATATATCTGTCTGCACACCATGGGCTGTTCCACCTGACCTCGAAGTCTACAATGTATGTTAGGGTATATCACTAAACTCTTCAAATCTTAATTCCTGAAACCTAATGCAGGAGGTATTGCCAGAGCAAGAACCAAATAAAGTGAACTAGTCAGAGCTAATGATTCATAGAGACTCTACTTATCCTGCTGCTCAAACGCACGCGTGAATTTGTATGTTCACTAAATGTGCTTGCAACCCTATACGGAGCACTGTCAGAATGTTTGCAGCATGCACAGAGAGGGGGAAAACTAAAGGCACTCTGCGTGGTCAACATGCTCTCGTGGAATTCAGCAACCGTTTGCCTCTTTGCTTAGTACCACATTTTTCATGTTCCTAATTCTGTTGCTGAGTCTCCTGAGTTAAATGCTCACAAGGTTAGTGTCTACACGCAAGGAAGTTGCTTGTTGTTACAGGACCTCCCTTCATCCCTGAGTTCAACATCCATGACTCAAAAGTAAATGTTACATCAGGTGTGTTTAAAGAGTAGCACACATACCATTATGCACTGAAGAGATTGTGCATTGAAGGTTGATGGCCAGATGATGGTTGGGGGCACGTGCAGGAACTTCCACTGACAGCAAAGGGTTGGAACTGGCTAATTCAGAGTTCATATCCACTCTGTAGAACATAGCTGCCGTGAATAATGAGAATCACCTGCATGAATATGTGGTCCAAGGTGGAAGCTGGCAATCTATTCTCAAACTCGTAGTTAATAATAGTGCTATGACAGGCTATTATTACTGGTTAGTCACAATGCTTTAATGCTATCACTAATTAAGCGTGATAGTTTTGTTCTTGCTTCTATAATTTGGCAACCGAGTTGCATTGCGGTTATTAAGTGGTTGTATCTGAAGTCAGCCAGAGAACACGTCCACTTCTTTTTTTTCCCCATGACTTTCCGTGAAGGAAAACAAAAAAAAAAAAAAAAAATAAGGCCTTCTAAAAAATGATGTCTGAGGGGCTTCTTCAGCCAGAGGCCAGAGACAAAGGATCCTCCTGATCACATCAGAGTCACAGCTGCCAGGGAGATGCATCCAATGAGGCCTTGATGCCAGGCTCTAGCTTGGGTGAGAACCAGCCTTCTGGGGGCCCTCACTTGCCTTGATGGCCTAGCAGACTCTGAAACATAGGGCCCTCACTCCCTACTGCCCTAGTTAAAATGCCAGCCTGGTATTTATTTGTTTGTTCCCAGACAGATGCCAATTATAGGGGGGTTGGGAAAAGAGACAATGGCCCAGATCTGATTGACAACGGCTGCTGAACAAGGGGCCTCTGTGGCATGTTTAATGAAAAGGCCACTGTGTTTTTATTGCATCTATTTGATTTTAGAGTGTCGTTTATAAAAACAATTCAGCCAGCAGGATTAACTACTTCTGGGCTGCCTCCTCTCCCTGCTGCTCTCACTTCCTACCAGCCTCACTTCCCCTCACACCCAGCAGGTTCCTTTCCACACCTTCCAGGGTTCTCTGGTCCACCTTCTGCCTCCAGCCTGGCCCCATAGTGTCTCTTCTTGCCCCGCCCCCTACAGGAAACGGAAAGGCTACTCCTGGCTCTGGAAGTGGTCTTTCCTCCCTAGGGTTAGGTGAGTAGGGAGGGCAGAGTTGCCTTGTTGACTGAGGGAGTGTAAGTAGGGCTCAGCACATGAACAAAAGCAGTGCAACTTCTAGAATGATTCCCCAGTGGTTCCTTTTTTCTTTTTTCTTCTATCTTTTTGCTTTTCTCTTCTTTATTTTTCTTTTTTGTCATTTTGCGACCAAAGCAACTTAGTTCCTAGTCCCATACTCCAAACACGACATTATGTGTCATGTGCATTGCACCTAAATAAATTTCTATCGTCTGTCTGTCATTCTACCTACCTTCATACATACATCTACCTACCTATTGATCTAAATACAATTCCTATACTTCCCTCCTCTTAAGTGGCTGGATATCATCTACATTGTATCAAATCTGAGTGTGACACATGGTGCAGTTTCCCTAAATTCTGCATCCTATTTCTTCTTCATTCATCTCACTGACCAGGTTTTCAGCCCGGCTCCAATATAGTCCTCAGTTCTCTCACGGCTACTCCAGCTGTTCATGATTCCTCTGCCTAAAACACCTTCCATTATATTCCCTGACATGTACCCACTAATCCTCCAAGGATTTGTCAGGTACCTCCTCCAGGAAGCTTACTGTAATTTCTCCTGTCTTGGGTGGCCTTTCTGTGTTTCTTGGCTTGCACTGTAAAGCCCAACCAACTCCCCCCCACCTTTTTTTAGAAGAAGCTCCAGGGGCTAAACTCTAATTCCAGAAAGAAACCCACAAATTCCCCCGTAAGCAAACACTCTATGGCAATCTCCCCCGCCCTTAGCAACAGCCAGTCAGGCTATAGGCAGGGTACACACAAACAACCCAAGACGTGCTGCAGAGAACAGATAACACAACCATCCTGTTTGTCGGGTGGTTTTGCTCTGAATTGATTCCTGTAGATTACACCAGAAATGGAGTTTAAAAAATATTAATTTGCTGACCCATATGAAAATTTCCCCAAGTTTGCTATACCCACAAGTACCCTGCACCCCTAAACTTGAGGCTTTCCCTTCTCCTGACCTGCCACAACAGTGATGGTGAGAGTCCTTGCTCATGAGCTCATAACAAAGACCCTTGTGTTTGTAGTTCATTGGAATTGGCTCCTCTGTGGTCTTGGGGGGTGGTGTTGCTACTTGGGTATAACAGCATTTGACATATAATAGTGGCTTTCTAAAATTGTATCCAATTAATACTTGTATTATTCTCATATTCTCATCATTAAGTTGAATGTTGTCTATATACCTTAGGTAACTAACACAAATATATATTTTTTTAATTTTCCAAAACTTCAGGCAAATATGTTGCTGACATTTCTCTTAACATCAATTATTTTTCACTCCAACACACCTGCATAAAACCATACTCACAGCCATTACCAGAGAAAAAGCTATTTAAATGGCCTACCACAGTGAAGCTCTGGCCTCAGTCAAAGTTATTTCTAAGTTCCTGTAGGAACTTAGCTTCTTCTGTGGGTTACACTGACTGTAAAGTCTGGGTCTGTGGCTTTATTGTGTGATCAAATCTTATCCTCGCCTTTTCTACTTTGAGGAGCATCTGCCTACACTCCCTTTGGTTATTTTCCTTTCTTCAGAGAAGAGAAAGTTTTGGGTTACATCCAATGTCCTTATGTAAGGCTCTAAGGCTGTAGGACAGGGATTTCTCAGCAGTGAAGGTGAGTGAGTTTATGCATGGACAGCCATATGTCTCTTGAGATGCATCCCAGAGTTAACCTGATGGTCCCACTGCACACAGGAGCCTTACAGCACCAGCAGTGAGCCTCTCCCACGAGGCAGAACTCCAGATGTTGATCCCCACATAACTTCCTACAATACACACACGATGAGGATTTCAGGAAACCCCATCATCACTAACCTTGAGTGTTCATTTCTCTGCACAGGCCCAGGAAAGCAATGCCCATTTTCAAAGGCTGATTTTCAACCTCACAAAGTACCAGATAGCCTTTCTTGAATGAGTTAGTCCCCCAAAGGCCCTCTGAGGTTATCTGCCCAGTTCACAGACAGTGAAGGGACTCATGGAATGGATTTACTTAAAAAATTTTAAGGGGCCCTGACCCCACTACCAGTCACAGTGGGTATTCCCTATGTGGGCCCACAGCAGTGACCCCACATCCTGTACTTGAAGTTAAAAGAACTAGCCCCAAAGACTCCAGAGGCCCACCACCTAAGCAGGATGTATTTTGGCCATCAGCGCAACCCCCACAGCTGCAGACCTGCAGACATCACTGACATGAATACAGCTGATGATACTGTCTATACGGAAGCTGCCACTGGAAACCTAAGTCAGTGCAATCTACAAATACCCTTAGATACATCACCTCTGGATGGGGCAGTCTTTTACTTTGAGAGCCATCTCATAGAACGGACAGAGACACTTTCTAGTAAAGTGAGAGAAACAAGAAGCATAAAAAGCCAATCCTCAGCCTGATGACTTTCTAGCGACAGACCCCAATGAAAATCATAGGAAGGAACTAGCTGGCAGTCAGGGGTGGAGTGTAGAGATTAGAAAGGCTATAAAACGTGAGTTCAGATTGTACCTTAATAGCGGCATGCTGTGAGCGCGCTGGTGTGTACATAGCCCAACAGAAACACTGGGAACATCATCCCTGTATCTGAGCCATACACTTGAACTGAAAAATCTTTACCTTTAGAGCTACTTTGGAGAGTAAATGAGTTTAAAAGAAATGTACCAGAATCACATACTTTCTAATCCCAATCTCCCTAATTTATATTTCCAAGGACTCAGCCCTTGAGACACTTCCCATGCCCAGATGGATTAACTCTCAGTACACTGTGAGCCACAAAGGTGGGCCATGTAAAGTAATGCTGGTAAATTCTACAAGAGAAAAATATGTTAGTTTAAATAAGATGGCTTTAATTTCATTTATAAACGTGGATTATTTAAATGATATGGTAAAAATATATGAGTAAAGAGAAAATTAATGTGATACTTGACAATTTTCTGCATGTGGTTTCTTAAACCCTTCCCCTAACCTTAGATTATCCAAGTGGCTACATTTTCATTGTCTTCTCACATGCTGATTCTCCATACAAGATCCTCACCACCCCAACTCACTCAGCTGCCCAAATGTTCAGATCATACGGTCCTTCCTCCTAGAAGTTTCTCCTGGGTCCAGGACCTCTCTCACATATGCCTGTAACATTTTACAGCTCTTAAAAACACACATTAAATGAATTGCTATTGTCTAGATTTCTTCAGCTTTGACTATATCTTGTTTATAGGTGAAGCTTGAATGTCTAGATTGTGTTTCGTACACAGCAGATAACAGTCAATGGAGATGTTTTTACTAATTAAAATGAAGATGCCTTCAGGTCTTGCACATACATCTGCTCAGGGTTGGCTTTTAAAAAGTGATGAGAAACAAGCTGTCCCCTCCCAAAACACACATCTACCCACAAGAGCAGGAATCACTGAGGCATTAGTCCAATTCCACCCCCTAATAAATCTGTATGCAGCCAAGTGCCTTAACTTGTTAGAAACTTGGTTTACCATCTAATGAGCGAGATTCTCTATCCTCGCCAGTCACAATGGTCCCAGAGATTGAACAATGAGTGATGTAATGTGGTCCAGAATAGGACCTGCTCCACCATGAGCTCTAAACATCAATTTCATGAAGTTGAAGTGTCATCATTTACAACTTCCTGAACCATAAGGTAGCATCTGTATTTTATGAGCAGAAAATTCCTACAAGGCCATCTAAGCTATGGCAGCCTCCAGCCATCGGAAGCCCTGCAATGTGAGAGCATTAAAGTATATGGAAACCAGTAAATTACTGCTCTCAAAATCAAAGACATCTGGTAAAAACACATTCTCCACCCACTCGTGCTTCACCCTGGAGTGTTCCTGGGCAGCACTCTGTAGTAAAGGTGTCCGACTTGGGTCTGGGTCACAGTACATGGAGTCCGGGGGTTTAGGCTTCATAGATGTTCCAGAAACTGGTGGCTATTTACTGGGTCCCCACTATGGAACTGGCTATCCTTTTTTAAAAATACTTTAAATATTTATCAAAAGAAAATTCCTGTTCATCATTTTCTCTGTTTAAGAAAGGATCTGTCTACATCGTTCGAAAGTCGCACTGTAGACCAGCCTGATCCGCATCTCCTGATCTGCCTCCCCACGTCCTCCTGAACAGTCCTCATTTTTTGAGAGAAGGAAATAGCCAGGCTGAGGCTGAACTTCCCTATCAAGCATGTGACAGAGCCTGCATAGAGTCTGGAGCCATGAGTCTGTCCAGCAGGGACCTTATCCCCACAGGTTGGCTCCCAAAGTTCATCAGGAATATCCCCTTAATGCACCACACAGGCCCCAAACTTCTCAAACATGTTGAGAACCAAATTGCCAGACATGAATTCATTGGATTTAATGTCAGCAATAAACATTAACTAGTAGATTAGAGAGATCCCTGCAAAGACATGAGGTGGTGTAGAGCCTTGTTCTCTTCAGGGTGAGGATTCACAGAGCTCTGGGAAATCCAAATCGCCAGATAAGAGCCCACCAGTGCCAGCAAACCAAGAACTCCAGCAGAAGGGTGTCAAGTATCAGGTGGGCTACAGGGTTGAGATGGCCAAGTTGGCAACTGCAGGCAGAGATAGAGAGTAACCTTAGGTACTAAACCTTTAAGGAGGTCAAAGGTGAATATTAGATAGGCATTAGGGATTTAGGACAATTGTCAGGAGGGTTCCTCTGCTTAGATATGGGAGCATGTTTGCCTCCAAGTTTCATGAGGAGCTTCTGTAAGTGTTGCTAAGCTTGAAATTTATTCTCAGATTTATTGAGGCCCACAGGAAAAACTCTAGTCCTGTATTACTGAAGATTTGCTCTTCAGTTTGGTTGTCATAAAAAGGTCAATATCTTCCCAAAGAGTCAGGTTAATAGGGGTCCAGATTCACTCCTTATAAAGTACTTACATCATGGGAGTTTCTGGTCTCCTTTTGTTTGAAGTAGCTCCTTCTATCTCTGTTTATGTTTTGTCCAATGAAATCAAATAGGTAAGCAAGGAGCCTAGCTAACTGAGCAGAGAGTGTAGGGCTTCCATGGCTACCCCTCCTCTGTGGAGACCCCAGCTCTGATCAGCAGGGATGTCAAACAGATGTATTCACATTTCTGTCTATGATGGTGGGTGCTTCTGCTGAAAATTTCGTGTGTGTGTGTGTGTGTATGGGGAGGGCAGGTTACATACAAAACCATGGCAATCATTATAGCAGAAAGATGGCCGGCTTGGCAAACAGTGGAAGTACAGTACTTCTCAAACAGCCAAGTAGAGTCAGGGAAGAAGGATCAGTGGCTGAAGGTCTAAGTCCAGTTTGATCTCCAGGACACGGTAGGAAGTGAGAACCAACTTTACAAAACTGCTCTGGCCTTAAGGTGCATGCCATGTTAAGCATGTGAACACACACAGATGCACACACAGGCACACACACACACACACACACACACACACACACATTGGGAGAAAGAAGGAGAGAAGGAGGGAGGGAGGGAGGGAGAGAGTGAGGGAGAGGGAGAGGGAGAGAGACAGAGAGACAGACAGAGAGAGAGAGAGAGAGAGGGAGGGAGAGAGAGAGTGAGGGAGAGGGAGAGGGAGAGGGAGAGGAAGAGGAAGAGAGACAGAGAGACAGACAGACAGAGAGAGAGAGAGAGAGAGAGAGAGAGAGAGAGAGAGAGAGAGAGAGAGAGAGAGAGAACATCAACCCTTTGCTCTTACATTGGACTGGGCATTCTCAGCAACCAGCAGATGATTCTAAGTATCCTGGAGGATGTGCCTAGGTTATAGGCAAATACCGTGCCGTTCTAAATGAGGCATTCGAGTATTCTTAGCCCTTGTTACCTATGGCTTGCCTTCCTGAAACTGATTTTCCACAGATGCCAAAGGTCAACCGTATGTCCATCTTAGCTCAGCTGTGAATTGTCATTCCCCATGGTATGCCTTTGGGTTCCAATTTTGAATTCATCATTCAGTTCCCATGAGACACCAACTGAGACCCTTTCCTCTGGCCTCAGTTTCCTGGCTTTCACACTGCATTTTGTGGAATCCAGGCCTCTTCTTCACTTTATCTGGAACACCTCTGTTTTTCTGTTTTGTATCTCACAGGTCTCTATAAAATTCTCTTTGAAGAAGGGTGATGGAGGTCAGTAAGTTTGAAATCCCCTAACTGAACAATCTGCTGTGTTCCTCCCTCCCTGACATTCTGTGATTCTCAAAATCACCAACTCCTAATCTATCTGCAGGAAGAAACAGCTCCCAGAGAAATCTCCAGGGGCCAGGCATGTGTGAATAGTTTATTTGTGTGTGTGTTGTGTTTTCAATTCTCCAAAGTCTAAGTGTGTGTGTGTGTGTGTGCACGTGAGCGTGCCTCTGCTTCTCAGATACAAACCACGTGCAAACATTTTACCTGGAAACATCAGCTGCTCCCAGAGTTATTTATTTATGTGCCAAAAAATGCCTTCAGGCTGAGAGGGATGAGCCTGCGTCCATGCTAGCTCAGCCGTGTGCTCCGAAGTCTGCAGGGGCACAACATTGTGCCCACAGACTGCAAACAAGCAAACCAACAGAGAGAACAGTGCTCCAAAATGAGAAAGGAAGAGAGAAAGCCTGCTCCAGGAACTGAAACAGCCAGAGCCACAGAGCAGAAAGTACGTGCAGAAGGCTCCTGAAAGTCTCTACCCTCTCATGGGGGCAACTTGCCCACCCAGGCCCATCCCACAGCTGCAGCTTCAGACATGGCTGAAGGGCAGAGAGTAGATTATCCTGGCTGATGGCTTATCCTTGCCGTCCCGTGAAGACAGACCTGAGCTTGTCTAAGACTCCAGAAAGGGGAGTGAAGGAGGAGAACACGAGACCGTGGAAAAAGCCATAAGTCATGTCCATGTTTCTTGGGATCGCATAGGTTTTATTGGAGGAGGGACAGGGTGGAGAACACATGCTGTTCTGATTATACTCTTATTATACCAACTAAAGCTCAGCAGAGAAATAGTCTGTGAGGCAGAGAGACCTGGTAAGCCATGGGAGAGCGCTCTGTCCTCCTCTCCTAACACCGTCTACCCCTTAGGAGATCGCTCAGCTGGCAGAGTAGAACCCAGAGAAGACTTCAGGCCGCAGGCCACTCTTCAGTCTTGAAGTCTCTTCAGGAGTTAAGGACAAGGATGCTGGCGAGCACCTGTGGATGTGGGACTTGCAAGGAAATATCAAAGACTCTGTGTATGGGTGTTCAGGGTTTCTCCTATACTGTAGAGTAATTTGGACTCCAAACACCTCCATCCTGTCTTCCACGGGCATCACTCGATACAGGACTACTTGTGTTTAGCAGAAGTGAATCTTTTTGTTTAGTTCATATAGAAGGGCTAGAAGCACCTTGGGGAAGCAAATTGCTTTCAGATAGCACTAAGCAAGCAGAGGAAGGAGCAGGCAACCCGTGAGGGGGGATTGTAAAAGACTTCTGCAAAAGTTCCATGTCTCTATTCTGACCTAGGTCCACTGCCCTGTGGCATGTCCATGGAAGCATCTGCTGGAGAAAACCAGGAGCATTCTCGGTTGGGTACCAACTCTAACCAGCAGGCCACAGAGCCCACTCCTCTGCCTTCCCATTAGCCACATTCAGTATTGAAGTCTGGGTTCTTCCAACGCTTCTTCCATTACCTTATTTTGTTCCACTATGGGGCTACCCCCAACCATGTGCCTCATTCCCAGCAGCCAGGGTTTGTATTGCTTGCCTACTTCCTGGAGAGGAAAGAAGGAAGGCCTTGTCCAGCTACTCTGCCTGCCTCTTGTAAATAACACTCTTTTAATGCATCCAAAAGGACTGAAGACAAAGATTCTAAATATAGACCCAAAGCCATCCACATGCCCCGCTGATATTAGCCCTTTTGTGGAATCCGCTGACAGCATTTCCCTGCTTTTGGCTGTGCTGGTGGGAATCCTTCTACTTCTAGGAGGGCTCACAGGCTGGGCCTGCAAGACTAAGGAACACACAGAGCCAGCTCCCGCCAGAATTTCCCCACTCAGACTGTGCCAGGTGATTTATGGAGCTGGTTTTTCAGACAGGAAATTTATGATTCTGTGGACTGGGAGGCCTGGGGATGGGGTAGAGGGGAGGGGTGGGAATGGGTGGCTCTAGTTAATTGAATTTGTCAGCTTCCAGATGGAGGGGACACTAACATTTGTTGATAATTTTCTCTGAGCCAGATCTGATAGTATCAATTTTCACACACATGGTCTCACTGTAGTTTTCCAGCAGGACTCTGGGAGGAGAAGGTTGTTGTTCTATTTTACAGATGAGGTTATTGAGGCTTACAGAAGTGAAGCCATGGGGCCAATTTGCCCTATGAAAAATGACTCATCAAGGCCAAGATTAGATTTGAACCCAGGGCTTTGAGATTCTATTATGCCATCATGATGAAATTCTTCACGCTATCAGATCTATCTGTCCCGGTCCTGGGAGGATGTCTTTGGATGATGGTGTGAATGTGCTACAATGCTGTGCATAATTATGCTCACAAAAGCGAAGTTCTGACTTTGGATGCCTAGTTTGAACTCTAGGTTGCCTGCTGCCAGGCCAGTCGGGGTGATCAGTTGAACTCATTTGTGCCTGAACTGTGATTCACAAAAAAAAAAAAAAAAAAAAAAAAAGGAAACTCAAACATCCTTATGGCCCTTACCCTCAGAGACTGTTCTTTTGTTTTCCAAGTGCTTTTTCTTCATCCTCCTCTTTCTTCCTCTTTCCCCTTTCTCCACATAGGAGAAGGGTCTGATGTATAAGTGACTCTGGCCTTGTGTTTTTGACCCTCCCTTTTTGGCCTCCTGAGTGCTGAGACTATAGGTGCACACCACCACACCTGCTGCTGTGGTTCTTTTCCATCTCAATGGCCCAGATTGGAGCACACACTGAACGGAAGGTCAGCTCAATAGCTAGAGAGCCCTGCTCACTAAGGAGGCAAAAACAAAACGGACATGGCGATGAACTCGGTCAGAGCAGTGTGGTGCAAACGAGGACCTTCTGGTGCCCCAGAGCCACTCACAACAGAGGAAAAAGCACCAGGAGAGACAGTGAGCAGAAAGCAATTCTCAAGGAAACAGCCGTACTAAATGCAGTGTGCTTCTGTCCCACCTTGATCCAACAAACACATCAGCTCGACTTAACAGGATGGTGATGTCATGTTCCAACAAAAGGTGTAAAGTCAGTGAAAACAGAAGTTCTAACTCAGCCCTACCCCCCCGCCCCTCAAAATGAGCATCTCTGGGTACAGTGACTGATGAACGTCCCATGAGCTTATTCTGGGGCAGCTGCAGAAACACACCAGGCAGGGCAGCCTGCCTCATCACCAACATCTGGATTCGAGAACGGGAACTAAACGCCAGGCCCTGCTTGCAGCTGGGAAACTGGAGGGAATTCTCAAGAGCCTTTGAGAAGGATTCCCTTCCCAGACTTCAGACATCTGAGGGGTTTTCCCATCACAGCAATCTCCAAGGAGGAACCATTCAGACTCTGGCCACTTGACGTAGTTTGCTGAAGTTGAGCTGATACTAAAATTGCGTTTCTAGAATCATCCCTGTACTATTTCTCTGAGGAAAGAAGCAGGCCCATTAGTGAGTCACTCAAGTGGCCCGTGGCAGTCTCTGGGGGATTCTTTGCATTCACAGCTCCCAAGTGGTACTGAGGATGTGTGTACATGTGTACAAGTGACAGGCAAGTGTAGCGATTCTGTCACTATCAGGAAACCACAAACAACGGGATAGTTTTCAAGGTGAGGCAGGGCTTCTACGGCTCTCAGAACCAATAGAGCCTGAAGGGAAGTCTCACGGGCACAGCCTCTGCAGCGTACCAAGGGGCGCTTGGGAGTTCAGTGATGCCGACATGTGTAATGTGCACACTTGAGACCAGACTCACAAGTACATGGAGCAGGAGGTACATATTCTGACATTGCAGATACTTGCATGACCATGAAATATCAGACAGACAGACAGACAGACAAACACACACACACACACACACACACACGACTCAGCCTTCTATGCATCTTAAAAGACTACCTGCAGCAAGGAAGGATGCTCTTCTCAAGCTAGAGGCCCAGTGTATTAGGAACTCTACAGCTGGGTACCTGTTCTGTAGTGTATCCAATCTGATGAGCTCAGAGAACTCTTCCACCGTTCAAGAGACGCCTCTTCAACATGGTTCCTAATCTATCCTTGCCAGAAGGAATTGGGACAAGTATGCCAGTCAGAATTTGAGTAAGAACCCTTGAGACACTGGCATCTTCTGAGAGGATACCAGATAGGAAGAAGTTAAGTAGGAGGCAAGAACGAAGGACAATAGAGACTCAGCGCCCGCTCAGGGTTAAGTACAGCTTCCTTCTTCCATATGGAGCAAGGTAAGCACACCTGGTCACAATTCTGAAGATGGTTAGTCAGTGAATAAATGAAGGTTTATCTCAGGTGGGCCTTATTAAATATTTCAGTCTGGAATCTGGTCTCCTTACCCCTCAGAAGGATTGAGTGAATGTCCCTTGGAATCAAAGGTACAAGGTCTACTGGATCAGCCCAGACTCTTGCATCATTTTAACATATACAGCTTCCCAATGTCTCTGGCTCACTATTCCTGCTCCACAGAACCCTCATGAGCATGCATGCATACACACACGCGTGCGCGCACACACACATGCATGTCTGGGATATCTTTTTATTTTTGCTCTCTAATTTTGAAATGCCACAGATTAATTCCAGGATATCTGGATCTCGATCTCTCTCTCTCTCTCTCTCTCTCTCTCTCTCTCTCTCTCTCTCTCTCTCTCTCTCTCTCTCTCCACCCTGTTTGGAGGTCATATCCTTCAGAACTAATGTTGAGCATTAATTCCCCAATGCCACAACCTTAAGAAGTGGAGCTTTTGGAAGGTGAGTAGGACACAAGGGATCTGTCCCCATGAGTACCCTATAATAACAGGGTTCCAGTTAGTCCTTTACATCTCTTCTCCTGCCACATGAGGACATGAGGTCATCCCCTCTGGAGGACATAGCAAAAGGACACCGTCTTGGAGGCGAAGAGTAGCCCTCAGCAGACATTAAACCTGCTGACCCCTTGATATTTCTATTACTTGAAAATCTTCCAGTCTCAAATGTTTAACCAGCCCGGATACTTCTCCTCAGGAGCTTCCTTTCTTTCTTCCCAAAGGCTCAGTTGACCAGAGGCTCCAAAGGGCCCCCTGAAGACCCTCCTTCAGCCTTCTGTAATTGTCCCCCATTAGTTAGTAGTTCCACAGGAAAGTCAGAATTCATTTATCCCAGAGCCAGGCTGGGAGAGGGCAATCCCTGAGGGCAGGGGCTGTAACTCTAGAGCCTGTCTCTAGACCTGAGGACCCCATAGCTTGACCTTTTGCCTTTGGGTTAAAAGAGAATCAGTAGATGCCAAGCATGGGAACCAGATGGTTATGGTGGTAGGGGGGTGAGAAGCTAAGGACATACACTGCACTACACTTATCCCTTAAGGTCTCTGTAAAACATGCCCTACCCCCGCCCCTCAGCTCCTGGTCATACGCCAAGTTGTGACTCTCACCTTCCTGCACCCTTGTACCCCCTGGTTTGTGGGTCCTGCAGCCTGTCTCACCCTAACCTTTGAAAGGTTCTCCTCTTGGTGGGGCCAAGGATATAAAGCTTTATTAAAGACACATCCCTCCCAGGTGACACTGCCTACTGCCCTAATGCATAGGAGCCACAGCCCTGTCAGTTAACTTGGAAAACTGAAGCAAAGCAGCCAGGTTGGGTTAGTAAAACAGGGGCCGAAGGTCCTGTCAGCTTCCTCAGGGTAGCCCCCAATGGATGAATACCAAGTTGGCCCACTCAGCAAAATAATTACATAAAATGAGACGATTTAGTCTCTTTTTCTCCTGGTTGACTTGTTTAGATTTCTGAAAGGACAGTCAATTTTCTTTTTTTTCTTTCTTTTTTTTTTTACGATTGGACGAAAGCCTGGAGCCAGTAAACAGTGGAAGGCTGGAAATAAATGCAAGTACAGACACATCTGACTGTCTCTGTAGGTCAGGCATGACGTTAAGTTCTGACGGATACAAGTGCAGCCCTAGACCTGAAGACTGGCTGGTGGGAAAACGTTGTGCTCACAATCAGTCTCAAGATGTGGTACCCAACATGCCCGATGGTACAGTGATCCTCACACTAATGAGCCTTGGCAACACCATGAGGGAGACGTCACAGTCATTTCTATTTTGTGGAGGAAGAAGCTAAGGCTCAGAACTAGATGAACTGTCAAGGCTCAAACTGGCAGTGGGTGAGTGGGACTGGCCACCACAGTTCTCAGCACTGGTACTCTTGCACATCTGGAACAAGCAGGGACACATCTTAGATCCAGCTGGTGACAGAGTCCTAATACCTTTGAGGCCTTTTCCTTTTTATCTTTCTGTCCTTTTCTTTTGTGTTTTCCCCCCACTTATTTGTTTGTAGACAGGGTCACAGGTTGGCTTAGAGCTCACTGTTGTAGTTGAGGATACCCTTGAACTCTTGATCTTCCTGACTCTGTGTTCCTAGTGCTCGGATTACAGGTGTGGGCTACCATACCAAGCTAGTGAGACCCCCTTTTCATTTCAATGTCCCAACAATACTGAGGGAGTGGAATCAGTGACCCTGTTTTACAGATAAGAGAAGCAGGATTCAGACCCAGCTTGAGTAAGAGTCAGTATCAGATTTGATCAGGTTTTTTTTAGTCTAACCTCCTAGTTATGTGAGATGGCCTATTTAAGTCACACCAGATAAGAAAAGGCCTGTGGAGGTGGAAATCTATGGTAAGGCTCCAGAAAACCTGCATCCAAAGGAGATGTCATCAATATCTGAACATAATTTTTATGACATCTTATTTCACTGTTGACTTTCGGGCATTGTTGGATTGCCATTTGGACAAAATTCCCAAATCCATAAACCTTTGGATATAACAGGATAAAAAACACAAGGCCCTTTAGGAGCTGCCTCTTGGGTTTCTTCAAAGCACTTTGTAGCTTTTCCTTTAAATCCTTGAGAGTGACTGAATTCTAGGACAGGCTCTGATCTTATATACATCTTGTTCTGCTTGGACCTCAGCTATGTGGCATCTGATGGCTGGGGAAACACCTGTGTTCCTTCAGGACTCCATGTAGAACACGTTTCTCCTGACAGTGTTCAATCCTGAAGTCTCTCTGCTTATGTCTCTATGGTGTCTCATCATGACTAGGTTGCAGCTTTGTCCATGCCTGAGAACTACAGTTTATATAAAGTGCTACACCTCTCCACATCCGACCAGCTGCTCCTCTGGGACAGGGACTCAGATAGATTCCTTTCTGTGCCAACACTCTGGTAGATGGGGCTGGCACAGGAGCGGAGGGTGATAAATAATTGTTGCTTTGACTAATGAAGAGACTGATTGAATGAGGGAGCAGAAGGCCACATTTCCAAGCCTCTGTGCTACAAATGTTTGGGATTGGTATAATCACCTGTATTTTAGTGAAATTGCTGCACTTATGAATATAATCTCAGAGGCCTGTTTTGTGCAACAAGCCATTTTAAGACAAGAATACTCCTGTCTTAATTTCACATGTTAAACTAACAAAAAACAAACTGGGGCTTTTGGTCAATCCCCTAATCACTAAGCTATTAAGAGGATGTTTTGATTTTCCTGGATGGTCGGATGGATCCCAGGGAAGATAACGGTACAGGCATCGGTCTGTTCTGCATGTGCTGAAGAGGCCAGTCTCCTGTCTGTGATGGGGGAAAGTCTGCTTCAGCAGAGAATCTTTTCAGACATCTGCACTGAAATACTTGCAGTTATTTATTCTTTTAAAGCAGGAATCCCATCTGTTCTACCCACCCCAGTCTGCAGTTAAGGGCCTGGCATAATGGCAGGAGATTTACAGTTCTGCTCATGGAGACATCTTTACCATTCAATTCAGCATCAGCTTTTTGTCTTTATCGGCTTCTATTTCTTTCTGATACAAGCATATGAAAAGATGTAACTGTGAGCTGTCAAAACCTTTATGCTCATCCCAACTTCCTAGAGTTTCCAAGAAAGAAGCAGGTGTGTCCAGATACTTTGTGAATTCTTACAAAAAGTAGAAGGAAGAACCCTTTCCGAGTCATTTTAGGGTTCCGATGCCAATGCAGACAGACAGCACAATGGAAAACAATCACAAGTTAATACACTCCATAAATTCAGACACAAAAATTCCCAAGAACATACCATTAAGTTGGCACGAATCATATAGAGTGGATTATGCACCTTGACCAAGTTGTATTTCTCTAGAGATGTCAGAATGATTTCTCATGCAAAACCCAATCAATGTTTATATACTGCATTAACACAATAAAGGACAGTATACACACTCAGGTCAATAGACACAGGGAAAACATTCAACAATATTTTTTCGTGACAAAGGACACTCAGTAGATCATGAATAATCACAATCCCTCTCTTGATTCAGAACATGTATGAAGCACTCACAGCTAACATCATAATCCAGATAAACAATGGAAAATTTCCCTTTAAGATTAGAAACAATACAAATGATCCACTTTTAATACTTCTCTCAAACATCAGAGTAGAGGCTATAAGATAAACTAATCAATAAAAATAAATAAACAAATTCAGGTTGGCAAAAAAGGAGAAACTGCCTCTATTTATAAATGGCATGATGCTTTGGGTATAGAAAATACTAAGGATCTCTTTGTCTGTCTGTCAGTCTGTCTGTCTCTTTCTCACACACTGACACACACAAAACTAATAAACAAGTTGATCAAGATGGCAGTCTGAATGATCAAGAGACAAAAAAAAAATCAATGTATAGAGTATTGAAATACCCTGTGATTAACCCAAAAATGCAATCAAGAAAAAAACTTTATTTGTAATATTACCCAAAGGTAATAAAATAAGGACACATTTAAGAAAATAAATACAAAACCTGCATATGGATAATTTTTAAAGAGTCACAGGAAGAAAAATTACCAAAGTCTTCATTATTTGGTATGATACCTTATGTTCATAAATTTAATAATTTTATGTTGGAATTAAATTTTTATTTTTATATATTTTTATATATTATTTTTACGTTTTATATTTCCCAGAATATATGTGTAAATGCATGAGATACAAGAGACTATATCTTGGGAAACAAGAAAAAGTTGAGGTACCCACACCTCTCAACTTTACACTGCTATTGAGGGAAAGTGATGAAGACAGGGGTCACCGCAAGAAAACACACGGGTGGAACAAAATGGAGAGCTCAGGAGTAAAGTCTCACATTCATGCTCAATTGATTTCTGACAAAAGTACAGGACAAATGAGTGGGAAAGGAAGGTCTTCCCAATCAATGTCTCAGAGATAATTGGACATCTTCATGTAAATGAGTGAAGTTGGGCTCAGACATCATTCAGGATACAAAGCTTAACTCACAGTGGCTCACAGGCCTAGAAGTAAGAGCTGAATGTATTAGAGAAAAACAAAGGACCAAAGCTGCACAATTTTGGATAAGTTGCTGCTCCTTTGATGTGACACAAAAATCACAGGCAACAAAAGAGAAATGGGATCTAAATCGGACTTCATCAAAAATTTAAAAACGTGCCTTTCAGAGCATATTCACGAGAAAGAAGAGGGAATGACAGCTCACAGAAGGAGAGAACACACTCTCAAATCACAGACAAACGACTTAAATCAGGAATATATAAAATCTTACAACAATAAAAAAGACAGACAAGCCCATTAACAAATGGGCAAAGAAGCAGAATAAACATTTCTTCAAGGGAGTTTGTTTTTTTTAATTGCCAATAGTCACACATAAAGATGACACAAGTTTTCATTGCAAAATCTAAATCAAAACTATAAGATATGACACCAATACCCCCAGAATGTCTAAAAAACAGATATATAATAAAAAGCAGTGAGTAGAAAGGACATGAAAAATTGGGAACTTCGTCCATATCTAGAGGAATTATAAATGGTATAACTGCTCTGGAGAACTAATTGTCCGTTCTTGAAAATATTAACCATGGAATTTCCATAATGTAGGAACTAGCAATTATCACCCTTGGGATTTGCCCAGAGAGTATAAGACCTAATAATATCACACTCAGGATATACTTAAAAATGCAGGACTCATCAATATCAACCACAGGGAATAACCAAAGAAGGTAGGACCTAGCAATATCACCCTCAGGATATGCACAAAGAAGGTAGGACCTAGCAATATCACCCTCAGGATATGCACAAAGAAGGTAGAACCTAATAACAGCACCCTCTGGATAAACCAAAAACAATGTAGGATCTAGCAAAAGAACCCTCAGAATATATTTAAAAGAATGTAGGGTTCACCAATATCATCACCAAGACAAACCCAAAAATATTGGACCAAAATATATCACACTCAGGATATGCCTAAAGAATATAACATCTAGAAATAGCACACACAGGATCTACCCTACTGGATAGATCTATCTAGGGATCCAGTAATATCGTGCTCAGAATAAACCTAAAGAATGTACTACCCAGCAATATGGTCTTAAAGATATACCCAAAGAGTGTAAACCTAATAATATCATTCTCCAAATATATGCAAAGAACTGAAAATAGATATCTACAAAAAATGTGCATAACATTTAAAAGGTAGAAGCAATTTAAGTGTTTATCAAGTGTCTACATGGGTAAGCAACACTAAAGTGTGTGTGTGTGTGTGTGTGTGTGTGTGTGTGTGTGTGTGTGTTAGGAGTGAAAAACTAATTCATACTACAACATGAATAGACATTGAAAACATTAGGCTAAGTGAACAAAATCAGACAGAAAGGCAGCATTTTATATGATTTCATTTATACAAAATCTTCAGAATAGACAGGTCCATGGAGAGAGAAAGTAGATTAGTGGTTGCAGGGCTGCGGATGCAGGGGATGGTAAATGACTACTAATGAAGGTTTCTTTGGGGGTGATGAAATGGTCTAAAATTAGATAGTGATGATGGTTGCACAACTCCATGAGTATTGTAAAAATACAGGGAACTGTAAGCTTTAAAAGGGTGGATTTTATGGCATATGAATTATATCTCAATAATGCTATTATAAAAAATATGCAAGAAAGAGACTGTAGGGAATGTGGAAAAATGGAAACAGCTGACTTGCTGGAAGTGCTCAGACGGAAGGTGATTTTATTTCTTTTCCCATTATTGTTGTTTGTGGAACAATGATATGCAAGGGGAGGAGACAGGGAGGAAGGCTTAGTGTAGAAAATGAGCCCCAGGTTTGGAGTTAGGAGAGCTGAGGTTTTAATCACTCATGCTGCTGGTTGATGACCATGTGCTATTAGGTGTGCGTCTATACCTCTCTGGGCCCCAGTACCCCTTTTTTCAGACTCAGGGTAATACCAGCCCTCTAAAACCACCACAAGGATTACACATAAGTCTTCCATGCCCATGAGCAGTATGTGGCTAGTTCTGGGAGTGCTTGGTTTTCTTCATTTATTCACTCAATTCTAGAGTAACAACTACCTACTGGGGATACAGATGTAGCGAGATGAGGTCTTGTTCTTAAATATGGAAGGACTGAAAGTGGAAGACAGATATAGACGTTACTCCATGGAGATCGTTGGGAAAGAGTGGCAATAGTGCTATTCCCATAAGAGCTTGATGGGTAGCTCTGTGCACAGAGGAAACACATTTCTATGCTCACGTTGGGACCTACTGGTGAAAGACACCGACTAAGAAATTCAGATCAAGAGAAGAAAGACAGAGCCATGGCTACAAATCCTCACCCTCACCCCATGCTTGCTCTGTAATACGCTTTGCTTTCACCTGTATCATTTAATCACTTCCCAGAGAAAGGCAGCAAGGAAAGGATGAAAACCCACATTGAAGATGACAAGCTAGCCTTAAAGGGCTTGAGCATTAGGCTTCATGCAGCCACCACAAGGGATGGAACCCTTAGGAGGAAAAGTATCATGTCGGAAACACTAGGACTCATAAGTCTTAAACCATCTGATGGAGGTTGAATGGTATCTTCCAGGAAATAGTCCTGGCCCGCGGATCATCAGTGTCGGTAAGTTCTTTCTCACTTAATGTCACTAAGTCATGAGTGGAGGTGTGACCTCTTGATGGGGCATGGCCATCAGCCATCATGTGTCAGAAGAACGTGGGCACAGCCATGACTAAGAAATGAGCAGAAGATCCCGGTCATTGCCAGGCCCATGGTAACAGTGATGAGACAGGTACAGCTCAGTGAAGGGTGGGATGGGATGAGGGGATGCTAGAGCATATAGGAGGTGGAAGGTTGAGCAGCAGTTGGTACTATTTGACAATGTGACACATTTGAGTCACCCATGCTTGCATTAGAAACCACTCACACTCTTGTGAATAACTCCAGTAAGCCCATTGGTTCACAAAGTTTTGACTTGTATAGAATTGTTTACCCATCTATTGGTGACAGTATGGGGTGAATCAAAAGCTTTTATAGTTCTGCAAGAAAAGTTAGGCCACAGCAGGAAACCCGATCATTGGATAGTCCCAGAATGCCAGGATTATACTGTTACTCCTTCAGGATTTGAGGCCTGAGCAATACAGTGGACCCAGTATATTCAGATACCAGGGTAACCTTAAGAACCAGAGAGGTCAAGTAACTTATTCTTGATTGCACAGAAAATCTGTAGCAGAGAAAGGAGTGAGGACTTAAATCACGCTCATTGTTCTCTCAAGCTGATTTCAAATTCCATTTTTATGTGGAGAAGTTATTGTCTGAAGGACCAAGGCTACAGTCCTCAAACAACACAGAAAACATACAGTGTTGAGGAGCTGAGGAACCATGCTTATCATTTAACCTATGGGACACTGATTTTATGCCTGTGTCGTTAAGAGCTTAGTTTAACACTTGGCCCAGAACTCAGTGAATCCTCTTGGAAATGCCCTGATCTCTTATAGGTTCTGGTGGAGTCTGCTTCCAGCTCAGAGCCAAAGTTCTACCTAAAGCAACTTGCACAAAGACAAGGTCGTTAGCAGAGTGCAGGTATTCAGTTCAAAGACCCAAGCAACCCTAGAGGGGCACTGCCAAGCTCTGTGGCACCTGGACAGCTGGATGAAGAACAGTGTCATTTATCAAGAGTCATTACCAGCCCTGACTTGGCTCAGGTGTCTCACGCTTCCCAGTGGCTCCAACAGCAAGGTTGTGATTCCCAAAGGCCCCTTGCAGTTGAAACATGAATAGATTCAGACAAAGAGCTCTACTCTGCTCAGTGTGGGAACCAGTGTGTGCTGGTGAAAGAAAGAGAAGGTTTTCCGGATATCCAGGGTATTTGGTGGTGATGACGAGGTGGGTAGCTCCTGCAACTCTAGCGTGATATCCAATGACTTGCTAGATCAACAGCCAACACTTTGGAGTAACAACCAAAGTCAGGCCACACTCAAGAGGGAACAACATCAAATCACCTCGAGGGCTTGAAAGATGCCTCAAGTGCTTATTATGTAAGCATAAGAACCCGAGTTTGACCCACATCGCTCACATAAAATGCTGAGTGTGGTAGTGCACCTCTGTAATCCCAGCACAGAAACAGGAGGATTGCTGTGACTCTCCTGGGAGCCAAACTGCTGAGCTCTAGGAAAGAAAGACTGTATCAGAACTGAAAACGATTGAAGATGGCATCTGACATCAACCAGGACTTCCACATATGCACATGTACCCAAAACACACACACACACACACACACACACACACACACACACACACACACAAACACACACTTAAAATAAAATCACAGAAGAGAGGGCACAGGAACACAGACTTAGGAAGCCATGAAGTCAAGATAAAATCTAGTTTTGTCTCTCAGAAGATGTTTGAGCTCAGAAAACGTCCTAGTCTCCCTACACTCTAATATATTTTCATCCACAAACATGGATTCACCCATCCATAGTTAGGAAGGCTACAGGAGCTGATTGCATAGCCAGGCTTACTAGGGATTAACTGTAGTTGAAAAGAGAGTGTGGACTCGGAAAGGCAAGGAAAAGAAATTAATTTGGGTTGGGGGAAGGGCACTGAGAGGGGCAAGAGGAAACAAATCTGCACTCAAATGCGGTGTGGTCAGGGAGGAAAATAAGAAAAAACACAAGAAAATCACATTTTCTAGCAGACGTGTCGGCGAATTTGTCCAAGGTCTGCCAAGTATTCGATCTAGGCAGCTCAATCATAACACTGAAGACATATTATGATACCATTAATAAATGTCCCCTAAAGATGGAGAGGGCAAAAAGAACAAATAAGTTCCTCCTTATAAGTGGATTCCAGCGGCTGAGAGCATGTATCCAGAGCGCTGCACTTGGGAAAGTCCGGAGACTTCACTGAGCCACAGTAGTAAAAGACAGAGTGCTAACCAGGGGTGGCTAAGGAGGCTGGCAGGCAAGAATGGCCACTTCCTGCTGGGCACAAGGAACTAAAGCTCTCTTCTTCAGCCACAGGGACAGTTACTGCTGGCTCCTCAGTTGAGCTCACAGGCAGGCAGCTGTCACCACTGTGGCAATAGCTAAGTTAAACTGCGCTACATGCAATGGGGGTATCAGAAGAGGCATCCCGTCCCCATGGTTTGCAGTGGGGTCCACTGAAGAACCATGATGATAACATTGCAGTTCCACACCACCACACTTTCCACCGCTTGTCCTGGTTCCTATTCTCACTTCCAATGAGTGGTTCCAGGAACATACCCCCTATCAACTTTCCACAAGGAAATCTGTCCCAGACCCAGTCAGGGTGACCACACTCAATCCATCACGTACTGTCTGTCATGCCTGCCTAAGTGCGGTTTCTCCGTGCCTAGCTAATAGCTTGTCATCTGTATTTGCTTATTCCTCAACAGGCACTCAGTGCTAGTCACTGAGAACAGCACATCAACTTTCTTTTTTCAGAAGTGCCCAGGAGGAGACTCAAGATAAGCTCACCATTCTTTCTTCTCTTTTGCTGATATCAGAGGTAAAATCCTGCTGACTTGGCTATTTTCCTCTCATTTCAGACATTCCTTTTCTTAGCCTTTAACTGTGAGATAGCTCTTGTGCACAGGTTAGTTTCGGGGCTCATCGTAGGTCAGTGATGCCATTGGGGGGGGGGGGGGCTTAAGAATACATTTTCCTGACTCTTAGCAAGATTCGGTCAACATCAACTTATAATATTATAGGCACAGTTTTCAAGGTTATCATGAACTCCTTTGAAGTAATGGCATGGCGCAGGTTAAACAATTCCCACATCACACAGCACTTTTGTTGCAAAGCCTGGGCTGAACTCCGAGTCTCTTGCTTCTGATGCTCTTTAGGAGACTGTCCTGAAAGACATGGGCATTAACTCAGGGGACTCTTTGTATTCTCTCTTTCTTTATGTTATCATGGGACCCCAGAGTCTTGGTTGAATTCAGATCCTGCTTCAAGAACTGAATAGCATAATTCAGATGGAAGACAGTGTAACAGTTCAGTATCTAAGTTCCTGCTACATGCTGGACAAGGACCGTCTTGCTCCTGCTTGGATGCCTTGCTCAATAAGCAGCTCACTACTGGGAAGACTAATCACCCTGCTGCTCACTCGGCTGCATGTCATAATCAGCACTAAGAAGGAGGGATGTTAAAAAGAGATGATAGATATAGAACTCAGAGTGCAGTGTGAGAACACAAAAGATGCAGATGGAAATAATTCCTGTCTCTGATAGACAGAATGAGTGGATAGGACCAGCTTATATGGAGCCTAAGTCTAGTCCTTTACACAGGACTGTTCTCTATAGCCTCTACATAGCCCCATATAGAGCCAGAAAAGCACAGGGATTAACTATGCTTCTACCACCATGCATCTGGCTCTGCCACTTGCTCATGGGACTTTAGAGAAGTTGCCCAGTCATCTGTGCCTCGGTTTCCTCATCTGTAGCTATGCTATCTATCACAGCAAGAAGTGCAATCTACATGTTTAAATTCTGCTGGGCACACATGGTGCATACTAAAAGCCAGTTCAATCATTATTCCTGTCCTATGGACCAGGAAATTGAGGTAGGAGATTTACCCCTTTCCCTAAAGCCAAACATCTAAATAAGGAGCAGAACCTGCATAGAAACCCCAGTCTACCCAGATCTTCAGTGCACATATTTACTCACTAGAACATTTCTTCTCTCATCCCTTTTGCTTTTTGCCTTTTTAGAACAGAATAAATAAGGGTTTCTGTCTGAGAAGCTTCTATGTTCGCTCTCTTGAGAAAGCTTCTCTCTACTACCCTGCTCTGCAGGGTGAGTCTGCGAGTCATGTGATACAGTGTGATGCCACCTGGTCACTGGAGGGACAGCAAAGATAGATCCAGTTCCCTGGTCTGCCACTACAATGACACTTGAATTTTTGTTTGAATGGAAAGATTGGGCCACAGACAAATCTACCAGATCCAGGCACCCATATGAATTGGTGACTTCCCAGTGATGCTGGGGTGTACTGGTAAGCAGAACAAGCACTTGTCAGAACACATGTGTAGTTAGTTATATGTGCAGCAAAGGCTTGAGGACCAGTCATTATCCTGTTGAACCCATATTAAGAGTAACTGGCATGAGGCAGTCCCTTTGGCTCTGCCCAAAGGACAGCTCGCAAACAGAAGTCAAATGCAAAGTAGTTATGAACTGTTGTATGTGGGCATTGGGCAGTCAGAACGGACCATGAGAATGGGTGTGGGCTGCATATTAGCAGTGCCTTGGGTGTGCACAGGGAGAGCAATGGTCTGATTCTATCCAAAGGCAAGTCTACAATACTACAGCACACCACTTATCACATGGTCATTCTGGTTACCTTTCCATTCACCGAACAGACACCCCTGCAATGGCACTTATATAGGAAGTCACCTTTGCCACTGCAGTCTTCAAGACTCTGAACATAGCCCAGAATTGTGCCACATGAGGGAACCCTGGCAGCTTAATGAATTCCATGAGAAATCAACTCACATTCCAGTAGCCCCTTGAGCCTCTACAAGCCCCTCCTTCCTGACTGAGATCATCAGTTTCCCTGCTGCTTGGCTTTACAAGAGTACATACTCCTACTACTTTTTGGGCAAAGTCACCAGGGGTCAATTATCTTGCTGCAATGAGGCTGGAGGACCATTTCGCTGGCTTGCATAAGATGAAACTCCATATGATGAAACACATCACAGACCCATGGGGTCTTGTGGGACGGTACAGGAAAGGGAAGGTGGTCCCTTGAGAGCAATGCATCAAGATTTGCCTGCCTGCCTTTCCTTGGCTTTACCCAAATTGCCAGATTTTAAAAGGAAACACATACACACACACACACACACACACCCTGTGACTTCAAATTTCCCCACTATTCTCCGTGAAGTTAGATTGCATCTCTTGATGCTACCTTGTCCTACTCATATGTTACAGATGAGGTCTACCCCCTTGGAACAACCACTGTACATTGCTTTTGTTAGTGGCTCTTATATAATCTTTCATACATGACATTGCATCTCAGCCTTTTCCGGCATTGGAAACACGAAAACACTGCTTTAGGTCATCAGGCACTAGATTTGAGTGACAGTTTCATAGGCGTTCACAGATGTAGCCATGGCTACCAGCTGTGTCTATGGGGAAGATTACTAGAGAAAACCAGCACATCTCAGTAGGGCAGGACGTTCCCTGAACGCCAGCTCTTATGTCTTTTAACAGAGATCCCTTCCCAAGTCTCTGACTGTTCAGTCGTGGAGCCTGGGAAAGTGTTTTAAGGTGTTCGAGCCATTGCCTTTATAAATATAGCATCTATTATAGAGCTTGCTGCAGAAATTAAACAAAATAATACAGTCATATGTCACCCAGGAATGCTTTGGTCAATAACAGACCACATACGCAGTAGCGGCCTCCTGAGATTATCACTGAACTGATAGAACTCTTATTGCGTTGTGGTGACATCATTACCATGGTTGAATTCGATGTGTTAGTCATATGAGTATAGTGATGCTAATGTAAACAATTTCTTGCACTGCCAGAGGCCTGAAAGTGGAGCATGTCCGTTGCCTGCACTAAGCACTACTTGGTAGTGATAGTAAGCTACTTTAAGTTCATTAGTGTAACATGTTTTCCTAAATCATTCTTTTAGAGTATACTTACTTGCTACAAACACATTAGTAAGTTTGCCATGTTATGTCGCACCAGACTCATATCTATGCTAACCGAATGTTTGATTGCATTAAGAGGCCATATGGAATGGTTGGGCCCTGTGCCATTTAGAAGAGTCTGCCCGTTGACGGCTGCACAATGAAATCACCTCACCTCGCAGTTCTCTGGACTCATCCCATTCTGAAACAGCACGGGAAAGTCCATTGTGCTATGTTCTGTTAACACACACTCAATAACTTATTACTAATACTGTTGACCATTCCATCCTGTAGCCCTTAGTTGCAGTAGACCCTATGCCCTGCTGGGCTGGGGCTGGGGCTTCTGGTTGCTACCTCACCAGCCAGTGGAAGAAGACCACAGACAGCCAATGGTTAGGATGCTGCATTATTCCTAAAAGAACCAGTACTAGTCAGGGTCACTCCATTTGGACTAGGTATTATGCGCTAGAGGCTTCATCTAAGGCAAGTACTTATGACTTCTAGTCTGAATACTTGAATCCAAATTCTAGCATTATTATAAGATTGTGCAGTCTTGGCCATGTTCACTGGCTTTCTTGAAACTGATTATTCTCATCTCAAAAAAAAAAAAAGGATAGAAAACACATATACATGTTATGTATAATATGTCACCAGAGGGTTTTGTATATATTAATAAGTGCCAATTGGCTAACGGCAGAATACACCTTGAAAGCAGGAACATTCAGGAATGTACGGAAAGCTGACACTGAGTGGCTGTGCTCTCCCAGCCCTGGACTGTGTGCTTGGGAAAATTTGAAGGCAGGCAACAGGCTATCGGGGTGTGAAGCATTTGTGGTGTGGAGACCATTGTAGGTTAAAGATGTCAGCCACAGGAATGAGAGGCTAGACTCACAGATAAAGCAGTTGACAAGAATCAGGCAAAATGCTTCAAATAAATAGGGTAGACCCCAAGAATGAAGAAAATGCTAAAGATGGACAGAGAGGGAAGTGGTCAGAGCTCTAGGAAAAACTGGGCCTCTAGGCTCTCCCAGGTACCCCAGGTTCCTATTCTTTACCCCCACATTATGGCTACAGGGCCCTTGCTGGCTCTGTCTAGGCCTTCAGCAGCTGTAAGCAAAAACCTCCCATCATCTCAGACTCTCTCTCTCTCTCTCTCTGTGTGTGTGTGTGTGTGTGTGTGTGTGTCTCATCTCCAGTCAGGACAATGAGCCTAGTCTTGTTTCTTTTGTGGGTTTTCTGAGAGAGTCAAATGTAAAAGAACCTTGGAGAATATCAAGTTCTATACAAATGAAGCATTATCAATACTGATATGCCTACTCCTTCTGCTCCTATGGCAAGTACTAATTATAATTATTACATATCTGTCAGGCGTTCCTTCAGGATTATCAGCAATCTGCCCTACAATCCACCCTTCATTTAAAGAGAAAAATGAAGAAACTGAGGCTGAAAGAAATAGACCCACCGTCTGAATAAGAACTCCAAAGTTTCCTGTGAGGCAACATGAGACACCAGGAGTTAGGGATCCAGGCACAGAGCAGCTAGCCTGTCAGTCCAGAAACATGCTTTGTCCACTGTGAGCAAGACAGGAGGAGAGAGCAGAGTCTCAGATAAAGAGGGGCCTGCACAGTGTGTGAGGGGAAGCTGCCTCCTCCTTGGAAGGATCAATATAAGGAATAGGCATCTTTATCTGATCCCAACACATTTCTGTCCCCTTGTTTAGGCAGACATATACAAGGTTCACTTTCAAAACCACTATGCAATAGTCTGCACAAAAAGACTAGAGATTAAGTTGCACTAAATAAACACATACACACACACAAACACAGACATGCGTGACCACTCCATAGGGCTTCCAGGAGGGAGCCAGAGTCTTCTCTGGAGACCACAACCTGTCTGACCTGGCCCCTTTCAGCATGCTGTGGGGGATGTGCGGGAGTGCTGCAGACAAACTGAACACTGTAGGGGCTGATTACCTCTGCAGCAGAGCTGTGCAGATTAGAGCGCGCCAGCCCAACTGAGCAGGTGAGAGGAACAAAACAACGCAGACTCAGAGCTGTTTACAGGAATGACATTCTTGTAGAGAGCCTGATAAGTCTGTTGCTAAGCCTGCCTTGCTTCCTGTCACCAAGCACCTGCTTCTCATGCAGGAAATATAATCGCTCTGGGAACAGGCTCTACTCAGGAGACCTGGCAGAGGACTTGCAATGTAGAGCCAAGCCCGCCTTTCAACAAGCCTTCCCCTTGTCCTGTGTGGGATGAAGGGAAACCCTACCTGGCAAGGACAGGCTTTGCCCTGCTGGATGTAGCCAAAAGTGACCTGCAGAGAAAGAAAGATGTCCCTGGATTCCAAGCTCAGAGCAACCGCTGAACAAAGACCCCAAAGATTCTTGCTGGGACACCATGAGTCCTAGGGATGAGTTTCCAAAAGCATGGCCGTGGTCATCTGTCAGGCCAGGTGGTCACCTGCTTTATTAGTGCTGAGTGAGAGAGGTGGAGGGAAAGATCGCAGCCCTAAAGGGAGGGGGCTCTGCAAAGGGTAGGAGGGTGCCTGCCACAGAGAGATCGGTACAAGAAGCAAGAGTCTGCAGTAGACTCTGGGGAAGAAGGTAAGAGCTAGAAGGTAATTCTAGCCAGGGTGAAGGGACAGCTGGCCTCCCACTGTCATTGGAGAGGTCTAGAAGGCTCGTAAAGAGCCATTCTGGAACCTGGAGGGATGGCTCAATGGTAATAGTGCTTACTGCTCTCCCAGAGGACCCACACACCTACACTGGAAGACCACAAATTCCCGTTAAAGCAACCTCAGGGAAGTCAATGGACACTGGCATCTGTATTCATGTGGCATACACGAATACAGACACATGAATACAAAATTAAACTAAATCTTTTTAAAGCCTATTTCTGGGTCCTGCTAAAACTTAAATCTGGAGATAGAGAAATTCCCTTGTAAGAATTGCCTTCTAAACATTGCGCGCGCGCGCACACACACACACACACACACACACACACACACACAGGTTTCTTTTCTCATCCCCTCTCTCCTCTCCCTCCCCTCCTCCTTCTCTCTCTCCCTTGCTCCCTTTCTAACCATCATAATTCACAAAGCACGTCTCCTAAATTAAATAGGACCACTAGCCAGCCCCATGCACACTCAAATCGAAGCATCAGGTTAGGCCTGAGGTTATTCATGCACCCTTTGAAATCTCGAACTTTGAAAGAGCCCAAGTGCTACAACTACAAGAAGTTGTCCTTCATATAAACAAACAGCCCAGCCTCTTATCCCTACCACGATCCATGCAGTGCCTGAGGCAAGGTTCTGTAAAGGCGGGAGCTAAGCCCTTGCTTTAGTGTCCAGAACCACTGAGCTTTAGGAAGCAACAGCCTTCAGCAGGGTCACTGCACAACAAGGTGAAATGTCCCCACAGCCCTTGGGGGAGTCTCTCTGATATCCTAACTCTCAGTCACTTGGAGACAAAGTCTTGTCCCTGGCACTGGGTAGGTTTTTCTTCTTGTTACTGGCTTGCCCAGAGCTCATAACTATCTTCACTCCTAGGATAAAAAGGCCCTGCTTTCTGCCAAAAACAAACAAACAAACAAACAAACACACACACACACACAAACTTATGCAAAAAAAAATATCTCTACCTGGGTATAAACCTATCTTGATTTTCATTTTCCCCAGCACCATCCTAACTGCTGAGGAATAGGTTGAAAATGTCCATTTTAAGACTATTTTAATGATTTCCATCCATAAGATAAAACACCTGGAGGGAAGTTCATTGAGACCAGAAAGCCCTTGGCATTAGTCCACATCTCAAACATGCATCTATGACACTTTCTTCTTTATGGGTTTGCCACCTATGTCAAATAACTCTCGCCAATGGTGTTCCACTTTACAACAGGAATCAACTGAACAAACACTAGAACCATGAACTCCAAAGCAGGTGTTAGAAGTTTCTATGAAGCAATAATGTTCGGAGGAGGTTCAGCTTAGGCCATATTAACTCCACTCCCTGTGCCCAGTACAGAGCCTAATCTGCTACTGAAAAACAGTTTGAAGGGATTACTGATAGCAAACACATCCCAGTTCACACCTGAGCGTCATAAAATGAGTTGTTACAGGATCTGAGCACAGATTCTCTGACTCCTGGTTACACAAACACTCAGGTCTACCAAAGGGCCAGAACAGAAGTATCCCACCAGCTAGGTAGAGTCTACCATCCTGAGGAAAGGCCTAAGACTAACAGGGACCCAAAAGATTTTCACAAACCTACCTACTCAACTGTTTAAGCAGATCACGACAATAAAACGGAAATCAAAGCCCAATTAATACCCAAATGCTTCAAACTGGCTCTGTTCATTTTCTTACTCGAATTGCAGAAAACAGACTAGTCAGCAGACTGGGGTGCATGTGGCTGCAGAGGTGAAGCCCTGAGCAGCAAACATACGCTTTGCGCCAGGCACAGTTCAGCATCATAACTTACCTACTGCCCAAGTGTCGGAGAAATCGCTAGCCCTCTCTCAGCCTCAGGCTGTCCATCTGAAAAACAAGAAGATAACCATAATGAACTCGAGTGTCCTCTGCGTTCACAGGCATCACAACTTTGACACCTAAGATTGCCTTCTTCCTACTTGCCAGCTCATGAAACAGAGGATGCTCCTCGTGGTCAGGGGTCACCAGGGAACTGTGCACAAATTGAAGTGTGAGCATAAAACAAACAAGCAAACAAACAAACAAAAAAACACCTCGTTGATGGTTCTGCGTCAAAAACGAACACCAGCAGTACTTCTATCTCCATATGGAAAAAATTCAGCCTTCCAGTCAACTGGGTGCACACTTTTGATTTTCATAGATATTAACTTAGAATGTTAGGGACACTAAAAGAAAGATTAAGAAGAGAAATGCCATGACTCTCACACATTCTCATTTAGAACAAAATATTTAAGGAAGCTGGAGAGATGGCTCAGCGGTTAAGAGCACTGACTGTTCTTCCAGAGGTCCTGAGTTCAATTCCCAGCAACCACATGGTGGCTCACAACCATCTGTATTGGGATCTGATGCCCTCTTCTGGTGTGGCTGAAGACAGTGACAGTGTACTCATATAAATAAAGTATAAAATAAATAAATCTTTTTAAAAAATTATAATTTTTAATTTTATTGATATGTATTTGTGTGTGTCATTTGTATGAATGAGTACTGTGTGCGCGTGCGTGTGTGCGTGCGTGTGTGCGTGTGTGTGTGTGTGTGTGTGTGTGTGTGTGTATGTGTGTGAGTGTGTAAGTGTCCTTGGAGGTCAGAAGCAGCCATCAGGTACCATGGAGAGGGACTTACAGGTAGGTGGTTGAAGGGTACACAGCACAGGTACTAATAACTGACAGGGGGTCCTCTGAACGAGGATGAGAAGAACTTCTAATGGCTGAGCCATCTCTCCAGTCCCATTTGAGCATCGGCCTTAGAATCATTTCTCCCCCAGCCATGTATACGCTTCACCATCTTTCCGAGCAGGACAATGCTACATAAAAGCTAATGGGTCCATTGGATCACAGGCCTCCCTTTCTAGTCCCTCACATTATGACCAGAACTGCTGCCCTTTTTATATTGTCCCTTTCTCCAAGCACTTTGCAGGACTGTGCTCTGGTCTCTGGCAGTAGCACTGTCTGCACTTGGTCCAGTGGAGTGCAGCATGGGCAACTTCAGCCACTGGACTTGGTCAACTTCAGTTGACTACCTCGTCTGGAAAAGAAGGATAGCAGGCCACTCACAGATGCTCCTTTCGAACTAGAAACAAGAGACCAAAGGAAAGAAAAGGAAACCCGGCATCTACCTGAGACCTTCCAGCTGTCACACTTACACCTTCTACAGATGTTCTCTCAGGTCCTCAGGACCACACTGGGAATTTTCACAGCTGATAGGACTAGTTCAGCCTGGCTGGCCATTCATCCTAAGCCCACTGCGGTCACTGGGTGCCACTGCACAGGGTAGCCCTATCAGTCATTTATACCATGACATACTTACTTTTTTTTCTTTACTCCATATCCAAAGATGTTGTGACTTTAAATTATAGATATTTATTTTATGTACTTGTAGAGGGGGTGGGAGTGGGGTAGAGCATGTTACAGCATGCACGTGGAAGTCAGAGGGCAGCTTGTGGGTATTGGCTCTCTCCTTCTATCCTGTACATCTGGGAATGAAGCTCAAGACATCGATTTAGCGACAGGTGACTTTACCTCTGAGCCATCTCTCTGGCTCTTCATTTTCAAAGGAGTTTTACAAGAAGTACCTGCAGCTCTTTTGCCCTTCTCTCAGTGGTCCAATAAAAAGCATCCTTGTGACTAAGGTATAGTAGATAATTCAAAAGGTTGCTAACCAGGTAAAGAATCCATCATAGTGACTATTCTATACACGCAGGCCTACAACTCCCAGCGTATAGGTGTTGTCCACGTGACACATCTGCCCGCATCTCATTAGAATATGTAACTTTCTAGAATGCCCATCCATCCACCATGCTGCCTCTTAGCAGTTTCTTTATACTTGGGGGATGCTGGCATTTGGTCCCCGTCTCTTCCGCAGCCTCAGAACTTGGTGATATCACATTTCAGAGTTAAAACAACAAGGGCACTTTACCCTCTGTTATATGTTACAAAGGTTTCCCAAGGTGACACCGCTGGAAACTGAAGGAGCCAGGACTTGCCATCTCGGTGAATGTATCACCCCCTCTCCCGCAACTTGCTCTCAGAGCTCTAATCTATAACTCCTTGGCATTTGGCCACTAATTAAGTTCTATTTGCAAATCAAGGCAGGTTCAGCCCATTCTGGAACATCATCAGACTTTCCATAAAGTGACGAGATCCTATCAAGGGCTATTTGGGTTCCCAAAAAGGGCACTTTAGTAAGAAGCGTCCAGGTTTCAGAAAATGTGACTGAAAGTGATTCTTTATTCAAAGATCCAAGATAGTAACCAAGGGAATAGAAAGGGCTCGTCACATAATACCAAGGACTCCACTGTCATGGGAAATGGGGACGAAACTGCAGCCACTAAGAGGCTATGCTGGACTCTGGCCAGTGAGGCTGTGGCGTGGCCTTGTTAGAACTCCAAGTTCCCACTTCCTGCCATCCGTTAAAATTAATTGCTGTAAATTTTTTATGAGGTGACAGTAAATTGGTGAAAGGGCCCGTAGAAGTGGCTTAGTCTGCCTCAGTGCAGAGCCTCACTCCCTCAAGAGGACGTGGCTTGACTAGTCCCTCCCAATCCAGCGACCTGCTCTCTGGAATCCTTTACCCACCAATCTGCACTGGGATTGGTCAATTATTGTAGTCATACGCATTACAGTTACTGCACCCATAGATTACTTTCTCTTTTAAGGTACCAGAATATACTAAATATTTTCACGATGTACTACCACCCTGGCGGTATGATTTGGATGCAGGCCCCTTTAGCCTTTCTCGGAGACTACAGAGAAACAGATGCAGACATGCCATGTTTTCTGATGGTTTACAAAGCAGAAATGCTGACTTTAATGCCTTTTCAACGTATTAAGACAGCATTCTCTATAATGGTCATGCAGGTAGGTAATTAATCCCCCACTGATGGATGTATACAAATTTTCACTAATTAATATTTCAAACAGATTTCTCACGTGGCAGTTTGATTAGGTACTTTAGCTATGTTGCCGAACAGTTTGAAAATGCAGAAATGCCTCCCACAAAAGAGAGCATCGTCTTTCATCTCTATCAGCGTACCAGCTCCTCCCGCTCTCCTCAGTAGTAAACATCAGGATCCTGCTTTATCTCTGTTGCTGAGGTGGGAACAGGAAGCCATGGTATTTTAATCTTTGCATCTTCAATGTGCACATAGTTTCCTACATGCCTTAGCCATGAACATCTTTAAGGAATCTCTATATTCTCTATCCTTTACTCATTTCTAGGTGGGCGCTAGACTCTCCATACTGGTACAAAAGGATTTGCCATTTGCCTTTTCTCTTATTATTACTGTTGCAGCAGCTGCTGCTGCTAGCTTTCCTCCGTCTTGTTCACTCGCAGCCCTGTCCCCTGACAGTTTCCACCAGAATCCCAGCAGCTGCTCTGACATCACCCTGCATGTCTTACATCTGTTCATTTTCTCCCTCCCGAAGAGTTCCACAATTCCACCAAGCCATCGTTGTCTCTCACGTGGATTTCTGGGAGACCCTCCTACCCATTACCCATGATGCAGACTACTGCAATTCTCTTTCTACAAGTTTGAGGAGTGTGTGTGTATGTGTGTATGTGTGTGTGTGTGTGTGTGTGTGTTGTGAATGAATAGAACATCTTGTTCTATTGATATTAAAATCTGAAGCCCATGGGGCCTAACATGAGTCTCTCAAGTTACTTTCTGGAAGCTGGAAACAGAACTGCTGGATGTTGTGTCCTGTCTGCCTGCCTGCCTGCCTGTCTATCGTCTGTCTGTCCATCTGTCATCTCCCTAGCACTACAGGTCTGTACCACCTACTTGCTTCTTCCAGATTTTAATAATGGCCAAAAAAAGCTGAGGGAGGAAATGGGCTTGTATCAAATGCTAGGCTCTGACTTACAGCAACCATGAAAGACTATACCATCTTTTCTCACACATGGCCTTGGCCTTGGAAACAAGAATCCCAAAACTGGGCATGCCAGGAAGGCTAGATCTGCATCACAAGCTCTTTGGCAGCTCCAGTGTCTTTCTACCCCCTGTGCCTACATTCAATAAATGTTTCTTCAATGGACTTAATTTTAAGTCAAATGATATAGTAATTACATCAAATTTACCCTCATCCCTCCCATATTCAAAAATAAATTTGCATGACTGAAATTATTGATGTGATGAGTTTTTCTTTCTATAGAGTGAGGCACATATTTATGAACATTTGCTCTTAGGTTATTTTTCTGAGTTAAATCGACAGAAGCAGTTATAGGGAAGAGAGTCCCGGTTCTCCTCTGGCTGCATCTCTACATTACTACTCTGCGTCTCTAGTCTACCTCATCCTCAGTTCCACAGCCAGTCACCAAAATCACTGAAAGTCAACTCACCCCTCACCCCCTCTCCTACAGAGTACCAGAGATGGAAATAAAAGTCAGATGGAAAATTAATTAACTTGGCAGAGCTAGAATTACCTGGGATATGGGCCTCTGAGCATACCCTGTGGGGAAGACCCTTCTTAATTGAGGGCTAGTCCATTCCCTGGGTGTGGCCTTCTGGACTGGATAAATCAGAGAAAGTGAGCTGAGTCTTAGCGTGTCTTCACATTCTCTGAGAGTGTGGGTACAATATGACTGGTTGCTTCAAACTTCTGCTGCCTTAAGGTCCCTGCTGTAATGGACCTTGAACTATGAGTGTACCTTGAACTATAAAGTCTTCTTCCTTTAAGTTCCTTTTTATCACAGCAACAGGAAAAGAAATGCTAATAGGTGTAGTGCCATTTCTTCAGCTCAGTTTAGAATCATCTCTAGTTAATCTATTCCAGTTGTCAGTAGTGTATTGATAACTTGCTTTAGCCAGCAAAGGCCACTGACTTATGGAAGTGGAAGGTCAGTAAATCAGGATTCTCAAGGAGGTACCAAGAAAGATCCAAGTTTGTCTGATGCCCTGACCAAAGTCAGGTTTCCACGGAGAAACTAAGACCAAGATACTAGCATTAGTTTATATTCTGTGTTTGTCCCTGTCCTATCTCCAAACACTCTAGCCATTGTTTCAATACCCTTTTTGTTGAGCCACCTCCCACACCCCTAAAACAGTTCTCTTCGGCACCTCAGTATTTAAAGAGCGCCAGGATGGTGCTCTTTAGTCCTTATTGGGAACCTGGGATTGACCCCTGCCTCTGATTCCTCTTCCCTTTAAGCTTGTTGACCGTAGACAACATTTGTGATCTCCTGTAAGGTATAAGCCTCCACCTGAAATGGATAGACCCTAAGAGTGCTGAACCTCAGAGTTGCGTTGGTCTTCGTACGCCTCACATCTTACAGAGATGTGACAAAGGGATATAGTAATGACACATCTAACAAAGTTGGTAAACATCAATGTGATTGCAGTCTGGTAGCCTGAGTTACCAACAGTATAGTTCGCCCTCTTCCTCTGGTGCCTCTCTCCTTGGGACCCTTTATTTCCTGCCACCATATTTCCAGTGCACTACTGTTCCTTTTCTCCCAGCCCCCATCTGCCTGAAATTTTTCAAGGCCCTGTGCATTGCTTGCCTGGGATGTGGTTTTGTGGCTTAAGGCTCCAGGTAAAAGCTCTGGCTTTGTTATTCAGGCCTGCATATGATACTAAAGGCAACTTGTTCTAGATGCATGGTCAGAGCAGCCCAAGTGGGGCATGCACTGTCCTAAATGTTCTATAGATATCAGTCCCTTTAATCTTCATTTATAATTTTGTGAGTTGGGTGCTGTCATTTCTGTATTTTATGGAAGAAACAAGAATACTGAAAGGCCCACAGAATTGCCTAAAAGCATACAATGAGTAATAGAGCCAAGATTTTGTTTGTGTTTATTAGTGTCTGAGTTCATTTCAGACAGGGTCAAGTCTATAGCCTAAGAACATGAGACCTTCTTCCCGCAGCATCTCGAATGCTAAGCCTGAAGAAGTATACAACCACATCCCTCTAGGACTGCAATTTGGATCCCAGGCAAAGCAGCATCAGGAAACCAATCTAGATGGGGTGATTGCAATAGGGTTAGGCCGGGTGTCAGGTGCTCTCTGAGTTCCCAGAAGCCTTGCCGTTTCAGTGAGAATCAAGGATGTAATGAAGAAATCACAGATGGATCCCAGAGCTGTCCTGTGCCAATTTGTGAGGACTAGGAATGGAATAGAAGGTGAATGGCCATAGTCATTCCTCCAACTCTGCTGAAGATAGAGCATCTGAACCTACCCATCTATCAGGAGCGATGAGACATTTGCTGGGTCACCCTTATATCAAGGTGAATGCCAGACCTGAGTGGTTACATCCCTGGTGACGCAGCAAATTAGGGCTAAAGAAGGCATAAACTGAGTCTTCTGGAAGTTTCCATAGCCCTTTACTCAGAAAGCTCCTAGGATCCCAAGGCTCAGGCCATGCTGTGTAAGCTCCTCTCTTCAGATGTAGATGTTTTGAGGAAACTCCACTGATCTAAGCTAAGCCTTGCCACCAGATGTCTGAGTGAGGAAGCTCTCCCTGAGGGTAATGGGTTGTGATTTCCCATGTCATCATTGCTGGGGCTTCGATTTTCAACCCCTGGACTTCAGTTGCTGATTAGGGTATCAAAACATGCTTACTTGAGCTTTCTCCTGGGCATTTTAGGATCAAAGGTCCTGTCCTTTCTCACTTCTTTTCACTTAAATCTCATCTTGTGTGTGTGGTCAGGGTGATGGAAGCAATTTAGGATGAAAAAATGATACTGTAGACACGAGGTCTCAACCCTCAGCACCAAACAACTCCCCATGGCCTGGCAGGGCCAGTAATGAAACCCTAGAACATTAACCAGCTTTCCAGGGACTAACAAGGTCCTCCCGATAGCTGCCCCAGCTGCAGGTGCTCCCATTGGGATGCTCTGCATCGCTTTGCTTTCAGGGGGCGTTTACTACAGAAATAATGGTTTTTATTATTTGTCTAAAAACAAGAGAGGTCTACTAATCATCCAAGAAGTCCTAGGATGCCACCGATCTTTTCCACCAGATCCACAGAACAATAGGAGAGAGCCTTTCTAATTTTAACAACTCAAGTGAGCCTTGCTTGGAACAGCAACTTCTCCACCCAGCAATTTCATGCTTACCCTTCCATCTGGAGCACAGTTGCCAGCTCCCATCTCCGGACTGCACATGGAAAGGAACTGGCGACTGGGGAAAGCATTAAGATCATGGGCCCGATCAACATCCAAATCACAACTTTAAAAAATTACTTATTTTGAGATTTTAATATAGGTATAAAACGAAATCTGATCGTAACCAACTCCCAATTTCCCTTCTAACTTTCCCTATATGCTCTCAATAAATCCCTCCCCTTCTTCGTTTCTTTTTCTGTCTCTCTCTCTCACTATCCACTAAGTTCAAGTAGTAGTGACCATGTGTCCATGGATATGTGGCCATCCACTGTAATAGAAGACACCTCCCAGTGGTTGCATCCTCACAAAAGAATGGTTTTCCACTCCCCAGCACTTACCAGCTGCTAATAGCTCTTCAGTAAGAGGGTAGGCCCTGTCCTTCGTCTATCCTATCAACACTGTCAGACCCCTGACTGTACCAAAGCTGTCACATGACACTGAAAAAGTTAACTTAGCACCTCCCAGTCTTATCTTCTAACTATAAAGTGGGTCTCGAGAGATGGCTCTGAGGTTAAGAGCACTGGCTGCTCTTCCAGAGGTCCCGAGTTCAATTCCCAGCATCCACATGGTGGCTCACAGCCATCTGTAAAGTGATCCAATGCCCTCTTCTAGTGTGTCTGAAGACAGTGTACAGTGTACGCATATAAATAAAATTAATCAGTTTAAACAAAACAAAACAAAAACAATAGGTCTCTTTATCACATTGTTTATGTAGATTATGGAAATTTTTACAGGACAGTCATCCCTCCAACTTCACTTTGATTTTTCAGATGCCCATTTTGGACCATAAAACGTGTGTCTGGAGCCAAAAATGGAAGAAGAGGCTCCTGTGCTCAACAGTGGAACCCAGTGAAGGGTTTGTTCTAATGAATGAGGTTCAGGCCTCTGTTTCTACCAGTGAGAATGCAGTCAAGGGTTTTGCTTTTGTTTCTGTCTTTTACAGCTTTATTCATTTATTTAATGTATATGAGTGCTCTATCTTCATGTACACCTGCATGCCAGCAGAGGGCATCAGATCCCATTTACAGATGGTTGTGAGCCACCGTGAGGTTGCTGAGAATTGAACTCGGGACCTCTGGAAGAGCAGCCACTGCTCTTAACCCCTGAGCCATCTCTCCAGCCCAGTCAAGGAGTTTTGAGCTGGAGGCACAAAGCCCAGTTTGGTCTTGAGCTCTGTGGCAGCTGTGGGGAAGACAAACTGAATGACGGGGTTAGGACAAAGGGAGGCTGAAACAGACAGGTTCGGAGCCACAGCTGAGGGCTCCTAGCCTAGACCTTGCTCAGCTGTTCAGAGGTCTGATGCTAAGTACATACCATGTGCCTGGTAAGGTGAATTATTACATTAACTTGACATAAATTCATTGAGCTTCAACTTTAATGGGCCCAATGAGCTGGAGACCTCACCATTTCTTCTTAAGAAACTAAGGCTCAGAGAGCTTCCAGGGCTGACCACGGGCCACAGAGACAATCCTGGAAACTGACTATGTGAATTTTATCAACCTCAAGGACTTGAGACAAAAGTGCGTGCCTCCTTCCTCACAACAGGCAAGAAAACAGGCTCAGCATCACCACTGCCAAACTTGTTATGGACTCCAAATTTCATCCCCTAAGTGGGAAATGGTCCAGTGGTGCCTCTTTGTAATGTGATTCTCCGAGACTCCTGGGGATTCAGCCACTGCCAGAGACCACCCGGGGCCATGGACAGCGCACAATGCATCAGATGCTTTTACTTCATATTTTCAATAACCATCACAGCAAACCCCTAGTTTAATAGTTGCCATGGAAGCATGGGAGGGTGATGTGTTTTCTCAACTGCCGAGTAATTAGCCTGAATGAGAACCAATTGTCTTGATGCGAGGAACCACCTATTACTCTAAAAAAAAAACTCCACGTGGCAGCAGTTCATACCTCACTGTCTCACCTAAAAACCTTGGTTGGTCCCCATGTCAGCAAGTGGAGTACCTAGGTGACCCTAGCTCCCGGACCTCTGTTTCCATCCAATAGCTATCTGTCCTTTAGCCCCTCTCGTTCTGCCTTCTCAGTCTCTCTCAGCTTCTGCCCACATCTCTCTATGTCTGCCTGCATCCTTGACCCTGCATGAAGCCATAGTCATTTCTTACTTCAACTTCTGGTATGGTCTCATCCAAGTTTTACTGTGCCTTGGGGTCCTCTTAGATTATCTCTTAGAACAGATGGCCCCTGCCAGCCCAGCCTGGAGCCTGTCGGCAGATCTGTTTCCTCGTGTGTGTGTGTGTGTGTGTGTGTGTGTGTACGTTCACCTGGTACACAGGGGTAAACTTTATCACCTTACCATCCTTTTTTTCCTCCTACATCTGTTCTTTGTGGCCCTTGACTCTGGCCCTCTCTGTGCCTTTTCCTATAAAACAAAAACAAACATACCGAACTCTCTGGATCTGTGATGCCATGAGGACCTTGCAGAAGAACAGGGGTGAGGAGGATGTCAGCTGTGAAGGATGAAACCAAGATATTTGAGCACTAGATGCTATCTATCTCAAAAGACCCTGGATAGGCCTAGAGACACTGTTTCCCTCTTCCCACCCAACCCATATGTCTCTGACAGCATCAGCCTCCCTTAGACTATAGACCAGAAGGCACTAGTCTGATGAAATTGAATGCCATCCAAACTGCATGGGGCCCAAGGGAGTACCTGTGCAGCAGCCTCAGGTGTGGGAGCAGATGGGGCTGGGTGTGGAGGAGTGGTCTGATGAGTGAGCACCTGGGTCTGGTGGGTCCTGCGGTGACGCAGCAAGGTCTTACCTCTGGAATCCCACAAAGCCCTTTGGCAAATATATAAACCATGTAGACCCTCTTCCCAGGGGAAAAAAACTTTTTAAATGCATAAAGTAAAAAAAACAATCAGATTACAAAGGAAACCAATTATATTGAAATAGTTATCAAAATGTTAAAATGAGAAATTTGTGATTGTTATATTTTTATTTCTTTTCTAAGCCATAACAAGATCTAACAGCTTGTCTAATAACTATCATAACCTTGAGGTACTGATGAGTGCAAATGATATTTTGAGGCATCTCCAATAACTATAATGGATACAAAAATATCTGATTCTTCCTGGTAACAAAGTCCCAGAAACTGCTAATGCTATTGTGGTTTATTGCCCATATTTGCAATGGAAGAAAATGCTAACTTTCAGTTATTTTCTTCCCAGCTATACACTCACCACATTAAGAAGCTATGATTTAGGGCAGTAACCTCACTTTATAGTGGAAGAAACTGAGCTCCCAAGGGAGGAGCGGGTCTCTGCACAGGGTTACACAGCACGTATGACTTACCAGACATTAGCATGGGCACCTGATGCCTCTTTAGCTACACTCTGCCTACTGTGTAGAGCCATGGCTGAGTGAGACTCTCTGAATCCATGACACTGGACAGCCATTTAATTCTTCTGCTTGGTTCCTGTAGCTGAGACAGGGGAATAGCCACGCCTTCCTAGGTACGCTGCAGTGAGGTCAGAATGAGGAAATGCATAGAAATGGGGACTTGGATGGGTGGAAAGGTTTCCACTGTGTGCATAGACTCTCTTTTCTTCATAAAAATGCTACTGGGTCAAAATGCACTTAAGGGGTTGGGGAAGTGGTTATATTGGTAAAGTGCTGGGTGTAAGATATAAAGACCTGAGGATCTAATCCTCAGCAACCACAGTGGTGTGCATCTGTAAGCCCAGAACTTGGGGGAAGGAGAGGCAGAGACAGACAGATCCTTGGAGTTCACTGTCAGTTAGGCAAGCCAAATTAATGAGCTCAGTGAAGAGCCTGCCTTGAAAAATAAAACAGAGAGCAAACAAGAAAGACACCTGAAGTTGACTGCTTGCTCATCTACACACACACACACACACACACACACACACACACACACACACGAATATACATGTGCATAGACTCATGCAAACACACATGTACCATATGTACATGTAAACACACAAATGCTCTTAGTACACCTGACCCAACTTACCATTCTAGCTTAGAAACAATGCACTGTGGGGTATTGGTTATTTCCCACTTTAATTGTGTGATGGACAGCGCCTTGATTCACTGCCAGCATCATGGGAAAGTTCCATGGTTTATCCCTAGCCTACTGAGAAATGAATCCTCATCATTCCAAGGATGGTTTCCACCAATTGTGTCACTCTTGTACTATCCCAAAATTCTTACTTTGAATAACTGTGAGCTGGGGACTGTGTATCAAAAATATGCATAGTTACACTATCATGAGAAAACAAAACACATGCAGGTCTAGGGAGGCAAGCTCACTTTTCCATATAGAGCATTTAGAGGGAGAGGGGGCGGGGAGGGGGAGAGATGGGGGAGGGAGAGAGGTGGAGACTAGCAAGCAAAAGTGGTTACTGGTTAGTTTTTGTCCCTTTGGGAGAGGCTAGGGTCATCTTGGAAGAGGTACCCCAGTAGAGAAAAATGTCTTCATCAGATTGACCTGTGTAGGTAAGTCTATAGGGTGTCCTCTTGATTGGTGATTGAAGTAGGAGGCTCTAGTTCACTGCACCCTTCTCACAGTCCTGCTTCAGTTCCTGCCTCCAAGTTTCCACTCTGCTTGTGAACCAGCCTTGTATTTTCTTCTTTTTTCCCCAAATGATGGGCCATTATCAGGATGCTGAAGCCAAATAAACCCTTTTTATCCTCCAAGTTGCATTTGGCTGTAGAGTTCATCGTGGCAAACTTACACAAAAGGGCAACGGCCATTTGACATGGTGTAGAATGGTGAGGATGCCACATGGGAAGACTGGCCTGCCATGGATAAATCAGGCTTTCTAGGTCATGGCGAAAACACTTATTTTACCAGGATACTGGTTGCCATTTTGCTTTGTTTATGCTAAGACAGAATGAGCGACCTAAAGCCTGTCTGTTTGCTGTCTCTGGGGTGTACAGAAATGTGAGTTCTACCATCTGAGATGAGGTAGGAGAAGGGAATACAGGGCAGTGTTTCCCAGGTAGGTTGGTTCAACGTCCCTTGCTCGACCCTGGTCCCTAGGGTCAGACGGGACCTGTGGAGAGTGTGGGTGTCCTCACTGGGGAACTGCGGACATCGATTTTATAGCAATTCTTTAGCCCTAGCAGCTGGGAAGCTCCCCTGTTTTATTAATAACCCTGGATCGTGCTCACGGCACATCAAGGTAAACAGAGACATTTCCAGGGCGAGCAATGCAGGCAGCTCTAACAGATGAAGAAACAGGCTTCCAAATATAAATAGGAGATAAGATAAATAGACTGAGAGCCAAGCTGGCTTCACACTGACTGCAGGCTGTGAGCAACAGTGAGCATCAAGGACTGTGGAACTGGAAGGGTTGCTCATGAGGAGGATGGGGAGACACCCAGACAAAAAAGAAAGACTTGCCAGAGTCTCACTGACCATTTGATATTTATGCATTCTCACAGCATTGGTTTCCTTAGCGGGGAACCCTTAAAGTGACAGTAACAGTGTTCGCTTGTTTGTTTTTGTTTTGTTTTAAGTGTTCTACTCTTCCCTCAATATTCTGGCCTCGTGGAGCCTGGTTCTGGCTTCTCTGCGAAGGAGATATAAAGCCGGGAACCAGCAGTTCCTGTGTCCCCATCAATTGCAGCCGGGGTCCAGTTTCTGTGCCCCCATCAACTGCAGCTGGGGTCCAGTTTCTGTGTCCCTATCAACTGCAGGAAACACGCAGCAATATGGCCATTGTTGGTTCTCTCATCTGCCCTGTAGTCAGCCTGAAAGTCTTAAGAAAGGCTCTGCCTTATCCACGAATCCTTACCCAGTGTCCAGCTCTGTTCTGCACACAGGGATGCTCTATAAACCTCTCTGGTGAGGACCTCAGCCTGTCAATTCCCACGAGGCGGAGTAAGGAAGCTGCAAGTAAACTCGCTGTTACGAAAGAGCTCAGCAACTCCGTCTTGATGTCAAGCTAACATGCAAAGCCGGTCCCAAGTCTGAGATATAAGAAAGACTTTGGTTTCGAACTTCAAAGCACCTCCAGAACTCTGGTGAGCAAGACACATGGTTTCTTTGAACGTCGCTCTTATGAACAAATGAAGGAGAGAAGCTAAGTAGTGGCTGGAGATCTGAGAAGAGCCAGGATCTGCCTGGGTACCTCACACACAGCATCTCCATGAGCTTTGAAGAATGTGAGAAACACCTGCCTTATGGGGACTGAAAGGGCAAAAGGTAAGGACCGCAGAGTAGATAGCAGGCTGGAAGCCAGTGCACCTGTCTGCAGGGGCTCCTTCCTGTATCTTTCAGGTTCACTGCTTATCCTAGGCATGGGGAAGCAGGAACGGGCTTTGAATAAAGTCTTTCCCCACGTGCAATCTTCAGAACAGACACTGCCTGAGTCTACTCAATAGAAACCCTTCTGGTTGCTCTGTGCCCACAGGGCATTTGGAACTTACGGTGGGCCCAGACCCTGCCTTTCACAATGATTAGTACACTGAATTCCCATACTCTCTAAGTGGATTAGGCTTGGAGTCAGAAACCAAAGTCCCGAGTCCACCAAAGCCTCTGATTCTGCTTCTCTGCTCAGGCTTGCAGGCCTCCAGAGGATGGGATACAGGCCAGCTCTCCAACCGTGTGCCCAGCATGTCAAATGCGGGTTTCCTGGGCTCCGGCCACTCTCGTCTCAGAGCTGTGGGGCCGGAGTAGGAGAGACAAGTAACGGAACGATGAACGGAGAAGGACAAATACAACACAAATACAACGGATGCACTATTTATTTCCTGGATCCGTGCTTCTGTTTTACCTTGTTAATCCACGCTGTGGGTTGAATTGATGCTTTACAAGCCTACAATATACAGTTTTATGAGCTCATAAAAATCTTCAGAGTGGAATCAAATTCACCTGCTACTCTCTGGTTTGAGGACTACATTCCCCTCAAGCTTATCCTCCCAGCTCTCTGGCCAAATCCCCTCCAATGAGTCCTGTAGTCTGCATGTAAATCACACACACACACACACACACACACACACACACACACACACAGACACACACAGACAGATACACACACACAGACAGACACACACAGACACACAGACACACAGACACACAGACACACACACACACACACACACACACACACACACACACACACTGCTGCCTAGGCTTGCCTCTGTACCTTTGCTCATGCGGACAGTTTCTCTCCTGGAACAATCCAAACACTTTTGGGTCTCCCCCACTCTTGCCCACATTTGGGCAGCATCCCTGTCATTTAAGACCCTATTCCCTTGTCCCTCCTCAGAGTCCCCCAGTACTTTGAGAAGTGGATTCTAGGTTTTATTACTCTGTCTCCCTAGCTACAGGGTGTCTCTATACTCTCATAAGCAGAGCCTCCATGAGAAAGGGCAGGTACAGCTCTCATCTGCTTTCACTAGGTCAAAATTTCCTTCCTGTCCTTAACCTCACAATTAGCACACTTTTCTCCAGGTTTTCCTTGACTCAGCAAATTTTTCTCCATCTTTCCCATTGATGACTTCCTGAGGCGCTCCCCCTGAATCATTTTCAGAGGACAAATGACTCCTGGTCATGGAGAATGGTCCTCAACACTGTGAGTGCATGAAGGAAGGGCCGTATTCACTGATGCATCCCTGTCACCATCACAAAGGTGGCCATTGGGCAAGCTTTTACTAGAATCAGTTTTAGGGCTAGGATGATGACTTAGTCAGTATAAGTACAAGGTCCTGAGTTCATTTCCCAGCACCTATGTAAAAACCAGAATGTGCTGGCACACACTTGCAATCCCAGCAGCAGGGAGGTGGAGACAGTAAGATCACAGGGCCTCCAAGACTAGCCCGACTAGTCCAACAGATAAGTCCCAGTTCTCAGTCAGAGACTGTGTCTCAAACAATAAAGTGGATGGCTCCTGAGGAATGACACCAAAGTTTGTTGTTTGGCCTCCACATACATATGCACACATGTGCTCATGTAACTACATATATATGTGCATCTGCTCACATATGCACATAATAACAATAACTAAAAACAGGCATCAAATACTATGTGCCTGGTATTATTGCAACTGCTGTATGTTAGATTGTTTAATAATATATATTAGCTTAATTAATACCTTAAATATATTCTCTTCTTTAATGCTCTACAAGTATTAATATATTTTGCAAATTTAATATGTGCAACCTCCAAATGAAGTATGGTCTATTATATTCCTTTTCTGTTCATTTATTGGAGGGAGAGAGAGAGAGAGAGAGAGAGACAGAGAGAGAGAGAGTATGTGTGTGTGAGTTTGTGTGTGTGTGCATGTGTACAGTTGAGGCAGATGCACAATAATAAAGCACATGTGTGGAGGTCAGAGGACTACTTAGAGGAGTAAGTTTAGTTAGTATACTTTTAGCATGAGTCCTAGGATGAATTTCAGGTCCTCGGGTTTGTTACCTTTAATTGCTGAGCCATCTCTACATTCCTATAAAATAGTCTCACTATTTTATGATAAAAAAACCAAGTTGCAGAGAGGCTAAGTGTAGGGTTTGTGGTTCAATCTAGGCCATACTGTTCCAGAAATGGGTTTTCTAAGCATTGACCAATAAATAGCACCTCTGAATGCAACCAGACAGTACCAAGTACCATGTACCATGTGTTTCTAACTTCCCTTCCATAGAACTCTACCACCCATCATGGAGAGACCCCACACACAATGAGTACTTGGTAGAATGTGTCCCAACCCAGCCAACCCTGTCCTAAGCTGCTCCCCTTCACTTCAATATATGCTCAGGTACCAAGCCACAGCATCCTCATGGTAGAGAGCCGTGTGCTTTGTTTCCATATCCACCAACTTCCGGAAGCCTCACTCTTAGCCGGTGTTGCTAAGCATTAGACTATATGTCCAGTGATACTTCCTCACCTAAAGCCAAAAGCAAAGAAACAGGCTTGTGACTACTTCTCTGACTTCGAATGTTTTTATTATCCTTAACCCCATGCTCATACATACAGCATTAACTTCCCTCCTATTACACAGTGGGTTTCTAGCAGTTTAGAAAGTGGTTCCCAAGCCAAGCGAAACAAAGTCATCCATCTGCTTATATTCCTAGACCTGTGCACAGGGACCAGTGCTCTGGACAAAGAAAACTCCCAGTTACTGACCAGTTCTTTATATTCCAGTTTTCCACTACAAAGCAAAGTAAATCTTACAACACTAGACTCCCCTCCACACCAGAGTATATCCCATGTAACAGTCCTTTCCAATGCTGGCTAGTAACAAACACTGGGAAACTAGAGAACTTGTCTGCGCTCTCGGTGCATTTGCTGACAGCTTTTTCGGAGACTTTCGTCCCCGTTGGTTTCAAGGCTCAGGAAACAAGACTCCTAACAATTGTCCTTTGACTTTGTTTTATATAATCCCCCCTTTGTCTATTTCCTGCTCTTCTCCAGATGTGTTAGATCCCAGTAGGCCATTGTCCTTCATGAATGATGGCTTCAGGCTCTACAAATGACCTGCCATCCATCATCAAGGAGCTCCAACTGCAACAACAGAGGTGTTCTGTGTCCCTCTGTAAGCGGGAAGAAGGGTGCCTCGCCTGGGACCTGCCTCCTCGTGTCCTGGGAGGGATACCAAGATTGCTGGAACTGTTCGAGCTGGGAGCAGAAGGAGAGACATTTTACTTTTACAAGAAGCCCTTCTAGTCTGTGGCTGCTGTTTGTGTAGTGTCTTCTGCCAGATGGTCAATCCCCACGTGCATCCGTCTGGCATCTGCTCCCTGAACCTGGCTACCAACATGTCATCCATCTCCCTCCTGAGCTCAAGGCTCTAATGAGATAATTTTACCAACATTGCACTGCAAATAAGAATTGGGCAGAGTGCTAAAGCAGGAGCTGGATTTCTGTCAGGAAGGCTAGGTTCAAATCTGCCTTTGCCACTCTCTGGCTCTAACCTTACAAGTAGGTTTATGAACTCAATCCAAGACTTTGTTTCCTTTCCATCCAAGTGGGAGGCGCAACACCTGCGTTGCACTGGCATTATGAAACTCAGTTGGGTAAAGAGGCAACGGAAACCACTGTTGACTCTCCATATCTGGGTTCTGAATCTTGGAACTCAAACGACCAGGTCTGGAAACATTGGCGGGGTGGGGGTGGGGATAAATCATGTCTGTACTAAACATGTCTAGGGCAGTTTTAATTCCTGCTATGCCCAAAAGAGTCCACCAAACACCCATTTACACAGAATTGACATTGGATATTGGAAGTTATCCATAGAAGATTTCAGTTAAGTACGAAGATTAACACAGATTATGTGTAAGTACTGCAGCATTGTACTTAGGAGACTTGAGCGTCCATGGACTTTGACATCCTCAAGGGGATCTGAAGCCAATCCTCTATATCTGCTGATTGACAGCTCTACTTACCAAGCACAGTACTTGGCCATCCAAACAGACCTATAATAATAAAGATTCTATAATTTCCATAAAGCTGGAAAATTTATAGTAGTAGAGAAAGACAAAGTTTCGTCTGCGTTCTTGGTTCTCCTTTAGTCTCTGAAGCCTGCTGGTGACTGTTCCAAACGGCTTTGGTATGCCCTGAATCAAGCAGAGATGCTGGCACCCCCTGCATGACCTCATCAGATCCAGCCAACTTTTCTAAGCCTCAGTACCTAGAACCTGATCTATATTCTCATAGAGAATATGATGTATACTGGGATCTTCTGTCTGGGCCATAATATCTAGCCACTCAGAGAGCTTCAAACAACATTGGGAAACTTCCTCCTACTCAGAGAATCTGATGGAACTGGTCTTAGGTGAGGCCCGTTAATGAGTATTTCACAAGGTTATCAGGTGATCCTAACATGGCCAAGACCAAAAAGAACTAGTCTAATTGTAGATTGGTAAAAACACACAGCTGCTCCTAATAACATGTGCTCTGGGCTCCAACCATTTTTCATCAAATGTGAGTCATAGTCACAGACTATGCAATGGCCTTGTCACCTCAGCTGTATGCTAGGTTGGGAATACAGCTCACCAGAGCAAATCTGTGAGAAAATCTGCACCTTTATTGCATGGCCCCAGATGAAGACAAAGACACAGTAAGTAGGCAGGAACTGTAGTGTACCAGAGAACTAGGATGTTGAAAGAAGCTAAGCTGATTCCCAGGAGGCTCTTCCTCTGTTTTGGCAAGCTCTGCCTTCTTTTCCTTCTCCTTGGCATGGTCTCTGTTCCAAGGTGTTTATCCTCAAAGATGAAGAGGCCTCCTTTGTGGAAGAGTGATCATATTTTGCATAATTAGGTGGCCTCTAGAAGCTTCCTTTGCTTCCCAATCAGTTGGAGGCAGAGAAGGCAGAAATTTGTAGTGCCTCATAGGCTTGCTTGCTCAGGTATTGGGGCAAGGGGAGGACACAGGTTTGCTCTGTCCGTGGTGCTGAGCAAAACCTTCCCTAGAGAACCCCGGTGCTCAAGGTACTGCCAGAATTTAAGCCACATCCATCCATATCCCATGGGAGCTTGTTAAAAATGAAGAATCAGAGACCCCATCTCAGACCTGATGAGTCAGAGCCTGTCATTTGCCAGCACCTAGATGATCTGTGTAGCTATTAAAGTCTGAAATACAGGGTTTTGCAGCAGGAAGCTGCATTCCTTTCATGAGCCATGAAATGAACCTAATGCATCAGAAAGATCATTTTGAAGGGCTCAAAAAATGAAATGGGTTTGAAAAGGATTAGAAATGTCATAGTTCATCCCAGGTGGCAACAGAAAGCTTTATTCTTACATGGAGGTCATAAGCAGGACTTAAGGTAGTCATTACTATGAGCTGCGTTTTAAACAATACCTGAATCTACTATTTGTCTTGAGACCAGGCACTGGTGATTTTAATCTAGTATCTCCCAGGACTCTGACCAGGTAGGAAAACAGATAGCCCGAGAAAAGAAGGTCACAGCACAACAAAGCAAGAATGAAAGAGTGACCCTGGGGCTCCTGGTGAGGCACACAGCTGAAAGCCCTGCAGAACAGAACAATTCGCAAGGCTGGCTTTTGAAGTCATTCGACAACTATTGCAAGAGAAGCAGTAGCTGCCAGTGGACAGCAGCAAGGACAAGCACGCATACATACTGAGGCAGGGGGACCTCATCTATCATTGTCCACAGAAAAATTTGGAAGTGCTTTCGGATTTTCTTTCAAGTTCAACAGCATTTTGTAGCATTTTACCCCATTCTGAGAACAAATATGGCAGTGATTATATTTCTCATTGTGAGGAACAGGTTTTCTGTACTTGGGGGGGCTCTCTGTTATTTCTGATGGCTTGTTGCCACATGTCCCAGGAGGAATTTGGGGAAATGTGGGAAATTCCCAGTACTCAGGGTACTTTGCTCTGCACTACTTATTGGTTTCTCTCCACTTACTATCCACCTTTCCCTGTAAATGAAGAGGCACAGCTCCAGAGAACTTTGGAAAGACATAAACGAAGGCCTCTTTATGATGCACAAAGATGCTTTGTTCACTTCGGAGGATGACAGAACCAAATGTCAAGAGTAGCAGTGACACTGTGATGTTTCTTTCTTTCAGGACTGGGCAATGGGAGTTATTAACCTCTGGCCACTCGTCTGCTATTTCACTCATAAACAGTGTCCTATGTTCCATTTTGCTTAGGAAATTGGTGTCTAATGGGAGATGACAAAAGTGACTCTTAAAATAATTTTCTTCCAGGCTAGCAGAGCTTATAAAGAGTTACCAAGCTTAGTAACCACACTTCAGTAACTTCTGCATGGCAGGAATAGGACAATATACATACATACATACACACATACATACATATATACACACATACATAAATATATATACATACATACACATACATACATAATACATACACACATACACACATACATACATACATACACATACATACATACATACACACATACATCCATATACACACATACATACATACACACACAGAGGGGGTGAGGGAGGGAGAGAGGGAAGGAAAGGGGAGAGTCAAAATCAAGAATAAATAATTGTGGGGAGAAAGAGAGGTTTGGGACAGGGTTTCTTTATATAGCCCTGGCTGTTATGAAACTCACTAGAAAGAGCATGCTGGTCTTGAACTCGGAGTAATCTTTCTGCCTCTGTGTCTCAAGTACTGGAATTAAAGGTGAAGGACACCATGTCTGGTATAGGACACCATGTCTAGTGTAGGACACCATGTCCGGTTCAAAACAACATTTTGTAGCTCGTCTTGGGTCTGTCTTACAAAATAACAGAATCAAGACCAGCATCTCCTCCAAAATTAAGTTTCTACGAAGTCCATTTGGACAATTTCACTTTATATTTTAAATAAAGAAATGACCAAAGCACAACTTATAAAAATATATTTTCTTATACACAGTATCTCATTTCTAGAGTCATCTTGAGCACCTCATGATTTTAAAGTGATTGGCATGGCTTAATATTAAGGGGGGTAGCAACTATAACCAGAAACTCAATGACCTAAGGCCTTTATTAATTTATCTCATTTAATGGAAACAACAAAGAATGTGCTAGGTACTACAGTTTCTAGATTCTGAGATGGAGAGATAAGAAAAGAAGCCCAGAGAAGCCTAGTGACCTACCTCAGAACACACAGATCACCAATACTATACAGTCAGAACCTAAACAGCAGCATGTGTAACCATGAAATGTCAATCAAGTTGTCCATGGGTCAACCTAAACAATGGTCTTTCACTTTCAAGTTCTAAGAGTCCTAGTGTGTCACAGTGGCCTGTCCTATGGCTTCTTGTTAATCTTTTCCCCTCCTGCTTTCATCTCTCTGGGTCCTTCTGCATCGCAGCTGCCTGACATTTCCCCTTAGTGCTGTCTTGTGTGGGTGGATGCTCAGTCACAGAAAGGAGTCTTCTGAAAGCTTTCATACTGGCCCAAATGACACCTGCTTCCCTTCCATTCAATCAACCACTCTGGAAAACAAACAAACCAAAAAGAAAAAGAAAAGGAAAAAAACATCCCAAAACAAACAAACAGAACTATACTGTTCCTATAGTGGGTAAGGTTCAGTAAGATTTATCTGTGAGGTTGAATTTCTTCAATAGCATTGTTTAAGCATTCTGAAACAGGATAATGCTTGAAGGGAAATGGTCCTATCCAAGAAATGACAGTTTAAAAACCCTGATCTGAATACAAAGACAGTTGATTTTACTTTTCTCCGGGCCTTTGGTGTTCCACACGTTGTAAATAAGGGGCTACAAAACTGTACCAAGCCAACATTTCAAACCATAGATTTGTTTACCAGCAAAAACACAAATTTCCTGAAAATCCTAACAAGAACATCAGCTGGAAGTAAATTCCTTTCTGCTCTCTGCCAGATTTTGCCCTACAAGAAAATAGCACTGCTTGTTAGTTGGTGAGCTTTACCCTAAGTCATGCTAGTAAATATTTAACTAGTGTCCCCCCTGACAGAGAAGCAAATAAGTCAAAAAATAAACAGCACTGATTTGCAGAGTCTGCACGTTCCTGTGGTATAAATACCCCTCGGTAGCTTGCTTCAGGCAAACGGTAGAGTTATCACAGGGGAGGTGGGAAGACAGGAGGAGGAGAAGCAGCCATCTTGCTGTGTGTACCACCATGATAAAACAGACTTGTGACTTCAGGAGAACAGGGTAACGGAATAAAGGAAATGGGAATTGGTGATTGTCAAGCACTTTCTCTTTGTTTTTAACATAATTTATTTACAAGTAAGCTTATGTACTTTAATTTTTAATCATAACTGTGTTTAATAACTAGCTCACACAAATCCCTTAATAATTAACGATGCATTGATGCATTCTTGTCAGCCAGCATGGAGGTTGCAGACCTTCATGGGGCCTTTGGTACCCTGGGGATAGAGGTAGACAGGTGATGCTGAATGACTGCTTATCACAGAAATTATCACATAAGTCTCTGAGCCCATACTGTCAAAGCATCAGCCCCTGCTATGGCTGTAGTCTTACTGTCCTAAAGAAGCTTAGTGGCATGTTATGACCTCCCATGTATCTGTTATAGTGTTAAGTGCTATATATTAACTCAGTATCTGACCAAAACTACAGACGGTAGATTTGAAAATGAAGTACTATTCCCACTTTACATGTTGAGAAACTAAGGCTTAGAAGTATTAAACAACTTGCTTGGCATCAGAGAAAGGTAAGTGGATTTGTGGAAATGTTTAAATTCCAACCCCCCTTTTAAAACAAGCATATTACTCTGACAAAGTAAGCCATAAACTATTTCTACTATTCCATTGTCCTTCAAGACAAACTCATCTGGAAAACTGGGGGGGAAAAAAAGTTGTTCACAGTTGAAGATTTGAGCAGTACTGCTCCGTCTCTGAGATCTAGAAATTAAATAGCCTAGAGCATATAAAGACCATTTTGAAATGAATAATACACTCCATTTTATTCTACTGGTTTGGTAATCAACAATAAAAGCAATTAAATTATTAAGACTTAACGTAGGTTTTTATGTATCAAATAATTATCAGTAGAGGGGGAAAAGCAGCCAAATATACACAATTTAACTTTCTTCCACTAGCAGGCAATGCGGAGTAGACCAAGAAGATGTCCAGCAGTACATGAGCTGGTGTGAAGGTTTGAGTATCCTGCTGACTGACATCATCCTCCTTTGCATTATCTGGAGGAGAGCACGGGTGTAAGCCACATCTCTAAGACAGACAGCTAAGATGGGCCTGATGATGTATTCCTGCATCCCACAAACACAAGGAACACATACCAGCCCCTTCACTCCCTGCTGTGCCTCCAGACAGGACAATCACCTTCTGCATGCCAATGGAATTCTAATCAGCCCCAACGTAAAGTTCTTGCTATCCTGAATCTTTGTCCAGAGTCTCATATTATACAGCAGGTGATCTTGCCCTGTATTTTGGCAGATGTTTTTACTGATATGATAAATGCTCCATCCATGGTTAGAGGGCCAGTGGTCTAACTCCCACCCCATACAGTTTGCCACCTACCTTCTACAGTGGAGGATCCTGCAAGACAGACAGATCACAATCACAGCAGCACAGAAAGCCAAAAGCACACAAGAAGGGTGCTTCAGCAGTGTCTAGGAGGAGATCCAGCCAAGACTACAACCCAATGCAAGCATTTGTACTCAGTGTTTACTTTCAGAAGTCTTTGTTACCAACTTCAGCAAGATCCCTGGGCCATGCAGATTGGTGGCTTTTTCATCATACCTCTGTAGCATAGACGGGCTGCAAACAGATGCATGATGCAAACTGCCTAAATTGCAGGCAATGCTGCTGTTGCAACAAACACAGGAAGCACTATCTGACTCTTGGCTGGGAGGTGAGAAGGTGTCTCACTTTACAATCCTTCAAAATAACAGTTGAAAGCTAAAGGAGCACTGTGGTAATATTTTCTTCATGAACGACATGGCAGGCCAGGGTTTGGTTTGGTTTTGTTTTTCCCTTTTCCACCCCAGTCTTCATAAACAGCAATTCGAGGTATCTATTGCACCCCCACTTCTTGGATGCTAAACAATCCTCAGACATTTGGGAAGCTCGCACTGCCAATAAATTGCACAGTGGTGATTTAAAGCCCTGTCTACTTATGCTGAGAATGCTTATTCCAGCTACACTCCAGCTCTTGTCTATATCCGAACAGAAAAAACAATCATCACTAAGCGCTTATTTGGTACCAATAATAATGATGAGGATAATGGCAAAGATGAAAATGGCTCACAATTTTGTAAATGCCAGGTAGTGATAAAACTCGGGTTCCAAATCCTGCTAACACCTTTCACTTCCGAGGTGAGAAACCTAGAGCTCAGAGATCTCATATGACCTAACCCCAAAGCTGTAGGGCTAAGAAACTTTGCTGACTCCACATCGATGCTTCTCTTAGCTGCTTCTTGCCGATTTTTTTTTTTTTTTTTTTTTTTTTTTTTGGAGTAATAATAAAAAGGGCCGTCTATTCTCATATGGGGAAACTGAGGTCCCTGGATGTCAAAAGACTTCTCCAAAGATGCATGGTTGGTCATTTTAAGCATTTTCTAGTGATGTTAGGGTTTCAGGTAGAGACCTAACTTGGAAGAAAGCATGTTGCCTGCTCTCTGCACAAAATCAGTTAAGCCCCTTATTCTCTACACCTTACTTTGCTCTGGAGAACAGTGAGGGACTCTAGCAGAAGCCCTATCCCAGCTTTGCTTCGTAGGAGCCTGGCTGCCTCTAAGAACTATAAGGAACTCTCTCAGCTCGACTCAAAGAAATGCTGCCTTCAACTCCACACTATTATTTCTGCTGCCCTGTCTGTTCTGTCTCCAAGCAAATAAACATCTCCAAATGCTCCCCAAGTTACTGGTTACTGCATCTTCTCGGTGTGATCTCATTTATGAATCTGTAGAAAGGGTTTACGACCATGCTGTTGATGGTTTGATGCCCCAAATGATTTATCAGAGAAAGTGCTGTAAAGGAACAGAAAGCCATCAGAGATGAGAAAGGGAATTAGCCACCCAATTTCTGCCGACAAGAACCGAGACAGCCACAGCAGAGAGGAAACGGGCAATCTGTCAGAGTTCAAACAACTTGTCACCAAGCCCCTGTGATGACTTTCTCCACAAACAGGAAGTGATAAGATGGACAATTTGGGACACATTGGAGGAGTCGGCAGACACTCATTCACAAAGCCAAAGCCTGTTGTCTGTGAGACTCAGATCCCTATGAGGTTTCAGTGCCCTGTGTCTCCATTGTAGCTAGAAGGTGGTTGTGCAGACTTCATGTGAGCTACAGTTTGTCCTTCCCCCCTACAGTGCTGTAGGAAGATCAGGCAATGAGCGTAAGGACAAAGAACAGATGAACTGGCAATTAAGGATATCCTGGGCTGTGTGGGCCTGAAATCCATGTGAGGTCAGGGTCACATGGACTTTCTAGCAGGGGAATTGATAAAAATCATAAGTTCTTGGCAGCACAGTTTTACTTCATCTTTCCTTCTCCAAATCAGCTCAGGCTAAGCCTGTCTCATGACTCCTCTCCCACATCCTTCCATCTTAGCACCTGCTGATTCTCTGCCCAGAGAGCCCTATGATGCTCCAGGAGATAAAAATCCTCCCTCTCTCTTGGATTATCCCAGTGCTACCGGTCTGAGAAGACTCTTCTTCCCTCTGTGTCTGTTCTGAGTGCATAGATGAAGTTGGGCTAGCCTGGGTTCAACCTGTTGCCTTATTGTTGATGTTTTAATGTTCAAACGGTTGAATGAAGGACTCCATGTCTTTGCACTTTGCCCCGCCCCCTCCCAAATATGTGTCTGGCCTTGTTCCTACCTCTTCACTCTGTCCTCCTTCACCTCACAGGTTCCTGTACTGCACAGCTTGCCAGTGCTTCTGCTGTATGATTCTCTCATTCTAATTACCATAAAGGGAAAGTATTTAAACATTAAAAAGGGATGTATAACTCTTTCCAGCCCTCTATGATCACATGTAGATAAGAAAGAAAAGGGCAGGATAGTATCCAAACTTGAGGTATGAATTAGCTTATTTCCCTCAACAGTAAGACTTCAGTTGTAGCTCAGTATGTTCTAGGAGGCCACTGGAGCTAGGAGATGTCATTGCTCTCCCAACTGCCTGCTTAGAAAGTGAAACAACCCTCTCTAGCAAGATACGTGTTCTCTTTTAGTATTTATTTATTTTTATGTGCCTTGGTATTTTGCCTGCATTTTTTTGGCCAGTGTGAACTAGAGTGACAGACAGTTATGAGCTGCCACTTGGGTGAGATATCTCTCCAACCCCCAAGATATGTATTCTTGATATTGATGTGTGTGGGCATATAGATGGATGTGCATTTGTGTTTAAGTGTGAATGTGTGTGTGTGTGAGAGAGGGAGGGGTGTAAGAACAGACACACATGTGTAAGTTAGAGGCGATGACTGAAAACCTTTCTACCTTGTTCCTAAGACATGGTCTCTTGTTATGTGTGTTTTTAAGGATGCCAGGATATCTGGCTCATGGAATTCTGGGAAATTCTCTTGTCTCTGCCACTCATCATGTGGCAGGAGTTCTAGAATTCTAGATACATGACCCATCACTTTTGTGGGTTGCAGGGCTCAGACTCAGGTATCAGACATGAACAGAAAGGGCTTTAACCACAGAACTCTTTCCCCATACTCTCTTAACATCCTTAAAAAGAAAAAAGAAGTAGACTTTTCCTTGAGAATCCTTACACAATGGGTCTTGTAAAACTCGAATGACTTCAGTCTGGTCTCTGTATTTTCTCAGTCCTCTCTCTTCATATTGTTATGAAGTGAACACTACAAAAGGTAAGCTCCATGGCTCACGCTGGATTCTCCAAAGGACACAAGACCCACAAAGGTTTGACATGCACTGGGCTCTAATGAAAGGTGCTAACTTTTCCATCATGACAAATGAGCAGAGCTGATAGAATCCCCATCAATTTCTGTCCTAGACACCAAGGTGCAATATGGAGAACCTGCTATCATGGTATTACACACTTCTGAAGCTCTTCTCTACACCTTTGCTTTCTTGTCTTCTGTCTTAGAAGGCCTAACACAAGACTTAGCATGTCATCAGCATATGAGAATAGCTGCATAATCGAATGAATGAACATGTGATTCATCTGGCTCACTTTCCACCTGGCTGGAGATGGAGCTGTTCTTCACAACACTGGTCTCCTCTCCTTTCTAGTCACAGATTTGGTGAGAACTGGCTGGGTCTGGTTGCTCATTAGCAAAGCCAGACCCTTCCAAGCTCTAGGGGTTCCTGTGGGCACATTTAGATCTAGTCTGGAGTTGCAGTGAAAGTATTTGTGGACACCACTGACTTATAATTGGTTTGCTCAATACTAATTATTCTCCCCAGTGTGGGTAGACCTTATGCAGTAAGCTGTCATTCAATCTACAAAAGACTATATAAGAAAGGCCACTGTTTCTCAAGAAAGGCATAGAGGTGTGGCTCTGTCTCCAAATTTATATAGAAATGATGCCTGAACCCCCAGACTGTTCAGTCTGCCCTGTAGGTATTGGACTTAGTAGTCCCAACAATCACATCAGCCCATCCCTCCAAAGAAATCTCTTCCTTCAAAACATGTATCACACAGATGTAAATCTGTGCATTTATGTGAATAAATAAATATGCATATTAGCTATGTAGACAGATACACTACAGGCTTATAAATCCATAGAAACAGATAAACAGACATATTCTGGTGGTTCTGTTCCTATAGGAACCCTACACAGAGCGTGAGAACTCTAAAGTATTCTAAGTGACAGTACTGCTTTTCCCAGAAGCCATATCCACTGTAAGTACATACAATGAACACACTGGGTACTTAAAATGGATTCTGCAGAAGTAAAGTGTGTGTGAGAAATCACCTGCTTAGCTTTCAACAGATAAAATGGGGCTCAGAAGGGGGACAGTCTTAGAAGAAATCTTTGTTTTCAGATGCTTCAGGGAATGCTGACAGATACACACCAGCAGGACTAGGATACGTGCTCATGCTCCTCCTCCATCTGTATACAAATCAATGGTTGAGATGCTCCAAATTTGGCTGGAGTGTGAGGGAGAGGAGGGACGTGTCAAAGGAAGAAGAAGGCTGTGGTAGTTTTAATCTGGCTCTGATCCATTACTGAGAAAGGATAGCGTGGGGGTTCTAATCTCCAAACCTATAATGACATTTTCTGACAGAGCTATTGCTAATAAGAAGCCTATCACCTTTTCCTCTCAAACACACTCAGGAGAAGGAGTAACTGTGCTAGTTTGTGAAACCACAGACCAGGAAAGTCTCCACTTTGGAATCGTAGCTGACAGCTATCTGAATGAAAAGGTCATATATTTCCCTCCACAACTAGACTCCTCTTTGCTCTGTGATTGTCGGCTTTATGTTAACTTGATGCAAGCTAGAGTCATCTGAAAGGAGGGAACATCAATTGAGAAAATGCCTCCATAAGTTCTGGCTATAGGGCATTTTCTTAATTAGTGGATGGTGGCAGGAGAGGGGGTTGCATCTCATGGTGGATGACGCCATCCTTGTGTAGTAGTCCTGGGTTCTATAAGAAAGCAGGCTATGCAAGCTACTAAGGAGCAAGCCAGCAAGAAGCATGCTCCCACGGCCTCTGCATGAGCTCCTGCCTGCAGGCTCCTGCCCTGTTCATCTGTAGAGATATTATCGTCCTCACTTTCCAGTTCACTGGGTCAAAGGTATGGAGAGGCACTGAATTGTTCTTGAATCTCTGCTAGCAACCACCTCCACACACTCTCCAACTCCTGCCAGCCTCAAGGGAGCACACGGCTCCAACTCCACTGAAACTTTTCACACATGTGGGAGGGTGGAGAGGTGCATTGTGAGAAATCAGGAAACCAAATCACTTTGTGAACTCATTAACCATGTGCCCGTGCGCATCTCTGTGTGTTTTTCTTACTCCTACTTTCGTCTGGGTACCTATTATTAACCACCACTCCCATAAAGAAAATGTGTGCTCTATCCCAGGAACATATTGTGGGGGAAGAGACTTCTTAATATAGTGAGTGCCATCAACAAGTTCTCCAACATTCCCACTGCTCTAAAGTAGAACCTGGCTCCAAACTTACCTTGTACTCTGCTGCCTGCAGACTGAAGTAGAAGCTCCCACTACACACAGAAGAGCTCTGAAGATCCCCTTTCTCCTCAGTCTCCACCTCTCCTAGACACCACCTTGATTAACTAAGCCATTCAAGGTTAACTCATAACCTCTTCGTTATGGTGTCTCTGCCCACAGCTAACAATAACCAATGTCCTCTGGGGTCTATATCTTTATCCCAGGAGTGTCCAGCCAGCTCTCAACAGTTTTGCCAAAGGCTATCTGATTCCCCAAGTTCATTATGACTCCCCAATTCAAAGAACTGTCCTCCTCTCCTGAAATCCCATGGTTCCAGGCTCATCTTTCTTTTACAACACTTAAATGCTTGGTGTGACAAAACCTTCACATTCTTGTCTATTTTGAGTCCCTATTTCCTGCCTGTTCACTGCTTGGTCCAGATTTGCTTCTGTAGCAGGAGCCCTAGGCCATAGAGAGATATATAACAAGCCCTCCCTCGGCAGAATCGCATCATCCTATCTAAGGGCTATGGGTTTCAGACCCACACCAGTCTCCATCCGCTTCGGGTACATCTTCTCATCCAACTCTTCTTAGAGGGCACCAAGGTCATTCATATCTGTCCCCATGTCCCAGGCAGGACTTTGAATATTATAGATGTCAGTATAAACCTACCACTACATTAGGAAGCTATTTAATTAATTAGGAAGGAAAAAAAGCCCTGGACCATATATTCCAGAAGGCCACCAGTCTTGCCTTATTCAGTTTTCTTGCTCCGCTGAATGCTCCATCAAAGCAAATATTTAATAGTTCATACGAACTACTCAGAACTGAATCACACATAAGTCCTGGTTCTTAAAACAAAACATTAATCTTCACAAACACTCCAGCACACTCCCCAAGTCTTAGCAAAGTGAGGTTGTATAAATCAGCCAGGACATAAAGCGACGAGACAATGACAGCAGTTTTAAGTGCCAAAGAAATAGATAATTTTAATGGGTCCTGTATTTCTCAGATATAAAATCCTCTGATTGAGACAGAGACTGAGGGTTCCACTGCCAGGTGATAGTGAAGTTGAATTTGAGTCAGTGAGAAAGGCATTTAAGCCAGTTACCTTTCAGTGTGCGCCTTCCCACTAAATGAAAGTTTAGGGCCAATAGCAAAGGCACATTTTAAAAGAATGTTTTCTGATTTGACAGTCCACCCCCATTATCACAGTCACCACAAAATCTATGACACTTGTCCATATTTATTCTCTTCATTGGATTTAAGTGAATTTCGATGTAAAGTCTATAGTACCCAATGTAGCCTGGTAAAAGTTTCAAAGTCCCCGTCTTACAATTAAGAAAACTGAATCCTAGTGAATTAATTGTCCAGCTTTCACAAGCTCACTCAACTATCTGGTCAGAGGCAGGCTAAAACTGGAAATCACATTTAAAAAAAGATCAAACGATGTAGTTTTGGAACCTTTGCACAAAGCCAGACCAACTAAAGAAACCAAGAAAATGTTAACACTAAAAAGACAGCCTGGGGAAATGACTCAAAGCCCAGCTACCTCAGTCCCAGCGCCTGATGCCTCTGTGCCTGTTCCCAAAGACACACCACTGTCAGCATAGGGGACTAGAATGGCAAAACTCTGCACTGGGCTCCAGGTTCTGCCCTGCGAACTCTGGAGGAAATTGTTTCCAGGGCATAATTTAGAGAGTAAATGATTCAAGGAATGACAGTCTCACAGAATAGTTAGCCTTTCCATCATGCCAAGAGGCAACTGGGTCCCTAAGCATGCTGAGATTGCCTAAAAGGGTCTCTGTGTCTCTGTGTCTCTCTCTGTCTCTGTCTCTGTCTCTCTCTGTCTCTCACTGTCTCTCTCTCTCTGTCTCTCTCTCTGTCTCTCTCTGTCTCTGTCTCTCTCTGTCTCTCTCTCTCTCTGTGTGTGTCTCTCTGTCTCTCTCTCTCCCTCTGTCTCTCCCTCTCTCCCACCCCTCGCTGTCCTCACAGAGATTCACCTGGCTTCACTTCCCCAGTACTGGGGATGAAAAGAATGCGCCACCATGCCCAGCCTGAAAAAGTCTCTCAACAAATGTCCCCAAACAAGATGGTTTCTTGTTCTCCAGCACTGACCTGTCCCATCATCCTAACGTCTGGCCACAAATTCTGCTGTAATCAAGAACTTGGGAAGAAGACAAACAAATCTTATCACCTTCCTGTTCTTGGTATCCAATCCCCTTTTTTTTGCTAAGGATCTGCAAAGCGGCTGTGTTCCCATTGGTCGGTGCAGAAAAGCCATTGAGTTACCTACAGTTAAATTTAAGAAATGAAGCTCTGAATGCCAACCCAAGGATGCCACACTCTAGCACCTCAACTTTTCCTTCTCAGGCTAGGCAGAGTTTTTTCAGCTAGAGAGTAGAGCTTGGAACTATGACATGTGTAAAGACAGAGTCTGACTCTCCGGGTGGCATCTCTGACTAACTGGTTGACTCCAGAAAAGCCAGTGAATCTCATGCTGAAAGATTCCAATCCTTCCACTAGCAAATTCCCCAGCTGCTCTACCTGCAGGATTCTCGTCAGGATGCCCAGTTGGAGGCACTGAGGGTAAAAAATGGAGGTATAGGGAGTGAGTGGAAGAAAAGTCTGTATGCATACCATTTTCAAGAATATGCCCGTTTTTTTTTTTTTTTTGTTTGTTATTTTGTTTTGTTTTGTTTTGTTTTTTTCCCAATGGTTTGAACGGACTTGTGCTGGTACACATCTGGAGAAGCATGAAAGAAAACTAACAACAATTGAATCCTATGTGTTATGGGTCCTGCATGAGATGTGTAAGCGTTTTTATGGAGTATATTGTTTTCAGTTACTGCAACAGCATGTTGCAAAGTAAACCCTATGAACCCTGTTTCACAGGTTCCTAAGAGTTCACAGTTTTTTCGGTTTTAAAAATCTGACAGATACAGGTCGAGGCTTAATGGAGTCCAGATATTGTTTTTCTTTCTGTGCTACTGGGGACTGAAGCCAAGGCCTCATGTGTGCTAGGCCAGTGCTCTACCACGAGGTTGTATCCACAGTCATAGGGACTGCTTGTGATGTCACAGGAAAGTTTCCCATGACAAGTCATTGTGCCTATGAAACTGTCTTCCTCGTCAAGACTGAAGTACCTTGTCCTGGGGTTAGACTAGCCTCTTGGACACCACTCAGGAGCAGCTAAGTTCTTCAAAAGCCTAGAGAGTCTGAAGCATATGCAGTCAGAGGAAATTATCTATTTATGTATCTATGTATCTATCTATCTATCTACCTACATATCTATCTATCTATGTATGTATCTATCTATCTATGTATCTATCTATGTATCTATGTATCTATGTATCTATCTATCTATCTACCTATGTATCTATCTATCTATGTATGTATCTATCTATGTATGTATGTATGTATCTATCTATGTATCTATCTATGTATCTATGTATCTATCTATCTATCTATCTATCAATCTATTTATCTATCTATCTATCTATCTATCTATCTATCTATCTATCTAAACTTTATTTTGAGGCAAGCTCTCATATAGCCCAGGCTAGTCTGAACTGGTATCAAATTCAGTATATGGCTAAAAGTGGCCTATAATTTCTTATCTTCTTGTCTCTATCTCCTGAATGCTTGTACTTGGACTGTAAGCTTACTCATTTTGCCAGGGTTCTGCAGTGCTGGGGATAGGACCCATGGCTTCATGGATGCTAGGCACTAGGTACTCAACAAAGCTATGTTGCCAGAGAAGCACTTCTGTCTTTTTCCCCTTCAAAATATCTCTGGCCCTTGAATCATAGAGATTTCCTCTTTAGTTATATACATTTAGGACAACCTTCACCATGCATACAAGAGTTTGGATATCCTTAAAAAAACTGAGGCTGAGCCCTAGTCATCAGTGGTGGTTGAGATACTTTCTGGATCATCTGCTCATGCAAAAGTGAGTCTGATATTCATCTACCACATGCTGGTTAAACTCTAATCAACCTCACCTTACCCGCACCTCAGACACCAAAGACCTCCTGTCATCAAGAGATGGGTAATACAATAATAGTAAAGTAGGGTGCTTTGGGCAGGAAGCATAGGCAGACAGAAAGACTTGTGTGCATTGGGGTGTCATGAGGAGGTGGCACATAACTGAGAACCCAGAGGGTAGGAAGGAGACAGCCATGCAAAGACTAAGGACAACTGCCAGGAGAAGCACAGATCTCTAGGCTAGGGTATCAGTTTTTCCAACCACGGTCAGAAGGCTAGGTGTTGAAGGCAGGGCAAGCAACAATGATCAGTATCTGGCAGGGCAGATGGAGCACATTGGGCAGGACTGGTTTTTAGCTTCAGCAATCTGGGAACTATAGAGGTTTCTAAAAGAGGACGGGCAGCAGAAACTAGTTTGTAGTTTTCCTCCTTGTGATGGAATAGATAGCAGGAAGTTTAGAAACCAGGCAGAACCTTCTGGGTATGGTGTAATAGTGACTTAGACCAAGATGGTGGAAGGCGAAAGAACGAGAAATGGAGAGTCAGGCAACAGGGCACTGTGAATATTTGACTTGGGAGGCATCCCTGTTTGCCGATTCTCACAGCCAACATCCCACTGTGGCCAATGCCAAGCACTCAGTGTGACACTGAGTGCTGAACTGGGAAGAATTGTGCATAGCAAACTTCCACTAGGTGATGGGAGCCGACCCCAGTGGTAGTTCAGGAGCAGTCTTACTGATGCTTGTAAATGGACTGGGCATGTGTGTAGGGCAGGGAAACCAAAGATGACCTCAGAGGTTTGACCTAGAGTGACAGGAAGGATAAAAGAACCACTTCCTGAATCCCTCCCTGGCCTGCAGTTGCTTCTGGCTTCTGGGTTCTGGAAAGGTAGGATGCTTTTCAGAGAAAGAACATAGTCTTGAGGTTCAGAGGCCTTAAAGCTGGCCTGACCTTTAGTTCTTCCTGTTGCCCCAGCACTTGGTTTGACACACAGAGAGCATTTAGTGAGGGGAAGGTGTGAGAACAAATGCACGCCTGGTTGCCTTCATCTGCAGAATGGAATGGTGGTGTGAACCATGAGAATCACAGGGGAAATAACATAACATCTTCCAGAGTGACGACCTGGGGCTCCTTGCGCGCTTGCTTCTGCATCCTCACATCAGCCCTTCTCATTTCATGGATGCTGAGCCCTGTGACAAACACATCACCTCACATGTGCCGGAGCCAGAATTCAAACGGGCTCGAGCAATCACACTGATTTCTCAGTAGCCGATTCAGCCCAGCCTAGGGTCACTCAGTTCCCACCAGGGGCAGCAGGGCCATATGGGTGTGAAGGACATAACGGTGGCCAGTGTTCTACCAAGCCCTCTGGGAAAATTGCAGATCTTCTCTTTGCAGCTGGTCAAGCGATGTCTCCCAGGACCAATGATGATCCATGTATGCTGCTTTGGAAAAGTGATGGAGGTATGGTGGCCCTCCTGGAAACAACCATATATGTGCTCAGCACAATAGCCAGAGTGACTCCATTATGGAGACAGGCTGACCTGTCCCTGACTGATAAGTGATTTAAAAAAAAAAATCTTGTTTGCATAGCCAACACATTTTCCTCAGGCTGAAATTTCTCCTCCTCCTACGAAGGAAATTAGTCCTTTCAGTACCAGGTTAGGCTCCAGTCAGACTACTTCAGAGCTACGTGGCCCACAGCCAGCAACTCACTGGAACAGACAACACCTCTCTCTTCTTATCTGGGGAATGAGAGTTCAGTAGAATCCTCCCCTCAAGGAGCTGTGGGGAACACTGAGGGGATCTCGGGTGGAGAAGGACAGCCAAGGGCTAATCCCAGCAACTCCCTTTTTTTCCCTGGGGAGGGATGGTTTGTTCTCAGATGCCTCCTGCACACAGTATCAGTAGACCAAGCAGGAGGGAGATGGTGCTAAGGGGGAAGACATCCCAACAGCTTTCATCTAGATGTTATAGAAATGTAAGTGACATGCTTAGTTAATTCACATCCTGGGGCCAAAGGCAGCCAAATGGCCCTGGGAAATCACAATGCTTCTTGGAACTGTAGAGCTGGAAGCTCACAGGTTGAGTCACACTACTGTGTGCTCCCAGCTCTGGCAGGGGCTATAGGTCCAATCTCTTCTTTGCCACGTAGCTGGTTTGAGGTTCAGCTTTGGCATCCTTGGTTACTCATGCAGAAAGGGCACCTGTTTTGAAATCAGTGTTGTCAAAATCTGTCAGGTTTTGTGGCCAGGTTCACAGCCAAAGTCCAGGCAGCCTGAGATGATACTGATTCTCATGACAAGAGAGCTTTTTGCCTTGTAAATGACAGATGCCTTCTACTGAATGCTCACTCAGTGACAGACATGCAGTTAAGTCATCACATAATATGTAAAACAACATTGACTACTAGCCTCATTTTATAGTAAAAGCTGAGACCAGAAAGGTTGAAAAATTAGTAAGCTAGACAGTAGCTGAAATAGGGCATGCCCCAAGGTAACCCAGTACCAGAAGCCAAGATGTCCACTACCATGTTGGGTTGACTTTTGTGCTCTCTCAGTGGATAATGGTAGTGTATTCAAGTTACAGAACTTAACAAGAGGACAGAGGTCATAGCCAAGTGGTTACAGAGGCCAGAAAGTCAAGTCTAGTCTTGGGGTTTTCAGAGACTTGTGTAAGAGAGTGTGAGATCTTTGGAAACTTGCCAAAGCACAGTTACATGCACCAGGTGACAACATGGACCTGCCATTTTATTCCCTTTTCTTTCTACAAAGTAAAGCCAAACAACCTGAACTTTTCACATGACCAAGACCAACACAATGTTCATTATACAAATTCACCAAAATTTTTCCCAAGGGTGAGTGACATCCCAATACTTCATGATTTATAGATGTTCTTCATACTCATTTCTTTATTTTGCTAGGATGCTGCTCTCTCTCCATGTGACAGAAGGGCACACTGAGACTAATAGCCTCAGTAGATTTCTATCCCATGGGTGATCATTAGAAATGATAGTCCTTCATGGGATAGACTGTCCTAGCTAAGCATCCCACAGTGTCTCCCTGCAGACACCCTCCTCTGGAGCTGGGGAGTTCGTTTCTATGACAGATGAAGTTTAATGGCCCTAGTCTTGAGAAAGTGACCTGAGCTTTAATCTGCCCACCCCACTCTGTAACTTCAGAGCTATGCCCAGTTCTCCATCTGGGAGGCAATTGTCAAGATTTTTTGTTTGTGTGTTTTTGTTTTGTTGTGTCAACTTGATATAAGCTAGAGTTATCCATGAAGAGAAACCTCAATTGAAAAAAATGCCTCCATCAAATTTCCTATAAGTCTGTTGAGCGTTTTCTTTATTAATTGTAGTTCATTTTCTTGATTAACGATTGATGGAGGTGGGCCCAGCCCATTGGGGTAGTGTCACCACTGGTCACGCAGTCCTGCACTATATAAGAAAGCAAACCATAAGGAACAAGTCAGTAAGTAGCTCTCCTCATGGTCTCTGCTTCAGTTTCTGCCTCCAGGTTCCTGCCTTAAGTTCCTGTCCTGCCTTTCCTTCATGGAAAACTATACTGAAAATATGCTGAAATTACTCCCTTTTGCACCCTCCTCCCAGGTTGCTTTTGGTCACAATATTTTATCATAACAATAAGAACCCTAAGACAGCAGGCATGGCTAAGCACAACCATGTTTACTTAGTGCCAGACACACCGTTGAGTCAATATATTACCTATAAAGCATTTTGACAACTTAGCCTCATGTTATAGTAAAAACCAAGACCAGAAAGTTTGAGAAACTAGTAATCTAGAAAGTAGCAGAAATGGGGCATATCTTAAGGTAACCCAATACCAGAAGCATAAGGGGTCAACTACCATGTTGGGTTGTCTTTTGTGTTCCCCCAGTGGATAAGGATTGTGTGTCGGATTCTAGGAGATCCTAGAACTTAATGATGAGGACAGAGGTTACAAGTGATTGTCTACAGAGGCCGGAATATAGCAAAGAATTTTATAAGTATCTCCTAGGTTAGAAAGCTCAGTGGTCAACACTGCATTCTTCTTATTCCATTGACTTCTTCAGGGAGCACACACACACATACACACACACACATACACACACACACACACACACACACACACACACACACACACACACACACACACACACACACTGGGCTTCCCTACTCCCATTTGCAACTGACAGCAAGAAAGCTGGGCGCTGTCCCCAAAGTCAATGTTGGCATGCCATTGAGATGTGATTCCACAAAAGGCTTGCCTATCCATCACCTATCCATCCAAACAACTGCTTACTCAGAAAATACCGCGCAGTAGATGAAGCTGTAGTTACTGAAGGGTACACATTTCTTGGCTACCATATCACTGCTCATCATGTTTTGCAGGTAAAAATTCCAAGGCTTTTTCATCTGTCCTTCATGGACTTGGTTTCCAGACCATGTACCAGTATCGCCATGGCTCTGAATGGATGGTAATCTTTGAAGGGAGACTGGACAAGCATGTGGCTGGAAGTGATTCCTCTTTGATGTGGCAATCTCTCCTCTTATAAAGTCTCAACTCACAGCAGCTCTTCTAGCCCTGCAAACAACTTTTCAACTGAATCCGTGAAAACTGGTTTTCACAGCTGTTGGTACTGACCCATGCCTGGTCTTGAGTGTTGGGTTTAAAGAAGAAAAAAAAGAAAGAAAGAAAAAAGTAAAAGAAAGAAAAGAAATAATTCCTAATATCTGCAGTGCTGATTTTATGTGACAAGCAATGGGCACATTTCAAAAATCTGTTTTACTTCTCCAAGAAAAGTTAAGGCTCAGAGCATCCAGTGGCTTGTCTGTATTCATTTGGCCTCTGAGCAGGAAGCCTGGGGTATAAGATCTTAGCCCTCTGGTCCTGGAGCTTTCTTTTCTCTCCTGGGTTTTCTCATTTGTATCTGTTAAGTTTCCATTCCTTTGAAAAGGACCACTGCTTAGGATATTGTTTGATCTGATATCTGGTGACACTTTCTTCTCAGCAGAGAGGATGATGTGACTCTGGTGTCTGCAGCCCTGGACACATCAAAGCTGTGCAGGCGAATAGCACTGAGTGTGTAGCTGGGCTACATAGAAGCAAAGAGTGGACAGAATAACAACCCCAACCAATCCAATTGCCAAAATCAGAGAACATCTCCTGGACCACTTACAAGCAAAGAACTGGTAAACCTTCTGTGGTGTCACACTCAAGAAACTCCTCTAGGCCAGTGAGAGCCTGTCTGGACACCCCAATAGGGTTGGTTTGTTTGTTTGAGACAGGGATTCTCTGTGTAGTCCTGACTGTTCTTTAATTCACTCTGTAGACCAGGTTGGCCTCCAATTAGAGATCCACCTCCTGCTTCTCGGGGGATTAAAGATATGAGCCACTGACATCAGACTATTAACAGGATCTTTATGACTGTTATGTGTTGGTACTGGGTTCCCTGAGCTGTCTCAGGTAATAAGAGATGCTCATACTCAATTCCATGATGAAGACAAAACAGTGGCCCATTCTACATATAGCTCCTGGACTGCTTAACACATGTCCAGCACTCACCATCTCAGGGTAAACTCTACTCTCAACCGAGACCTTTCAGTCTACAGCCATCTCCAGAAAATAAACTTAATGGATAGTCCAGAATTGGTTTCAGTGTCGTAGGACATGAAGCAAGTTAGGAAATACTATAGATCATCTCATGATCCTGGAAAAATGTATGAAAATTAGCATATCCCAGGTACCTTTGAGGAAGTTTCCCTTGGAACCCAAATTTTTAATATTGAAACAAAATCCCTTGTCTGAAGAATATCTAATAACATCTCAAGAAGAGATATTTTGGGTTCCTCAGTGATGTTAGCCACTTCTCACTGTGGTTTTTATGCCTTTAGAGCATTAATACATGTTACATCCTCAGACACGTGTGTTCTTTCTATCCCTAGAAAACTCCTATTGATGTGTCAAAGTCTGATTTAACTTAGGACTTTGCAGAACAATATTTCTGTAACCTCCAACCTTGATTTTCTTCCTTATTAGTAACATTTATCACAAGACTTAGTATAAAATGATCTCTCCTACCCAACGGACTAGGCTTGATTCTTCTCTGCAAGATTCCTGTAGAAGGCACCAGTTCTGGCACAGTGGGCAACAGAGGATGTAAGCACATAAGAATTGCAGGAATAAGGTACAGGTCAGGGCAGCCCTGCAGCAGAACCCTGAGAGTAAGACCTCTTGTCCAAGACAATAGCTACTGTGCTCAGAGTCCACAGGTCACTTTGGGAAGATTTAAAATAGATATAGGCACTCTGCTACATCATTGGATGTTGCTAGGAAACAGCTGGTTTGCTACAAGGCAGGTTGATTAGTTTTTCAAGAAAGACAGAAACCAAGAAACTTTATTCATCTTTATTCCGTCCAAGCCAAGAATTGGCACTCTACTTCCCATCTCAGTGGAAAGGCAAAGTTTGGAATCAGGATTGAAGACTGTAGAACGTTTCCCATGTGCCTCTGTAAGTATCAAGGCCAGAGGCGGGCCGATTCTGTTTATGAGTCTGTGTATGCCTGTATAAGTAGAGTCAGGTGGAGACATAGCCTGGCAAATTCCCATTTCCACACCAAAGAAGAAAGAGAGAGAGAGCTCTAGGTAGTCAGAACGAATCGCTAACTGTATGTTTATAAGTTGGTACTACAGGGGGAGCTGGGAGGAAATTGTGGGGAAAAAGATAACATTTGAAATGTAAATGCAGAGAATATACAAAAAAAAAAAAAAAAAGAATCCTGAGTTGAATAAAAGAAATAGAGATAAATACTAAGTTCTTACTGTAATACAGTGGGACCTAAGAGGCCTCCCCTTTACTGTTTATTGCTTTGAATCAATTACTTAATCTGCCTGGGCCTTATTACTGCCATCTGTAAAATGGGGACTAGAATACCACATTTCCTTGGCATTGCTGTGAAGATACAATTATGTAAGATATGTAAAAATTTAGGCCCAGTAGGGGTACAACACATCTGTGATTCTCTCCACAGAGATGGCTCCCTAACTGTCACCCCTGCTGCTGGCTGCCTGCCATCTCCTAGGTACTGAGATAGACCAGTGTACACTTGCCCAGCAGGTTGAAACAAACTACCATTTTGAAGGCTGAGACCTGTCCCCACTCAGGGACACAGCATGGAGCCACGTTGAAGGATTCATATTCAAGGCACAGTCTTCTCAGGCCCCAGGGAATGGCAACAAGGAAGTTACCAAGCTAAATCATTCCTGATTAAAGCCACTGGCCTCAAGCCAGCCTAGCCAGCCTTTGCAATGTTTACGTTCATCAGTACTCGCCTGACATCCGCACATACCTCACATCTACAGAGTACCTTCCAGTTCAAGGCATTCTGCACACAGCAGTCATTTAGCTAATCTTGCTGTGCACAGGAAATCAGCCTGCTCCATTTTTACAAAATAAGAGAGAAGAGAAACAAAGCCATGCAAATGTAAAACTCATTGAACTGGTCAAGGCAGTCCAGGAGGAAGGAGTCTACGGTGGAGACACCAATATAACATCCTCCTGGAAACGATTGCATGTAGAGCCCAGGGATATTTCTATCATATGATCATGTCCCACTGTAATCAGGGCTAATTAAAACAGAATTGGTACTTGTGCCTTGGAGGGGACAACCCTTACCTGTTCAGGGGCCTTGGTTTGCCTTGATTAGGCTCCTCTTCTGATGATTGGGAAGCTTAATTTGGGGACTAGAGGCGGTGCTTTGTAACATAGAGTACGAAGAGTTGTTAGGGTTCTGAGAAGGTCAGTGAGAATACAACTCAAATCTCTGTGGGTCTGTGAGCTTTTGGAGGAAGGTGGGCAGGGAGCAGAACAGAGTAGCCACACAAAGAGAAAAACCCATGGGCACCTCAGTGCCCTACAACTCTCAATGGGCTCTCTCTATTAGGCTCTGGGTTTCCTCACTGTGGCACTGCAGGCCTCCGTCTTTCTACTGAAGCGTGAGTAGGTAGGTCATTGTTCTGAGATACTCAAGATCCTATACAGGACGAGATGGGAGTACATAAGAGTAGATAACTGCTATTCTCCTTCCAAAGGTGAAAAGCACAAGAACCAACTTGTTCTCACAGCTGGGTCTGTAGCCAAGCCAACTTGATTCCAGAAGGATCTTTTCTCCTCCTCCTTTATCTGATTACATGAAATTGCAAAGAACCCACTGAGTCTCAGAAGAAGGAGATGATATGACAGACAAATTGTGATGACCTGCCTCCCAAATGTCCCTTCCATAGACTATAATTCTGGTGGGGGAGAATTGAGGGGCGGGATGGCGGGGCGTCTAGTGTTTTCTCCTGCATGCCTATAGTCCAGAACAGGGCTTGCCCCAGAGCAGATGCCTAAAGATGTGTGTGTGGAATGAATGACTAAATCCATTAATCACATGCAAGACTTTTGAACCATACTAAGATTAACAGAGGTTCCCACACCTCAGCCGCAGTCTTGGGGGGGAAAAAGCCACTGCATTTGAGATTCCAGATTCTTTGGAAGCAAATTTTAACTTGTGAACAACAGCTGCTCTCAGCTTGAGTTCAGCTCCCGGTCAGTGCCTGGATATAAGAGGGTTATCTAATCCTTGGAATGGGATGGCCTCTGACTGCCACCCAGATGGTAGGAGGTGGAATTCCCTTCATAGCATCTCCAGCAGGAGATCTGGTTGCCTGACCATAAACATGAAGGGATTTGCAGCCTGTCTTTCTCCTCTGAGGCAGCTGCACGGGTGAAACGGCAGCTTCTACCTACTGACCTTTTTTTTCCTAAGGGCTCTGGCCCGAGCCTTAAATTCACATAGAAATGACCTAAACTATCTCAAATAAAACATATAGCCAAACAACAACAACAAAATATCCTGAAATGTGGCCCGGTGAATTTTAAACTTGTTCAATGAAATTTGGCTAGCCTTACTTAGCTTCCCTAAATCCAGTTGCCTAAAACCTTAGCTCAGACCTAGGGTTCAAGTCCCACCTGGACCTTGGGAAGTAGCATTTGCCATGGAGCTTTTCCCCGGAGCTCTGCAGAAGAATGCTAGCCAGCGGAGTCCCATCTAACTGTGCATGTCTGAACATTTACATTAGCCATAGAGCAAGTAAGGCTGGTGTACAAGTCAGGGACTCTGAAGATGGAATCTCTTCACAGACCCTCTCTCAAGCCTCACACACAGCACAGCAACAGAGCTGAGAAAGATCTTGTTCTATCTTCCCCAGACTATGTAGGAGAGAGGTGTGTAGGCCTATGTACTGATATACTCCATGATGCAGGGAATAAGAAACATCAGGCTCAGTAGCCACTTGACCCAAGTGTCTGAACCTTCCCAGCCTACGTGTGGCCAGGGATTCAGCTTCTCATCTATAAACAGAATAGGGTGCCTGTTCCTTCTTCAGCTAAGCACCATCATAGAGATCAAACTAGGTAATCCATCAGAAAGGTCCTTCAAAATGAAGAGCACTAAGACTCTGTGAATCACTCTAGTATACTGTAAAGAGTGTGGTCCCTTCCAGGGGCCAGGGACAAGTATAGGGATGCTTGTCTAGGACTTCCGGCCAAGCACTTGCTCTCTGGCCCTGAGTACACCCCTCCATCCTTAGGGCTCATTGGATATCTGATGTGAAGCCCTCACATCATTGAAGTATGTGTTATTAATTCTCATCTTATAAACTAAGAAGCAGAGATCCAAGAAAGGCTAGGTAGGCTGCTAGGTCCCACAGTTATTAAATAGTAACTGCAACCTGGGGACAAAGTCACAGGAGAAGAAAGAGAAATGAAAGCAGAGCACAGGCAAAACGGAGGCTAAGTCAATAGCAAGACAGAGAAAGAAGGGTAAGAAAGGAGCGAGAAATGGGAGGGAGGAGCAAAAGCTGAGGCTAAATCACATTGGAGGAAAACTTTGGGGAGGAGAGCAACCGGCTACCAGGTGGGGGATGGAGGCTGGGTGGGCCCTCTAGACCTAAGGGGGGTGTCTGTCTAGCGGCCTCAGGATGAGAAAGTGACAGGTCAGCAGAGACATTCAGCTGAGCTACAAATGCCTTCTGCCAGAGTGGCAGAAAAAAGAAAGGAAAAAAAAAAACATTAAGCGAGACTTCCTTAGGCTTTAGAAATTGCTGAAATTCAGAGGCCGCAATGGAAGATAAAGTGTCCTACAAAGGGAGCACCGAACAGAATCAATTTCCCCGGGCCGACTTTTATGTCCTATTATAAGAAATTGAAAAATTATTTCTGCGGGAATGTCGCTTTGCCGGTCCACCTCTCCTGAAGATATTGAGGAAGAAAATGGCTTCCAATAAATGGGCATCGGGCCCTGTTCTCCATCACCAGCCTTGATCCTCTGCTCTGAGGCTCAGGAGCTTCAGGAAGTGGAGTCAGGGGATGAGACTTGGGTAGTGGTGGGCACTCTTCTGTTAGAGTTTGGGGGCTGATCTGGAGAAAGCAATCAAGACAACTGTGAGTCTTCTTAGGGGTCCCCCCCAGGTCCTGTGGGTCAGACACAAACATACAACACACACACACACAGACACATAGACACACACACACAGACACATAGACACACACACACACACACACACACACACACACACACACCACCTGGTGGAATGTGATACTCTTGAGGCTGGTTAGACTGGGCCAGGGTAGAATGTCAGCATTCCCTAAACAGAATGTCACACTGCACAGTGGACCTCCTCCGCAGCTGTCACAGCATACACAGTTGCTTCTTCTGTCACCACAGAAAAGCCTTGACACTCATTATCCCACCACTTACAGCCACGTTCCCCTCATTGTGACATTCTCACCTGGTTACACCCACTTTCCTTCTGCGTTCTGGTACAGCTGATGCTCTCAAGGTCCTTCTGGATGCCAGGAATGCCTAAAGCCTTTACCACACACACACACACACACACACACACACACACACAGAGGCATGAACACACCTACTCTTACTACAGTGTTGCTAGGCAGATCCGTTCCTTCCATTTACAGATGGGTAAGAGTGGAACTGTTGAGTCAACTTGTGATCTTCAGAGAAACAGGCATCTTTAACATCCTATGGTGAGAGGAGGGCTTTGAGGCATTTTACAGAGGCTGAGCAATGATATAGAAGACAGAAAGCCTTACGGAGGAGGACGCTGGAGAAATGGAGTCAAGGCCTCCTGGCCAAAGGCCCAGGATGTTGTAGGATTTGAAAGCTGTGTTGGAAGGGTAGGAAGAGATACAGAGAATACGGAGAGGAGGAACAGGGGTGGTGGAGGTGGTGGCCATAAAGCAATGCAAATGGGAATCCACAGATGCCTGGGCTTTTTGTACAACCCTTGCATGACTGGTAGTTGCAAGTTCGGGGGCCCCAAGACAACCATCAAGGCTAGAGACTCTCAGCCCTCACTCTGTAACAAGAATCACTTGAAGAATGCTTAGATTCCAGTGTGCAGGCTGCACTCCAAGCCACTGAACCCAGTCTCTCCCGGAGTGAGGTTAGTAACAGATCTCTGGGAAGTTACAAATCCCTTAAAGGCTGAGCAGCTGCACTTTGGGACCCATCTCCAGGGCTGGAATGCCAGTTTAGAGTCATATGAATTCCACCTCAGGGGATTATCCTCAGCCCTTCCCAGACTGCTATAACCCTTCCCTTCCCCTGCCTCACCCCTCCAGCCCTGAAGGCACTGTAGGAACAGGGTCCTTCCCTTCCTGTCCTTGGTCTGAACTGGGCCTTTGGGGCTGTTTGTGCAGTGTCTGAGGATTTGGTTCCACCTGCTTCATTGTCCTTGCTAGTCAGTATGTCTCAGTGGTTTGGTGGCTTTACCAAGGACTCTTTACAGCTCCTCACACGACTATAGCTAAAGTTTGCTTCACTATGACTCATCTCTAGTGTGAGTGGACTAGAGACAAGGGAACTGTGGATAGGGGACTTCTTGCTACTGGCCCCCCGAAGTAGGGGATCAGTTGATTCAACCGTTCTCTGGCTTTAGAGAGTATGCGGTCATGATGGTCAGTTTCTTTTGATTCCTCAAGTGGCAGCTAGCTGAATCAGGCATCCTGTGCTGTGGGTGAGCATACACAGGCACGGGGAAAGGGGGAAAGAGGAAGGACACAGCATTAGGTTTCATAAACAGAAGTTAGGACTTAGTCCCACCCCACATGTCTGCTGACTCCAGAGGTTGACCTTTGACATGCAAAGTCTAAAATTTTCATCTGTAAAATGGGAAAAATTTTAAATCAAATAATTCCTTAGGAACATTAAAACACACCATGTTTACCTATCGATGTGAAGTGGGTAATTGGGTACTTTGGTGTAAGCACTTGATACAAAGACCTTGATGTCCCTTTTAGAAAGGATGCATACAAGTATGCGTTTGGCTTGAAGAGGTTGCACAGTTATACTCTGATAGAAGAAAAAAAAATAGTTTGAGACCAGAACATCATTTATCCCATGTCTGCTTTGATTATTTCCCATACTTTCTGGAAAAGTACTGGCACCATTATCATCACTACGTTTGTCCTATTACCAAGTCAAGGAAAGGATGCCCAAGGCCAGGCAACTGGGCCCATTTCAGAGAATGTGAAAAGTAAGGCAAGGCTGCTCTCCAAGGTTGGTGCCTCTTGGAGCCAGGTCTATGGGGTCTATTTGTGACTCAGTGACACAATCACCTAGGTGACACCTTGTGCATCTCATATAGCTCCCAGCTATGCTCCCAGACATGCTGTGTCTAGTGTTTTGATTTTTCTGTAGTCTTCTACTTTAGAACATCCTATCAGTGGGGCATCTCAGATCTCATGAGGAATTAAATGTGTCTTCAGACAGGATGAAGATCATGCCTGACGTAGAGTTTTCCATTAATAACTATTGCTGAATGAGTGTGTGTGTGTGTGTGTGTGTTCATATATTCTTCCTAAGTCTCCCAACTTCCACCCTCAGTAACTCCAAGTTTTTAGTCATTATCACATGGCAGTAACAGGGGCTTGCTCAGAGCATGAGGCTAAGAAACTAGAGTCTGGGGAAGAAGTAGACAGCTTTTCACTGGAAGTGGGGAGATAAAGAAAGCCAGAGAGGCAAGTCTGGCCTGGGCTTGAACAGAGACAAGGGTCTAAGGTAAATACAGGAAGAAAGGTCTCCTATTACCTCTGCTGTTCTGGCAGATCTGGGAAGGTGTCTGGAACTCTTAAGCAGAGAGTATGAACACCCTCCCCCGAAGACTGGGGGGAGAGACATGGTCAGCTGGTGTTGAAGCCTTTAGAAAAAAAACTTCTGCCTTACTGCAGAGATATGTCCACTGGGAAAGTGCTCACTGTGCAAGTGTGATGACGTACGTTGGATCCTCAGAAAACACATAGAAAGCTAGGCATGGGGACAAATGCTTGTAATCCCAGCTCTTGGGGGTCAGGGACAGGTAGATCCCTGGGATTCACTGTCAGGCAAGACAGCACAGCCTATGTGCTAAACTCCAAGCCAATGAGAGCCTCTGTCTCAAAAACAAGGAGGAAGACACTGGGAGAACCACACTAGAGGATGGTCCTAGTTTCCATACACATGTGCATACCATGTATGAGTGCAGCCCCAAAGCTGGGAAACCTACCTTCTCCCATCCCTCCTCAGCACTTTAAAATTTTTTTTTTCAGAGTGACAATATTTTTGTGTAACTAAGAACCCCAAGCAACCCAGGCCAGAAAAGAAGGGGGGGGGGGGGAGAGAAAGAGAGAGAGAGAGAGAGGATACCTTCCTAATTCTACCTACATTTTCCACCTAAATTACCAAGACAAATATTCCAGGAAACTGCACATGGCTCGAATGGGTAGGTAATTTATTTTATTTACCATCTAAACACACTTGAGAGCAGAAGATAGATTCATTCACACTGCAGCTTCTTAGTCGGACGCAATCCACCATAGAAATCACTGCCATCTGAAGCTTCCACATCTTCCAAAGGGTAATGGAGTTTTTTCAGCTCATCTTTCTTGCCGCTCATATTTGCTTGAGGATTCCAAATGGGTTCTATTTACTGTAATTACTGCTCTAACTGCAGCTCACTCGCAATGCATCAGGTTAACACTAACAAGATACCCAGCTGATGCTGGTAACTGGGATTCATTGTTCCGACTCTTTACCCACCCCCTTTGGTGTGTCTCAATTCTATTTTCTGAACCCAAAGGGGAGGGAGCACAGCCAAGAAGCAGGGATGCTTTCTTTGTTTCATTCTTCTCTAATGCCATGGGCTTTTTCCTGGATGGATACCCATTGTTCCCAGGCTTTGCTTCCCTGTGTTTACATGCATTACAACAAATGTTATGCTTTGCTCTCATACCTATTCACATTCCTACCTCCTCTCAACCCCTTTCACAGTATTAGTGTCATTAAATTCTATACTGTTGCTATTTAGTTACTAATTAGAACTCACATCCCCAAAGCCTTGGCAATTTGTAAAATACAAAGACGAAATATAAAATACCCTGTGCTGTTTCTATAATCAGAAGAAAGTAATGGTCTGATATGTTACAATTCTATCTCTTTTAGAGTTGGGGAGATGGCTTAGTGGTTGAAGCACCTCTGCTCCCACATGAGGACCGAGGTTGAATCTCAAGGACACACACAAGCCTAAACACTGTAGCCCATGTATATGTTCCTATAAGGACACAAGAGAATCCTTGGAAGCTTGAGGGACAGCTAGCCTGGCACACATCATTGAAAAAAACAAAATACCCACTCTCAAATAAGATAGGTTGAGTACCAAAATGTGAAAATTTCCTTTGACCTTCACATATGCACTGTGGTGCATGCTCACACACACACACACACACACACACACACACACACACACACTCATACTCCAGACAATATCACCAGAAGCAACACCACTACCATCAACACCACTGAAAGTTTTCATCTTTCAATCACTGAGTAGTTTCATATTCATAACGTGGATGTATAGAGGAAGTAACATGTGAGAGCCAAAAGCAAGAGTTTATGTTTATGTTTCCGAACTTATAAGCTATGGGTTCAGGTTAGCTTATCTCTCTAAACCACACTGTCTTCCATGTAAAAAGGACAAAATTAGCACCCATGTCACATGTTGTTGAGTTCCTTGCAAATACTAGAAACTTAATAAGATATCTTTGTGTTAATCATATCTCCACAAGCATTCCAATTAAGCACAAACTGCATGTTAATGGAATCTGGTTTTGACTTCCAAATGAGCTGAACTGGTAGAGGCTTATAGAAGAAAGCTATGCTATTCAATGTGGGAGAATCCCATTCCCACCATCCATAAACTTAATGAAATGTAGTTTTTTGGTTTCTTTCTAGTGGGGCAGGGGTGGGTGGTGATTATACCATCACTTCATGAATTTGATAGAAAAACAGCTTATTCCATCCCAGCACCTTGACCACCTGCTTTCAGTCTTAAGGATGTAAGAGAAGTCACAAAGGGACATTTCCAAAGAAAAAGTCAAAGTCTCTTTCAGATTACTCTATTACCGAAGTGGCTGTAAACTTCAAGAAAATGCTTTGCTCCTGACAACAGCCATCACTACATACAGTGAACACAGTACCATGTACTGATTCAGTTGTGAATCTCATACATGAAGCTGTCAGTCCCCCATCACCTATGAGAAGAAAAATGTATTCTTGTGATGTTTTAATGGGGTCAAAGATAGAAAAAGGTTTTTGTTTGGATCTTTGTGACAAGGCTTTACTATGTAGACCAAGGACATTAGATCTCAGGCTGGCCTTGAGCTCCCAGCCCTCTTTGCCTCAACCTCCCAAGTGCTGAGATTATGAACAGGTACCACCATACCAAACTATATGTCATTAATGACTAACCTATGCTCACCTTCCCTGACAGGCATCAAGGAATCCCATCTTTCCTTGATCAGGACACATGAATATAGCCACTGTCTAAACTTTTTCATACCCAAATAAAGTCATCAGTTTTTATCAGTCATCAATTCATCTATAGAACTTGTATTTATTAAATATCTCTGCTCCAATGATTACGTTGAGGATACAGGGACACAGTGGAGAGCAACACTGTCCTGGTGTCTGGGGTTATGGCAACTGCACACGGACAGCAAGCGCTGCACCTCGATAGCCCTTCCAACCCTTGTAGGGTCCCTTCGTTGATGTAGGGTAACAAATCTAAGGTTGCACAAGATGCCAAGCATCCAGAACAGAGAACCTGCTAATGATGGAAAATAAGCCTTGGCTCTTACTTGCTAGATATGGGACTGATAGGGACTAGATGTGCATGCCCCGAACTCCACATATCCCCAAGTTCGATCATTACCCAATGTGATGGTTTGAGAGATGATGGACTTTGGAGGCAGAGTTAGATGAGGTCTTCTGGGTTGAACTCTTAAGGTGCGAGTAGTGGATTTATAGGAAAAGGAGAGAGAAAAGGTCACATGACTAATACTGAGAAGGTGACCATTCAGGGTGCAGGAAGAGGTTACCAGAAGCAAAAGGAGCCACACACTGACCTCAGACTTCTCAGTTTCCTTGCTCTAAGCCACCTGGAGTCCATGTTCATTATAATAGTCGAGGGCTGACTAATAAGGTAAAGTTACTTATCTTCTACATGCCTCAGCTTTCTTACCCAGAAAATGGAAATGACTCCAACCCTACCTTAGAACCTAAATGAGGAGAAGAGGAAATGATACATGTCTAATGCTTAACAAGGGGCTTGGCTTCGTGAAAGACGCAGAAATGTCCTTCAAAGGGTAATAGGCTGGAACAGGTTCCTGGGGCTCTTGAGTTGTCGAAATAAGGCTCACAGAAGTTATCCTAGCCAGACAATATCTAAACGGGGGTGTTTGACTCTTCCCCGTCTGATAAAAGCCCCAATGACTGTCCTCTTCATTGTCTCTGTCATTTGGTTTTCTCCCTGACACCATCTCCTCTCTTGCAGTAGCAGCCTCCCAATGAAGTTGCTAGGAGACGGCTACAGGTGAAATCTACAGCTGGAATACCACACCTGGAATTACCTTAATTAAGTAGTTATGATTTGACCCTGGGAAGAAGACCCCAGTTAAAATGTAACAAACCCTGTACTGAGCAGAGTTTGCTTTGAGAAATACTAAGGGAGGAGTTAGCACGGAGCCCGCATATGGCACACTTATCCTAGATCAATATTTTTCATCTCTTTTCTGTGTGGGAATGGTCAAAGCCCAGTTTTTATTGTTGCATGAATACATGCTCAGTACTTCCCCAAGTGTTAGCTCAGACAAGGTCCTGGGCTTAATAGTAAATAAGATAATACACATGCCTCTGCCTGCATGGGACTCCAGCAGTAGTGAAGTGATGTATCATAATATAGGAGTCAAGTGTTTCCAGGTACTGGCAGGTGTTATGATGAACTAAACTTATGATGAGAAATGAAGCAGGTAGGGGACTATTTGGAGTAGTCAGAAAGCTTTCTCTGAATAAGTATTAGCAAATTATTGTATGAAAGTTTGAATGTTTAATTTTTCCACTAATTAATTTACTTTACATCCCAATCACAGCCCCCTCCTTTTAGTACTCCATTTACACAGCCCCCTCTTCTTCTCTTCTTTGAAGGTGGAGGCCTCCCTTAAGTACCAACCCACCTGGCATGTCAAGTCACTGCAGGACTAGGGACATCCTCTCTCACTGAGGCCAAACAATGCCATCCAGTTTGGGAATCATGATCCACATGAAAGCAACAGAGTCAGGGACAGCCTCTGTTCCAGTTGTAAGAGGACCTACAAATCAAGCTGTATATCTGCTGCATATGTTCGGGAAGGGTTGTGGCGGCCAGGTCCAGCCCATGTGTACTGGCTGGTTTTGTGTCAACTTGACACAAGCTGGAGTTATCACAGAGAAAGGAGCCTCAGTTGGGGAAATACCTCCATGAGATCCATCTGTAAGGCATTCTCTCAACTAGTGATCAAGGGGGAGAGGGTCCAGCCCATTGTGGGTGGTGCCATCCCTGGGCTGGTAGACCTGGACTCTATAAGAAAGCAGGCAGAGCAAGCCAGGGGAAGTAAGCCAGTAAGTAACATCCCTCCATGGCTTCTGGATCAGCTCTTGCTTCCTGACCTGCTTGAGTTCCAGTCCTGACTTCCTCTGGTGATGAACAGCAATATGGAAGTGTAAGCTGAATAAACCCTTTCCTTTCCAACTTGCTTCTTATTCATGATGTTTGTGCAGGAATAAGACACCATGTATGCTCTTTGGTTGATAGTTCAGACTTTAGGGGGTCCCAAGTGTCCAGGTTAGTTGACTCTATTGGTCTTCTTCCCACAACTCTTCCACAAGACCCCTCAAGCTCTGCCTAACGTTTGGCTGTGGGTCCCTGTGTCTGTTTTCATGAGCTCCTGGGTGTAGCCTCTCAGAGGACAGTTATGCTAGACTTCTGTCTGCAAGCATAACAGCATATCACTAGCAGTGTCATAGATTGGTGCTTGACCATGGGATGGGTCTAAAGTTGGGCTGGTAATTGGTTGACCATTCCTTCAGTCTCTGCTTTATCTTTGTCCCTGTACATCTTATACACAGGACAAATTTTGGGTGGAATGCTGTGTGGGTGGGTTGGTGTCCGTATCCCTCCACTTGGAGTTAGTATCCCTCCTTTATACAAATGATAAGTGGGCTGATAAAGAAATCAGAGAAACAACATCCTTTAGGATAGCCACAAGAAATATAAAATGTCTTGGTGTAACTCTAATCAAACAAGTGAATGACCTGTATGACACAAAATCAAAGAAGATCTCAGAAAACAGAAAGACTTCCCCATGCTCATGAATAAGCAGGAATGTAAAGCATAGTAAAACATAGTAAAAAATGGCCATATTACCAAAAACAATCTACATATTCAATGCAATTCCCATCAATATCCCAACACAATTCTTTACACACCTTGAAAGAACAAATCTCAGCTTCATATGGAAAATCAAAAAAACCCAGGATAGCCTAAATGATCATGTACAATAAAAGAACATCTGAAGGCCTTACCATCCCTGATTTCAAACTGTACTATAGAGCAATAATGATGAAAACTGCATGATATTGGTGTATGGACAGGAGGAATGTAGGTCAATGGAATCAAATTAAAGACCCAGAAATAAACCCACACACTTACAGTTACTTGATTTTTGACTAAGAAGCCAAAACCAAATGTTGACTTTATAGGTGTGTAAATAGAGCTCAGATACAGGTAGCAGGCCCACAGAAGGGCCAGGAATCCAACTCATGTCCTTTCCATCTCAGTCTGTGGTGATGCCAAGTCTCAAAGCTAAGCATAAATGCCAGTCCCAGGGACAAAGTGAGTTCAGTATGTATGAAGGTAGAGCTCCTGAATTCCATGTCCTCATGTCACCAACCTGCCATCACCTATAGTATGTTGGGACCTGGGCTGTACATTGGCTGGGGAAATAGAACAGACAGGGGTCCTGCCCACAGGGACAAATGCATACACAGCTGTGCCTCATGCAGGAAGCACACAACTCTCTCTGGCCCTTCCAAATGAGGCACCTTCCAAGCTACATAGGGAAAATTCTTCTGACTTTCTGGGGGTCTTGCTTTCTAAGGAGTATTCAGGGATTACTACCTAGTTACTGATCCACTTGGGGAACCACAGTTACCACCCACATCAATCAAGCCCACCATCTAGCCCTTTCTCCAATTCATACCTTGTGGATGCTGACATTATCTCTCACCCAGAATTCTAAGCACCCAAGTTACCACATCTCTTCAACAGTGTCCTCAATCCAAGCAGCCAAGTATCCTACTGAACACTGACCAATCACAACACTCTAGTGCTTAGAACTTCCCCAATGATCCGTGACACATTTGGTGTAAAAACACCCATTTCCACTGGCCATATGACCCTGTGTAATCTTCCCCCTGTGCATCTAGAATTCTCCCCTTCTTATCTTTTTTTTTTTAACCAACTATGTTCTACCCTCTTACCACCTGTCCCTCCCTCCCCATGTACCTGGACTGGGACTACATCATGTCTGCCACCAGCATGACCTCAGAATGGCCTTCTTGGTGACATTTTCAAGATTCCCCAAACCTCTTATTTTTATTTGCAACATCCACTCTACCTCTTCCCAGTATTCCTCATTCTCTTATTGTGTTCTTTCCCATAAGTCTTCCCATGTGGAACAAACTGACTTATTTTGTTTACTGTCTGGTTTCTCTTACCATGATGCAAAATCCTTGGTAATGGTTCAACATGCCAGGCTTGAAGCAAGCCTGTCATTTCCTTTGACCTCCCTTTTTCTGGTTCAAGGCAAGATTATTCATTTCTCACCACCAATGACTTTGGTACCATTATTTCACAAGTTTCCCTTGGAACCAAGGAGGTGATAGTCCAGTTTTGGGTGCTATTGAAACAAAATGAAGCCTGGAGTGTGTGGTCTAGGCCTTGTTTTTGTCACTTTCTCAACACAAAAGTAAATCTCAGTGTTCTGTTCTGTAAATCCAAGATGGTAATAGCTATTTCATAAAATGAAATGAGATAAGAAAAAAAAATTCTGTTAGCCCTGGACTCCAGAGAGCCATGTTCATGACTATCTCTCGAACGACACCTATCCACGTGCTAGCAGGACTTTGGAAGGTCAAGAAACAGTGTTTAGAGAAGCAGAGGGAGGAACTTGAGGGTTAAGAGGAGGGGTGTGAAGTCAGAGGAGATTTTGTGTGCTACTGGTTTTAACTTCAGCTGACTGCCTGACCCAGACACCAGCCATTGACATGAGGGAAAGTTCCCAAAGATGGCAGCAGCTTCCTCCTCTGCCGTGATCATATGCAATTGGTCTGATCTATCTAAGCAGTTACCTCATACTACCAGTGGGCTGACATCTGTGGGAATGGAGAGGAGCCACAAAGCATGACTGCCTGCAGCTAATTGATTTGTGGGCATTGTGGATAGAGGGATGTGCATGACCTGCAAAGAAAATTAGGAGCAGGATGTTCTGAGGAGATGACTGTGAGCAAAAGGGCAGCTCAGTTCATTGCTGGCCAGCTGGCTAACCTGCAGTAGCTTCATCAGTGGTCTCTAGACTTTGACTGGCAGGAAGTCAAGAAAAGCCAGAAAAGAGGAATAAGATAATGTCACAGACACCCCAAGAAATACTTGGGTGCATTCTCTGTGTTCAGGGTTTTTCTCATGAAGTAGTAAAATAGGATGCAGTGTAAGGGAAAGAAAGGAGAGTTAGAGACATGCAGAGGCAAAGAAAGAACAGAAGCATAAGGAGATGGGTATCCATCCTGAAATGGTGATGGACAGCTCTGAGCATGTTTGCCTTATGGCACTTTATGTGTGGTGTGGCTGGGGAAAAATACAGTATATGGTGCCTGCTGTGGATCAGAGATGGAAGTGTGAGTATGATGGCCCACATCTACCTCTGGGACAAGATCATTTCTAGTACCCATGACAGAATGTTCCAGAATAGTTGGGCTTAACCTTATTTTTCTTGTAGGGTTATTCTGCAATGAAAATTAACAATTACAAACCAGTTTTCCTAGGGAAGGTCTAGCTTCTGTTGAGGCACACTGAATTTTGATGGTCAAGTTCAGACTTTCTGATCTTAGACAGTTCCACTTTTAGCCCCACTTTAAACATGGTTTTATATTAAGTTAAATTCTATGATACTTATGTATACATGGTTATCCATGTGTATAAATGTGGGCATATGTAAGATATAACTTAGGAGTCAGAGCATGATCTCAGATGTCAGACATTTATTTGAGACATGATCTCTTTACTGTTTCTTTCTGCTGTGTATGCCTGCTCTCTGACCTTCAAGCTTCTGAGGACTTTTTTGTCTCTGTTTCTCATCTACCCATAGATCCAATGAGATTACAGATGTTTGTGATATGCTGCATGCCCATATATTATGTGGGTCCTGAAAACTCAAACAGGTTCTCACACTTGTATGACAAGCACTTTTATCTATTCAGCCATCTCCCCAGCTCTGGATCTGTTTTTCATTGATGAGGAAATCTATTTCACTTGGAACCCATCAAACTAGATTCTGAACATCTATGACTTCCCGAGCTTCTATTATCCAACAAAGGTGGCATCCTGGGGCTGTGACAATCTTTAATGTATTGTGGCTCATAAATGACTCCGATGTGCTGCCTGGTTCATGAGAAATACTTACAACCAATCAAGCAAATCAGAAAAGCGACAGAAATAGGTTTTGCTTACATAATGACTGGCAACCAAAGCTACACAGAGTACGCTTGTGATCAATCAGCCAGAGATGGGGAATTCAAATAAAAGAACTAGAAAAAAATGATGGTTTACAGCAGAGGTCGGCATGCCCAGGGCTACAGGCCAAGTCCACCCAGTGAGCCAATTTTTGTAAATAAAGTTTTACTGGCACACAGCCCCACCCATCTGCTTGCCTGTCATAGATGGCTGCTTTCCATGACAATGCACAGTTGAATGCTTGTGACAGAAGCCTGCACTATTGAGAAGATTTACTAGCAGCATCTTTAAAGAAGTTTGACAATCTCTGACTTGCAAGCCACATTCAACATATTCTTTTGTTCCTAGGGGCTAAATTTGCTCTCTTTGTGAGTTGCCCTGCTGCGTTTGAAGAGCAGATGTATAATTGCTATCTAACAGACTAAGAATTAGGTTTGAAAAAAAAATATAGAGGCTGGAGAGATATTTCAACTAGAGGAGTACTTGACTTGTAAACAGGAGGGCCTGAGTTAGATCCTCAGAACTCACTTGAAAAATTCAAATGTGGTTGTGTACAGTTGTCACCCTAGTCCTGGGAAGACAGAGGTAGTGGATCCCTGAGAGTTGGTGGCCACACAGCGTCGGGTCTGTGTGAGAGATTCTCTCTTAGTAAGCAAGGTGGATGACTCCTGAGGAAAAACAACCAAGACCGACTTCTGCCCCCAACATGATAATTTAATGAAAAGAAAAAGAAAGCTAAAAAAAACTGCACATACACACTGCTGGACACATAGCAAGTGCTCCCTGAATGACCTTCTGTATTATCAAAATTATACTCATAGAAGCCTTTACCAGAATGCACAGACAGGTTGGTGGGCAGACTGAGTTCAACGTTCCATGTGTCTCGAAAAAGATGAAGGGAGTGGGGGGAGGAGCATATGCTCTATGGAGGTGCGGCTAGGCCTGGGGGGAAGGGAGATGCCTCTGGGGAACCCAATTTGGGAATCCCTTCGCCCGAGGTACCAGTCACAGGACAGTATAGTACAGAATAGAGTTTATTCAGGGCATGAGGAGGGGAGTTAAGAGGGTGGTAGAGGCAGAGAGAGAGAGAGAGAGAAGAGGAGAGTAGAGAAGTAGAAAAGTAGAGGCCGGTCATGAGCACGAGGAAAGAGAGGGGCAAAGAAAATGGGGAAAGGAAGAGCAAGAGGGGGAGAGCAAGAGAGAGCAAGAGAGAGTAAGAGGACAAGAGAGTAAGAGGAGGGGGCAAGCAGCCCTTTTATGGGCCCATAACTAGGACAGAGGCTGTTACCAGGTAACTGTGGGGTGGGGTTTACAGAATCCCAACACTATGAAATCCCTCTGAAGTTGAGGGAAACTGACATTTTGTGGGTGGCTTTCTCTAATAAGTGCCCTTCCTTCCTTCCTTCCTTCCTTCCTTCCTTCCTTCCTTCCTTCCTGCCTTCCTTCCTTCCTTCTTTCCTTCCTTCCTTCCTTACTTACTTTTTTCTTTATTTCTTATTCTTTTCTTTCTTTTTTTAAATTCTCATAAGGACTTGATGTTTTTTCATGAGTGAGGCCATCGAGATTCAGAAAGGGACGTCAAGTCCCAAAGAGCAGAGAGGGAAAACTCACATCTCTTTGATTCATACCTCAAGTCCACAGTGATGTTTTTCTGCCTTAAAATGTGATTGAAAGTGCTGGCGACATTTTATTTGGAAAGACTGAGAATTGGTATTGACATAATATAGCCCACTTCCAAATCCTGAAGGGCTCCCATGGACAGGTGTGAATGACAGACGCATCCCAGGACAAAGCTGGAACCATCACTCCATTGCTTCCTGTCTGGTTATGTGCACTGGGAAATTAAGGTTTCAAGGATTCATGATATCTCTCCATATGATGCCTGTGAAGAAATCCCTACATGGATTCCGAAAGGTACAAGTCAGCCCTAAAGGTTTGCTTCCTGAAGAAAAAAGCTGATCTGCGATGTCCCATTCCAGTATTGTTAGTTTATGGAGAATTTCCCGCATCTAACTTATTTGATGGTCAGAGAAACCATGTAAAGAAGAGGCATGTGTCATTACCTCCCCTTTTACAGGAAAGAAAGACAGACATAGGAAATGAAGTGCCTCAGCTAAAGTCCCCAGCTAGCTGGCTAGAAGCTGAGCTGCAGCTCACACTGACATTTGAGGCCAGTGTGATGGATCATGGGACCTCAGAGGAACAAATTCATACAATTGAGTGTTTGTCAAGATGAGAAATGAAAATTACCCCGATGCTTTTAGCAGCCAGGGTCTAAAACTTAAAGAGGGGAAGTACATTTTCTCAGGGGCTTGAGAGGCCTAAGGCAGTCAGTCCCTTTCTTACGGTCTTTACACCTTCAACTTCAGAAACCATGGCTACCCTAGGCAATAGTAAGGCACAGGTCTTTGGCGAAATCTGGACAACAAGCAATATGGTTGCTCACCAGTAAGTCCCTGCCATCCATTAGGGAACAGCCCCAAGGAAAGGACCGATAACTGCCTGCATCCTTTCCCATTCATTTTATCTCTTCTGCCAGAGTGAGGCAGAGGGGAGGTTACTCCGGATTCTAGGGTCCTAGATTCAAGTCTACAAACCCAGTAACGCAGCCTTAGGCAAATGATAACCTGCTCCACCCGCAAGTTTCTTATCCTAAGAGGCATCAGGACTGACATTCCTGTGAAATGCCTGTCCTTGTGCCTAGAACAGAGTCCCCACTGCACCAGTGCCACAGTGCCCTGCGGGTCCCCCAGTCCTAGGGACAGACATCAGGGATGCTCAGGCTCCTGCTCTGACTGTCTTCAGTCACCATAGAACCAAAGTTAATGCACAAGGCCCCCTAAGCTTCAGCCCCCTCCCCTGGTAAATGGAGACAATAAACCCCATCTATCTGTCTAGTGAAGCCATTAGGAGGATCCAGTGAAGTAATAGACACGCCAGGGCTTTGTACACAGCGAAGTGCTGCTCACAAATGAGTCAAGGCCCTTATTATCCTCATTACCCCTGTCAGGCCCGAGTGATGGAAGTGTTATTGTAGTAGAGGAGCGATCTGCAGAGCCACTGCCATTCATTTTTAATGTCTGACGGAACAATGCAGTCTTACTTTGTTTTTTTTTTTTTTTTTTTTTTTAACTTAGTTTCATGACCGAGTGCTTGCTCTTATAAATTGTCCCTATTCTACATATCTGTAATGGACAACGGACATCCTAGTCTAACGAGAACAGCGCCTTTCTACATGGTCTACCAGAATCATGGAAGTCTCCATTGGGAACAAGAATGTGCTACCCAAAAAGGGAAATTAGGGGGTGCTCTATCTACTTTACAGAAATCAAAAGCTGCCTGGGAATGAGGCACAGACCTGTCTCCCTCTCTCCTGCACCCCCACTCCAGCACAGGAGCAGAAGGCAGGAAACATTGCTTCCTCGTGCCACACAGTAGGTGAGTTCCACCTACATTCTTCATGAAGTCACTGTAGACAGTTTCGAATGTGCCACCACAAATCAAGTCATAAGCCTAACCTGACCTTTGACTAAGGGACATTTCATCTGGAAATTAAAAAAAAAAATGGCACACTCTCAAATCCCACACAGTCTCTGAGTTGCCAAAGAGGCTCATGATTCAGATGCCTGGAGAGATAGTTTAGACGGTAACGTGCAAGTGAGGGTTCAATTTTTAGTGCCACATTAAAAGCTGGATGTGGGAACGTGCATTTACAATTATGTCCCCAGAGAGGCAGTTACAGAAGGAAAGCTCCAGGTCACAAAAAGAGACCTCATTTCAAAAATTGAAGTGGATTGTGCCTGAGGAGTCCTCTGGATTCCACACACACTCCTGTATGTGAGCTGTACATAAACGTATGCAATCATACACTTGAGCACATACATAAACACAAAATTGACAAAATGAATTAAGCAGATATGGTGTAAACACATCGGATCTGAGGCCACTTTCAGAGTTGGCTCAGACATCAGCTTTTAAAAAATGTACTAGCCTGGTCCCAGGGAATAGTTTGACCCAGGCCACCCCCAGATACACAGCTCCTGGATGGCACTCCCTGCCTATTGCTTCTGGACCTGGGCTACATGAGATCTATAATCAGAGCATCCTGCTGCATGAAGAAGCTCCAATTCTTTAGAACGATTATTTCTTAATGTTCTTTGCAAACTCTCCTTTTCCCTCAATCTATGTAAGACAATTTCAGGAAATTAAATGATAAATATTTTTAAGTGACCTTCAGCCCAGAGCCAGCTGAGTAAATGCCAGCATTACATCATGTTGCTCTAAGGCCTGAGCAGCCTTATCTATAGGGCAGCCTGTGAGTGAAGGGCTCCCCGAAGGAGCTATGGGCTAAAAGAGAGGACCTTGGTCAAGGTTGGGGACTCTGGGATCCAGGGGTAGAAGCAGTAAGCCACATCAATCATCAGTAGACCTGATGACAAACACATTTTGCCATATGGAGATTGTGCATACACTGTGTTCATAGGAGTATCAAAGCACACGGTTATGAAAAGTTCCATTCAGAATACATGCTGGCTGTGTGGCTAATAGTTTAGTAACCAGAAACCCACCTTTATCTTTCATTATATTTTTTTTTTATATCTTGAAAGCTGTCTTTTTAAAGTGAAAGAAATGTTATTTTATGGCACAGAACAATTATGGTATTTGGAATAACAAACTATAAACTTCTATAAGCCAATCAGAGAAATGTGAACACTAGACACCTGACATTACTAAGTATTTGGTATTAATGTACATGTGATCTCATGTTTGTTTTTTTCCCAACTTCAGGGGGAATCTTCAATTATTTTGGACACTCACCAAAGTATTTACAAATGAAATAATCTGACAAATAGGTCACTGACAATTCCTGAGTCTAGATGGTGAATATGTAGAGTTTATTGCACTATTTTACATGTCCCTTAAGTTTGAGTGGTTTTGCACTAACATCTATGATATTTAAGAACCAAATTAAAATATAGGATAGATTGGAGGGGAAGCATGAAGGGTAGGTCTGTAAGTGGAAGGTGGGAAAGTGGAGCAGAAGAAAGCCTGACTTGTGTGTGCTGCACAGTGGAAGTGGCCATTCCCATAAAGAAGGAACAGACCATTCGGGAACAGTATCTGGACAAGAGTCAGATTAGCACAGTAAGACATCTGACACATGCCTACTCAGAAGTCACAGAACAAGTTCAGTGATGGAGGGTGGCAGGGCCTAGAACAGAGGTATGGAGCCATCAGAGGACTGAGGAGCAGGCCCTGAACCCAGTTAGGAAAAACAGCATCCCTGCTTAACAGATGAAGAAATGAGGGTCAGACATTACATAGGCTGTCCGGATTCACCTAGTAACAAAAAGGCATATTCCACAGGACTTGGCCTCTGGGCTAGGAGGCAAAGCTGTTTTACACCGTTTGCCCCAGCATAGCAGGCTCAGGTGAACTTGAACACAATGACTGCAGACAGATGCTGCATGTCAGCTGAAGGGGAGATAATACTCGTTCATCAGGGAGCTAATTCTGCAAAGCTCACCGTCTAATAGGTACTGTATACACGTAAATAGGATGCTCTAATCAGCGGGAAACCAGGAGCTGCAATCTATTCCTCACGGACCTAAAATATAATGGAGCTAAATTGAAGGTTTTACGATACACAAAGCACTTTACTTGGAAGACTGATGCTTTTCCAGGCAAGGTGTTTATTTCTAGAACAAGTTCCCACACTCTCTGACATCTAGCCCTGGCGAACAATGGGCAATGAATAAAGCAATGTCCATTGAAGGTCTTCAATGCTTATAGTGCCCAGAGGAGACAGGACAGTGCAAAGATTAGAACAGACTTAGAATCCCGGCTAGTTCAAAGTCTTCTGATCCTGACTCAGGCTTTCAGTCTTTTTAAACCTGTTCTCTTATCAGCAAAAGACAAGGACAACGATCTGCATCCGTGGACTGGAAGATTAAGTGGTATTAACATAGGTAGCCAATGGACTTTAATTAAGACTAAGTTGATTTCCTGGTGTGGGCCATTTTCTTACTCCAAAGAAGGTTCCCAGGGGAGTGTTCTCAGTTGTGTACTATATAGCTGAAGAAGCACACAGCCTCTCTCTAACGACTCTCACAAGGCAGATGACAAGATCATAAAAGACTAGCCACTGACATCATGCCCAGGCTTGGCTTTTCCTGTATATTCTATTACTTTGTGTTTTCTGTTTCCCTTCCTTCCCTCACCTCTTTCCTTTCTCGGTTGACTTTTCTTTTCTTTTAAAATATGTTTCTTCTATAGGACTGGGGTGGTGAGAGCTCTGGGTGTTCAAGCAGGACACATGAGTCTGAATCGTAAACACCTATGTAGAAAGTTGCACATGATTATACATGTTTGTAACCCCGGTACTGAGGTCGGGAGTGAGAGACAGGGGAGATCACTGGGGCTTGCTAGCTGCCGGCCCAGCTACAGGGACAGTGAGAGACCCTGTGTCAAGTGAATCCTGTGAAGGTGATGGAGCAGGACATCGGATGTTCTCCTCTGAACATGCACACGTGTGCACACACTGCACACACAGATACTGTCCCTCAAAATAACCGCTTCTCATTTTGCTCTTGGTTTCTCCTGGGTTCTTTGTGTGTTTGGTACAGTTTATGTAGCCTCGTTTTCTCTGGGACTCATGGCCTCTTTCCTCGGTCTCCTGAGAGCCGAGACCACAGGCACATGCCTCCTCAGCTAGCTTCATTTCTGTTTGGTAACTTTTATGTAACACGGTATATATTTATGGGTCATGGTGCAAAATTTTATCACGCATGCATCTTCTAATATCTGTCAGGGTGCTTAGCATACATAGCACCTCACACACATGTTATTTCCTTTGCAAGGATGTCTAAAACAATTCCTCCAAACTGTAAGTTTGTATCCTGTGTGTGTGTGTGTGTGTGTGTGTGTCAAAGAATTGGTAACATATTAGGAACATACATTTTCACATGAAAATTTGGATCTCCAACTTTTCTTTGAACAATGACAGAATAAAGTCAAAACACCTACTTTTTAAAATTACTGTAATGAGCAGGGCCTGTCTGCATGATAATGGCGACTGGATTCACTGTCCCTACACAGCCCACTTGCTCCATCTTCCTGATTCCTTAACCGTTTTAGAGTCATCCTGATGTGAGCTTTCATCCTCCATTCTGAAGGCGAAATGATAATCACTTGAAAGTGTATAGCATCAGCATTGACGATAGCTTTATTTCAGAATTTGGCTGAACTCGGTTTGACTTGTGGTCCTGCAGCTCACGATTCTGTGGTCCAGTTTGTCTTTGGGATTCAGCTGTCTCTGAATCTCTCCCTATAATGCAAGCCCAGGTATTTCTGAAAAGTAGGAAGATAATACACTATCCCAGCTAGGGGAAGGTTTACATGAGACAGTGGCTATGAGGTATTTCCCACAGCAGCAGATCTATGCCGGGTGTGCATTTCATAATTATTTGGGGGAGATGGATCAAAACTATAAAAAAACTTATAAAATATCCTCATGGTTTGTTAAATGAGACTACTACTACTACTACTACTACTACTACTACTACTACTACTACTACTACTACTAATAATAATAATAATAATAATAATAATAATAATAATTAGATCTTCTACACACTTGAAAAGTAGATGCTATTATATCTGTGGTGGTTTTAAATGGTAGTAGACTATATATTTACTCTTTAGATACTAATCTTTGATGGCTAGAAACAATTGAGGTTCTTTCTTCCACATTGTCTAATGACATACCTGTGACTATGTGTGTTTTGTGGTAAATGATACATAGCCCAAAGGAATGAGTTTCATCTTCATCTTAAAGTCCACAGACATGGATGTTTTCAGTTGGAGCTACCTTCCACCTGCCCAATCCATTGGGTATCCAGAGAAAAAAGGTTTTGTTTTTTGTTTCTTGTTTTGTTTTTGTTTTTTTTTTTTTTTTCTGACTGAAACAGGAAATTCTTGGAGTAACCCTTAGTTTATCCAAGTGACATCACTGAGGAGCTATTTTTCAAATGCCATCCATGAAGCAGGAGGGTGAGTAATCTTAGCTCTGGCCACAGAAACCACTTGTTAAACACATGCAGGCTTCATTAACACTGTATGTCAGAGCCTGCCATTGCTAAGCATAGAGATATAACAGGTGGGACAGCACTGGTCCCTATGGCCCTAGACAAGCACATCAGATCACTATCACTCTTCCTTACACCTCAGCATATTCCACAAGCTTCATGGTCCCACCTGGAAGGCAAGACCTGAGACAGAAAGACTGGCATTCCTTTTATTACCTCTCTCCCTGCTCCCACACAGTCATATCACTTCTTCCTTGTTTAAGTCTGATATCTCCACCCCACCCCCAATTATCTCTGTCAGGACCAATTTCAATTTTGTATAGATTTAACTAAAATCCTCATAGGTATAGAAAAGTATAGTAAAATCAAAGTAAGGCCAATTTGCTAGTAGACAATGAATTATCATACGCTATTAATAGCAATGGTTATTAATACCTTCTATACCATCATGTTTTATCCAATAGCAACCCCTTGAAGTATTAGGATCCCAATGTGTTGGGGCTATACTGGGAGCCCAAACCACACATCAGTGCATGTCAGGGAGGGAGCTTTACCTACTTCAGTCTCACATACATGTGCAGTCCTAGCTACAGTGCTCTCACGGTGAGCCTATGCCTTCACTTAAAAACTGTTCGCAATTTGTCATCTTATAATTCTCTTCTCCCAAGAGGACTGAATAGAGATGCTCAAAGTTAATAGCATCATTTTTGATACAATAGACACACTAAAAATTTTAGGTCTTTTAAAAGGAAAACAAAAACCTTCCCAATGAGGACTTTTACCCAAAGTCTACAACCCTCCGACTGTAGGATAAATATGGGATTGCCACTCTGACTTTGAAGAAAATACAGGGACTTAGCAACATAAAAATAATAGATTGTTTTTCAATTTTTTGCCACTAAAATTGGCAGCCTCAAGGGGCTTTGAGCTGGATGTTAAACACCAACATTTGTCCCATCAACATGAAGGTAGGACTATTCTGATGGATACTTTTCTTTCCAAAGAATTGAAACAGAGTGCTTCATTGTCTTAAAAATGTAGCTCATGGACTTTTCCATAATCTGAGGTTTGTTATACCCAGGGAAGAAATAGCCTCAGTGCTTCCAGAAGCTACCAAATCATGAGTGTTTTTAAGTTCAAAACCCCTAAGATGTTAAAATAAACAAGATCCAAGTGTTTAGAAAGGATGCCCAAGGCAGAAATCAAATACCCAAGAAGGCTGGACCTGCAGCCTTCTGAGAAGAATTCTCTAAGCTTCCCACATGCCAGGGACTCGGGACCCAAGGATGGGATGTGGGTTATGGGTGCTGTACTTTGGAGCATATACTCTGATGGGAAACAGGTGGTAGCAATGGCTAACTGAGCAGATTAGTGACCTACTCCAATAGCCAGAAATGCACACAAGTAGAAGGTGTGGAGAGCACCGGAACAAGGAAGCTACCCCAGGTTACAGAGCATCTTGGAAGACCTGAGAAGACAGGGCCATGAGGAGCATGGTGCATGGAGCTCAGAAGAATGCCTACACAATGCACACATACAAGAGAGAGAGAGAGAGAGAGAGAGAGAGAGAGAGAGAGAGAGAGAGAGAGAGAGAGAGAGAGAGACAGACAGAGACAGACAGACAGACAGACAGACAGAGAGACAGGCACCTGGGAAGGGGTGAGACTGGGGAGGGAGCAGAGCTGATTCGTGAGGACTGTGAGTGTATTAAGGAGCTTTAGGCTGAGAGCAACAGGAAGCAGTTAAATCACTTGTCGGGGAGCAGCAGATTGTGGTATGCTGCAATGATGAAATCATATACAGGTTTAGAGACCAATTTGTGTGTCCCACTTTGCAACCCCACACCCAGCGGCCTTATGTCAGGGAGGCACAGATGGACTGCCGTGAGAACATCAGAGAAATTGGCAAACACTACACAGACCAGGGAACACTTTTCTCTTCCTCTCTGAAAGCTGGTTGTTAAATTTCTGCCAGCAAGGCAGCAACTAGAAAGGTCAATAAAAAGGAAAGAACAGTGTGGCACGTTAATCCAGGCAGGGGATGGTAACCAGGTACGACTATCCAGGGAGGTAAACAAAAAGAGGTAAGGATATGCTTATATGCCATTTGTGAATATGAAGGGATATTATGGCTCATGTGCTAAGACTATTTCCTGGACCCCTTCCCATGACCAGGCTGAAGATACAGAAAGATATTCTACATGTTCTCAAGGAGAGAAAAGCCATGTAAAATGACCCTAGCTCATGATACCAAGGTAGGATAGGCCAAGTTTCAAGACACATTAAATTCTGTAGCAAGCATTCAGTCAGGGCTAGTGATGGCAGCTATGACCAGGCTTGTTGAGAGAAGTGTTCAGTTACCTCCCAAAGAATAGGTGTTATCAGATCTGTTTTATAGATGGTTAAATTTAACTATAGACAGATCGAGTAACCGGTCCAAAATTCTCACTGGAATTAGGGAGTACATGGGGAAAAGTTTTCACCTTCCAGAGTTAGTGGCCTTGAGATCAGCCTTGAGAATTGGATTGTGGGATATGGGGGTGGGGGTGCATCCACACAAGAGCAGGAAAACCAGCATGAGCGAAAGACAGGAAGGAGGGAGACACAGACTCTCAGAGCATTCCAGTGAGTTCCACCCCACAACTGATGGTCTCTGTCAAAACTCAGTGCTACCATCTCAGCACCCAAACATAACATGCCAGTGTCTTTCAAAAGACATTTATTTATGGACACCAAAATTTGAATTCCATACACCTTTCACAGCCCACAAAATATTCTTCTTGTGATTTAATTTCCACTAACATTTGAAACATAGAAGCTATCCTTAAAACATGGGTCATATAAAAATAAATGTGGGGCCTGGATTTGGTCATTGTGCTCAAGTTTACTGAGCTCAGATTCCATCAATAAACTTTTTATGAGAACCACACCCATCATTTAAAATTGCTGACAGCCTCATTTGGAAGTCACCTGGTAAGATTGGGAAAACAAGGAGGATCTGTGTGGGTACCTATAAAAGCATCCCTGTGCATGAAAGGATGTGTCCTCTTCCATTTTCACCACAACGTAAGCATGTAGGATGTTCTAGTCAATGGCTATGTGAATCCTTCCCTTTGAAACAGCCATAAAGAGGGTACTCACACAGCATAGTACGTGGCTGTGGTGCCTGGTGATTCTCATTCTCATACCACCCCTACCCTGCCTCCTCCCTCTCCCTCTCCAGAAAAGTCTAAGAAAATAGTTACTTAGAACTTCTACTTTTTTCTTTCAGGAGATAACACGTGGCAAGCCTTGTCTGGTACACGTTTGTTATTGATTAGGTCCCATGGAAGAACTACTATTATTTGTTACATGTACTTGTGAATAAATACATTTGTATACCCAACTATGTTCATGTATGTGTGTGTATAATGATTACATGTATATACATGCTTATGATTTTCTTGACTATATGATTTAGGGATTTGGAAAACCTTATTGGTGTTAATCCAGTTAATCCAATATATCAATGACCCGCTGAAACTATCTACAATGGAGCAATTTATCATCAGTTTGATTCAAATATGTAGAATAATGAGAGAAAGGAAACAAATGTGAAATTCGAATGATTTGGTATGTGGGGGAGGGTACTTCTTCCTTAAAGTAGAAAAAATGACAATTTGGATAGGTCTTGATCTTCCCTTTGGGGGCCATATTTTGTTTCTCAGGATCAAGAGTCTAAACCTTCGTGTGTGGGATTAACAGTGGTGTCTGTCTGGCTGTAACTTGATCTGACTAAGGCAAGTGGAGACTGCTGTGGTTTCATTCAGGGGGGTAGAAGCCAATTTCTGGCTCTGTGTGGCCCCTTAGGGAGGAAGCAAGAAGGAACAAGTTCACAGTGAACCCCAAAACTCAGAGTCCTCTGAGGCAGGCCAACCCAGCCTCACCTCTGGCCCACAGCAAGAGCCGCTAAGGGCAGCTGTGCAGCTTTGGTTGAGCTACTGTTTGTTCAATGGATCAGGCCTGCAGGAATAGTTCTTTAAATTTAATGAGATGAGCCAGCAAAGGCAATCATCTGGCTTAAAAGTAGCCCAGAGCCCCAATTAGCAGTATGATTTTGGGTAAATCACTTGACCTCCTGAGTGTCAGTTTCCACAGGCCTGGACGGGAGACAGTCAGAAGTCAATACAGGAAGAGAGGAAGCAACGAGTACAGGCAGCCAGTACTCAAATGACCCCGAGACCACCGTGCCTAGTACTGTCCCCTCCCAGGACTAGGCACAGCGTGCAGTGGGGTGACAATGTGTATTTGCAGCCCTTCAGATCTTTCCCACTTTCATCCTACGAGTCAGAGTGCAAGCCTTGGCTAGACTGTGTATCTTTGGATCACAATTCTTCCACTCTCTAGCAAAAGATAGGAACACGAGCCAGTCAGTTAACACAGAACCTACAGACAACTAAGAACAATGGTTGTCATACAAATGTCAGCTTTTACCTTCACTGTCAGCACCAGCACCAGTGTTGTCATTGTGCTGGGCGAGCTGGTTAACCTTAGTTTCCAACCCGAAAAATAGCGGTAATAACAACTGTCTTGTGGAGATGTGTGGAGTTCAAAAGTCAACAATGATAGGAACCTGCAACCCAATGAACAACAAATAAACATTAGCTTTCTCTTCCTTTGCCTTCCCAGTTCCAGTAAGAAGACAGCTCTGTGGAGGGGCTAACTCTGCTGTATGTGAGTCTATTCTCCATTTCTTTTCTTTGTTGTAAAATCTAATCCTCACCCTCTTTGCTCTTAACTGTCTCTAGTCTCTAGACAACAAAAGAACAGGCTACATATTCTAGCAGGGGACAAAATCCCCCTTTTCCCCCCTTTAAGGCAGAGCCAAGACTCACTAGCAAGGCCACCACCAAATTACCAACCTGAATCAGAGGGTTCTGAAAGCTGCTTAAGAATCCAGGCAAGGATTTGCAGCATTTAACTGGATGAAGCCTCTTCAGTTGCAGCCTGTCACCCCCTGAGTCAAGTAGAGGGTGAAATCAGCATGCATAATTCTCATCTAGCAAGGTTCAGAGAGGAGCAGTGCCTTTCAGCATGATTAACGCCTCTTTCATTCAGGGTCTTCTTCCCCTTTCTCATTTTCCCTTTCCAAGGACCAGTGATAGGGTTCAGAGAAGCAGAGAGGGGCAGAGGTGAGAGCTTCAGTAGAGCACGGGCTTGGCTTTAAGTGAAGCTCTTAGACAATTGATAGGCAGAGAAAATGATATTTTTTTCATGCTCTTCTAACAGATTTAGCAATTTACTATCAGGTTCCCTGGGCCAGGAGGGAAAAGAACCGGAGTGTAGAAACAGAGAGCTTCTGAAACCCAAGTTTATAGTCTTTCCTTCTGCCTTTCCTTCCTTCTGTCCTTCCTTCTGTCCTATCCTTCCTTCCTTCTGTCCTTTCTTCCTTCCATCCTTCCTTTTTTTCTTTCATCCACCCCATCCTCTATATAGCCAATAATCTCTCCCTTTTTACCAGGCTAACTTGAATTCATCTGTGGACCTCTGCCAATTTCCTTCTAGTACCTTTGAATCGTAAAAAAAAAAAAAAAAAAAACCCTAAGATCTACAGCACTAGCCACAGTGAAAAACACTATGTTTATTTATGTGATTACTAATCCATGACTACTAGAACTCAGTCTAAACCCTAGATTGCCTATCTCCAAGGCCAGAGTCTTTCCCCAGAAAGTAGTTAAAGGTGATCCTGGGTCTCTGACTCCCTTACCTGCTTTCGCTGCACATGTCTTTCTCCTTTAGTAAGGGAATCATATATCACAGCAGGTGGCACTGGGATTCTGAACCTAATTTACTTTTCTAGAATTTGTTATCAAATAGGACTCTTGTGTACAAGTCCCTCAAAGAAGGAAGGCCAGCCAAAAGAAGAGATCTCTCCTGCCCCTGGAGCCTGCCTCCTGCTTGCTTTTTCTGGCTGTTATGGGCCGCTGCATAGAGCATGAGTCAGTGAGTTAGAGGCCGGAGCCAAGCACACCGTTGCTACCTACCCTTCCGTCTTGTCTCCTTCATTTTGTCCCCTGATGTCTCTGGGCCTAACATCATAGGCTACAGTGGTGATGGAGACTGATCTGTTACAGTGTAGAGCTCCTGGGGGACCCCCTACACATTAACATTTGCTTCTGTAATGTGGGGGATGGGCACCCTTGAAGCTCAGAAAAAATAAAAAAGTGGAGAATTTTAATTAAAGCTCTCTCTACCCACTTGCTTTCCTGTTGGCTTATAGAGTCTTGTGAAGGAAACAAAAACTATAGGCTGAGTCAGTTTGAGATTCGGAAGGTTTGTATCTTCTACTAGAGGGCATCGTGGCTAACTTTATTTTGCTTCCAAAAGTTACTAAAATAAAGCAAAGAAGAAAGTTTTATGCAGTGATGGACACAAAACTTAAACCTCAAGAAACATAAATTCTAAGACTACAAAAGGGATGGGTGTAGAATTCCCATTTCTAATTTCTAATTCTAGAATTAGAGATTTTGAAATTTACATACATATATACGTTTTAGAGAAAATACATGTCTACCACTAACAAAAATTAATATTTAGAATGTACTAAAATTTTCTTCTGAAATATAAGAAAATTTAAGAACCTCCATTAACAAATACACAAGGAATCCAGAAGTCAATGACAGAGGCCTAGAAGCTAACGGGCAAACTGATTTTGTGCTCAAAGACAACAAAAATACAATCCAGCAAGATATGGGCACAACCATCAGACTCATAAAAATGGAAGGCTATATCCTTAGTCTTCAAGGTTCTCACAGGATGTGGGATATGGGAGGCACCCGGGAACTTGGGAAATGTGATGGATTGAGAGGTCTGCTGACACAGTGTCATGTCTTCCCTTGATTTGTGTGTGATTTACTAAGCTGCTGAGCTTCTCTAAGCCTCAGTTCTAGTGTGTGTGCATGTGCGTGAATGCATGAGCGCTCAGAGTGAAGGGGTGAAGTACCACCCCTGTTTGAGTAACCACAGACATTTAAATGAGATATGCAGGAAGACCCCAGTGACCAACCAAGCATTGTCCATATTAGGTGCTCTATCAGGGCTAATTCTGAAAGCCACCTCTCAAGTATCTGTGTCACATGCAAGTCATCCCCAACATGAGATCCTTCTTAGGAAGGACCTAAGGCTAGTTGTGGTTGTCCCCACTTGGGAAGCTGAGGCGGACAGGCCATTGAAGTCATGAACTCCAGACCAGCCAGGACAACACAGTGAGGGACTAGGCAAAGAAAGACCCAGATTTCCAAGCTAAATAGTGATTTGATCTGATAGAAAGAGAGGAAGCCGTGAAATGCCTGGAGCAGCCCATTTCAGGAAGACATAAGGCTCTCTAAGCCGTGAATCACGTTTACTCAGATCTTCTAATCTGATCTCAGCAAAGCCACAGGAATCAGGCATTGCTGCCATTTACTGATGCAGAATCAGGTGCAAGGCAAGGGTTTTTGTTTTTTGGGTTTTTTTTTTTTTTTTTTTTTTTTTTTTTTTTTTTTTTTTTTTTTTTTTTTGGCCCAAGGTCACCCAGCAACTAACTGAGCCTCAGACTGAGGACTTACAGTCTTGGTTTCAGCCCTGAGTCCCAGTTGCCTAAGCCACCAAACCACACTGCCTGAGACCTGGAGTGGTTAGCAGCAGGTCCCCTGGCAGAACGATCAAGAATGTTAATAACAGTCATGTTGCCTGGTAACCTGCTGATTTCAAGGTGCTTTTATGGTACAACTTCACTGAATATTTTTTAAAAAGCAGTAACAATAACAACTTGGGCTGGAAGCTGGAAGGGAGCCGGGATTTCAGCTAGCCACTGGCTGGAAGTGCCATGGGCTGGGTCCACTGTCTCAGACACAGAAAACACCTGGCATCCTAGAATACAGCCTCACTGCTGAGACCACCACTAGCCCTTCCTACCTGGGGTGCATTTACAGTTCTTAAAGCTCCCTTACCAACCAAGGTCCCAAAGGAGAGACCCCATGTGCCCTGTCCCCAGGAGCCTGAGCCCTTGGCTTCCCTTGCCTAGAACCTCCTGTAGGGTGTGCTTTGAACTATGGCCCTCAAATCCCTAAATACTTGAGGAAAGGCACCAAAGAAAGAAAGAGTTTCCGTGAATGACAATAGCTGTTACTGACAAGGCCTCACCCAGTAACTCAGAAAAAGAGGCTTTATTTGTTTCTTAGCTTAGGGCTCCTGTCCTGCATCCTCCCTTGCTGAGCAGCCAAACATCACGTACTTCCACCAGGGTCACCGAAAGTTTGTCACAGACAGATGGACGTATGTATCGTTTTTTTTCAGCTAGTGAAATATATTTTGAGTGGTGATTTTGTTTTTATTTTTTCCAGCCTCAGTCTCTAAAGGTCAATCCAATACATACTAGATGGACATCCCAGGGTGTGATAGGACCTGAAGAGCAGAACCATTTTCTTTTGCAGTAAAATGTAATGAGAAAATCTGCGAGGAGGGGAGGTTAAAATTCTATATTGAAGAGAGAACGGCCTGCCTCGCTGTGGCAAAGCTTCCAGTCCTGGTCTCCTTGGTAGAAGGAGACCGCTATCTGGCCAGAGTTCAGCCAAGAAGGGCAGGCACCTACCCCACAGCTGTTAACTGCCCCCATGTGAAACTCAAACCTGAATCTTCTCTCACGTGATGAACTATCTCAGAACCAGAAAGCCAGGTGTGAATCCTGACTTGCAAACACCAATCTTAAAACACTGAAGAAGGGGACGCTGGAAAAATGTCTTGGTGGTTTTACAGCACTGATTGCTCTATCAGAAGTCCTGGGTTTGATTCCCAGAATCCACGTGACAGCTCACAATTTCACACTCCAGTTCCAGGGGGATACAATGTCCTTTTTGGGCCTCTCAGGTTACAAACTTGGTACCCAGACATACAGGAACATAAAACACTAGTACACATTTTTCTTTTCAGTTAAGGGGGCCGAAGAGATGGCTCAGTAGTTAAGATGGCTCAGGCTGCTTTTGCAGAGGATCTGAGATCTGTTTTCAGCATCTATATCAAGAGACTTCCAACTACCTATAACGACAGCTCCAGGTGGTCATACGCCATGTTCTGGTCCCCATAATCTCTTGCACTTTTCTGCTCATAACACTTTACACACACACACACACACACACACACACACACCAAAAAAAAGTAATTTGACTTTTTTAAGAATCAGCTTGTCCTGTAAAGTAGCAACGAAAATGCCTGTTCATGTGGAATGACCGGGAGCTCTTGTAGTCACAGGGCTCGGCACTGGGTAAAGTAGTTGCTCAATACATCTCAGTTCCACATCACTTCTTTGTGACAAACTCCCAGCACTGTCTAAGGGAGACAGATGTCAGACCTCAGCCTTATAAACAAAGGCTGGATCCATGGGTTAGTGGAGCCTCATCCATGGAGACAACAAAGTATATTAGTGCAGGTGCATCAAAAGTACAAAAGATGTGTCAAAATGCTTAGGACAAGAAGCTTTGCTGGTTTGATTCTTTAAAGCAGAGAGGGTCCACCATCACTAAAAACACATGACAAATAGAAGGGCATTAGACACATATAGATTTGTCTGTCAGGTTCACTGCTGTACACTCAATGTTAGAACCATTTCTAAGAATACCAGGTATTTAGTGAGTATCTGGTGTGTGCATCTGTGGCTAGAGGATGAATTGGGCATGGACACAAACATGGGCTGGATGGAGGGAACGGAAGTGACCAGACAGCAGAGACGGAGCAGAGGGAAGGGAACTAGGGAGGTCGGGTCATATGCTATCCATACATTTGCTCTATTTTTACCGTCATCAGGAGCGTGAAGCATCATTTCAACATATGTGCTTGTTTATCTATAATTCGTGATAGAAATACTGGCTTTTAAAAAATGCTTGTTTCATTTAAGAGCCTAGCATGGCATATTATACAACTAAAAGTCACTTTTAGGTCATTAAGTTAAAGGCAAGAATACTCTGCCTGAAGTTCAGAGGTTAATTCCTACCGGTCAGTTTACATTCCAGCTTTCCTCCAGCACAGGAAAGCAAAGGAGAACATCGGACTACAGAGGCTGGTGGAGGAAAGAAGGTGGGAGAGCGCAGACGCAGGGGCAAGAGAGGGACAGTAGTGGCGCTAGAAAGTGCCTCATAGTTCCCGGGTTGAAAGGTCATCCAGATGCAACAGTGTTGCGGCTGGGGCTTTCAAGGAGCTGTGGAGGTCATGAAATGGAACAAACCATTGTTATAAAGGCGTTGTCTCCCTGTTCACCCTTACTCTCTCCTGCCCTTCCGTCTTCTGCTAAGAAAGGACACTGTAGGGATGCCCTTGTCCGGTGTCTGTTCCATGCACACAGAGAACTAGCCATTGGAACGGTGCTTCTCGCCTTCCTAAAGCTGCTACCCTTTAGTACAGCTCCTCGGGTTATGGTGACTCCCAACAATAATTTCTTGTTGTTGTTGCTACTTCATAAATGGAATTTTGCTACTGAGTGTTGCTGCAGTTTCTAAGACCATGGGCCATATACGATTTCCATGGTTACAACCCACTGTTTTAGAGCAATAAAAGAAGAATTTTTTTTTATAAACTATCTAGCCCCAAGAACAGTCATGTAAAACAGACTGAAACAACAGAACAGAGGCAGCTGTCACTCACTCCCAAACTCTGCAACTGAGGAACGAGATGAAAGTTTCTGTGAGCCTGGTGTCAGAGTCAAAGATCATGTGGCAAATGTCCAAAATGAAATTCAGGGAAGTAGTGGACCTTGAGGAATGACATTCTTCCACGATGAATGTCTGCTGAGCGAACACACAGGCCCCTCCAAACCACATGCTTATTAATATGTAATTAACTGTGAGCCCAGCACTGTGGGACGGGGTTCAGGTAGTTGTGGGGATGACGTTCGTGTATCAGTGTGTCAAAGCCATTTGCACATAAGTCTCTCCCTATAAATTTACACCTCCTGGCACACCAAAGTTAGAAACAGAACCTAAAACTATCAACATTTGACACATTGTCCCCTGTTGCTTAAAGCTGTCCTTTCAAAGAGCCTCATCCAGCCTCCTGAGAACGGGCTCATTGGAAAGCCCTCACCGACAGGCTGAGGTTTATTTCTACCGGGATCTCAAGTTCTGTCTGCTGTGGATGGCAACAAAATATTACCTTTAGCGATAACACTTTCTTTGCTTTTGTCTTGAATATCTTATTCTTGAGGGGAGTATTCAAATATGACATCACTGGCACAGCTTTGCCAGTAAAGAGTAGATACGATGCTAGTTTTGCCACAGACGCATGATTTTCTTTTTCCTCTTGGGAGTTGAATGGGAAGCATGATGCCTGGTTAATTTCTAAAACTGCTCTACATTATAGAATGGCATCACACACACTACAGAGATGCTTTAACAATTCAAGAATTCACCATGAGGAAGGTAAATGCAGCCGAAAGCCTAGGATAATTAGTGTATACAGATGAACACACACACAGGCACACACACAAGCACATAGGCACAGACACATACATACACACACACACACAAACACACAGACACAGACACACAGAAACAGACACAAACACACACAGACACACACACACAAACACACAGACACACACACACAAAGACACACACAGAGACACATACACACACACACACACACACACACACACACACACTTCATGGGAATTCTGCTCTGGCATCAACAATGGGCATGTTTTGAACTCATTTTCCTTTGAAATACTCTAATGCCATTTTGTCTTTTATCCCGTGGGTATTAGTCCCTGTGGGAATTCCATGAGAAAAGCTGAAAAGGAATGGAGAAGGATTTCAAATATTCCTTTTGTGTATCCCATAATAAGGATTACTCTAGATCTTTTGTCTGGCACTTATAAGAGACCATGGCAGTTAATGAGTAGGTTAATTGGTTAAATCATTCCCGTAAAGGCTGCCAGTTCATCTGGGCGTGCCTGTGATGTGGATAGAGGAGATTAAGGCTGAGTTTGAGAAAGAAGCAGGACACCAGATGGCTTGAAGTGCCCCCAGTAATAGTTTAAATTTTTTAAAGTCATTAATGTCATTTATTTTTATCAGAGAAAACTTTGAAGAGGATGAACGGCCAGGGGAAAACTAAAACAAAAACACTTACTCTACAGCATTACTATCCGTAACGAATATTTTGCTAGATTTTAAAACAAAATTGTATGAACCTTATAAAGTTGGGCTTAGACTGCGTGCACCATTTTCTCCTGTGTCTCTCATTCAGTATTTTAGGTTTATTCCTTCAAAACATATTGACTGGCGAAAGAATATTATTTACAAGGGATATATCGTGGCGATGGACAGGTGACATCTGAAATTTCCTTTGCTGTTTGTTAGTACCTGCTCCTGTGTCATGGACCTGGGTCGATGAAATTATCTTTCCTATCTCAGGAAGAAGTATTTGAAGCAGGTTGTATGCACATATAGTTAATCAAAGCTATGTATGTGCAATAGGCTAAGGACCCCTCCAACTGACACGCCTGAAGGCTGGAGAGAAGCTGAGGTGAGAATGGGAGTAAAGGAGCCAGGTGGCAGAGGAAAATGCATTTGTGAATGCGCCTGGGCAGGATGGTGGACGGCACAGGGCTTCTTTTATGGTTGGACTCTGTGCAGTGATCAGGGATGAGGGCTGCCCCAGGTCACTCTAGCCTAAACACATTAAAAAGCTGTTCACACTGTGATAAATGCAAGGCGCATTTTAACATTTTAAAGGAAGGTGTGTTAACACCATGGGCCTGGATTCTTCAAACCTGACGAGCCTCTAATTAGCAGCCAGTTTGCATTTAGATTTCACGGATGGCCAGTCTGCCTGTCTGCACACCATGGGCCACATGTACAGGACAGCAGGGCATCCATCCAGCAGAAGACGAGCCCTGTCACCTCAAAAATACGTGCCGAATCTGTCCTTTTTTCCTTTGGTAGATTTTACCCATATGGAAAGCTACAGGGAGGAAGACACCAGGTAGACTTCAAATGACAAAATGCAGTATTTGGTGCAAAATGTTCTCTTCTCAGATTTGTCTCAGTCCTCAGATGACCACTGGGTGACATTTGCAAATAGGGGTCTTTTTAGTTTTAGCCAAAGCAGTCGTTCTGTGTCACCAAGTTTAGCCCCAAATTCATAATCCTCCTGCCTCAACCTCTCAAGAACTAGGATTACAGGAACCTGTCCTCATGCCATGCCAGGTTTGGTTGTGATTAAATAGCTTTGTTAATGACTCCTTTTCCCCATCTCAGGTAAACCTAGGCGGCTCTTCCTTATCCCATAGCCTTAGACCACAGGCTTAGTTTCCCCAGCCTAGGTTGAGAACGCCCTTCCTATTGATACGATCAAGCACTTGCCACAGTGCATATGTTCATTTCTTGACCTATCTGGTTCATTATCTGCATTGTGAAATTCAGAGGGCTGGCAGAGAATATCTTCCCAATAACTTCTTAATTATCAAATACATGTGAACCATGATTTCAAAATCCACCTTTTAAAGCATGTTGGAGCCAGCCAATGTGCCCGTCCTCTTCTTAGGCAGGAATGACACCCTGCCTCACTAATGTGAGGGCAAGCATGTCCTCTCGAGGCCTGGCACTAAGTCTGTCCTTTTGTCTTCCACATGGAGTCCCACAGTGAGATCTGTGGGTGTTTTGTTGGCAGCTGAAGTGTTAATGTGACTATGAAGATTGGAAGTCAGTAGGAAAGTCCTTGGATTGGGGGAGAGCTATGCCTTGGGGTGCTGGGGTCTAGCCATGTTCGGGGACTCTTCAGTCCTTTGCAGCTACTTGGCAGCAGTAAATGGAGGGGAACTGTGTGGAGACACAAAAGAACTGCTACCTGTCGGTCTGTGCAGGGTCGCAGACATGCTCAGAAATGCAGCAAACACTGGATGAGCAAAGCAAAGATGGGCTCAAACGTGCACAGTTGTCTTTATATTTTTGCATCTACGTTAAGACAGATAGGAAAGGCATAAGAGAAAGAGTGAAAGCCAGTGTGGAGCTGTACAGAATTTCCAAATCTTAGGGGCAGAATTCAGTGCTGTTTCAGTGATCGTAGTGGAATCACAGGAGAATCTCCATCCTAGAAGATACACTTGATGGATCAAGCCTTGGGAACAGGCTCATTTGGGGTCTTGGGGTTCGCTGCAGATGCACAACTCCGTAGGACGCTAGTAAAACAAAGACGTGGGCTTGGCTGGCTTCTGGAAGCTTCCTAACAGCAGGACTCTGCAAAACTTAGGAAAGCATACTATGACCCTGCAAGGAAGTGGAGAATCCCCAAAGGCAAGCCATCACAGCAAGAACTCTCTCAGTTCAAGAGTCCCAGGGAACTGATGAAGAAACAGACTGGTCTTGTGTCTTGTTCTTAAAAGAAAGTCAACAGACTCCCTACTCACAAACGAAGTCTCTCGACTGTGACTGCATTAGAAAGCAAAACCAGGGCCTTGGAGGGCGGAGTAGTAGAGGCTCTGTGGTTAGACTCGGGGTCGAAAGCCTGAGTGAATACAGCCAAAAGAGGAACCATTCTAGATCATGGTTTTTCAACTGCAAGTTAGCAAGAATGAGACTAACTCACAAGGATTAACAGAGATAACCTCTAGGAAGACACAGATGTGGGACAGTAGCATAAAGTCGGCATCCCTGGATCTTGGGTACGTGGTCTGTTTATCAATGTAGATCACACTCCTCTGCTCCACCAGCTTTGCCTGCCCTTGGCCACAGTTCTCCAAAGGTATACCAATTCCTTGCTTCCATGAGCTCTCAAGTAGTCATTCAAGGGGAAGCCAAGAACAACCTGGAACCTCAGAATAAACACTCTATTCCCACACCACTTCCACCCCTACCCCCAACACATGGTGACTGCAGCCAAAGATGTAATCACATCCCCGAAGTTAAATGGCCTGAAAAACTCAGAAAGAACCAGTGTGAATTGCCTTCTAAATGCATCAGGTTTCTGGACCCTTCCCAGCTCCCTGTCTCCTTAACTGTGGCTTCTGCAGTGGCTCAAATAGAGGACATGGCTCGGAATTTCAACAGCCCCCAACATCTGCTCCACACTCCATCATTCATTCAACACATCTTGGCTGATCGCCTCTCTAGACAGACTTTGCAGCCAGGCATTAAGGTGCAAAAGAGCTGCCAGTCTGCTGGAGCGGGGTGGGCAAAGGAGTCAGTGAGCACTGATACAACGTCACAAACAGTCCTGTGACCACAGGAAAAATGAGGCATTGACTCATTCTAACAGTGACTTTGAAATCAGCTTGCGAGTAGGGAGCAAATGGCGTGAGGCAGATTCTGAAATGAGATGTTTATATACGTTCTTCCAGTTCAGGCGTGATTATGATGATATTTTACAAAGGAAGAATGAGGAATCAGGCAGATGTAGGGAGTTCTCAAATCTAAAGAGCTCATGAGGTGAGGTAAAGATTCAAACTTAAGTCTGTTCCACTCCTGGGCCAGTTTCACTGAGCAAACTGTGCCTGTCAGAAAGCCTGTTCAATGCCATTTTTATTCTGGGGCTCTAGCCACGTATGCTTTTGCGTCTATGTTCTGGGTGTATGTGTGTATACATACATGCACATACACGTGTATGCCCATGCATGTGGAGGCCAAAGGTTGACATCAGGTATCTTTCTCTGTTCTCCTTTCTTCCTTCCTTCCTTCCTTCCTTCCTTCCTTCCTTCCTTCCTTCCTCCCTCCCTCCCTCCCTCCCTCCCTCCTTTCATTTTTCCTTCCTTTCTGAGACAGGGTATGTCATAGAACCTGAAACTCACTGTTTGTGCCCACTGCCATGCCTGTCTTTCATGTGGTTTCTAGAGAGCTGAACTTGGGTCTGCATACTTGTATAGCAAGCACTTTACCAGATCATCTCCACAGTCCTACACTGTATACCTTCTGCCTTCTAGTTCCTTTCTTTGCCCACTGCAGACAAGAGAATAAAAACCTCTTCCCTGTGCACATACATACTGTGCTCAGGCCAGGATGCAGTCACACAAACTGAGTTCCTGGGACGCCGTTTCCAGCACAGCCTCCGTGACGGACAGGAAGCCTCCATGCCTGTCATGGTAGCAGTCCAGGGAAACAGGTTATAAGAAACTCCATGGTACAGAAGATCTGTAGCGAGGGGTCCACAGATGAAGCTCTCAGTGGAGCTTAGAGCTGGGCAAAGTAACAGCAAAGGAGAAACTACCACTGACTCTTTCTCCAGGACAGGCTGCTCTGGCTCCCTGCCTGAGCAGCAAAACCACTTCTCTCTGTGCCAAGGATCCTTGGAGGAATATTTATGAGACATTAAAACCACTGCCGTCACATCTTTAAAAATTCTTGTACATGTAATTATGGGTCCATGGATTCAATTCCTGGATGTGGTCTTAATTACTTCCCTGCAGCTTGGAAGATTTGGGGATGGGGGATGAGGACATGCTGTCAGGAGGTCTCTTGGCTTTCCCTCTGTCACTGCTGCATGTGTTGCTAATACAGTGGCCACCATGATCCTGCCGTACTTCACCCTCATGTTGGGCTTCTACCACAGTGGCTGGTCGGCCCAGTAGGTACATTACTCTGGTTCCCTAGCTGGCAACACTTAGTTGGCCTTGGCCATTAGACGGCGTTAGAGTGGGGCAGGGACTTGAGATTACTACTGTTCCTGCAGTCTCCCTCCTAGTACACTGTGTTTGGGGGGGGGGGGGAGGGGTGTTCATCTTCTACCCTTGCTTAAAACAAATACATTCACGCTGACTATATCCTTGATAAACAAAATAGGAGAACAAATAATAGAGATTGTTTTCCAGTAATTTATTCACTTATCCAAAAAGCTCTTAGACCATTTTCTGTGCCAAACCTTGATCAAGATATCAATCCTAAGAAAAAAGTGTCCTATTGGCCCAAATTGATACCTGTCCCTTGGGCAAGCACTGATCTCTGACAATACTAATGATTCTCTGTTATGCTTGCAGACAGGAGCCTAATATAACTGTCCTCTGAGAGGTTCCACCCAGCAGCTGACTGAAACAGATGCAGAGACCCACAGCCAAACATTGGACAGAGCTCAGGGATTGCTATGGGAAAGTTGGGGAAAGGATTGAGGATTGAGGGACGGGGGGAGGGGGAGAGGATAGGAACACCACAGGAAGAACAACAGAGTCAACTAACCTGGACCCTTGAGGGGATCTCAGAGACTGAATGACCAACAAAAGAGCATACATGGGCTGGATATAGCACCCCCAACATGCACATAGATAGCACATACTTAGCTCAGACTGAAATGGGCGTGGTATCCCTAAATCTGTTGGCAGTCTATGGATTCTGTTCCCCTGACTGGGCTGCTTTGTCTGGTCTCAGTGGCGGATGATATGCCTAGTTCTGCAAAGACTAGATATGCCACCATAGGCGGATGGGCACGGTGGGGTGGGGCGGTGAACCTGTCGGAAGAAGAGAGGATGGGAAGTAGGAGGAGGGAACTGTGTGAGGGTTAGGGACCAGGAGAGGGCAAGAATTGGGATGTAAGGTGATCATGTGTGTGAGAGAGAGAGAGAGTGAGAAAGAGAGAGAGAGAGAGAGAGAGAGAGAGAGAGAGAGAGAGAGAGAGAGAGAGAGAGAGAGAGAGAGAGAGGAGCATCCTCATGAGCTGTATACCTACCTGCCTTGGAGTCTGCAGAATACTGAGCCTTCAATATGTACTATAGAACCAAGAAAAGCTTCTGGACCAGAATGAAGATAAGTTTCCTCTTCCTACTGGTTTGTCTGAGAGGACACTGGCAGCCACACACTTGAGCTGGGGAGTGAGGAATCCATGGGACCCCTGACTACACTGTGTAGGACCTGGACAATTAGACTCCAAATATGATGTGCACAGAGCATGGACACGAATTTGCAGAAGCCTGAGTTCAAATCTTTCTAGTCAGAGTTTCTTCTATAAACCATAAGAAACCTTGATGCTTCTTGAATTCACTCAACAACCATAGAACTTTCTATTTGGGACCAGTCTTGCATGGAGTTTGGCTTCAGATCCTTTCTTATTGTCCTTTCTCCAGGGGTACTCACATCCCTGTCTTATTGTTACACTCACGCTGCTACTGGTCCTGAGCCCAGTGTTTCAGTATCTGTCACTGATACACTACTATATCAGTACACATTGGAGACTCTTCCTACACCTCCCAGTTCCTCTCCTGCGTCAGGCCTTGGAGTACATGTATGTAAGGAAAGGCCATTTGTAGAATTCCCTGCCCAGTCCACAGACACTTGTCACTGAACAATGCTATGGGCTGCAGGGGACAGAGCTAGGGTCCACTTTGGTATGACAGGGAATGGAGAAAAGTCCCACCATTGAATGAACTTGACCTTGTCCCATGACTTTTCACCTTGAACAGTTACTAGAGTCTGTTGAAGAACTCTCCTCAGTCTCAAAGCCTAGGTTATTCTTAGAGCTGCTTAAACAAGAACCTAGGGCTGAAGCTTATGTTCATGATACAAATGTTCAGCCAAGACTAAGTTCACTGTCAGCATTTTGGGTAACTTACACCAGATGGTTAATCATGTCCACTCAGAACAGTAGGCTGAGCAAATAGGAGATTTCCATTATAGAAAACCAAAAGAAGCCGGGCTGCTAACTGCTCTATTTATGTAGTTCATGTACAAAAATGTAATCCCCTATTAAGAAAAGAGTATATATGGATTAACTCCTGTAATCAAAAAATGTAATTAATAACCCAGTTACAACATGATTTTGAAGAGCTAATAATCCCTAAGTACAAATTATGCACGCTCATTAAAATCAAACTGTTATAAACTCTATTTATTCAACAAATACTTCCTTGTCTGACAGCTTGCTTTATTTTACAGCTGTAGAATATGAAAGCATATTTTCCCCAATCTTCTGGGGTTAAACTCTTAGAACTTCTCAAAGGTTACAGCCCATGACCAGAACTTTTCCCTACAGTTCCTATACTCCTCTTTCCAGCTCACCCCACGCTTCCACCCACGAACCCTCATTTGCCACTTTATACTTTGAAAGTGTCCCTGTCAGACGGTGCAGATTGATTTTCCTCCAGTGGCAAGTGTGTGAGCCCCTTCCAACCTTAACGTGTTCTTGGGTCGATGACTCTAATTCTATTGCAGAACAGTGAAAAGAGGTTACACTCAGGAGTTAGACCACTCTACCAAACAGGTCAACTGTAGGAACTAGCATCAGACCCATAGGTGCAGTCACTGTATGTGTGAACAGGAAGACTCTGCTGAGTAGGCGAGGGGGGTTCTTCCCAGTGGCTATTTCTAGCTCTGCTAGATATCCATATGCAAAAGACACTGTCCTTTGACCTCTGTCTCTCACTATAAAGGAAAATCAATTCCAGATGGACCATAGGTCAATAAAAATGGCAGAAAAAAATAAATTTTACAAGAAAAAAAATAACATCTTTATGGGCTTAAAATAGGCAGAGTTTTCTTAATAATGATGCAAAAATGTGTTAAGCATAAAGAAAAATTTATCAGCTTCACCAAAATGGAAATCTCTATGTATCAAATGGTACCATTAAAAGAGTAAAAGCACCTGGGAAGGGGGCAGGAGGGAGTTCATGGGAGTGACTCTAGCTGAGATAGGGACACTGAAGTGGCCACCTCCTGTAGCCAGACAGAACTCCCAATGGAGACATAAGGACACCAACATGACCACAAAACCTTTAACCCAAAATGTGCCCTGCCTACAAAGTGTACAGGGACAAAGATGGAACAGAGACGGGGGGAATGGCCAGCCAATAACTGGCTCAACTTGAGACCCATCCTATGAACAAGAACAATCCTTGTCAGTATTAATGACACTCTGCTACACTTGCAGACAGGAGCCTAGCATAACTGTCCTCTGAGAGGCTTCACCCAGCAGTTGATGGAGACAGATGCAGAGACCCACAGGCACACATGAGATGGAGTCCGGGGATTCTTGTGGAAGAGTTGTGAGGATTGAAGGACGAAAAGAATATAGGAACTCCACAAGAAGACCAACAGATTCAATTAGCCTGAACCTTTGTGGGCTTCCAGTGATTAAACCACCAACCAAAGAGCAAATATTGGTTGGTTATAGCCTTGCCCTCCAACCCGTGCTCATATGTAGCAGATGTACAGCTTGGTCTTTGTGCGAGCTCCCAGCAACTGGAGCAAGGGCTGTCCTGAATTTATGACCTGTTTGTGGATCCCATTCCCCTAACTTGTCTGACCTCAGTGGAAGAGGCTGTACCTAGTCCTGCCGTGACTTGATATGCTGGGGTGGGTTGATACCCCAGGGAGTCTCCCCCTTCTCAGAGAAGAAAAAGTGGGGAGAATGGGGATAGGGGCTGTGTGAGGGGGGGAGGAGGGACTATAATTGGATGTAAAGTCAATAAATGAATAATGCAGAGCGAGAGGGGGATTGTGTGTGTGTGTGTGTGTGTGTGTGTGTGTGTGTGAGAGAGAGAGAGAGAGAGAGAGAGAGAGAGAGAGAGAGAGAGAGAGAGATGTCAGCAAGACAAGGAGGTATGGAAACAGATTAGCTGAGCCCGTGCTCTATGATTTTATCACATCCAAACTATAGTGTTCTATGTCTGAATAAAAATTAACCTACCAGGAAGTCAGAAAGCCAGAGCCTGGGCCAGGGGAACAGAGGTCTCAGGAGGTGGTAATGTTTGTTTAGTGGTTAATGTTCTAGTTTACTTTACAATGTGCTGAGCATCCTCCATGTTTAGTACACACACACACACACACACACACACACACACACACATACACACACACATACACATACACACACACACACACACACACACACACACACACACACACAGCACCAACACAAACCATCCAATCAACCTTTACTTTTTAACTATGTGACATTAGGCATGACATTTAACATGTCTCTTTCTTTTCTTAATTTGCTGGGATGGACAGGTTAAAACAGAAAACAAACAAAGCAGAAAGCCCCTGTGACATTTATCCAATGCTTCCTAAGCCAACATACTGCAGACACTGCATTCCTTTCTTTCCTCTCCCTCTGCTTCCTCCCTCTTCCCATCCCTGTTGGAACATCATAGCATTGTTTTATGATCTGGGCTCTTGGAGACTTAGTCTTTTTTCTTTTACTCACATTCTAAAAGGTACAAACCCAAACAAAGATAATTATGACATAAATCACTGTCTTGAGGGTGAAAGAGGACACGAGGCTGTAACAGCATTCTTGGGAGGTTCAGAATTACCAATGAAAGGGGACAATTCCACCCCAGAGAGGAGAGAAGCAGGCAGCAGGCACAGCAGCGTGGGTGTGAGCTGAGGGTGGGCCTCAGCTGGGCTCAGTTCAGAAGCACTGTTGTTGGGATTGTACAGGAACCACAGGACGAATACAGTAGGCACTGCATGCCAGAATGGTATCACACTTGCTTTCCTTTTAACCACACATGGGTTGTTTTCAACAGCAAAATTCTTCACAGACCAAAAAGAAACCAAGGAAAAACCCACTTTGTTTTCTTAAAACAGGTGCCAAGGTCCTGATGAGAGAAGATCCAAGTCACAGAAAACATGAGATTCCCAGAAAATCAACTCCTGATTACCAGGAACTTAAAACCTACTACTGCCTATGGCTCCGCACTGCCATGATACTAGATGGGCTTCCTGGAGGCTGGTGGGCTCTGGATGTGCACTTGTGCCATCCCCGACTGCTTAGCTTGTGCTTCTATTCTTTATCTACCAAGAAAACACCCTCCATCCCTCGGGAGACGTACGAAAGGATGAGTAGGGAGCCAGATGTCACATTCCTGTATGAAGTATGGGCAAGACCTGGAAATAAGAAAGGATCAGCTGGTGTTGCCAGAGAGAGAGCCAAGAAAAGAGGCTGTCACTGCGAGATCAGATCAGCCCTGTCCTGTGGGCTTCTAGTTCTCAGACACGGCTACACCTCTGAATCACAAGGAAGCTTTCAAACGATACTGATACCTCAGCTGCCTGTTTCGTGCGTCTCAGTGCTGGTCCATCCTCAGTGTGCTTGAGAATGATCTTGGTCATTCGAGAAAACTATAGCCCTGGGCCCAAGCCTGTTTCTGTGTTGGCTGTGAACTCAGAATGGTTTTCACTGGCGAAATGTCTGTGATGAATTTTATGTTAGGAAACATGCATGCCGATTAAACAAACTCTGATTTTATACCCAAGAAGTGCAATTCTTTTCATCAGCAGATGTAAAGTATGGAGCGGAACCCAGAAGTGGTGGTCACTGAACTGTAGATAGATGGAGAGAGATGGGGAGAGTTTGGTGCAGGGGTATGGAGCCACAACCGGCTAAGTAGTTTGCATCTTAAAAAGCTAGAAAATAAATTCTGAATACTTTCATCATAAAGAAATGCTAGAAAATAAATTCTGAATACTTTCATCATAAAGAAATGCTAGGTATGTCAGGAGGCACATGTCTAATCTGAATTAAACTCCTTCTCATATACATACTCATATACATCTGAGTAGATATATCATATGGTTCACCACTAACACGTGTAACTTTTACAATGTATTCAGTGCTCCCTACACACTGAATTTCATCAATACAAGACTTGTGAAAATGTATTCCCCCTTACTGCATTAGTAAATGACTATAGATCAAGTATCTCTAATATAAAGTTTTTGATCGAGAAAGTATGTCAGAAGCTGAGGAGATGCCTCAGCAGGTGAAGTCCTTGCTCAGTGGGTAAAGCGGCAAACATGAAGACCAGAGTTCTGATACCCAGAACCCATGTAAATGACAGAGTCTGGCCAACCCAGTGCTTTAAATGTCAGTGCTTCGAAGGTGGAGACAGGGGACCTCTGTAACAAGCAAAGTAGCTAGACTAACTCTAGCCTATATCAGTGAGCTCTGGGCTCTAAAAAGAGACCCTGCCTCAAAGATTAAGTTGGAGGATCATTAAGAAAGATGACCTATCTTAACATCGTGACTCCCACATGCCTGTGTACTCACAGACACCCAAACAAACACATGTGAACATAGATACTAACACTACACACACATACAAAATAGGTATTTCAGGTTGTGAACTTCCTTCTTATTTGGAAGTATTTGTAGATATAAAATATCTTTGAAATAGCACATCTAAAAGCAACATTCATTTTTATTTCAAATATACCATATACACACAGCCTGAAGGGAATTTTACATGCTATTTTAAATAACTATTGTATAAGACAAAGTCTTTTTTTTGGTGAATTATATGACTTGGTGTGTCAGGCTGTCACTCAAATGGTTTCAGGTTCAGGAGCATTTCAGAATTGGGGGTTAGTGATACTCAATGTATACTCACTTCCCCACTGGACTAGAAATCTAAAATATTTATATCTGGCCCTTCAGAGCAACATTTGCTGACCCCAGCTAAAGTTGACAGAAAATGACTGAATTATTTGCAGCAAGAGACAAAGAAACATGGTAAGGTTTTGCTCAAAACATCCATCTGGGACAACCTTAAGCGAATCAAGGGAGAAAGAAATAGGGGAAAAATACCGTCATTGTTTCGCCTTGCTTGAGTGAGGAGCTCTCTGGGAACAGTGGGACTGAAGCAGGTGAAGGAGCCAATCCTCTGAGGTTTGAAAAGCAGCAAAAACATTCAGGCTAACGAATGGCCAGCGGATTTTGGAGAAGAGGGCAAGAGGAAGTCCAGGAGATCTTACTATGGCTATGAAGATCAGACAGAGCCACCGGGTCACTGTCACGGTAGCTTACAAAGATGTGATAAGAAGACGGTGGTTATTTGTAGTTATCACCCCAAAGTTGTGCACAAACTAGGTACAGAAGAATCCAGAGAAGCCCTGGATGAGCATTATCTATTGGCAGGTTTACACTGGTGAACTTGATTCAGCATGTTCAGTAGAAAACAATGGTCCATCTTCCTCTTTTCCTTCTTATATTTACCTTCCAAAAGACCCGAGTGTGCTCTTCCAAATAGCCCTTGGAATGGTACTTCTGGGTATAGACATTTTGGCATGAAAGGACGCTTGTACCATTTGCTCCCCACCCCAATCATACTCAGTCCCAACTTTTGGAACAATCAAGTAGACTACACTGTCCCTATTTACAGAAAGGAACAGTGAGGCAGAATGATCTGGAACTTGGGTGACAACACATAGTCAGAAAAACACAGGCTGATTCAGTGTAGATTCCATTCTGCCCCCCCCCCCCAGTGTTCCTAGGGGTCACCTAGATGGCTGTGTGACTGTGCTGTCAAAATGCCTCCAGGGTATCCATGTGATATGAGCCCCAAACCTTCATTTATGCCCCCTGGGCCAAACCCCTGAGGTCCTTCATTTGAACTCCAGCCCTACATGTCCTACTCTGAACCTCAGTTCTTCCATTTGGAAAATGGGTGTATTTCACCTTCTAGAATCACTGAGAGGAGTGCATCCGGCAGTGAAGAACACTCAGTTCAGTCTCAGAGACACACACTACTGCCTATTTTGCTGCTCCTTCTTCGTCAGCCCACATTCTCAGAGGAGCCTGGCTTCAGTGTACCATACAAAGATGCAACGGAGTTGCAAATACAGACTCAGGAGGCAAAATGTTGGAGTCCCCAAACTGGTTCTGCAACTAACTAGCTGTGCTCCCCCTCAGGGAGTCATTTACAGAAACAGGTGCACACTGGTTCTGTAGTCTTAAGAATTCAGTGAGTGGCTTGCATGTAGGATGTCAGTCACAGGACCAAGCTATAGGAAAGATTCAGACAGAGTACCGTTGTCTTATAGTTCCGTTTGTTTCCTGTACATATTTTCACACTAGTCCAGTTACACAGATATAACTAAATCAACCCAAACTAGGGTCAAGGAGCAGTGCCAGGGGTCTGACAAGGGTTGGGGACGCCACACGTAGTAAGTCCCCCACCCAGGGTCATTTCTGAGGTCTTCACAACTTGATAAACTACTAAAAATTGATTTATACAGCAGCACACAGGCAATCATCTCCTCTGTATGGGTTTATATAGTAAAGTAGCCAGTATTAATCATCGAGAGCCACAGGCCCTTATCAATCCTGACACTCAAAAAAAAAAAAATCTAAAACCAAAAGGTTTCTTGGGTTCTTTCTCTTTTTTTTCTTTTTTTTTAAAAGATTTTAATAACTCAGTTGATGGCAAAACCTGACCTGCAGTGGTGTGAGGCTATTTATTGTCTTTATTTTTCCCACTTAGTGTGACAGTCAGACATTTTCCTGCAGAAAAATTAATAGGCTTGATTATAAAACACTGCCCCAGACTCCACCAGGGGTATTATAGAATATACAGTAAATGCAACCCATTTCCCTTCAAACATCCAAAGACACAAATTCCCGAGCATATCTGACCCCAAGGCTCTGGATGATAAATTGTGGACATGTATTTATTATTTCCATGGGACAGCTGTAATCACTCCTATTGTTCCCTTCAACCAAAAGATACAGAAAATTGGTGTTTGCCCATAACTGAATGACTTTTTATTTCTCTTTGAAAAAAAAATTCAATATATCGTTGAGATCTAAACAATAAAACCAGCTTTCCTCTTTTTATGGAGTTAATATTTCAAACATTTACTTATGGCCAGTCTAGATTTCTACAAACTGTTCTCAAACTGAAAGACCTAGCTTTGAAGTTAAAGCTAGCCGACATCTACCATACCTTAGGCAGAGGGATAAAGACGAAGAGATGAAAGAGGGATTCTAAGGGCGGAGGCTTCATTTACTCCCCCCAAGGCCAGAGCCATAAGTCTCTTGTGGTGGTAGCTCACAGGGGTGTCCTGCTGGGTCCTGGAAAATGTCCCGATATCGGCAGGACAAAGTAGATTGTGAACTCGGAAGCAGAGGGAGCAAAGCAAATGAAATAATGGCTTCAGTGGCAGGTTTAGTGGTTGTGGTCCTTGCTGACCACTGATGGTAATGAGTGACAGGTGACATCAGTAGCTTGGATGGCTGTTTGCTTGTTAATGTTAGCTCCCTCAGTGAATGAGCCTCTTAAAGAGAGTACATACATATGATGCTTCCGTATGTCCTCTGGACCATAGTGTCTGGTGTCATTGATTCCTAAAGGCATCTGTCCAGGCCTTGTCTCTCATCCTCTGTTCCTTCCCTTACGGCAGAGCCACGGCAGATGGTCTGGAAAACGGGTGTTCTGATCTCTGTTATCCATTTGCTATGCAAACAGGGATGAACCTCAGAGTCTCTCCAAGGGTTCTTAATATGCCCAGCTTGGTAGACACTGAACTAGAAGTCTTAGCTAACAAATACACCAACACACCAGCACACAGGACTCGAGCCCAAAAAGAAGAGAGGAAGGGCAACTCATCCCCACAACTACTGAATGTTTGTACCTCTGGCTATCCTTGCTATTGGTCCCAAATCAATCAATCCTGACCGTTTAATAGCAAGAAACCCCTGAAATGCAGTCCTATAGGTCCTGACCACATTTTGTAAAACTGATAGATCAAAGCAAGCCCGAGCAGTCATCCTGTTCCGGGGCAGGCATGGAAGACACCGGGGCGGAATGAGCACCCCGATGGCACTTTGAACAGGTCTCGCACCTGGGAGACGCATGAGTAGGCGAGACCAGGCACATGTGCGCTCTGAGGAGGTACAGTTGGAAGATGAAGGATGGCCCACTAAATCTGTCACCAGCTCCGCTTTGACAGACTCTCAGAAGATAGAAAAGGCCACAGGCAACACATCACTCACGTCTCAGGGTCTTTACTGTGACATCAAGTGGCTACAACATCAGGTCCAAAAGCCCATTTTAGGCTCTTCCAGAATTCCTCTCATCTCTCTTTGGACGTTCACCATCCACTACTCCGTCTATTCCACAAATGGACAAGGAACACAGGCCTTGGGGAATCTAAAGATGGTTCAGATTTTTTTCCTCTCTCTCACTAAATATAAGAGGTCTATTCTGGGGTTCAGTACTCAGGACACAGAGATTCGTCACACCCTCATGTGCGCACACACACATACACACACACACACATACAAGCACACACACATATAGACACACATACATACACACACAGACACACACATACACTCACACGTACACATGCACTCACACGTACACATACACTCACACATACACATACACTCACACATACACACACATACATGCAAGCACACACACAAGCACACACATGCACACACATACATGCAAGCACACACACATACACACACATACATACACACACAGACACACACAAACACTTACACATACACACAGACAAACAGACAGACAGACAAACAGACACACACACACACACACACACACACACGTTTCTCTATGCCCTCAAGCAGAAGAAGAGCTAATGAGTGGTCTGGGCCTCCACTTGCTCACCTGGAAACTGCAGACCAACAGTACTGGTTGCACTTTACAGTTAGCCAAGGACCACTGATGAGACAACACAAAGCAGGTGGGCGACACATGCCACATTTCCCAAATGTTTGCTCAGAGCTGACCTCCCCACCCTGACCATGTCTCTGCCTTTCACCTCCACGTTCCCATGACTGACACACTTGGAAGATCGTGGACTGTTGCTCTTTCTGAAACGTCCCCTCACTTGATTTCCCACATTCTCCAGTTGCAGCAACCTTGCAGCTCTTCCCAACTGAGGGTGGTTGGACTCGACACTGCTGCCTTAATCTAGTCTCACCCTAGCTCCTGCTTCCCATAACCTTTGCATTATGCATCGCCATGCCTTATGCATCCAGTCCTAAGAAGTATCTGCCTAATTTGTCCCTTGAGAGGGGGGAAAACAGACGTCATACACAGACCCTTAAAGACTGGGGCTACTCAGGAGCCAGAATCTCTAACAGTGGAGGCAGAGGATCCCTCAGCAGAAGCTCTATGGTCTCCAGCTCAACCTGGACTCATCACTTGCATCTTTCTGACTCCAAAGCAGCCAGTTCCTTATGCTGCTGCCAAGGACCGTCCATTCCAGGTAGATGGAGCTGCCAAATGACAGCTCTAACTGGAGGGTGAGCAAGGGGATGGCACAAAAACCCATGGTGGCCGAGCTCATATGATCTGCCTCCTTCCTCCGAGTGTCTCCCCTAACAGGACCTCATGGAGCCCTCCTCTAACCTACAGGTAAGTTTGCTGAGGCTCCACAGCCCCTTCTGCTCTCCATCCCTTAGTGCCAATGCATGGCTTAGGGAGAGACCACACACCGAGATAAGAATGGCTTCGGTAACTAAGTTACCAGGAGAGACAGACAGACAGACACAGAGAAGGCTTCTCTTTATGAGGCCAATGCTTGGGGCAACCTGAGCCATCCCCATTGATGAAGTAACCTTGACGTTCCGTCCCTTCTCCTCCGTTCTTCCCTCCTTTTCTCTTGTTTTTCTCTCTTCAGCCTTCTCTTCCTGTCCTTTTGCTTACTTCAGTGTTGGGGATGGAGCCACGAATCTTGCTCATGCTAAACAAGTATTCTCTCACTCAGCCGCATCTCCGGGTCTTTCTTTCAATGGATTTTTCCCTGGATTCTGCTTTTGAGGCTTAAGAGCCTAGCCAAGGACCTGGGAGCCTTATAAGGAGCTTTCCAGCTCAAAGGACAGACGCTGGTCCACGCTAAGTTGCAGGATTTGGCTTGAGGCATTGAGAAGGGACACCCCAAGGGCTGAGCTGGGGAAAAGCTGAAGCTAAGATGATAATGTCTATGTCTGTGGATGAGGACATCAAACTCATGGCAGCCTTACACATACCAGGCAGTAAATGTGTGCGTTCACGGGTTTTTATGTGGCTTTAACTTGTGTTCAAATTGTCTCCATTACATTTGTATTTTACAGATGGCACAAGAGGCACAACCCCAGGGGACTTGGGGACATAAAAATGGTCAGAGAGCCAGTCAGGAGAGATCCTCACCCATCCAGGTGACTTCATGCTACATGGCTACTGGGGAACCCCACAGATGTACCAACAACTGCAGGTTCTTTTATACACTCGCCTGAGCTAATCCATTATCTTCAGCACTTGATATCCAAAGTTAATTTGTTTCCAGACCAGCACTTACTGCCACTCATGGACAACAAAGAAGGACATCCTGGTGACTCCAAAGAAGGCAAAGGGTCACTGGAGAGCACAGGCAGTCGGCTGTTATAGAAGCCGGAAGTGGAACGTGCCAAGGCCGTGTCTGGGGAATCACTGGGCTGCTCTGAGGATCACATTCTCTGTGTTCCGGGGAGAGCTGGCTGGCAAATGGCTGGAAAAAAAAAAAAACTTGGGCAATGTCATAACTTTTTAAAATTCCCCTTATGGGATTTGCATATAGCCATCACATCAATCTTAGCTACTGTCAGGTGGAGCTTGGGTGGTGGAGACTCAGGAAAGAAGTAGTCAAGATTTAAAAATTACAGAGTCCATGCCACCAAGAAAGCCCCACTCATAAGAGATTCCGCATTAAATCAACATGGCAACCTTGAACAAAAGGTATCCTCCTCCTCCTCCTCTTCCTCTTCCTCCTCATCATCTACTTAAATTGAAAAATAAAAAGCTCAAAGAAACTATCTTTCTTTTCTTTTTTCTTTTCCTGTTTTATGTACTTTTTAAAATTTCCGAGATGGTTTAACTATTTATTTGTAGTGGAGCTTTTAAAAGGTTGACTTCATTACTGTCCTTGTTTCTAAAAACGTCATCTTGCCAGGACACAACTTTTATTTTTTAACAAAGGTAGCTTAGTTTACCTTAGTGTGTGTATATATACATATATGGTTTCTATGCCCCCAGAGTTGTCCATTTATTGGAAGATCCTTGAAAAGTACATTTACAGGTTATCTTAGGTATTAACCTGACACTGATCAGAGGTAGAAAGAGGCACAGTTTCTGTAGTCAGTGCTGAAACTACGAAGATAACAGAAATGCCAAGAATCGTGGCGTGGCGGAAGGCAGAAACCATTAAGGAGTCCAGGCCTCAGTCCGTAAGCACTGGGATGGCAGGCCATTCTGAGTCCCTCAGCACTGCCAGCAAGGCTAGGTGGCGGGGTCAGTGGCAGTGTTGGTGGCTCGCAACCAGAGCATGATAGGGAAGCCTGAAAAGAGAGGGGTGTGGGGGTTGTTTTGTTTTTTGGTCTTTGAAAAATATTTTTATTGGACATTCTCTGTATTTACATTTCATGTTATCCTCCGTTCCCCATCTCCCAACCCTCTCTCCCCTCCCCTTCCATCTCCCAACCCTCTCTCCCCTCCCCTTGCTTCCATGAAGGTGCTCCCACTCCCAGCCACCCACTCCCACCTCAGCACCTTGGCATTGCCATACACTGGACCACAGCCTCTCCTCCCACTGAACAATGTACATCTGTATGCTGCTTATTTGTACTTTCTCCAACTCGTACAAGAAAAATGAGTAGTCCAGTGTAGGCAGAAGGTCGGCAATTTGGAATACAAGCCAAAGTGCTGGATAATCTGTTTTTTTTTTTTTTCACTCTCTCTGTCTCACACACACACTCTGAAGTGTCCCACCCCTTACTTTCTTTAACAGAACCCCACTACCACCCATGTGCATACTATAGCCTTCTGCATGCAGATGTGCAATTTTCCTGTGACTTCTTAGATTGAAATGACTGGCGTCTCTTGGGACCCTGAGAGACAGAAGAGCCTAAGTCATCACTGCCCTTTCCTCCCTGTGCTTTTGCTTTTCTTATCCATCTACACTCATGGAAGGATTAATAGTGGTTGCTGAAAAGACATGTCTGGAGAGCAGGAAGCAAAAACACTCTTCTAAGCTAGAAACTGCCCTACAGTTGCTTATGTACTCAACTTATGCTCCAAGTAAGACACACCTTTAAGAATACAATCAAGGCTGGAGCAGAATTAACTATAGTCAAGTGCAGTATGCTGAAAGTCGACTCCAGGAAAGTCAGCCAAAGAAAACTCAGGGCCACCGTGTCCTATGTTCTAGACTATGAGTTGAGACAGATAAGGAATTCTTGGGTCCACACAGAGGCTGGTGGAGTATCTTCTACAATAACTAAGAAGGGATATTTCTACCAAACAGGGACTCTGGGACTCAGTTAAAAAAAAAATAACATTCACAATTGTCAAGATCCAGAATTGGCCCACTAATGAAAGGATGAAGAAGATGTTTTATAAGTAGATAACTGAGTTTTATTCAGCCATAAGTAAAAAAGGAAACAATGCCAACTGCAAGAAAATTACAAAGTCAGACAAACTATCACACATACAAAAAGAAAAAACATATTTTCTTGCATATATAAAACCTGTGTGTGTGCATACATACGTGTGTGTGTGTGTGTGTGTGTGTGTGTGTGTGTGTGTGTGTATGTAAGGAGAATTATTTAGGATAAGGAAGACACCAGAACAACAGAGGGTCGTAGGGAGCTAAAGATGAATAAAATACAAAGATATTCATGTCTACAAATATCATAATGAAATTCATTATTTTGCACAAGCCATTTTTAATGAGTAGGATTTTTTTTAAGGAGAAGCAAGACTCAGCCATGAGAGAGGTATTACTATTAGAGCAGACAGCACAGCTATCCCACAGAGCCTGAGTAGGAAGATGCACAGGAGGGACATATGCAAGTTCAATATGGAGAACTTCACAGGGAAGTTCATCCTCCTCTGAAGAGGAACAGGCTGCATCTGGATGGCAATAGTCTCTATATATCCTCTCCATGACTCTTTAGAGGCAGAAGCATAGAGACAGTCCGTGTCTTTCCAACCCAAGTGATCCCCAGCCTTACTTTGTCATTCTTGCTGTGAATTGCTGGCAATTTCCAGAAGGTAAACCAGTCCTAGGCTACACCGCAAGAGTTCTGACTGGCTTAGCAAAAATGAGTGTAGGGGTTCCATAGTCTTTTCTGTGGCATAAACCTCCACTGAAATGTATTAATTGTTCCTCATATTTACATATTATTTTGTTTTCCCTCAAACATTTCCAGACAGGGACTGATCTGCTAGGAAGGCAAAGGAAAACAACAACAACAATCCCACTGCCAAGGCCAAGAAAGGAAGACTGCTGGGATGAGAGCTGCTTCTGTTTGCTTCATCAGGGTAATAAAGCCTTTGGTATTTTATTGTGTCAGAGGGAAGTTAACATGTTCTGCAGGCTACCTAGGACAGGAGTCCCTAATAAAGCAGCCTAGATTACCAGCAGCTTGATTAATAGATGTTTGCTAGTTTGATAAGCCTAAGCCACGGGCACCCTGCACACCAAAGGGAAAGGATAGGGAAAGTGGATCTGAGGAGTCAGACGGAGTCAAATTGGGCTGTTGCCTGGATTGGATTACTGAGACCTTAGGCGAGCCATTCAAACTTGGTAAGTTCCTTCCTCTGTCAAGAGTAGGTTATAAAACCTTCCTCGTTGGGGTTGTGAGAACTAATTGAAATTGTGTATAGAAAGTGCCCAGCAAAGTTCTTGCCATGCAACCTGCACTCAATAAGTGGTAATTATTATTATCTCATTAGCCCAAACTCTACCCAAGGCAGTAACCCTTCTTTAAACAGACAGCAAACTAGAGAACTATCAGGTCACTTCCTGAATAAATATTTGTTGGCTGATTTTGTAATTAGTTGGCTACATACACAGGAGCCACACATGCATGCACACAGTCTCCAGACCACACCTCTCAGTGCTAGCTGAGACTTAATGGTTAAATACCCAGCATGGAAACAGACCTTGCATGTTCCTCTCCAGTCCTTTCGCTGTTTCCTTACCTGTTTCTTTAAACCACAGTCTTCTATGAAGAACTTCAAGAACACGGCCTAACTATGGAACCTATCCTTTCAGGAACAGTGTGAACCTGGGGTAAGACCTTTGTGTATTCAGGGGAGAGAATATCTAACAATCAGTAGAACAGAGTTCTAAATAGCAGGTGCTGCTCTCTCCAAGCATCCCTCTCTCGCCCTCCTTCCATAATTTCAGAAGAGATACATAGCCTGGCCTGGCTTACTTGTTCCCTGGGCTTTGATTTCACCACTGTAAACTGAAAAAGTTAAGACTACTTATATCACAGTATACTTTAAAGATCAAATAAAATATATAGTCCAAAGCTCAAATCCTAATTTCCCCATCAATTGCACCCTCAAGCCTCAGTTTCCTCATGAACAAAATGGAGATGATAAACCATAACCATCTTGTAGGAGAAAAGGGGACAAGGACAATGCATGCTAGTGCTTAGCACAGTGCCTGTCACAGAGTAAACACAGAATTAAAGTTGGTTACTGTCATTTTTAATTGCTGTATCTACTCCCTGACATATTTCTTCCCATGAGTCACTGTCATTTGACACTTTTCCATTTAAAGAATGTTTTGGAGTTTGCACTCAGGTTTAAACTCTGTAGTCCTCAATGTTTCAGGTAGGGGCACTTTACCCAAGATAAAAGTAAAAGAGTTGCTAACATTCACCTTGAAGGAGTTTGATAGACATTTATGAAGTCTTTAATTTAGATTAGAACAAATTAAAATATTGATTTACAAATCAGTGACTGGTAGATTAAAAATAATAATAAAGAAGTTTCCGGAAGAAGTAATAGCAAGTGATTCTTAGAAGTTTCACATATTCCAGCCCCTCTTCCTTTAAAGACTAAGCATAGGTTGATGTGTTATTGTGTAGGCCTTGTGCTAAGCACTGGGAAACAAACAAATAAGTCAATGGTTTTTCTGCTCTCTAGGAGCTTACATTCTAGGGGGAACAGATTTATAAAAAGAACACAAGGCCCCCAACAAAGAAAGGTCAAAACTTCGACTCCGTGTGGGATATCAAGAAGTAAAAGATACTTTTCAGAGTAGATGACACTTATCTGGAACACTTTTCAGCCATTTCTTATGAGACAGTTTTGCTGGTTATAAAATTCACACAGGACACTGAGAAAGCACAGTATCAGAAAACTAAAACATTAACCATTTTCTTACCAATAGAGGCAATGACTAATACATTTTAGAGCACTTCTCTATTGATTTTCAACCCACACATTTCACCAGTCTATATACAACGAGAAACACATCTCAGATCAATTAACATTAAACACAACCACTTTACATTAAGCTCAGTCCAAGACAATAACTCTGGTTTTTTTGATGGCCAAGCCCAGGCGTTAAAAAACCAAGGCTGGCCTCGAGAACTATTTGATGTTGAGTTGGATGTTGCTGATTAGGTTGCAGCAGAGGTATGAAGCATCCCAACCAGGGATGGAGCCTGGAGACACTGTAGAGCTGGATTCAGCGCTCAAGAGACAGCTCAGGCCTAGAGTTCTCAGCCAACGCAGTGGTTGAGTCCGTGGGGATGGAGGATGTCCCACAGGGAGGGTGTGCAGGGTGAGCAGAGAGATGACTAGGGTAAGGCCCCTGCCCTCTAGAAGCTCACAGTCTAGTTGTGTTCAAGTGCAAGTCATCTACCCCCAGCTAGATTGTAAGCTCCTTGAGGGCAGTCACCATTTCAAACACAGCTGTCCCTCGTCAACCAAAGGGCATAGGTTTCTGTAAACCCCTGGGGCAGGAGAAGTCAGGCTTGAGGAATTTAGGACCTTATTGTGGAAAAAAAACAGGGTTAGAGGGAATGAAGTCACCAACCAGCTTCTGAAATCATATTTTACATCAATATAAAACTGGCAAAGGCAGCATCCTAAAAACATTGAAAGTCTGTGACACTTAAAATTATCAACATATAATAACAGCATACACTTTACAAATCATTTTCATTAGCTATTCATTTCTTTAATAGATTTCTCTTCATAGTTGTAACAATATGTACATGAAATCATCTTTGTATGGTTGAGCATAATACAACTGCTAAAAGTCATTTTTGTGTGGTTTCTCATGTGACTGCTCAGTGTACTTTCTTTTATTGTTCTCATCTTTAATTTTGTTTTCTGAGGTGCTAAGGACCTAGAGCCTCACATGTATTTGGTAAATGGTTAGCCACTAAGGTACACTGCTAGCCCAGTACTAGACACCTATGGATTTCACGATCCCAGCTGATGACATCTATCTTTTGATCCTGCATGCAAATGTAAGTGCATGCCCACATCCTAACAGGATCACTGCTATGGTCAGAAAGTCTCCTTGCCACTGATAATTTCTCCCATTTCATGTTCTTTCTCTGCTCTGCAGCCTACCCACTAGAGGGCAAGTTTCATAAAGTCCCATGGGAAGAGGCAGCCAGCCTCTGTAGCTTCTTAAAGAATCCTCTGTAGCTTCTTAAAGAATGTATAAAGGTGGAGTTGTCAATATACACAGCTGAATGTCATTCTTTTGAAGGCTTAACACATCCTTCGCTTGCTAGCTTTGGGTGAATGCTCAAAGAACCCCTGTTGAACTTAGCAATTTCCTAGCCCAAAGTAAAGGATGTGGCTTATTTCCGCCCCCCCTCTCAAATCTCTGCTCCAAATGAATATTAAACCTGCACACAGCACAGATACGGAAATATTTGTAGGCACATTTAATTTTCCTGTCTGGCAGGTCATGACGGAAAGAAGCAACTAATAATGCAATCTATCTGTGTTCAAGAAGGCAATTTTGAGTTCCACATGACACGCTGTCAGTAGAGTCAAGTGACATGGCCCTTTAGTGAGGAAATGCTCCACCTTTTCCAGCTCATGAACCACCTGAAAAAAGCTAAAGGTCTGCTAACCACTGGTTTCTAGAGCAAGCACATTTATGACACAAAACTGTCACCTGGGGAGTATGAGCGTTGCCAGATAAGACATCAGCATGACAATGTCTTTCCAATGAAATAATCAGGTACACTTATACAGCACTTTACAGTTTAAGAAATATTTCCACACATTTTTTCTCATCTCACATTTTCTTCATAGCACCCCTGTGGGGTACTGATTGATATCTCCATTTTGCAAATTCAGAAACTGAGGCTTACCCTAAGAGAGTGGTCAGGTGACGGCAACTCTGCCACCGATACTCTGCTTCCAGTTAGCTTAACAGAATTGGAATGCCATTCAATCACCATGGAATGGACAGTATCCAAGAGGCAGCCCCTGGACTTTCCCCCTCCCTCATCCACAAGTGTCTTCCCTGGTCCATAGAACACCCTCTAGTGCCCATCCAGACTATCCACAGTCATACGTTAGTATTGTGGATACTAGAAATGATGCTGAGCACCACACACACACACACACACACATACACACACACACACACACACACATACACATACACACACACACACACACACACACACACACACACACACCACAATCCCACAGGAGTATGATTTGTGAGTATCAGGATTGTAATTTGAACGAATCTTGTTCAGTGCCAGCTCTTTGAATAAGACTTAATCTGTATCTCTTCTAGTAGCTTAGAAGATACAGCAAACATTTTTAATAGGAGTTATTACTTCAGCAGAAATGACCACTGTTAACATCTACAAATGATCTGGCATGTTTCTCCTGTGTGGATGAAATAAAGTCATAGTCATAGATGCATGAGTCTGAGAACTGCCTGCTTTACACAGTGAGTTCCAGGCCAGATGGAGCTACACAGTAAGACCCTGTATCAATGACAAAGAAAGGAACAGAAGAGCTACACCTGGGTTTGATCCCTAGCATCCACTCTGTGCCTAACAATCATCTGCAACTTCACTCCATGGAATTCAATCTCTTCTGACTTCTAAAGACAGTACATGCACAGATATATTAGCAAAAGAGGCATAGGCACAAAAATTAATTAATCTTTTAAATTACAGGTGATATTGGCAGATTGCTTTTTCCCTTTGCCTCACACCTTGTAGATTTTCCCACATTTTACAATTGTCCCTACATACCTTACTGAACAGCTGTATAGTATTCTGCATCTGGATGGCATAGCTAAATCTTCCCATTGGGCAGATGGATGCTTTCCAGCTCCTGGGCATATATATAATGTTGAGATGATCTTTTCTGTTCACCCACTTTCTCTCAATCTATCACTGCTTTCTAAGCAGCTTTAAACTCAAGTCGTGTTCTGTATTTTATGTCCTTATCTAGAACCATGACTTGGCAAAGGCATCTCCTAGGGGAGTTTCTAGAATATGTGCACAGCCCTTTGCAAAGTGAGCAGCAGAATCTCCAATGCGGTGGGGTGAAAGTGGGGTTAGGATATGTGCTTTGATGCCTCTGGCTTGAACTACAGTAGGCAGTACTGAGGCTTACAACTGCCCCTTCTGGCTTGACTATAGACATGTGCTATTTTGATGGGAGAGGAGGTTTGTAGTAAGTACAGCCTTCAGACCCCAAGTCCTGCAGAGAATCTTCTAGCTTCTCACAGGAAGCTCCTTCCACTCTCTTGATCTCAGGCCACACCCCCAGACTTCCTATACTATTATTAACCTAGTATTGTTTGGATTCAATGGACTGTTTCTTGGATCAATTTATTTTAAGAATAACAATGCATCCCGTTGTGGTGATTTGAGAGACATCATCTCGTGGACAGAGAGAAAAAGCTGAAGAATGAATGCCTGGGAAACCAAGTGGATACTGTTGCTTCCTTGTTCAGACACAGGCCTTTGTTAACAGGGAGCTGAGCAAGCGTCACCAAGCTATTAAATATCTACCAGCCCCAATATCAGTCTCTGTCCTCGACTAAATTACAAAGAATGAAGAGGAATCAAAGCCAACTTTATCACCATGTGATTCAGTGACATCTAATACCATGCTTAGGTACCACACACAGTCATTTGGTACCAGTGGAAAACACTCATGAACCTGACCTTCTCCATTTTCATGGGAATAAAAGAGCCCTAGAGGTTAAGGGATAAGACTTTGCTGAATCTAAGCCTAGCAGTATAGCTGAGCCAAGAATATAAGCCTCCCACACTCCTATCTCATTTGATAGCTCGTGAATTTATTTTTCAGTGTTGTGCAGTGACATATGCAGGGAGAGAAATAGAAGTTTGTTTTGATATTCGTTTATAAGATCTCAAAGTGTGTTTTGACAGGAGAACCTGGCCTGTGGGCAAATCTGTGGGTCATTTTCTTGATTGCTAATAGATGTGGGAGAGCCATTGTGAGGGTGCCATCACTGGGCAGCTGGGAAAGCCATTATGAGGGATGCCATCACTGGGCGCTGGGAGAGCCATTGTGAGGGGCACCACCACTGGGCAGCTGGGAGAGCCATTGTGAGAGGTACCATCACTGGGCAGCTGGCCATGGGTTGTATAAAATGGTAGCTTCTTGGAAACTTGAGAAGCCAGCCAATAAACAGCCTTCCTCAGTGGTCTCTGCTTTAAGCTCCTGCCTTGGCTTTTGACTATGACTGACCAACAAGCCAAGTCAACTGCTTTCCTCCTCAGCTTGCTTTTGCTCGTGGTGTTTGTCACAGCAACAGAAAGCAAGCGAGGGCAGAAAGAAACAATCTTTAAAGCATTCATTAGGCAGCAGGTCTAACTCAGTGGGAGAACACTTGCTTCACCTACATGAAGCTCCAAGGTCGATCGCCAGCACTTCCATAAAGGAAAATCAAACCATTCGCTAGTTGGGCTCTCGTTAGAACCAGCAGAGCCACTTTAATCATTTCACGGTTAGCAACGAGCAGGTTTTCACTGGCTACTTCCCCTATACTTGGCACTGTGCTAAGCACCTTAGCACATCCTGGCTCACTTAATCCTCACATGAATTCTATAAAGAAGCATTTCCATCTGCGGCACGCAGGACTGAGAAGCTAGATTGGCACTGAGGTTTAGCAGTTTGTTTTTCAGGTCGCAGAGGTAAAAAGGCGTGAGACCTCAATACCAATCCAGACAGCTGGCCACAAACTAAAAACCCATCAAACTTTGTAAGGCAGATTTAACCAGAGTGGAAAAGTTTGCTGAGGTTTTGTTTTATTTTTATTTTGCTTACATTATATTCTTATGAAGGAGGGCAACATAAAAACCCTATCAGCTCGGGTAATAGTTTATCCAGGTGTCAGTGCAATGGGTGTGGCAGGTTCCCCAAATACCACCGTGTATTGGAATCACCTAGATGGCTTGTTAGGACGGATACTGGGAAGACCAGCCCCTGGTTCTCACTCAGCAGCTCTAGGGTGGGGCCTGAGACTAGCATTTCCAGGCAGTGCCCAGGTAGGGGAGCAGCCTGCCTGAGACCACAGGTTGAGAAACACCACGTGCTGTAATAGGAGACAGACCCCATCACAGTTTTCTTTGGGCACCTGCTTTTTGTGGCTTTTGTCTGATTTCACTTTCAAAGGAGAAAACTGCCATCAGCTAAAGTCAGGCCATGTAGGTAAGCTGTCAACTGCCTACTGAATTCAAAACATGGCTTCTAATAATATCAAGTAGTGAGTCACAGAGAAAAAGGTGCTCTTTGCCACTGACTATCTCCTTGGAAAGGAGTGCTGTGGCCTTTTGGGAGAGTGACATTTCATTGAGTATAATGTTGCTATCTTCTCCCTCCCTCCCCCACCCCTCTCTCAGGAAGGTCTCATAGGCTCTTCTCAATCTGAGATGACCTTGGACTTCTGATCTTCCTGTCTCTACCTCCAAGTGTTAGACTTTCAAGCATGTAACCAACATGCCCATCTGAGGGAATGTTGGGAACTGCACTTGGGGCTTTGTGCACATTGAGCAGACAATCTGCCAGCTGAGTTACATCCCCAGCCCATGTCTACTTTTCCTATGCAAAAAGATATGAGAAAAGAGTGGCTGGTTAAAGAAAAAAAAATCTGAGTGATGAGAGGCCCATTGAAGCAGAAGCTAGTGAATTAGACAGGGCTGCGCTTCCCAGCACCCGGTGCTCAGCGTTGTGTGGGAGCAGTGCCTCCTGGAAAAGGACTCACAGGCAAAACAAAGGTGCCTGATGGAATCTGATTTGTTTGAAGCTCACTACAGAACAATCATGAAATAACAGTGTAATTGCATGGGTTTTAAAAGTACTTTGTTGTGGAATGGAATAAACGGGAAGTATTAGGGAATCCCTTTGCTTGTTCTTTGCCTAATTTGCAAAGTGTTGTCTATGGGGGATAGTTGGAGGGGGGGGCAAATGCTCGTGCACACGTGACTCACGGGTGTGTGTGTGTGTGTGTGTGTGGTGATGTTATTTTTTTCAAACTCGATACAGAGACAGGTCTTTTGTGGGGATCTCTTTCTGAGAAAGCAGAATATAGAAAAAGGCTGGAACTTGGTGTTAGGAATAAATACAGTTGAATGGTACTGTAGTAGGTGTTCCTGGGCATATCATAGAGTTTTCTCCGAGTGTCTAGAAGATTTAAAGGAGGACTCAGGTATGACTGAGTGAGGGTTAAATCATCAAGTGAGGGATATATTCTCTCTCTCTCTCTCTCTCTCTCTCTCTCTCTCTCTCTTTCTCTCTCTCTCCTCTCTTGTTCTATCTTTTTCTTTCTTTCTTTTTTGTCAGACAGCATTTCCCTATGAAGCCCTGACAATCCTGGAATTCATTCTGTAGACCAGGCTGGCCTTGAACTCATAGAGATCTGAGATCCACCAGCCTCTGCCTCCCAAGTGATGGGAATAAAGGTATGGGCTACCACTGTCTGGCCCCAGGGATCCACCAGACCTGAAGGGCTGTGTTTCTAGGACTAGAAGTAGTCAGATTTAAAGAGAAGCCTTTGCCTTCTTCTCTGAGCCTCCTTGAACTCTGTGGCAATAGTCTAATATGCATAGTGGGTCTGACAGAGTTTCTGGTGCATGGCATTCAGTTAAAAGAGCAAGTTCCTTCCACTGTCAATTTCTTTCTCTTGCCACTCTTTAAGCCTTTAAATGTCCATAGCTAGTAGGAAAGGCTAGCTGCCGCTGTGCTAAGAGTTCACATGGTCAAAGGAGTCTTTGATTGTTTGCATGCCCACTGTCCAAAGCCTGAGGAGGTACTAATGCTGTAACACCCCAACAGCTGGCTGAAGGTCACAGCAGTACCCCACTGTGTTGAATGGTTTCACGCTGGTTTACGTTAATGATAATAAGGCAGCACCCAGGTACTTCTGAGTGGATACAGTTACTGGCCTGTTTTACACTTGAGATTCTCCAGAGCATAAACTGTGCTTTGGCTCCTTGGCACCTCCTGTTCCCTTTCTCTTCTAGCCTGGCATCGGTCCATACTTTTTAGATCTCCTACAGCATCCCTTCTCTCTCCTGGGTTTTCTTTTCACCAAAGGGAAAGAAGACCTTCGGGTTGCATATTGTTTACCCATGTAGTGTAAGTAAGAGCACAGGGAAGATTCGCTCTGTAGAAGGAATGTTCCGCTGAGTTAGTTCTTAACCCGGGAAGGCCTCCCCACTCATGGCCCCGTTTCAGCTCTGTTAACGTGTAAAGACAAGCCCTGGGCAGCAGTTCAAACCACCAAACAACACTGTTAAACACCACCAAATGCTCCCTGTCAAGAGAGAAGTCTACAATGGTAGGAGCTGATAGCCCAGTTCCGATTTTACAGAAGAGCCCAGCAGACTTGGATGAGGGTCAGCCACTGCACTGCAGAGCCCCCGCTAGCTCAGCCTTCCTGTTGGGCTGAGACCTTCAGGGGTCAAGTCATTAAATACATACATACATACATACATACATACATACATACATACATAAAATAATAGTAGCTTGAGGGCATCCCCCAAGACCAAGTAAAAGAACAGCACCTTCTCAGTTCTTTCAGTACCTTGGCAGCTCAACTGAGCCCCAGAATATTCTAGAGGACTGTTGGTGGAAAGGTTAACCAACAGGGTGAGAAACTGCAGCCTTAAGAATAAACAAAGATGGAGGGGGAGGGGAGATGGGAATAGGGGAAGGGTATTGATTACATCTGAAATGTAAATGTAAATGCAGAGAATATCCAATAAAAAACTTAAAAAAAAAAAAAAAAAAAAAGACTGACAAAGATGTCTGCCTCCCTCAGAGCACCTAAGGGACAAACCCTCTATTATCTATGAATCCAGGACAGCCTTAGTAATGCTCCCAGGAAAAAGCTCTGAGTTCGGCAGTTCTCAGTGACTTTCTGACCACAGGATGCCCCTCTCTCCCTTCTTCCACCAAAGTGAGATGTTTGGCAGCAGACTTAAGACAAATTACCTGACTCACATCCCATACGGACAAGTCTGAACCTCGGTTTCTTCCAATGTGAGGTTAGTAAGAAAAGAGGATCTTCTCCACTTGGCTTACAAGAAAGTAAAGTGGATTATTTACAAAGGGACCTAAAAAGTCAGAAGCCATGATAAACACCAGGGAGTATTTACTAAGTAAAGATCATACCTTCCAGTAGCTTCCTATGGTTAACCTCTTAGAAAACCCATTATCATACCTTCACACGTTCTTCCTCCCTCCCTCCCTCCCTCCCTCCCTGCCTCCCTCCCTCCCTCCCTCCCTCCCTCCCTCCCTCCCTCCCCCTCTCCCCCAGGCATTCCCAGAGTATTCTGCCTGATCACAGAGCTGAGAACTCTGGATCACTGAAGCATACCCCAAGAGCATCTTCACTGCAGTGTGGCTGTCACTGCATCCCCGCTGAGGCTGCACATAGACAACACATGGTCCATCGGGGAAGGAAGAAGCAGAGCAGATCTAACTCATGACACAGGCCAGCACAGAGAACAACAGGCACCAAGTATTGCTTACCAAGAATCTTAATGGTTCGCAACTACCATTGTGATGGGTCTGTGTGATCAGATGACGAGGGAACGTTTTTTAAAATCTCTATCTGAAGGGCAAGTCCATTCTCAAAGAGCTACCACTAAAACACGGAATGAGAAACAGGGAAATGGAAGTGAAAACACACAACCTGAGCACTTTGGAACCCAAGGAGGTCATCCTAGCTCTGCTTTTATTGCATGCAGGGCCCTCAAACCTCCTGGCAATGTCTCCTATTGCCAAGATGACCCTGGGCTCTTCCCAATGCCTCTGCCAGCTCCTGTTCTCCTTAGAAACTAGTCACAGACTGCAGGTTTCTGGTTTGCACCTCTTGGAATCCACAGCCTTTCAGGCAAAAAGTTGATAGTTGTGCCTCTGCCTGCTCTATCTTGGCACAGGGACTGCAGTCCCTCCTGCTGATTGGTATGTGTATATCAGAAGGAAGGCACACATGTTCCCATGAGACCTTGTTGGCCAGCCCCTAGCAGCTGCCTCAGCTGGAGAGGGCCGGCTCACTCCAATTTGGAGATGATTTTAGCTTGTGAAAACTGCTTATTAGGAATGTTGGTTCAACATCCCAACCAAATGTAATGCATAAATCATGTTTGGATACTAGTTTGGGGAGGGGAAGAAAAAGAAGCCACGAGGACATATTTGGACAATCAGGGCAATGTGATGGGAACTCGGTGTCAGGTGGTTATTTACGGTGTTACTATTGTTTGTTTAGTTTTTGCTTTGAGCTGTAACAACCATATTGTAAGGATGCAAACAAACAAGCAAACAAAAACAAGCTTTGCTTTCTGTGTTGTGTACGTAAAGAGACCCATGTCCACAGAATGCAGAGGATCATTATAACCACATATGTTACACATACACACAGATAAAGCATACACAGAAGATATTTAAAGAAAAATAAAGATGAATTCCTTGTGGCTCTGTACAGTTTGTTTGTCCATCCCTTATATGGAGAACTGAGCCGTTAAGGCACATTTATCTCCACAATTCAAAACTCAACTTGCCTTTTTCTCAAAGGCAAAAAAATCTTCAGTCCTTGTCCTGCAATTTTCTTGCACACACACACACACACACACACACAGGCAAGCAAACACACATGTGATTATTTTGCACCAGAAGGCATTTTCTTCAAGCTGAAAGCCCTAAGAGAAAATTCAGAAGAGCTGTTATAGAAAAATGACAGAGTGGACCAGGACCAGGTTCTGTGCTAGAGGACTTGGGTTAAAACTTGGCTTGTGTGTGTGTGCGTTCTTTTATTTTACTGTGTGTGGATGTGTGACCTGCACGTGTATATGTTCACCATGTGCATGTCTTATGCCTGAAGAGACCAGAAAAGGCACATGATCCCCTGGAAAAGGAGTTATGAAGGTTGTGAATCATGGTGTAAGCCCTGGGAACTGAACCTATGTCCTCCGCGCATGTTCTTAACTGCCACTGAGACATCATTACTCAGGCCTTGCTGTGGCTGTTTCTCGGAGGCCATGTGTCACTTCCTTCAGTATCATCAGGAAATATAAGTGTCCTGACTGTAAGTTCCACAAAGTTGGCACGAGCACCAAGAGAAAGAAAGGCTGCCATCTCAACACTCTCTCTCTCTCTGCCTGAGATCACAGTGAACATGGCTGGCATGTGCCTTTAGTCCCAGCACTTGGGAGGCAGAGGTAGACAGATCTCTATAAGTACAAAGCAAGCCTGGGTGTGCATAGTAAGTTTCAGACTAGGCAGAACTAAGAAGAGAGACGCTGTAACAAAACAAAGCAAACGAGCAATCCCTCTTTTAAAAAGGACAGTAAAAACAAGCCTGATAACTAACACCCAAATGTAGTAGCTTGATTGAGTTTCTTTTCTTTGACTTAAAGTTCCTGGGGTGTCCATCCTCTGAAACTAGACTCCAAAAATGAGCCATTCGGAGCCACCTGCTGCCAGACACAGGACTCTGGCCTCCACCTGCACAGCCATGGCACTGAGACCAGGCACTCTCGGTTCTAAGGAAGCCTGTGCAAAGTTATCTTATAGGAATGGATCTTACGTGTAGCAGAAGGACCTACAGAGAAACATGGAACCCAGACACACACCAGGCCTGGGTCATGGGTAAGGAATGCCAAACTTATGGCTAGAAGTCTCCTGAGTGCTTTGTGACAGGAGTTAAAAAAAAAAAAAAAAAAAAAACCTCATTCACCTAGAAATTGTGAACACATTTAGCCAAGGCCTCGTCTGACCTTGCCTCTGTCCAATTTGTGAAGAGTAGCCTGGCTTAGGGGGTAGAGCTGCATACATGGGTAGGGGCAAGAAACAAGTCACTCAGGACTCCATTGCTTTATAACCTCGGATAAGGCACCTTGCTTCCTCAGAAATGTTCTCCTTCATAAAATTATGATGTTGTCTGGGTTTGCCTATAATCTGATCACTGAAGAGGATGAGGCAGGAGGATGAGGAGTTCTAGGCTAGCCTGGGGTACATAACAAGACTCTCCTAAAAGAAGTTAAAAGTGAAAGAGAGGTTAGATTTAAGGTGTTCCAGTCCTGAGCAGTTCTAAGATTCTATGACTAGCCTCCTCCTTGGAGAAGCCAGTGTAATCTGAAGAACAGTATTTATCGGCTTGGATGGGCATCTGTGATAATGAAGCCCAGTTAACCATACGAACAGAACAAGCAGGCTTAGCACGTCGGACGTTCTCACCACTGTGCTGCATGGAAGAGCGTTCACTGCAGTTTCCAGGCTGGATGACTCATAGGGAAGTCATCTGCTGGCAGGTAATTAGTCATCTACAGACCTTAATAAAAGCCAATAAACAATACTAGCACTATAGACAGCCATTGGGGTGGGAAGCATCCAATCCATGTTGAGTTCTGTGATAAATGATTGGTCTATAAATCAAAGGCTGTGGCCTTTGGGGTATTTTGGACTCATCATCCCTGTTTTATACAGAAAGACTGCAACTCAGAGGGCGTAAAAACCATATTCAGGGTGCCAGTGAGCAGTCAGTCACTGCAGTGGGATCCGTGCTGGTCTGTCATCTTATAAATAAACTTCCATTTGTCTGCACTGTGTGTTCTTCATCTTCAGCCTCAGCTTTTGAAAAACATCATGAAGCTCTATTTGAAAGACAACAAACCACTCTATATCTAAATTGCATAGCTTGAGTCTCAATATAGATGCGCCACTGTGAGATATGGAATCCAGGAGAGGACACACACATATCTCTGCTTCCCTGCCCTCTTTGTAATCTCTCCTTGCTCCCCTCACCACTGACCTACTCTCTACTGGGATAGAATTACTCTGCATAAGCAGAGATCTGAGCAAACACAGAGAGATGAACTACCACAGTCATTTTGTCTGGCATTTCTACTCATTGTAATTGTGTTGAGACTAATTCGTTCTATTGGGGATTATAAAGACGTCGCTCCCCTTTGATTACTGATACACTAGTTGATAGCCATTTATGCTGCTAGATTCATTCTCACCTGGAACAAGAAAAGACACTCTAAACAACCTTGTGGGGGTCTTTGGGTCAGGATACTTTTATTCTCAGCTAAGCACGTGGGAGTGCAAGGGCTTGTCATAAAGTATGTATAGCTTCCCTTTGTTTTGAGACAGTCTTTTACTAGAGCCCAAGTAGATCTAGAACTGACTATGCAACCCAGGGTAGCTTTGAGCTCATGGTGATTCTCCTGTCTCAGCCTTCCAACTCCTGAGTTACAGGCATAAACCCTAAGCCTAGCTCATGTTTCTATCTTTAAGAGATTGTCTAACAGTTCAGCACTCTCCATTTGACACTTAGGCTCTCCCACATCCTCACCAATACTTGCTATAACGAACCTTTAAATTTTAGACACTCAAGTGAGCTCAAAGTAGCATCTCATTGTATCATTAGTTTTCATTTCTCTAATGATTAAGGATGAGTATTCCTTTGATTACCTATTTAAAACAACAACAACAACAGCAACAACCAAACCACAGGCTCAGTCAATAAAAATGTTTACCACACAAACATGAGGGGCCAAGTTCAGACCCCCAGCACCCATTTAAAAAGCCAGATATGGAGGCACACATCTAATCTCAGCCTTGCAGGGTAAAGACAAGAGGATTTTTGAAGCTCATTGGCCAGCCAGTCTTCCCAATTGGTGGGTCCCAAGTTTAGTGAGAAATCTTATCTCAAAGGAATAAAGTAGAAAGAACAGTTTAAGAAGACACCAGCACCAACCTTTGGCCTTTGCGCACATATATGAGCAGGCATGTACAACCATGGCATACTCACATTAGCTAATTATCTAGCTCTGACATCGCTATCTGATCAAAATAATATTGTTAGTCATCATTTAATAAACTCTTACTGAACTTTGTAATGGGTACAACGGTAAGAACTTTAGATGTATCGTGTCACCTGCCCATCACAACACTCTAAGCAGATGGTATTAACACCCAGGTTTATAGATGTGAAAAGACTCTCGGAGGCCAGAGACTCCTTGGTCTCCTTCTCGGGCCCTGTTCCCAGCCATCCAGCCTGAACTGACCTGTGCCCTGGTTCTTCTGCAGAGCTCGGATCTCCCAGCTCAGTGCAGTCAGAGGGCCGGTGTCCAGCCAGATGATGCAGATGGACACTGCAGATAAAGGCAACATCGACCCTTTCTTGCCGCTCACCCAGCCATTCCTTGTTTGCTAGGAACACCGGACAGGTTAGCGAAGATACACTGTGGCTGAGGTTTTGATCAATACATCAATACTGGATAACATTAAAGGCAGAGCAGATATCTGGAAAGCAGTTAAGTAAGAGCCTTGAATCTCAGACATCAATGTTGAGCACATCTGTGCAATGCTGAAGAAATCACTCCAAAGAACCCTATTTTCTTTCCTCTTTGAAGGCAGGGGTCTCAAGCGTTTGATTCTTACATAAGTACTAAAAACACATCTAGGGTTTTCGTAGCCCAGAGACTGAGTTCAGGCATCTAGTGTAAGTCTACATGACTAGTGGGAAACCTAAGTAGCATTGAGCCTGCCCATGAACTTCGATAAGGTTAGCTTCTTCTCTGGGATGCAGGTGATTCCCTCTTCTCCCTCCTCGAGGCGAGAAGTGTTTTCTGAACTTAAAGATTTGCAGGAGTGGGCTGGAGAGATGGTTAAGAGTGCTGGCTGCTCTTCTAGAGGACCCAGCACCCAGATGGCAACTTCTGACTGTCTGTGACTCCTGTTGCAGAAAGTCTGACCCCCTCACATAGACATACATGTATTCAAATCACCAATGTACATTAAAATAAAATAAAATAAAGGCTTGCAAAATACTGCAGCCATGAGAGAGATGGCAAATATGGTGTATAACAAGGATACATTCAGTGGATGAACTGCATCTAAATTTCAACATTGCATGTTGACTCCAAATCCCTGGCTTTGAACTGCGGGGTTGATGTTCCATGTCTACAGTGTTCTATTACTCTGAAAAAAGATGACTGCATGTCCCCTATGATTTTGAGTGAGGCCATTGACATTTTTCTAGTGAGATTGTGACATCATCTGTTCAAGATTTACCTTGTCCAAATACTAAGTTCCAGGGCAGCTAGATAGTTCCTTTGCCTCATCAGGACAAAATCCAAATTCCCTAATGGTCTCTCCAAGTCCTAGGACCTCTTTACCCTTTCCCATTTCCCTGGCTCCACAAGATTCCTGAAGCTTCTGTAGGCTCTGCCTTTTGCTTCGGGAGTCCTCTCACATACCCTCACTTGAGAATACCCTCAACCATCAAGGCTCCTTAGAGTCATCTCTCTTCTCCGAAGTCTGACCTGGTGACCTCCAGGCAGATCAGGTCACCCTTAAACTGCTGTATGCACACTCTCAGGTAAACTCTTTTGCCACCATGTACCTCAAATGCATGTGAATGAGTAATGGGCTTGTGTGCCTCCCTCTACTAGAGTAGGATCACTCAACAGAATACAATTTTAAATACAATAAATAAGTAGTCAGGGCTATACCGAGAAACCATGTCTTTTAAAAAAAAAAAAAAGCTGGAAACCTACTAAAACCCTGTAGTCTTAGCCTGTGGTAGGCAGAGACAAGTGATCTTCAAGTGGAAACAGGGGAGTCCCCAGAGCAAGCTTGATAGCTAAAGGTGTCTTCTTTGATCACTCTCTACCTTAGATATTAAGCAATGTTTCTGAACTGAGGCCAAAGCTCACCAATTCGGCTAGTCCAGCTCTCTGGCTTGCTCTGGGGACCCCCCTGTCTCCACTTGGTATTCCCTTGTCTCTGCCTACCACATGCTAGGACTGCATGTAAGTCGCTACGTTCATCCAGAATTTATGTAAGTGCTGGAGATCCAAATTGTAGTCTTCATGCTCGTAGAACAAGAGCTCTGCACACTGAGCCGTATCCCCAGCCAGCTTCTCCTTTCCCATGAGACCATTGCTGTCTGCTTCTAGGCAGAGGTAGCTGGCCTGTGTCTCTAGGAACACTCACACCTTCTGCATCTCCTCCTTCACATACTTGTCTTCCAACGAGCTATAACCTTCTTGGAGGCAAGTCTTCCCTTGACTCTGTCTACCACTGTGCCTGGGAAACCAGATGTTCTCCACGAATACTGCTAGGAAGGCTGAGTAAGTGAATGACCGAACTGCTGAAAAGGCAAAGATGACTTCAACCTTGTGTTTAGCCATTGCTGCCTCACCTGGATAGAGACAGTCTCCCTCCAGTCCCATGGAGGATGCAACTGCAATGTAATGTTTATGCTCTCAGTCATGGTCCAAAAATGTTTTAAGTATGGGATGGGCTGAAGCCCACCAGTACAGCAGCCCAGTGATATCCCTGCCTTCAGTACAAACTCATGACTAAAGCTGTCAAAGACACACACACACATACACACACACACACAAACACACACAGCTTTTCAAAACTACATAGGAAAGAATTCAAAACAACTCCTGTGCTCCATGGTAATATGGAATTGAAAAGAAAGGTCCTCCGTGACCTTTGTCTGTTCTGTATGACTTACTCCAAGGCTTACCAATCACATGAGCAGCTGAGAAAAGGAAGCCAAGGCTTCCACCCACAGATAGGAGTTCTACTCCTACTTCCTGTTCACATGGCTTTCCCACAGCAACTCCGGCTGTAGGATGAGGTGCTCAGTCCTAGCTCCATCCTAGCTCCATCCTAGCTCAGTCCTAGCTCCATCCTAGCTCCATCCTAGCTCCATCCTAGCTCCATCCTAGCTCCATCCTAGCTCCATCCTAGCTCCATCCTACCTCCATCCTAGCTCCATCCTAGCTCCATCCTAGCTCCATCCTAGCTTCATCCTAGCTCCATCCTACCTCCATCCTAGCTCCATCCTAGCTCCATCCTAGCTTCATCCTAGCTCCATCCTAGCTCCATCCTAGCTCCATCCTACCTCCATCCTAGCTCCATCCTACCTCCATCCTAGCTCCATCCTAGCTCCATCCTAGCTCTCTAGGAGACAACTGGGACAGCTCATTGCTCTTCTCTCTGTCTCAGGGACAGGTAGTGAATATTGGGAGAAAATGAGATCAGCAATCAAAAAACTTGTAATCCAAACCTGTTGCTGTTAACATCATCCTTGTAGTGAATTAAAGTCCCATCATGTGGACCATTATTAGCCTTGGTCATGTTGCTTAAAATTGTCCAGCCTCTCTGAACCCATCTCTTGGGTTGGCTGTAAGGAAGCAAAGAGGTTAAGGCTGGCCATACTGTCAGAGTTTAGATATTAGACATAGATGTTTATCCATGTCTTGGCCTCATGTTCCCTGAAGAGGCTTGCTTGAGGGTTTAAAACATTTTCTTCCTCTGGACCACAGTGTCCCCAACAATGTGGGTAAAACAATTATCCCTTAGTTCCCTCTAAACCCAAGATAAATACATTTGAGGGTGAGACTTTCAATACGGCATTTTGTACTTGTGCATGTGTGCCTAAGAGAAGAAGAGAGTGAAGGAGGAGGGGTGGGTGGAGGAAGAGAGATCTTAAAGTTTCCTTAATAGAATAAAATTTCAGTATTTTTATTCTAATCCATCATGTTTTCTTTGTTTCATATGTATGGCCTTTAATTCCTTCACTAGCACAAATCCTTCTGAAAACCTAGTAAAACTTTTCTCCCTCCTGATAACATTTTTTTTAAGTTAGGCCTTTATTTTTTATATTTGCTTATTTCTCTGATGTTTCCTATAAGATAAGTTGGAATGGGCAGAACAAAACCAGATTCTGTTTATCTGAGCAACCAATACATCAAAAAGGGAGGTAGAATTGTGGCTTCCCATATGGCACAGTCAGCATGGGACTCTGCAGGACATCTAAAAGTCTTAGTGTGAGCACATCACTAAGACAGGAAGAGCAGCTCTAGCTCTGTGCATTCAAGAATTCACAGGGCTCCTTGGGAAACCGTTCTCGGAGGCACCCTGCTCTTGAAATATTCTCTCAGCGATATTCTGCAGTTCTTTAAGAACATGTTTCCCCTTCCGAACTTGGACTTGAACCCAGGCCACACATACAAGGCAAGGACTCTGTCACCGAGATATAGCCAGATCCAGCTGGGGAATTCCTACATGGCCTTTATCTCCTTTGCAAATACACTTGAGCATTGCACACCAGCGTAGACACATGTCTAGGCAGCCTCATTTTATATTTCCCAAACATTTTTAGGCACAGCTTGCCAGAGGCTATTTTCCCCCATGAAGGAGAATTTCTTCTTTCCACATACCACACATGCATGTACAACATGGAGAAACATGTTTTACAATAAAACCCTGGCTGTGGGGGAAAGCAGTGCATGTGTTCCAATCAGACAAACCCAGGCTCGGTGATAATTCCACCAGCAATGTTCTTAGAGATGCCACTTCACCTGCAAGAGAAGACCCAATGGGATCCTGCAATATAGCCTGTGTCACATGAGATAAACTGTGACACACACACCAAGGCATCTGCCACAAGGAATTTACTCTGAAAATGTGACCCTCCCTTCTCTGTCCTCTTTGCAGAATTATACGCAGAGATATTTGAAAACACACTGGTTGGTTTCTTTTTATCTTAAAAAGTGTAAAACCAAATCATTCATATAAGGATCTATCTTGAAAGGAAAGGGGCCACTCCATTAGTTTGCACATTTTCATAAATAAAGTCATCTGGGGTAGGGCACAGCTGTCTTACTATGTATGTGTGTGTGAGAGTGTGTGAGAAAAAAAGAGCGGGGGAGGGAGAACCAAGTATTTCATATACCTATCTAAAATTTAATAACATGGAATCTGCCTGTGTCAAATATTACTTTATTTAACAGAATGTGATATCGCTTGATAGAGTCATAAAGTGCAGCCCTATCAAAATACAGCTGTTATTAACATTACCAACAGCTATTTTATCCTGGAGAATGTTGTTGAAACCATAATGATGGACACTTTTGAAGTAAGTTGTCCCTAGCTAATTTCCAGAGGCCCCTCTCCCCCAAGAGACTTCTTATCACAATTCTAGCTGAGGTTTCACACACCGTAGAACGAGGACTTTAACATTCTTTGAATAGAGTCATCTCTGGGTCACTGATAATTAAATAGGAGCTGGAGAAATAGAATAAGAAAAATGTCTAATCTCTGGCTCTGAAATACAGAAGTAGATAACATTGGGGCCGAAGCAGCGAGACTATCCCAATCTGCAGCAGGATTCTTTTCAGCCCAGATGTCTATTTCAAATGACCACTAAAAGTCTATGATGAACTTTAATTATGAGAAGCAGCAGATAAGTGTCCAGCTCCCTGCTTCTCATTGTTAGGGGTGGTTTGAAGCTGCCAATCACCATTTTCTTCAAAGAGGCCCAAGATGCAGAGGCTGGACCTTTGGGGGAGGGCCTCTACCTGCTCTGCATACACCCACAGGGCTGACAGTCTCAAGTTCCAATGCCCTAGAGAACGGCAGAAATGCATCTAACGGCTACCAGCAATCTCCTGGTGACAATCCTCAGGAACCACGAGGCCCCTCCTCTTCTTCCTTGTCAGCCTTCTGAGGCTGATCTTCTCACCTCTACTCACCTTCATGCTCTCAGGGGGTGGGTGATTTGACCTGGCACCCTTTGAGCCAACAGGTGACGTGAGCTTACATGTACTTATGCTAGCGTGAAGCAGGGCGCACAGGCTCTTCCAACACAAACAGCACGGACTCTGCAGTCAGAAACACCCATGAATCTATCTGCCAGACCTCAACCCCCACCCTTCTTGCCGGGCTTGCTCACAGGAGCTACACAATCTCTCTGGAAAACGGCGGCGACAAGATAGCTGCCACCTCCCTTTAATAGGAGGCCACTGGTCCATAACAGGATACCTGATACTGTCTCTCTCCCAATGGGGAAGCAGAGGGCCTGCAGTTAATGTTTGTCTGCTTCCTTGGTTTCCTATAAAACAACTCCCTCCGCCCTGGAAGAGAAATTCGCTGTTGAGGCCAGCTGAGAAAGAAAAATGTTAAATAATTCAGAAGCACTAACATCAAGTCTGATGTCGGTATAAAAATAGTTACAAAACACCATACTCTTCGTGGTTTTATTACAACAACCTCAGCTCCCTGATAGAAACGGGAGGAGTGAGGGTCTGGCCTGGGCTGGAGCTGGACCTGGGGTTGGGGGCTGGGGCTTGGGAGCTTCCTGGGCTTCATTTGACCTTCCTAATGACTAATTTTTGTGTGCTAGCAGGGCAGGCATTTGCTAGTCACAGCTATATTTTAAAACTGCCTCTTGATAGGCTGACTTATTTTTAAATCCAAAGTCTGCTCAGCTGGGCTGCTGGAAACACGGGAAAAGCTTTCTCTACATCTGGTCTTCTGGTACACCCTCCAAAAATTCCATCTCTAACCCCAAAGTGCAAAATTCAAAGAAGAAGACTAGGAGGGCTATCCTACACCCAGTCCCTAAAGGCGTCTGATGCCACTGAACTATGTCATTCAGGGGATACTGCTGTCCGTCAAACCACAAATTCTAGGAATGAAAAGTCAATTCCAACTATCTAGTTACTAATTCTTCAGAACCCCTCCAGGGCCCCTAGCTACACCACCCACTAGAACCCTCCAACAAACCACCACAGCAGATGTAAGACTCTGTTTTTATAGGTGGGGAAACTGAGGCTTGGGAAATGGAGAGACTTCCCCCACAAAGTTCCATCTAATTGATGGGGCCTGAGCCGAGACAGACTGACTCCCAGCTCACATTCTCCCCACAACTACATTGTCCACAAAAGCAGAGTGGAAGGTTTGAGAGTGTCTCCATGAAATATTAGCCACCATCTTAGCTTCTGTCTGCCTCATCCAGACCCACTCTGAAAGCTGACTTGGGGTATTTTCTCTTGCAGAGGAGCGGCGCAGAAAGTGATTTCCAATTTATACTTAACAAGATGGGGGAAAGAGCTGCTATTCTTGGCCTGCGTGGGCACACAGGGCGAGTCTAAGTACATATGGGGCAGAAGGCCCTGGGGCCATCAAATGGGAGCCCAGAGTTAAATGTACCTCTTCTGGAAGTTAGGAGGCTACTGGGCCTATTTTACAGGAAAGAAGAAAGAAGAAAGGGTGGTGAGCAGGTGAGAGTAGGCTTGTGGGGGTAGGCAGAGAGAGGGGGGAGAGGGAGTGGGGAGAGAGAGAGAGAGAGAAAGGAAGAGGGAGGGGTGAGAGAGAGAGACAGAGAGGGAAGAAGAGGGAGGGGTGAGAGAGAGAGAGAGAGAGGGAGGAAGAGGGAGGGGGGAGAGAGATAGAGAGGGAGGGGGGAGAGAGATAGAGAGGGAGGGAGAGGGAGCGGGGAGAGAGAGAGAGCTCATAACCCTGACCACAGCAGTTCACCTCCTTACGGAAAGCATGTTCTCATTCTTCCAGTCTGACCACAAGCACTTTTTCTTTTGGAAGCTTCCCCTGCCTCTGCCAGGCACCGTGGGAACGAGAGCTCTTTCCCAAGTGCATCAGCCCCGAGCCAGGCTCTATGCTAGAGGCTCAACTGTCATTCTCTCATTTAGTCCTTAAGCTGGTCTTGTTACCACCTAGTGAAGAGAAAAACACCAAATCCAAGAGTTCTGGTAACTGGCCAAGGTCACACAAGTCAGCACAGTGGTTCTCAATCTGAGAGAAACTTATATTCTCCACCTAGATGACATTTAACAATGTCCGAGGAAAATGTTGCTGGATAAGCCACCAGGATCTAGCGATCCAGAGACACCACTGACTATCCTGTGATGTATCAACTCAGACTAGAATCACTCAGCCGGAGCTAAAACTTCAGGCAGAGATGACTGAGCCAGCACTTAGACCTAGGTCAGCCTGACTCAAACCTGGGTGTTTTGAAATCCTCCACTGGATCCTCAGAACCCCACGATCTGAGCGGACACACCCACTCCTCCCGGCTCGAAGGACAGGCAGTCCAAGTCTGAGCTCACCAGCGAGCTCTTGTTGCCTAAGTAGTATTCCATGACAGTGCCCAGGGTCCCTGCTGAGGAACCGCAGCCAAAGAAACCCACCCTTCTCTCTCCCTGGACCTTGAAAAAAAAAAAAAAAAAAAAAAACACTGAACACAATTAACCTTTGCAAGATGTTTGCCATTGGGAGTCTGGTCCTCCTTGCTCTCCTCTAGGGATGGGAAGCTCATTACTGCCAGGATAGTCTAATGCTTAGTGAACAAGCCCCTAGCATGGCAGGCGGCTCTCTATCCAGCCTAACTTCCCTTGGCATCTGAAGCCCCAGAGGAATAGCTCAGGATGATCCCATCCTGAGATGTCCTGGCTATGTGCTGCTGAGACGCAGGGTAGTGAAAGCAGTGAACTGAAAGCCAGGCAGCCTATCCTCAAACTTGGCTCCATTTGGCAGACAATAGAGCAGAGTGAGAGTTGCCTCAATGGGTGCACAGCACTGTGGCTCAGGGCACATAAGGCCTAACTGTCTTCATTGGCAGTCTGCAGCAGAGGACCTGGCTTCCACTCCCTGCCTCTGCTGGGAACTTTGTGACACCCGCTGGCTTGTCTCTGGAGTCCATTTCTCAACAGATGAACTTAATTTCGTAATATTTCGACAGATGGAAAACTGAGATGGGTTGAGAACCATAGATCAAGGAATGACAACCATGAGAGTTACCATGGCAATGCTTTAAACTTGATAAATTCCAAGAATGTTCTAGAAATTATAGGCAGGCCTAAATATGCACTTGTGTATGCGCACAAGTATACACACAGGCCTATTTTGATGCTATGGGGCTTTCAGCCAAACTCAAGTCTGTTATAAACATATATATATATATATATATATATATATATATATATATATAATCTTTAAAAAGGGTTTTAAAGGAGCCTTTCAAGAACATAAATTAATTTTGAAAATAAGGTTTGGTCCTTCAATGAAGGTAGTCACTGAAAATCCTGAAAGTTCAGTGACCTCTGGAGATAAGAGGAAACTTGCTTCTAGCAATGGGCAAGTTCCCTGCCCCCTCCATCTCCCATGAATTAAGTAAAATCCTCCACAGGGGTGGGGGTTAGAGGGCATTTTGCTTTAGGGCCAGGTGGATTTATTTATTGACCCAGCTCTCTGGCTCTCACTATGGGTCAGGACTTTGGGCAAGATGCCCGCCGTCTCTGAACAAGCTTTGGAAATAAGGAACAAGAAGATCTCACTGTGGGAGGCAGGGCTCCTGCTACAGACATTTCACTGCCCCTGCTGACCCTACAGAACCTTCTATTAAACTGATAGCCATTGAGGTGGCTCAGCAGGAAAAGGCACTGTCTGCCACGTCTCATGACCTGGGTTTGATCATTGGAAGCTACATGGTATATAGAAAGATCTGGCACTCAAAGACTGTCCTCTGACCTCAATATGGAGAAACACACGCACCTACCCACCCATATACGTGCACATATGATAAATACATGAAAATCCAATTTTAAAAAGACCTCACCGGGTTTGTTGTGAGATTAAGCTAGATTAATCGCTCCCGCCATGGAGATTTAACAGCATCCACAAGAGAATAAGCTGGACAGAATGAGGAACGGCCAGATCAGATACTAAAAACAATTGGCCAAACTGACCAACAACCCTGACCCTCCAGCTTCCCTAAACTATTGCCCCCCACTTTAAATCAGAGAAAGTAAAATCTACTTTCTGTGCAAGTCTTGAAGGAGGCTGGCTTCTAGTTAGCACACTTCTCTTTGCAGCAGCCTCCAACCAGAGAAGCCCGAAGCCTTCCTTGCTCTCACTGTGAGGCTGCCTACTCCCCTGCCTGCCTCTGAGGTCCTGACAAAGGCAAATGATGGTGGCTGACTCTGTTGTTATAACAAACTCTGAATAAACAGTCTCAGCCAGTGCCTATTTGGGTAATTTTTATTCATTTTCAGCCAATAAGTGTAATAAATTAGTAAATTACATAGCATGCTCTGCCCTTGACCCACCCCCTTCTTTCACGTAATTCTCAACATAGCAGCTAGGGTGATCTTGTTAAGAATACTAGAGCATAACATTTAACATGGTGGAAAGAAGAAAACATATAGGAAGGTTGGGGACTCGTGGAGCAGTCGAGCACGCATGGATGCAATAAGGATCTTATTGCATCAGGGTTGTCAGACTGAGGCTTGGCAAGAAGATATTAGAACAGAGACAGGGAGTTGGGCAGTTACCCATGGGAATATAAAGGGGAAAGTATCCCAGGCAAATGAACTGCGCTAAAGCAAGAATGGACCCCGATGCCCTACAACATAAGAAAGAGAGTGATCTGAACAGGAGACGTGTAAGAAAGGTAGGCTTTGTAAGTATGCTGGTCATTGTCTTGACGCAAGAAAAGATCCCTTGCTGAGGTGTGAGCAGAGAGGGGACAGATTAGAGTTACAGGATCTACATGTAGATATAATAGTAGAATCATTCTAGCTGCTATGATGACATGAAACTGCAAGGGAGCAAGGACAGACAAGGAAACCAAGGCAAGCAGAAGCCTCTATCCAGATGAGAGGAGAACATGGACCCAGATGGTAGGAGTAAAGATAATGAAAATGTCAGTTTCTGGGACTATTTTTAAGTTTAACCATCCTATAATATCCTGATGAGTCTGCCTTCAGACATAAAAATAAACAAACATATGAATGAATGAACAAGAACAAGGAAAACCAAGCACTAAAGGCCACTCCAAAGTTTGGAACTCATGAAGCTTAGGATGTAATTTCCCAAGACAGGACAGAGATTATGGACAGAAAAAGATTTGATAAAAAGACATAAAGTTCAAGATGGCCATAAGATTGTTCAAGAGAAACATCAAAGAGATGGTTAGACACTTGAAGCTAGAGTTTGGGAAACTCTATAAGTAACTTCCTTCCCCATTTTGAACGCTTACTTACACAGAAATTCAGCTGGATCACCTGCTGGCCACCCTACCTAGCACAACACTGCTTAAACACACATCTAGAAGTAGAGTGTAGTGATGTTGTCTGCTCTAAGATTTCCAGAGACTCCCTGGGAACCCTGGCAAGTCTCCCAACCTAACACAGAGATGATAAAAACAGCCTCAACACAACTCCTTTCCGAACCTAAGATGGCTTCTTGCTCCTGTGGTCCCATGAGCAGCATGCATCAAGTACTCTGAAGTGCTACACTATCCTTGACCTAGAAATTTCAAGTAAGAAAGTGGGTGAAAGAAATAAACAGAGAGCCCACAGCTCTGTGGACCTCAGCATTATTTCCAGTGGCAGAGAACTGGAAACAATAGTAGGAAATCAGATGAATAGTGGTGTATCCTTATGATGGAAAATTACAAAAGTGAATGGCTGCTGGAGAGAAAAATGTAACACCGCGGAAAATTATCTTAACATTAAAGTCAGAAAATAATGTGTATCAGTTACTTTTCGTGGCAGGGGAGAGCAGGAGTAGAGGACAATTAGGGTTACAGGAAAGGGGTCATAGAGATGACCTACAACTCCATGTAACTATAGTTCCAAGGGATCTGAAGTCCTTATCTGACTCCCAGACATGTGGTACACATAGATACTTGCAAACAGAATGCTCAAGTACATAAAATAAAAATAAATAAATCTAAAACCATTTTTTTTGCAAGGAGTTGAACATAAAAGTAATATCAGAGAAGACCAAACGTAGGAGAGACCTGTGTTTGCATAGCTACAGTGTTGCATGCTGTTTTCATTACCTTAGGCTTCCTTAATGTTCCGGTTGCTGTTATCATAAGAAAAAAATATTGATAAGAAAATTTTAAAATTTTGGTAGTGAAGAACATCAAACCCATGTATGCTAGGCAAATGTTCTATCACTCAACTATTATATTTCCGGTCCCCAAACATTGTATATATATATATATATATACAATCTTTAAAGTAACACGTTAATAATAAAATTGCTACCTCCTCTGCAATATGTCACAAAGTTGAATACATTTAAGGATGTTAAGGGATCCTGAAGAGCACAGTGCTCCAGCTATAAGTGCCATTTGTCCCTGGCATAGCCACTGTTTACTATGTTGACTGGCGCACTGCAGCTGTAACTACAGAGACCCCAGCGATCCTGGTATCCAGATGCATACCACTGATAGACTTCACATGCTCCATGACAGTCTACACCCAGTACTGACTGACCTGGAGAGATGAGGAAGACTTTGAGAACCCTGCTCAACAAGGAAGGGGATGTCCATCATCAGAATTTGATGATGAAACCCTGACTCTCAGGTCACCTCTCTCATCTGCTAAACAAGAATCTGTGCCTGTGTGTATGGCGAGGGATCGAGTGTGGTGTATGCTAGTATGCACAGATCCATGAGGATGTGTGTATCTACATATATATACTTAGAGGCCAGAGGTAGACTGACAGTTCATTTATCTCTTGACATCTTATTTTTGAGACAGAGTCTAGCATTGAACTTGAGGCCCACCATTTTGGTTAGCCTGGCTGGTCAGGGAGCTCCTGGGATCCTCCTATCTCTGCCTCTACCAGTTCTCATGTTATAGGAGAAGGCAACATGGCCAGCTTTCATGTGGGTGCTGGGGATTCACGCTCTGATTGTCCTGCTTGCGTGACATCCACTTTACCCACTGAGTCATCCCTGCGACCCCAGGACCTGTATCTTAACAAGTCTTGAGTAAGTGTTTCCTGTTTGTTGTTTTGTTTCGTCTGTTCCTTGGAGCAGACCTTCCTATGTTGCCCAGGATTGACCTTGAATGTGTGATCTTCCTGACTTAGAGTCCCAAATTGCTACGATTACAGAAAAGCACTGTTGCATCTGGGGTTAAAGGGCCTCTCTATAGAACAACTCAGTTCCTCAGTTTGAGGTAGATTTGAGATGATCTCCAGCAAAATGAATTCAAAGGAGTGAAGAATGCCTTCACTTTTGTCATCAGCAGTGACAGTATTAACATTTATTGGCATGTGTGCACCTGACTGGGACAAAGACATCTATGCCACAGCACACGTGTGGAGGTCAGGGGACAACTTGTAGAATGTGCTTCCTCCTTCGACACATACTCCAGAAATCATAATCAGGTTTTCAGGATTTTGCCACAAGGACTTTTACTGAGGTAAGTCATCTTGCCTGCCAAGGACTTCTCAACAAATTGTACTGGTCAACAAGAAAATCCTCAAACCCTTCAAACTTCAGAGCCTTCAGACCTTCCCACAATGTTAAGTCTTCAGCACAGCTTTGGAAGGTTGCTACCATGAGAGTTGCATTTGACATGCTGAAAGAGATGAGGCATCTTCTCTTCTACCTGGGGAATCTAGAAGAGGCCTTGTAAATTTGAAAGAATTGTGCAGGAATGGTTAATAGGCACAATGAGAGAGAGAGAGAGAGAGAGAGAGAGAGAGAGAGAGAGAGAGAGAGAGAGCAAAAGTAGCCCAAAGGCCTATTCTGACAGCTCCAGGCAAGGCGGGCCTTTTCCACCGTAGCTGTTTGAGGGAATGGAGCAGGAGGAAGGAGAAAGCTGACTCTCCCACTGAGATGCCCCAGTTTGCCAGAGGCAGGGTAGAGGGCGGAGCTAGAAGCCTTGATTACCATATTCTAGTCCCATAGATTTAGTGAATTAGGTCACTCACCTCATACATAAATTACCCAATATAGGATCCTTTCTGCTTCTTTGAAAGGGGGGTGAAATGAACGTTTAATGAAGCTCCACTCTTGTGAGTCATTTCTCAGCCATGGCTGTACAGCTTTGCCGGCTCTTTCATACACACACACACACACAGAGAGAGAGAGAGAGAGAGAGAGAGAGAGAGAGAGAGAGAGAGAGAGGGTGGGAGGGAGGGAGGGAGGGAGGGAGGGAGGGAGGGAGGGAAGGAGAGGGAAGGAGGGAGAGGGAGGGAGGGAGGGAGGGAGAGAGAGAAAGAGAGAGAGAGAGAGAGAGAGAGAGAGAGAGAGAGAGAGAGAGAGAGAGAGAGAGAACATTTTATGGGGAAAGAGTCTGTTCTTCAGTAAGAACATTTCAGCTGAGTCTACTGCAGGGATGAGGCTAGAAATTCCTGTTGAGACCTATAATGATACTAGAAACTAAAGCTAGCACTGAATAGGCACTCAGAGAAGTAGAGAGAGAATCCTTATTATTTTGTGGGTGTAAAGAGCAAAACTACCGTTGATACTGAGCCAGGGTGAACTCCTCACCTTACTTTAGAGATCCCTGGCTTTCTGCCTGTACAGGTACCATTATTACCCAAGATCCTCCGAGAGCCAGCCAGGCTTGTATAACCTTGCAACCTCCAAACCCTCCTAAGTCTCAGAGCCTCCCCAGCCTCGCATGTGCCCACCACGGAAGTGCTCTGACACTCTTCAGAAGCAGGTCACAGAACCCAGGGCTGAGCGAACTCGGGAATAAGAAGAAATATGCCAATGCCAAAAGCCACCACTGGCCCAAAGGATGCTGACCAAAAGATACCACACAAGTACCACACAAACCCCTTGGAGACAGAAACTTCGATTTTCCATTTCATTACTGAAGAGAGGGTGAACACAAGTTTCTAAGGCCCGAGTTTGAATGCAAACAGCTACCAGGTTACATGAGAGAACCGGTCTTTACTATGCTGCCAATTTCCCAGTCTTGCAAGGCCCTCCAAGGCACTTCACAAAGCCAAAGACAGGGGCAAACCATCATCAGTGAAAGGAAAGGCAACCTAGAACTCAGCTATGCCTCAGTAAACTCCTGTTCTTTCTTTGTTGCGTATTTGCTTTCTGCGGTGTTGAGGATTGAACTCAGAGCCTTGCAATGCCCAGCAAATTCATCCACTGCAGAGCTAAAAGTCAATCGATCACTTTTCAGGTTCTGGGAACTACCCTGCTGACTCAACAGTAACCAGGACTCCTAAGCTTGTGTAAACGATCTTTCCCAATAGCCAAGCTAAGAACCCTTCCAACTTCTTGCTGTCATTCCCGTTTGATGAACAGGGAAACTAAGGCATGCGGACATTAAGGAGCTTGCCAAGGTACCACAGAGAGAAGGCACGGACGCTGTGCGTGGCAAGTGTTGCCAAACTCAGTGCTACTTTCAGACGCCAGGGGAAAGAGCTTGTTCAAGGCTGCAGTAAGAGCACTTCCTGGAAGGTGACTCCACAACTGAGCCTCACAGCCACTGCCACTTAGCAGTTGGAGACTCCTCTTTAGTTAGGGGTCCTTTGGGTTTTCATCAGCCAACCCTGCAAACACGCATTCCTGCTTTATTTATTCCTTGAGAGACAGGAGCAGCAAGGGTGGAAACTGGCAAGGAGCTTACACAGCATTTCAGTGCATGGCACTGCTGGGAAACTCATAAACACAATGGGCCAGGCAGAAGACAGCCTAGCCTGCACCAGAGACAGATGGGGACCACAGTCAGCCACATCTGTACCAGGTTCAGCTCTGCCAATCACAAACCTGTCCGGTCAGGATCACAGAGCCACAAGGCATCTTCTACTTTCCTCTGGAGAGTAAGGATCCTACAAATCTCCAGGGGACATCACAAGTGTCTACATTCTAGACGGTGCGCACACCAGGCCCTGGTGTGCCCATCATCTGCACCTCTGCTATGGTGAGCACTGGCTCCTCACTGCCATGACATGTGAGGTTGATTTACTGCACTTTCAAATGTTTATCTATGAGGACAGGGAGGAACAGGTTTGCCCAAGGTTTCCATGCTCAGGGCCTGCACACCAGTTCTTCCTCTGAACACAGTCTACAAAGTTGGCGTTCTCAATAACCTATCTTATTCATCCAAGTCACTGTGCTCTTTCTCTTTGCCTTTATTTTCCTCCTTTCTTTCTTTTTCTCTTTCTTTCTTTTTCTTTTCTCCTTTTTTTCTTTCTTCGTGTGTGTGTGTGTGTGTGTGTGTGTGTGTGTGTGTGTGTTCTGCAATCCTAGCACATAGGAGGCTGAGGCAGGAAGGAAAGATTAATCCTAGCCTTAACTACAGAGCAAGTCCTAGGCCAGCCTAGGGATGTTCATGTGCACAGCTGGGTGTAGCGTTTGTCTGCTCTCCCAGTGTTGGGTTGGTAGAAGGAGGAGGCTTCCTGAAATTATACACCAATCCCTGATTCAAAACAAATAAACAAAACTAAAGGGAAGAAAGAAAGGAAGGGCTGCAGAATGGAAAAGAAAAGAAAAAGGAACCAAAAAATAAAAACAGCATTTCATCTTCGTACACTACCCTACTGTCCAGTTCATTTCTTACACCCCCTCCCCCAATTAATAAGTACCACTGCAGTGAACATTCTCACTTTTAAAACTTCTCTGCCTGTCTCTGAATATTTTCTTTGGCTAGATTCCTAGAATTGGAATACTGGACTAAAGGGAGTAAGTGTTTCTGAGACTACCGACAGTTACTGCCAAATTGCTTTCCTAAAAGGGTATATTAATTTGCATTTCCACCAGCAGGGAAGGAGAGTACCTGTCTCCCATCCACCTCTCCGGGATCCAGCATTGTCTTAAAAAGTAATCGTGGCTAATAAGAAAAGTGATAAATGATAGCTCGAGTCTTCAGAGAGGCACAGGATGCTAATCTTATGACACATACTTACCACAGCCAGGATCTCGAGTGGGCTCCCTAATCGACACCCCGAAGTGCTGGGCCACTCAGTGTTCCTCGTGTGACAGCCAGTTTGGAGACGTCTTATATTCCAGTTCTATGATGGCAAGGACTTTTGTTGTCCTTTGATAATGCCATCTTCTAGCCTGGTGCTCCCTCTGAGTACTTTCCCCTGAGCCCTCTGTGGCTGCCACTATCCACATGCTTTTGACCCCTTGGAAACTGCCTTCAGTGGCCAAGGAAACGAGTGTCACCGTTGTGACTCAGTTGTATAGCATTTTGGTGAAATGTAACTTCAGGTGTGACCTGTGACTACTGAGGTACAGCGTGTGGCCATCTATTGCACCGCCATCCATATTACTGGGGAAGAGCCCATTCTCCCAACTCCACCTGCCACCACCATGTCTCCATCAGGGCAAGAGCTGGCCTTTTACCCCCTCAAGTCTATGTGTCCATTTATTCTCTCAAATGGAGGGCTAATGCTACTTATCAGTCATGTGGGGTGATGTAGGGATCAGCTAATTAATGTTTGCAAAGAGCTGCATTACCAACTGGTTCTCAGAATAATTGCACCTTAATAAAACGTTTAAACAACCAGTTCTCATCCAGGGGCCTATGAAGGGCTGGGTTTATTTAGTTAAATGCTGGTTTCCCTGACTCATCCTGAACTTGGTCTTTTCACTGTGGACCTTCCCAAAACAAACCCCCTTCTTTGGGACTGTGCGACCAATGAGCAGACACCAAAATGGGCCTTCACTGTGGAGCTGATATCACAAGTTTGACGAGTAAATTAATAATACAAACAAGATTGGGGAGGGTGGATATTTAACCAACTTGAACAAATTGCTTTTAAGCTCTTAAGCACTTTAATTGCTTACATGATAATGATGCAAATTTGTAAATGTCTTGATCTACTCCCAAAGTTGGCCCAGAAGAAAAAAAAAAGCAAAACAAAAGGAGAAACTCTTCTAAAAACAAGCACTTTGTTAGTTGCTGAATTTTTATCATGTGCTATTCTATAAAGATTTAAGGCTACCAGTCTATGGAACAGAGGAATTCAGCACTAAAGCGATCTACTATCAAATGCTAGTCCCAGGCATGGGATGTTGGGCAAACAACATCTCCCTCCCAAGCTCTCTCATCTGGGACAGACTCCAGTGGTACCTGAAAGGTCTTTCCTTGGTTCTTGTCTCTGTCTTTCCACTCCTTCACAGCGTAGAGGGGGTTCACCGTACCCTTCTAGCTATGTCTGTGAAAATGGGGATACTCAAAACCAAAAACGTCTTTATAATGTATAAGGTGCACTCTTTATAATGCAAGCCCCCAAATCTAGGACAGCTAGGATTTCTTGATGTCTAGGGATAACTGTCACCATGTTCTAAAAGAACATCAGAAAAAAAGAGTTCTTGGAAATGCACTCCTCAGTAGGGACTGTGGACACAAAGCCTAAACTCCAGGAACAACCTGCTTAGAAATGCACGTTCTTGAGTTCTCTGGCCCTGCTCAACCAGAATATGCTTCTAAACAGGAGTCTCCTTTAGGTATAGACACATATTCAACTCCAAGCAACACTGGTTTCTCTCACCTCGAGCCTACTCTCCTCTCCAAAGGCAATTTCAGAGAGAGAAAAATTGACTTTTAGGAATTAGTGGGGTGTATATAAAGTTCCAACCCTTTTGTTTGTCTTCCAAAGGGTTTGAAGACCAAAATTTCAGAAACCAACAGTTCACAGCAAAGAAAAAAAAATTTAGAGAAAAAAAATAGACTTTTTAAGAGGGGAAAAAAACTGTTTATTTTTGTTTTGAGACAAGATCTCTCTATGGAGCCCAAGCTAGCCTTGAATCCAATAGATATCCCAGGCCAGCCTTGAAATTCACTAGGTGGCCCACGCCAGTCTCGAACTCTTGGCTTCCAAGTACTGAATTGTAGGCATATGCCTCCAGACCCAGAATAAACTCTTTTTTTTCCCAAAGCCTGACTTCCAGAGGATGTTAATGGTTAAGTAATTGCACTTGATACCCTCTGACGCTTCAGCTCCCATAGCACAGAGCCAGCACAGGACAAATGGGGGAAAGAAGTGGGTAGTGGCCACTGCTTTACTTGGGGCCTCTTTCCACCTGTTCTCCAAACAAAAGGAAAGCTAGGATTTGATGTTCAGACAAGACAGAAGACAGACACATCCTCTCACTTCTGTAGGGTGAAATCAGAATGTCACAGGCATCAAAGGCAGCATCCAAACCATGTCTGAAGTCAGAGGCAGTGGCCAGCAGAGCCACTCCATGTAAGATGACAAGCTGTCATTCAACAACCCTTAGGTGACCTTTTTACTGGATCTAAGGGAACTTCTGATTTATCCTGCTGAGGATAAGGACACCTTGGGAATGGGAGGCGTCTCCACAGAATTCTCTGTCACATGACAAGTCATCTAACCAGAAAAGAACAAATCTTTTCTGGGTCACAGAAAGGCAACCCGGGAAGGAGCAAGCCTGACAAACGTACCCTCTGATTGAAGTGGATCAAGTACTGAGGGGACAAGATACCCAACTGTTCTTGCTTTTGAAACTGCAAGAAGATACAGAGAGTGACTTACTCACCCTTGTCCCGAGATAGTGAAAAGAACAAGGAGTTGATTTTCAGTGCAATGACAGTAGCAGGTAGGGCCACCGAGCTTTTTTGACCACTGTCCCTCTCCACTGTCTCTTCTTAAGACCTCCTAGGTCGGTGGAAGGCCTCCGTGGCAAGGAGAAGGGGGAAAGTGGTAAGGGTGCTTCTATCCTCTCAGCAAGTGCTGGAAGATACACTCACTCATCCAGAGAACTGTTTGTCATTTGCCATGAAGCCAACCCCCACCTACAAGGCTGAGGATCATATTTACATATTTCAACTCCACTGCTGGCTGGAGCCTCAGAGAAAGTGATTCCAAGACAGCCAGGGAATCAAAATATTCTTGGAAGGAAAAAAAAAAGAAGAAAAAGAAGAAAAAGGATTTTCCTATCAGTTCAGCAGAAACTCTCAAATTTATTTGGGTTCCTTTTATGGGGTTTGCTTAGCACCCTTCCCCTCCCCCACCACTTCAGTTCCCAAGCTCAGAGGAGACTGGAAAGTAAACAGGCTCTGGTTAAAAAGATGTAGACAACACAGTTTACCCTACTGCTCCTCAAGTGTGACAGAGCCTCGCTACAGCACACGCCTTTGACTCCACAGTCCGACTTTCTAGGAATCTGCCTTAAGGAAAGGACAAAGTTCCCTGAAATGTACAAAGGTGACTGTTGCAGTTATGTTACAATAAAACACTAAACGTAAGCAAGAAATCAGAAAGTGTGGACTTGCTAAAGAAAGGCCTGGTATAGTAAAACATCTGGGCTCTATACTGACGTCGAAACTGCTGCTGTGGGCAGGGAGGATTTAAAACAGGATAGTTCTATATGCTTTATCACTAAGTATACGCAAGCATTCCGAATATTATAAATATAATCTCACTTTCTCTGTACGTGTAAGGTCTCAAGATACAACCCCAACAGCAATTAAACTTATTTTGTTTGTGTCTCTGTTGTCTGAATTGCTTCCATGATAACATTTTACCTAAGTAATCTGAGCAAATAAAGAAAAGGGGATGGCAAAATAATAAATACATCACCCATAAGTACACACCATATGTGTATGTGTGTAAACATGCATATACACATAATACACATTTGTATTCACAAGTTTCACCAGCTACTTTCTTGTAGAAAGATGTTAGGTTTGGGAACCTGTGCTGCTTAGCTGCCTGGTATGGTACTTTCAAAGTGGTTCCTGAAGCTGTCTGTCAGAGCAAAGTGGATGGAGTTACGATAAACTATGTAAGGAGTCAGGTAAAAATTGGCCCCTTGGACCTAAAATTGACTTTGATTTACCCAGCCAGGCTTTTGAATCAAACCTGCAACGGGGTGATATAAACCCCATTGTTTCATTGTCACTGTTTAGATAGATGGATGGATGGATGTAGGAGAATATTCTGGGATGGGAGCATCTGAAGGCTGGGCCTGGGTGGAGCAGCTGTCAGAATAGAAGCAGCAGGCAGCTGAGGACTTGGCTGAGCATTTGCAGGACTGTGCTTACCCAATCTCCTTTCCCCAGATCTCCATCCCAGTTACAGTGTAGATGAGCATCTTACATGGAGTCCCTGATATGTGTAACCCAGTGATCTTTTTGCTTAAATTCCTGATTACCTCTTTTCCCAGAGCTGTAACTTCTGATCTGAAAACACCAGGTTATATAATATGCCAATCTGCACAAGGACGGAATTCTGTCAGAAAAAGGGACCCGATGAAGCACAAATTCTAACAAAACTGGAAATGACTCTTCTAAGAAAAGAGAAGATATTTTCGTTTCAGGCACTTGAAGCTGGTTTTAAATAGACTTTGGATGCAATGTTGCTGGTTCTTTGGGCGCTGTGGATTTCTTTCCATGCCTAACCTCACCCAGCGAATGCACAACATCGGAGAAAGTTCATTGGTGACATTTGCCAGAGGGGTGACAGTGCTGTCTTACAGAAGGGTAAAATAAATGACATTATCACATTTCACAGGAGAGAGAAGTGATTCTCCCCAAATAACCTGCCTAAGGCCACACAGTCCCAATGCCCCCAGACTGCCCCATCACCATTAACAGGCTCCCACAAAAGGTTGAAGGGACTGTACTAAGAATTAAACTCTATTGAGAGAGTCCTCTAACCCAGTACCTACTCTTCTGTGGAAACATCTGCTCGCTGCAGATTCCATATTCTATTTGATGCACTCTCGGGGTTCCTCCTTAAACTGAACACTGGCTGTAACTCCCCCATCCTGGGGCAAAGACTGACTCCTCCCAGGGTAGCTTCATGGCTTAATGTCCAAAGCCTACTTCCACGAAGAGATGACCTGCAACCGAAGAACAGCAGAAATCTCTAGAGAATGGAATATCTCCATCCCTAACACCTTCTCCACACCAGGACACAGTAATTTCACAGACCATCCTGCCTCCTGCCTTCCACTCACTTCAGAACCTAGTCCAGGAGGAAAAGCTGCTATGGGATCAGCTACAGCTGCATCCCTGACTCAAAACATTCACAAGAGCCTGACCTTGAGGAGCGGACAGCAGCACAGACCCAGTCCCACTAGGAGAAAGGGTTTCCTTGTCAGCCTCACCAAAGAAAACAGATTCCTTTACTTAGTCTTACAACTCCTAGAAATAGGGAAATCCGGCTTTCAGGCTACAGAAACCCCTCCACTCTTCTTCACACACACACACACACACACACACACACACACACACACACACACACACACAGGAGGGAGGGAGGGAGGGAGGAGGGAGGGAGGAAGAGAGAGAGAGAGAGAGAGAGAGAGAGAGAGAGAGAGAGAGAGAGAGAGAGAGAGAGAGAGAGAGAGAGAGAGAGAGAGAGAGAGAGAGAGAGAGAATTTGCTCCCACTATCACCACCTGTGAAAACAGTCTCCGTAACTTCAGCGTTTAGAGAAGCCGGGGAAGTAGCTGCAGACCGCCAGGAGCCAGGAGCTCACCCAGGGTCTTAAAGCAAGTGGCCAGACATTGGAAGGAAGGATTACGTGCTGGGGACCCCAACTGGGAAGCGCTCCTGGTCGGAACTTGGCGGCCACCACTCGGGTGTCGGTGATCAGGCCCCGCCCACTGTCGCCCCTCCTTCGCCAAGCTCTGTTCAGACCACCAAAACCCCAAGGCCGAGGGCGCCCAACCCAGATTGGCCGAAAGCTGGAAGGGGCCGCAGCTAACCCTGGAAACCCCATCCCGGAGCCCAAAGGCTGATGGAGAGACGAGCCAGTCACGTGGTGACAGCAGCAGGGCTGGGAAGCCAAGTGTTGGGCCCCAAGAGCTAGGAAACAGGTTGCGGCCAAGCCCATCCCCTCCCCCAAGCCAACCGGCCGAGTACCGATTCCCGCTTGCCCTGAGAACGAACCCGGTCGCCTCCGGGGTGCACTCCTTCCCCAGCCCCAGCGGCTGGGCCAGAGCCGCCACGGCAACCCAGGCGAAGGCGCCTTCAGCAAGGTCAGGACGCGGCTGGCCGGCACCTGGGGATTTTCCCCAGCCCAGTACAGGCTTTGCAATCACATTGTTAAGGATCATGGCAGAGGCAGGAAATCCGAACAGCCCCACAGGTCTGCGCGGGGGAGGATTTATTTTACAGCGCCGAACACACTCAGACAGACCCGGGATTTCAGGGAGGGGGGGAGGGGATGCGGAGTTTCAGGACGCCGAAATGTGGCAAAAACAAAACCCTCCCCACCCAAGCACGCTATCATCTGACTTGGGGGAGGGAGTTCAGAGCCACCAAGCCCTAGAGTTCAGCGTTTCTCGGGGTTCTTTCTGCTAGGGCTGGGATAGGCTTTCCCTCTACAGGCGAAAAACAAGATTTAAAAACACTCCGCTACTGTGGTTCTCTATCAAAGCCCATCAGCGTGCGACAGGCTGCGGCAGCGAATGGAGGCGGCGAGATCGGGAGTGGAGGAGGGAGGGAATGAGCGCAGTTGAAACCAAACTGTTTTCAGTCCTGGAGGGAGGCGAGGGAACAGAAGCCATATCGGACACCCATTCCCACCGCATCCGCATTAGGAATAGAAATTGTTACCCCCAACCCCACCCCGTAGAGGCCAGTACTCTACTTTCTTACCCACCACAACCACCCCAAACCCGGGTCTGGATGCCTGGGGCCCCTAGGCATTTCTAAAAGGGACTGGAGGCTGGTTTCTAAACAGGTGAAGGACGCTGGGTTTAGAGACAGGGAGGGACCGAGAAAAGAGTCTGGGGGCTGCCTAGAACTCCGGTTTTCATAAAACTACGTTGCCCTGGAGGGCCTTCGAACACTCCCAACACCTGAATCGCAGGGCTCCACGGACTCCGAGGAATCCGAGTTCTGACCTGCTCCTCTTCACGGATTAATCTTGGATCTCCACCCACTCAGTCCCTGCTTCGGTAACCGGTTCCTTGGGGATAGAGGTTTAACACCCAAAGCCCATCTCAGAAGTGGGCGCCTCAGTACAAGGTGCTCTGCTTCCCATTCCCCAAGTGGGTCTCCCAGGTACTTACAGTCCCCAAGCAGTAAAACTTTCAGGGTTGTCTTTCAAGAACCGGGTGCTTGCAATACAGATCCGGGAGATCACTGAGGCAGCTTATATAATTGCCCGCGATACCTCCGTGTACGGCCGCACAGCTCAGCACAGGAACACCCTCTGGCCCCGGCGCTGGGGATCTGGGGATCGCGAGCATGCCCCGCCAGCGCCTTCTACAAAGAAGCAGGGTGATCTCCAGGGCTAATCAAACGCCAATCGTGCGCTCAGATTCCCGCAAAACCCGGGCTGACTCTGCGTCCTTACAGCTGCGTTGGTGGCTTACGGTTAACTGCACGTGTACAGACCTTCTCTCCAGGGTTGTGTTCTATGTGTGTGGAGGGGGGTGGGGGGGGGGGTTGGCGACGGGGTAGGGGACTGGTGCAGGTCTGAGGAGGTGTTTACGTCTAACCCGAGCAAAACTCGCATCCACACAGACCCAAGTGCAGAAATCGGCTTAACATCTCCCGCTGAAAGGGATGCCAAATACCAAAGTTAGAGACCACGCAATTGAATTTCCAGTACTTTCCAACCTGGCCTAGGCGGGGGTGGAGGGGGGGTAGGGCATAGAAGAGGAGGGAAGTGGCCAGAGAAACCCACCTACGGACCCGCCGAGGAGCACAGGCCATTCAAACCACCCTCCCTCCCCCATAGTTATTGGGGATATTCCTTGGTTACGTGTGGGGACACACACACACACACACACACACACTCCGCGACACCACCTTCTTCCGCTCCTCCAATGCAAAGCCTGCATTTTTAAATCACTAGGAAAATGACTAAGGAGCCCAGAGATCACATTTCAATACACAGCACATTTCCCGAAGCTGGAGGTGCAAGTAATCACACTCTCGGCAGCCCTGCACCACGAGAGCGCAGGCAGTCCTCAACTCGTTCCGAGACGAACCGAACGAGAAACGACTCGGCTGGCGAGGCTAGGCAGGAGCCAGGAGGGTTGCAGAGGGCTTGTGGCTTGGGGGTCGCGTCCCAGGGTTCCCGGCTCAAGCCGCAGCGCGCACCGGGGCCGCTGTAGCCCGCTCTCACCCCGCAGGGCAGGCTGCAGCGCGGGAGCCCGGCGCCGCCTCGTGGGCTCCTCCTGCGTCCGCTGGAGTCTGCAGAGGGGCTGCGGGAGACTGGGCCGTGGCAGGGAAGAGGAGCCCGGCGTGGCACATAAACCTGGATCGAGCTAACCTCCATCCCACCCGCGGTTCAGAGTCTGGGGCCCGCTCCCACCTCTCCGCTCTCCCCCAACACCGGTTCCCAGGCTCCAGTCCGCGGCGGACTCCCGGGGCTGCGGTGGCGGAGGCTCTGGGCTCCAGGCTCCTTGCCTTGTCGGCAACCTGGACGCCCGGCTCTCCTTTTCCTCCCTCCCTCCCCAGTGCGGAGCGGGGAAGCAGGCTAGCATCTCCCGGAGCCCTCGGCAAGCTGCTGGAGCTGCCCGGACCTTGCGAGTGCAGAGAGGGGCGACAGAGCCGGCGAACCTCCGCCGTGGTCCCCAAGGCGCTTTTTCCGTAGAGCTGATCACGCCGCCTTACCGTGGCTGCAGGCTGCCACCGCCGGGGAAGCGGGGACGAGGACGGTGGGGAGGTGAGGCACCGCGCCGCTGGCTCCGTCGCTCCCCGAGTTGGATAGAGGGGCCCAAGACGCAGCAGGTCCGGGTTCTGAGCTCAGCTCCGGCGAGACCAACAATAGCTCCCGCGGGGAGCGGAGCCCCAGCGAGCCTCCAGCCGCGCGCGCACGACGGGCTCCGGCTCCCGGCCGCTCCCGGCCGGCGTTCCTGCCAGCACTGCTGCCCCACATGTAACAGCTGCAATCCCGAGGCTTCTGGGGGTTGGGGCGGGGGTGAGCGCGCGGGTGTGTGTGAGTGTGTGTGTTTAATAGCTTCCCTCCTCTTCTTCCCCTCCCAGCCTGCTCGCCTGCCTGCCTTCGTCCCCCACCCTCGCTCTCTTACACACAGGGCGAGCTAGCGAGCGAGACACACTCGCGCACACACGCACACACACGCAGGTTACATGAATGGGAGGCGGGAGCCAATCCTACGAGGCCGGCCAAACCGCGCTTGGAACAGGGCTGCACCGCGGCGCCGGGGGGCGCCACACAGGTGATGCGCCCCCTTCTCCCGTGGCCACCCGGCCTCCTATCTGCTCACCCATCTCTGTTAGGTGCCATGGCTTCTCTTATCTCCGTCCTCCCTTTCTCTGAGCTGCCTTCTCCATTTCTTCATCTCATTTTCTTTCAGGGATTCTCACAATGCTTCAGTATTTTCCTCTGATTCCTCCTCGGCCCGCCCTTCTCGCTTTCATCACAGCCCACAGCCTTCCGAAAACTTTCTCCTTCTCTGACCCTACTTTTCTCTACTTTCTCCCCTCTTGTCTTTTGTTTTCACCCCCTCTCCCCGAGTTGTGTGTGAGTACGTGTGACGTGTGTAGCCCGGGCTTTCTCTCTCTCTCTCTCTCTCTCTCTCTCTCTCTCTCTCTCTCTCTCTCTCTCTCTCTCCTTCCCTGCCCCCCCCCCCCACACACACACCTCCAACACTTCTCTCTGGTTGGTTTTGTCAGTTTCAGCTGCAGCTCGGCCAGAGGTGATTAACAGTTTCTTCCTTTGGCATGCAAGATACCTTAAAGACAGGCCTTCCTTTCTCCGACAACTTCCCCCAAAACCATGGTAACAGCTATTGAGTCTCCATGATAATCATTGTGGAGAAAGAGGGACAGGGAGTAAATACAGTCCAAGAAATTTCTGTTCTTCATGAGCCTTGATCACCAGCACATTACCAAAGGAAGGGCGTTTGTCCGTAATGGAGAGACCGCTTGAACTCAGACGCTTTTTGGAGAAACTAAAGGAATTTCCTCCAGCAGCCTGCTTCGTGCACCCATTGCCCAGTCTCGATTTCTCACCTGTAAAACAGGTTCTAGCCACCTCATTAGAGAGAACAACAGACAGAAAGCGCTGAAGTGTATAGAAAGTACTCAGAGGTGGTTTCCTCCCATCTTCTGTTACCTTTATAAAAACTGGTTCAGAATAGATAGGTGATGAACAATGATTCCAAAGCCAACGCAGAAGGAGAGTTAGGCCTACTGAACAACAGAACAACACCGCGATACTCTGTTTTTTTTTTTTTTTTTTTTTTGTTTTTTTTTTTTTTTTTTTTTTTGGAGACCCTGGGGTGATTACAAAGCAATTGAAGTTTACAGATAAACTTGGGGTACTAGGTGCCTCTTAGTGTATCTTCACTTCAGCGTGCAAAAAGGCCAAAGTGGGAACAGTGTGGGCAGACTGCCTTATAATCAGTCCCATCTATTTCTAAAATCCCCAGAAGTGAACACTGACCAGTAACAAAGCCTTTGAGACTAACTAAAATGTCAAGCTTTTGGGTGGCATTTAACAACTCCGTGGCCTCACTACAGACAGCATGAATGGCGGTCACATTCTGTCCTTCAACAAGTATCTGTTGACCGTTTAGTCTTTGGCAGGTGTATAATGGGCTCTGGCTGCTTAGGTATGAAGCCAGTCATTTCTGTCTTCTGGACTTCCATGTCCTAGACATGTCTCATGATACATAATGAGAAAAAAGAGAACACACAGGCACACTCAGAGAGGCACTCAGGCACAGAGGCTTTGAACATGTGGGGTTTGGGGTGGAGATAATAAGGGGTGCTTATTGAGAGTGAAAACCTTGGAAACAACCTTCAGCTTCTGCACCTTCTTCAAGTGGTAAGAAAACAGACTTGCAGTTGAAAGTGGTGGGTGTTGATGAGAAATAAGATATCCAAACAGTCTCAGAGTATTTCCATACAAGATGCAGATCGTTTCAAAGGAGACAATAATAGCCTTAGATCAGAAAAGTCTGTCATACCACCTTCATCAGAACACTAAAGCCAACGTCTTAGGGACAGTGATAGGCATCATGGTCCCTCTGGTGTGCGTAGCAAGGGACACAATGCCATTTCTGTGGTATCTCTGCCAAGAATAAGTAACCCGAATCTAATTACTGCGATGTGTCAGACAACTGAGGGTCATCCCACGTAAGTGCTGTGTGCTATTCAAGAACAACAAAGTCCTGACGGAGGACTCCAGGGTTGTCTCCGACAAAGAAACAGCTTAGTTGTTATGACAGTGTGTGACATGTGATCCTGACTAGAGCATTAGTGGGGGAACTGGCAAAGGTTAAGGAAACTTTATATCATATAATAATACGTCCATGTTAATTTCTAGTTTGGGTGTTTAGAAATTAACTTCCTCACCCCATTTAAATACGCATGCTGCTGAAATGTTTAGAAGTTTAAAAAGGAAAGAAGGTGTGATACCTGGATGGGGCGATGTGAGCCTGGTCTGTCCACCCTGGCTCAGCACAAGGGGCAGCTTCCTACAGGAGCTGTTTCTCTGGACAGGATAGAGCGTGAAGAGGGAGAGGCTGTGTTCTCAGTCCAGAACAGTCCAGGACATTGTCAAATGCATGAAGCACCTACAGAAGTACAAGGGGACCTATAGGCCACGACCGGATCAAGTTTAGAGTCGTAGGCGTGGTTGGGAGACGAAGGGGTCAGAAGGCAATGTGGAAGAAAGGTGTGGAGGGACCGTAGCTGGGGAGGGATGTGGTCCTGAGTACAGTCGAAACAAGATTATTTGGAAGCAGGAGGGAGGGGAGAGGAAGGAAGGAAGAGACAAGAGATAGGAACAGGTCATCAATTTAGGTAAACTAAGGCAGTTGTCATAAAAAAAGGGAAGAAGAGATCTGAGAGTGAGTAGGTTTGTACAGGGAGCCTGTTGGGCGGGAAGGGGTTGGGCGAGAAGTCAAAGGTAGCAACCACAGTCACAATCCTTCTTCACTTTGGCTGTCCTGGTGGAGGATGGAATGACTCCTTGAAGTGTGGAATAAGTTCAGAAGGAAGTAGAGAGGTCTTACATGGGAAACAAGGCCTGCTGTCATCCTGCAATCATCCTGCTCTGTTGCTAACTGCACACGCGTGTGCTCCTGTGTGGCTCTGTTAGACAACAGAAAGCAAATGGCAAAGAAAGAAAAGAAAGAAAAGAACCACTCACCATATTACACCAAAGGCCGGGACACTGTAGAATGTACAAGAGACTTACACCAGTTATAATAATGAAGGCAGAGGTAAAAGGATTTTAAAAAAATCCTGGATGATCAAGTGTGAAAAGTCAGATGGGAACAGCCTTCATTAGAATATTATACATATACTCTCAAAGTATGTTTTGGGCTAGTTATTCCTTTCATTAAGCTATCGTTATTTTGTCAACAGAGTTTAAAACAGAACTCAAAATTGATCATTATAGCTTTGAAATCCTCTAGCAAAAACATCCAGGGAACAAAAGGAAATAAAAATAAAAATAGGGTTAAATTTTTGACTGAGGATGGTGTGGTTAAGAGTAATAGATATTTTCTCTTCCTTCCTTCCTTCCTTCCTTTCTTCCTTCCTTCCTTCCATCCATCCTTCCTTCCTTCCTTCCTTTTTGTATCTTCATACTTTCTCTGTCTTGGATAACAAATGTTCCTTATTTATAAGGAGCTGGCTGGACCCTCCCCCATCCACTTTGTCTCTTTTCAGTGTTCTCTCCCCTGAAGAGCTAAGTGCCTTCCAAGCTTTATCATCCAGAGTGAAATACCAAGGCATTTAACAAATCACGAGAAATTATCAGCTGGGCTGGAGAGGGGAGAGGGGGATTGTGTGCGGGCAGATGCGTTATTAGAGCAGTTGGAGCTGTATATATTAAGGATATTTGCATCGCCCTTATTGATTCTGTAATGTGTTACAAGGAAAGGAAAACCTAGAGCGGGGCCAAGAACGTGTGAGTCTTTTAAGGGCAAGTTTTAATTAGGAAACATATTTATTTGAAAAAAAAAAAAATAACAACTTCTGTTTGGAGACCAGCAGTTAGGACAGAAGGGTTGCTGGATGTGAGAATTTCAGGCGAGGGATCGCAGAGGGGGAATAGCCAATGCTTCATGCCTGCTGTCTGTCTGATACTTCATCAAATACCAAGCTGGTTACACAGGATTTAAATACCCACTGATAGGCCCCAGCAGACTTTCACAATTAGAGGGTAAGGAAAGGGTCGGAGCACGTCCTCAGGCTTTGGGAAGCTTAATATAGGCAGAAAGTTCCCCAGAACAGCTCCCCTGGAGTATCCACCCCACCGAGATATTCAGCATAAGGGCCAGGACATTCCCTGAATAACAACTGCATAGCACCCAAGCGAGCGAAAGCCCTTCCGCCTCCACATCTGCCAATTCCTTACCCACCCCAAGGGGGAGCGTGTGACAGAGAAGGGGGCACCACCTAGAAATGGTCAGAGACTGAGCAGTGCTGAACGCTGAACAGCAGTGAAAGGCCGAGGAGAACCGGAAAGGTTCCGGAAAGTCCTTCCCGGATGTGCCATCTGTGGGATCCTCTTGCTAACCTAGGAAAGGGCAGTAGTCACCGAACCCACGGAACCCACCACACCGTGGAGGACAGTCAGTGTCAGAAGACATCCCCCCCCCCCCCCCCCCCCCCAGGGCTCCTTGCCTTTTCTAGCTCAACCTCGTTTGTAAAAGGCAAGAAGAGAAGCAATGACTAGTCTCTGGCAAGCTGACTCAGTCAGTTTCTGTGCTGTGAGCTGTCTTTCAAACTGATGAGAAGTTGGTATTCGGGAATAAAGGATGACTTAAACTGTCTGCGAGTAAGGGGAACACACCCTAGAATCAGCACAAATACTCTTTTAGGGAAATGGTTGGAGTCTATCCTCCACTCTACCCCTTATTACTAAATATGCACCGGCCTGTCTGGCTTTTAGAGATCCCTAACAAAAATCCCTTCACCGGATTAAGAAATGGATGGTAATGTGAAGAGCCAGCATGGCCTGAACACTTCTGAGAACCAATACAGAGGCTTATTTCATTTCACTTGTAGCTCCAGGCCACGTGTTCCACACCATTTCCACAGCATTGGTTAGAAAACTGAGACACAGCGCAGTTAAGCAAGGGCTAGTAAAATGGCTCAGCGGGTAAGTCTGGCAACCAAAGTTTGAGCCCTGTGTTTCACACAGAAGGAGCGAACTCCTTCCCAAGCATTGTCATTTGTGCTGGCTAATGCTATGTCAACGATGCAAGCTATAGTCATCTGAGAGGAGGAGCCTCAACTGAGAAAACACTCCCATAAGATCTGGCTGCAGACAGCCTGTACAGCATTTTCTTAATTGGTGGTTGATGGGGGAGGGCCCACCCCTTTGTGGGTGGTGCCAGCCTCGGGCTGGTGGTTCCGGGTTCTATGAGAAAGCAGGCTGAAGTAGCCATGGGAACAAGCAAATAAGCAGCTTTGCTCTGTAGCCTTTGCACTAGCTCCTGTCTCCAGATTACTGCCTGGAGTTCCTGCCCTGACTTCTTCAGTGATGCGAACTCCTTTCTCCTTAAGATGCCCTTGGTCATGGTGTGTCCACCACAGCAATACTAACTCTCACTAAGACATCCTCTGATGTCCACTCTCATGTTCTGGCACGTCATGCACATGCATGTGATGTACACATGCATGTGATTTAAAAATAGGACAGAGAGGTTAAGCAAGTTTCTGAAGGTCCTATTCTAAGACTGTTCTAGTACATGCCAGAGGTAGTTAGCTCCCAGCTTGGAGAGACTATACCTGATCACCACACTGTACTGGTTAGGTGGACGGAACTATTGATGTTAGTAGTGAGTGAGTGAAGTGCCATTCATGGTTTACTTACACTTGTGGAGGGTAGGTTGACACAATGCCTTTCATGAAACCACCCGGGTTGTGTCCTTCATTGCGTATCTCACAATGGAGTTGCAATTGCTTGCCTATATACATGCGTTTTCTTTTCAAGGTATAAGATGTTAAATTTCACGAGTGAAATGACCACACTGTGTCCGAGCTACTGATGTGCTTTGTAGAACCCAGCACAATGCCCGGCACGAAGTAGATGTTAAATAAATACTTGTGAAATGAATAAATGAGATCTTGCTGTTCAGGAGCAGGAAAGCACAGGCCAGTCTCTGTATACACACACCACTGAAAGCTGAGGATTTTCCATTAATTCACTCCATTTCCATGCCAACACTATACTATCTGCCCTTGAGGGCATGCAGTCTGGGCAGTGGGGCTGAGCTTCAGATGAGCACGTAATGATTTTGATGTCAGATTGTGCCCTTCCCCTGACATTTGCTCCCAAATAGCAGGGAAAACACTGGTCAGAAAATAGCAGCATCTGTCGTGGTCAAAGGTGACTAGCTGGCAAAATTTTGCAGCAGAAGGAAGCATTCCTTCTGAGTAGCCACCTTCTCCCTCTCCCCACCTCACCCACCAGGCATTGGTTCCACATCAGCTGACCTTGCCTGTGGTTCCCAGGGCTCTCCTCCAAAGGAATCCTAACAGTTTCCCATTTCTTCAGCCTGCTTGATACCAAGTAATATTCCACACAAAGAATGATGCTCAGCCAAGGACTCCATACTCCATACTCCCTTCACTGAGTCTTGCCACTGGCTCAACAGGCTTCCTTGCCACCTACAGCAGTCTGATTTATACAGATCAGAAGCTGGGGCTGATATTCTGCAAAATCAGCTCCATTCCCTACTTCCAGAATTCTGTAGCTTTTATGAGAACTGCATTGGTCCAGGGCCTGTGGCAGAGATAACCCAGGAGGAACTAATAGCAAACACAAAAGTTTTAAGAATGTCTTTCACTCAAGTTTTAGAGCCTTTACAGTGTGAGTCACTACACTACCCAGGCCAGACACTTTCTAAGTGTTCACTCATTAGGTTCTTGCAGATCCTGTTGCTAATTCCAAGTCACCATCATCCAATATTTTCTGGTCTTAACAATATGCATGCACACACAGACATACACACAGACACACACACACACATACAGACAGGCACACACACAGACACACACACACTTTTTTCACAGTTATATGCTATTTCAGCATATCCATATCTGACACTTTGTGAAAATGATCATAGGGGTCATAGTAACTATCATAATTTTTATTTAAATAAATGTCGGGTAAATAGCATAAGGTAAAGCACACAGCATCTGCCCCCAAATGTTAAATAGATAAATTATATTATCACCTTCATATCTATTGTTTGCTAAGCAACCCAGAAGAAGGTAAGATTTTTGGTCACTTTAGAGAAATCAGATGGTCCAGTTATTTACTGAAGTACATACTGAAGTAACTGGAGGGAACCGTTTTGTTTTAAAGGTGTTAAACAGTTATTTATTATTTATTTATGTGCATGTGTGCATATGGACCATGTTCTACCTGTAGAGATGAGAGGACAACTTGAGGAACTCTATTAGCTCTCTTCTCCCACTTCATCAATTTTGAGAACTGAACTCAGGACCCCAGCTTCTCAACAAATGTTTTCACTGACCCTAAAACTTTCCAGACCTTTGTAAGACTAAAAATTCAAAAATTCTATTGAGTAAAAATTTACCTAATTGGGAGGGATGAATAAAGGTCTTACCAAATGTCGTAGTAAATGGAAGAAGTCATAAAGAACTGTGTAACATTAAAAATATGTATATTTCTAAAGGCTAAGTCACAAGTCTAAAGAAAATCTAAGTCAGTATCTTTAATATATAATGAGGTTATACAGACATATAAGAAAAAGGCATCTCAAGGCTAGTCAGATGGTTTGGCATGTGAAAACATGCTGCTATTGAAGAAGACTCAGTGCTCCACTGCTAAGAACCCATACAAAGTGTCTCCCAATTGCCTGTAACTCTAGCTCCAGGAGCCCTGGTGCCGTTTGGCTTCCCATGGTACCTCCACACATGTGCACATATCTACACAGACATAATTTGATTAGACAAATTTAAAACAAAGAAAAAATGAAAAGGCATCTTAGTGGAAAAGGCAAAAGGACATAAAAGCTAATTTATTTTTTAAAAAGTACAAGTTTGGCATATATATATATATATATATATATATATATATATATATATATATATATATATATATATATATATATGATATGTAACTCACTAATTACTATGAAATATGAGACATTATGTCATTGTGTTTAACTATTACTTTCCCTACTTTTTACATAAGAACATGGGTGTGGCATGCACAAAGAGAATGCAAGCATAAGTACTGAAAGGGCAGCTGCAAGTCACTTTCCACCCAGTCTCTGTGTTTGTTTGTGTGCATCTGATGGTGTTAAGGAAAATAGGACTTAGAGAGCTGTAGATGACGGTGAGTGTTGGGAGCAATCCGGGCCAATTGGAAATACCCTAAATATTAATCTATTAATTTATGATCAAATGCCTTCTGCTAGCCAGTCATACGATGAAATACCACATCGACACTACAGACCATGATGGAGAACAATATTGAATGGATTTGGGAAGGACTCGCAATGGATGTTCATGTGCCTTTTCTCTAATGCATTATAGAGAATTCCAAGCAAAGGAAAAGTGAACAAATTGATTATAACCATCACCTACCTGTAATAATTATTAGCTCACATCCCATCTTGTTATTGACTACCATTTACTCCTTCCCATGTTATTTGAATAAAAATTCTAGAAATTATTTCCTTTCGCCTACAGATATTTTAGTAGTCCTTGGTATAATACATGAGATATTTTAACAATGCCGAGCAATAATATGTTTTATAGTAAAAACAAGAGGAAGTTATCAATATTATCAATATTATCCAGTGGCTATCAAAATCGCCCAGATTCACAAATCTTCTTTCCTAGTCTGTTTGCTTGTGGAACCATCCAAGTGAATCCCACATGCTGCAACTGACTGAGAGGTCTCCTGCGTTTCTTTTGACCTACAGGCTTCCAGCCATCCATTACTCTTCTCTTGCAAATGAGTTGTTACTGATTTATCCCAGACAGTGTCCTATAATCTACTTACTGGTTACACTCTTTTGGGGGTGTTTTAACATATTCTGTTTTCTTTCCTGTAAACTTGCAGTTCATTCCAGAGGCTTGCTCCAGCGGAGAGTTAATTTTTTGGCAGGACCGCTTTATAGATGGTAGAGTGTGTTTCCATCTGTCTTTGTGATGTTAGCAGCCTTTGGTGCTCATTGACCAGATTCATCATTCCACTGGAGGTGGTGAAGAGGTGATCGTTCATCATGCCCTCTTCACTTTCTAGCAGAATGCTTCTATACAGAGAAATGACCTTTCATGATCTCCTTAGTTACCTTAAAAAGGTAGGCTACATTTCTGATATTTTTCTTTTCGGTTGCCAGGTTGAACAGTAGTTGGCTCTTTAGCCTCTCCCAAAAGTAGGCAAAAATGTGTGTATGTGTGTCACCTGTGTGTGTGTGTGTGTGTGTGAGAGAGAGAGAGAGAGAGAGAGAGAGAGGGTGGAGGCCAGGGTACAGCTTGCTAAGGTCAGTTCAACCATTAACCATGTGGGTCCCAGGTAGCCAGGCTTGGCGCTACCTCTCCTGTCCTGTTTCCTGGATTCCCATTTCACAAGTCACAGGATGCTTGCTGTGGGCCTTATTTCATCAACTGTGCTAGGTTGTTTCTGGTTTTGTTTAGTTGTTGTTGTTTTTTAAACTTTAGAAGATCTAAAATTTGCTTTATTTCCCTGGTATTATTTTTCTTCTTTGTTTTCAAAATCTTAACATAGCCAAATACTAAGACTTATAAATGGTTTCGTTTTAAAATCTTCTCTTTCTCATTTTTCATATCCTTGTCTTTCCGCTCTACTTTTGGGAATTTTTTTTTTTTTTGTCAGTTTTGCCTACTAACCCTTCTGTTGACATTTTCATGTCTGCTGTTATGTTTTTAATTGTCAGGAGGCTGTTTTGGTTGCTTGAATGCTTCTCTTTAAATAGCCTCCTTACTTCATGCAGGCTACATCTCTAAGGATGCTAACAATGTATCTTATGAACAGTTCTGCAGATGCCATTCTCATTGTCATCTCGGTGTTCTTTGAGGTTTCTCTATTCTTTGACAAGTTCATACCTATATACAGTGTATGATGACAACATTCAACCCCAATTCTATCTTATCCATCCCCACACACTCTGGAACCCTTTCCTTATCAACATGCCCTCTCATTTTATTTTTTCTTTAAATAACCCACTGATTTTAATTAGAGTTGCTTGCATATGTATCAGTATGGTACAAATATGTTTTTTTTTTTCCAATTTTGTGCTAAATTTGGGGTTAGTAAGAAAAAAAGGTTTTAATTTAAAGAAAGAGAGAGAAAATGAGAGTAATCTTTACCTGTTCACTAATTAATAACCATGCTCATATTTGGATGGTCTAGGTGTATACACAGACAATCAATAACAACAGAAACAACAAAAAGCAGTTGGACAGTCTAAGCTGTAGAGCGATATCTGCTGCTGGCAGGCTTTGCTATAGGATGTTGGCTTCTTTAGAAAGTAGTATTTCGAGCTGGAGAGATGGCTCAGCGGTTAAGAGTATTGACTGTGCTTCCAGAGGTCCTGAGTTCAAATCCCAGCAACCACATAGTGGCTCACAACCGTCTATAATGGGATCTGTCATATACATAAAATAAATAAATCTTAAAAGTGAAAAGAATGTAGTATTTCAGTCTCTTCCAAGGGAGAAGGACACTGGCTGCTAAGGTTTTTCAAACACCTAGTATGAGAGGGAAGTGGAGAATTGGTCTGACCAGTAAAGAGATTTTATTTACTTCTGTTCCTTTTCTCAACACATTGTAACTTTCTTTATCAGACAGATTATCTAGGAATCCAGAGTGTCTCAAACACTGTGGTGAGCAGCTAGGCACCCAGGACGCTGGGATAAAGGGTGAGCTGGAGACAGTCAGCAGCCAATCAGCCTTTCCATTTTCAACTCTCCCAGACCAGATCTGCTAGAAGTGCCTCGGGCTCCCATCCCCGGGAGCTCTGTGGTGACAGTCAGATAGATACCCACAGGCTCTCCTAAGAGAGCTTAGGATCCACATGGGCAGGTCTGCTGAGTCAGTTGGTTCTTGTTCACCAGCTGTCGTTCTAAAAGGCTATTCCCTTCTTGGCTATTTCTTTCCCTTTGTGGCTGTGTGTCTCTTTTAATCTTTCTTTCCTGTGGAGTGGTATTGGTAGGTATAATAGTCTAAACACGAGTTAAAGATGTGTTTAACCCCATGAGCTGCAGGAGAATAAAGCAGACACTTCACTCACCTGTCTCCGGAATCTTGGGCCCTGTGGCTCTGTCATCGACTGTTCCCAGGCTGTGAGTGAGTTGGGGGTCCTGAGTGTCCTCAACATTGCAGATAACCATGTCTGTTTTATAGTTGTGAGGACCAGCAGGGTGATGTCTTGTCTGTAATCTTAGTTCCTACTACTTTGAAGAATGTCTATAAATGCCAGTCCCATATATTTGCAATATTACAATTTCTGGCTATTTTGATGCCAGAGCTTATTTGGTCATTGATAAAGATGATGAGGCCTATATGGATTGAGAGGATCCTCCTTTATAAATGTTTTAATGAAAAGTTATGAATTATGAAAGGTAATAGTGGTGATGATGATGGTTATGACGAGATGATATTTAGCAGGAATTTATCACACATATGTTAAGGGGCTTCTATTGTTATCACAGACACATCCAGGCGTCTCTCTCTGTACATATATACTTTGACTATTTTATTCCAGAAACTGGCTGATGTATAGAGAGTAAGTCTTTAGGTCAGCATCACACGATAAAGACATGGCAGGTCACAAGGTCAGAGTATCTAGTTTACCCCAGCGTAACTTTTCCTAAGAGCCAAGACCAATGCTTCTCAAACTTTAACGTTGTCACAGGTCACCGAGGATCTTGTTATTGTACAGATACCGGTTCTGCAGGCTCTAGCCTGCATAGCCAACTAGCTCCCAAGTGATGCCTGTGATGCTACCACAAGGTCCCCATTTTGAGTAGCGACCTCTATGGTTCTTTAAGGCACAAATGAGTCCATAAGAACCAAGATGTCACTGTCTCTCTCCTGTGTGCATATCCAGGACTGTGGGCATTCCTGCCTTTACCATGCCTTTCCTCAGGAGTCCTTGGGCATGGCTCTTCCACTTTCCTCTGCGTGCTCTGAGGGCAGGATCTTCAGTGCTTGCTGTTGCCTTCGGAGTGACCTAAGGATACCCTCATGATTCACTGTCCACACTGATTCTAGCATCTTCTCTGAATACAACCCTCTGGCATTCTAAGCTCCCTCTGACTGGAGCATACAAGGCCTCCAGGTGTAGAACTGGAGAGAGTTCAGTGGATAAAGGGTCAAAACTGGCGACCTAAGTTTAAATCCTGGGCCACATATGGTAGACAGAAAGAACCACCTCCCACAAGTTGTCTTCCAGTTTCCACCTGTGTGCAGTGACAAGCGCATACACACACACACACACACACACACACACACACACACACACACACCACTCACATACACGCATACACTGTAATAATTCAAACACATCTCTTAAAGCATAGAACTGTGCTCAGCAAGACTGTGCTGTGTTTCCAACACAGAAATGTGCAAAAGGCTCTCCCACTGGGAGGTTGGGGGTCACCTAAACCTCAAGCAATTCTGTACCCTGGTTCTCAAAAGTCCCCTTGAGAAAGCAACTGGAAATAGGTAATACTCTCCGGCATCTTTATCTTGCTTTGGACAATTGGCCAACTCTCCTAGAATTCACCATTCTGAAAGCAAGTTCAGCTGGAGCCGACTTCCAGGGATGTGGAGCAGGTGACTTCTGTGACCTGAGCAACTATGCCAGTATGGCTGAATCTCTGCCACAGCTCTCTGTGCTTGGGTTTTTACATGGTTTCTGAAGGACCATGCTCAGGTCTTGAGGTTCGTGTGGAAAGCGTTTTATTGACTGAACCATCTTCCCGGTCTCCGCTTACTTTATTTTTAATATATCAGAAGGAAAGGAAGTCAGCATGTTCAAAAGACTTCTAAACCCCTCTGTCTACTGCCTCACTGTGCTTTGTAAGGGCCGTGTGGCCTCTGCATCGGCCACGCCCTCCGGAGTCCACATTAAGTGCTCTGTTTTGGTTTCCCACTTAAGTCCTGCAAGTATTTGTGTTTTTGATCTCCAGCTATTAGTCACACGAATGAGCTGCATCAGGTAAGTGCTTGGCCTTTCTAAGACCCGGTTTCCAAATTATTCAGTGGGGATAATAAATGCTCACTTTTTTTTTGCAGACTGCATTCATGTGCTGGAGTAGCATCCAGCAGCCTTCTGGGAAAGGAGAGTATGTTAGTCTTGCAAATGACACAACATTTCTCCCTCTTCCCCCACCCCCGACTTCTGAGATAGGGTTTTATGTATCACAGACAAGGATAGCCCTGACCTTCTGATCCTGTCCCCTCTACCTCCCTTTCTAGGGATCCAATGCATGTTAGGTAACCATTCAACTAGCTGAAGTACCTCCCAAAGTCACACATTATTCTTATATTTATTATCCTTATTTTTAAAATTAATTTTTTAAAAAGAATATTCATTTTAATATAAAAAATAAAAATATATTTTAATATAAATAAAATATAAAAATAATATTATATATAAAATATATATAATAAAAATATAAAAAATATAATATAATATTATATTAATATTATATAATACATTTCCCTGTATAAAGATAGGCCACAGGGAAATTTGGTTCTGGCCGAAGTTTACCAAGCCTGAACCAGAGCTTATGAAGCACTTATGATAATACGTGGGAGCCAGATGATGACATCAGGCCTCTCCCTCTGTCCGTTTTAGACATGGGTGGATGCCACAGAGCCCATCAGAACCCTACTGACATTCAGATTATCCCCAGACAATATGGGCGGGGAAGTGGGAGGGTGCAGCATTTTGTATGTTGAGACACGTCCTTCGGAGTGAAAACCTGTATGGCGTATCTGAAGCTCCAAGACAGCATGACAAGTGTGGCATAACTATGTCACCACCATGAAATCAAAACCATTGTTTGAGCCATTCGCTAAATCGCATCTCCATTCCCGCTCCTCTGTCTACACCACCACCAGACAATCCAATCTGGATGGGGAGCTGGAGGCCCTCTGAAGTCTGATGAGAGGTTCTTTATGCTCACTGCTCTCCTCCTCTGTTTTTGTTATTTAATCCCCCTCGTCCCCTCCCCCCCACAGCTTGTGCTGCGTTATTTATTATTTAACTCGAATGCTGGGGATGTAGCTCCAGATGAAAGGCACTTGACAAAATAGGATTGCATTGTGTTATGTGACTCTCCTGCATGTGGCTTGGCATAATTAAGGTGAGGGAGAAACAACACTGTTCTCCTCTTCAAAGGATATGATGTCTGTATCTAAAGAAACGTCAGTTACTTTCTATGTTGTCCACAGAACCCGAGGAGACTATGCATTTACATTAAAAAAGTCAAAGAGCATAGCAAATGATTGTCCGATAGACACATTCACCTTCTTTTCTCTTTTTATTTACCAAGAAAGAAAACAAAATTATATAGGAGAGGGCAGAACTGCAATTCTAGAACATTTTGACTTAAATTTTCTTGATCCAGGCACACAGTAGGTACATTATTCTTGTGGGGATTCACTAGTCTTACGTTCTTTTAATGAATGCTGTTTAGATACTATGATGGTTCTGATCGTTGCCTGAAATAGACCCATTTTATTTGAGGGCAGGAAATAGGTGGGGAAATCCTGGACTGGACAGAATCAGAAAAGCTAGCTGAGCGCATGTGACCTGCTCTCTGTAAACATAGTGTGGCCAACTACTTCATGCTCCAGATACCTTGACTTCCTGGACTTTGTGATGGCTTATACATGTTTGGCTCAGGGAGTGGCACTATTAGGAGGTGTAACCTTGTTGAAGTAGGTGTGTCACTGTGGACATGGACTTTGATACCCTAGTCCTAGCTGCCTGGAAGTCAGTATTCTGCTAGCAGCCTTCAGATGAAGATGTAGAACTCTCGGCTTGTCCTGAACCATGCCTGCCTAGGTGCTGCCGTGCTCTTGCCTTGATGATAATGGACTGAACATCTGAATCTGTAAGCAGCCCCAGTTAAATGTTAAATGTTGTCCTTATAAGAGTTGCCTTGGTCATGGTACCTCTTCACAGCAGTAAAACCCTAACTAGGACAGACAGGAGCTTGGGTGCTATTTTAAGTGCTTTTTATATGATGAATCCTTTACCTTCCCTCAGGCAGTCTGGGAGCTATGTACTAGTATAGTTTGCCACAGATGGAGGAAACAGAGGCCAGACACAGAATAAACTCTAAAGGTCATAAACCGTGGTCAGAGAAATGAATACAGAAAAGTGTCTATTGTGTTTGGGGTGGGGGATCAAATTCTCTCCGAAGGCAAGTGAGTAGGACATGTCACGTGGTGAATCTACTTTACCTATACCAAGATGAATCTGTAATGGAACCAGAGAAGGGTACTTTCTTTTAAAAATTGATTTTATTCATATAGGGTATGTGCACACGTTTAGGGGTGCATGTGTGTACAGTTCAGAGTCCACGTGGAGGTTAGAAGACAGCTTGCAGGAATCTGTTCTCTCCTTCCATCAAATGTGTCCCAAGCATTGAACTTAGGTTATCAGGCTAAGTGGCAGGCACATTTAACACCCAGCCATCTTGCCAGGCCAAGAAGAATGCTTCAAACCCCAGTCCTGTATTTGCCCATTTTTAAGCCAGGCAGCATTACAAATACTTGTTTATTCAACATTAGCTTCCCCTGTAGTTCTGGAGACCTCAGGGTGCCAATATTGCTACTGCCATATGCCTAATGCCTAGCACATGCTTAAAGAATAAATTTTGAAATGAATGAAGAAATCTGGTCAAGGCGGAAGAGTGGATACTGATTAAGCCAATCGTGGCTGCCGTGGACAAAGGTTAAGGCTCAGTTCCATTTTATAGCCATATTAGCATTTAAAAAACCCTCATTTCACACTGCTCTCTTGCAGACATGCCCATGGTATTCTTAAAAGGCTTTAAGAGCACAGTATTGTCAAAACTCCTATTACTGTATGTTTCGGTAACGTTCTGCACATAGATCTGCAGCAATTACTTTGTGCACAGAATTCTAAGTTGAATTCTGCACTTTACCCAAGATAGCCATTAATTAGATGAAATGATGTTACTGTTGCATGCAATGTGTTTTAAAGTGCAAAGCCATGTGTGACAAGAAGTGAACTTTTTTCTTTTCTTTTGCAGAAGAAAGCCATGCAGACAGCCAATGCAGAAGCCCTCGGGCAGTCAGGTCTTTCTGTTGAAGCAGGCAACTCTGTCCAGAGAAGGGAAGTGTTTTGGCTTTGCTAGTTAGATGAGCAGAGATGTCTAAAGCTAAGGGTAAAATGGGGGAAGGAGGAGATAATCTGCCAAGAGCTTCAGGATTGATCTAGGAACAGTCTGGAGAGTTGAGTGTTATTATTGTTATATTATTCTTTGGTCCCAGGATATTGCCTGTACTAGACAAACACTACATCCCCCAACCTTTAAAAAAAAAACAAAAAAAAAAAACAAAAACCAAAAAACGTTTATTTGCAGATGGTGTCTTCCTTGATAAGTTGCCTAGGCTGGACTAAAACTGACTTTGGAACCCATTGTATCCCCCTGCCTCAGCTTCCCAAGTAGCAGGTATTATGGATACCTACTACCATGGCTGGTTTAAGATGTCTTTGCATGTACACATTCAGTTGAAAATACCATCAATTTAGAAGATCCAGAAGGTTCTTTTAGCTCTCACAGCTGTTTAAGGAAGGGGACTGTGCATAGTAGTTTTTATTCCCACCCATAAAACTTTTTGATTAGGAAATTATATTAAATATGGGTCAGATGTTTGATATAAATGAGTGATTTCCTTGTAGAATTATTTCTCAATATGGGGGTCACTGATGGCTTTTCATCTACAATCGTGTATAAAGTGTATTCTTATAGTACCTACAAAGAGCAGGCAGAGGAGTCCGGCATCCACACACAGTGTTCTTTGGACCTCTGGTGAAGACTACCCTCATAAGAGAGGTGGCAAGCTCCAGAGTGGCCTTGGATAGCACTGAACTTGAGGTTGCTAAGTGCATTTGCACAGGAGAACATGAAATGACAAGCTCTGTGTCAGCCTGACCTAAATTCTGCTTTTGGCTGTACAACTTAGCAGCCTTGGGTCTCTGTGGGCAATAGTAAGTCTTGATGAGAGCCTCATTCCCTGCCCCCTCGGACTTCATTTCCAAACCCGAGTGGAGAAGAAATGGCCAGCCCAGTGACATGTTCCTTTAGAAATATGACCACACAAGTAATAACTTGCCTAACTGAATCAGACGAGGACTTCCATTTGCAAAGAGCCCATCGCAAGCTCTGCCAAAGGTTTGAGGCAACGAGAAATGTGAGAATCGTTCTCTGTTTTTTTTCCCATTCCACAAATATTTATGGTGTATTTACAATGTGCCAGCCACTATGCCAACCCCAGAGCATACCCAGGAGATCAAATGCAGATATGTTTTTTTTTTTTTTTTTTTTTTTTTTGGAGTGGTTTGTGGTCTGCAAGATTCTTTTATATAGACCATCTAAGTGGAAAGAATTCAGTGCTGTTGGAGACCCTTCACTACAGATGACAAGTCTGGAAGCTAAGAACTAGCAAATCTGGGGGAGTCATGCCAAAAGTTAGCTTCAGACAGTATTCAAGGAGCATCATCCCAGGGACCTGCTCGTTGCTATACAAACATTACCTCAGTTTAGAGTTAGGGAAAAGACTTTGCTCACTCAATTGCATGCCAATTTTGAAATACAGACACATTAATTATTGTCTTTGTATTTTATGGAAGCTGTTGAAACACAGGGATATTTGGTGGCCCATTCAAGCTCAAGACCACCCAACAATGTAGGCCGGAGTAGAAGCTAGATTACCAGCCCCCTGTGTGATACATTGGCAGGTGATCTCATCCATACTCCCTGCTTCAGTGTTTCAGGAATTTTGAGCCCTATGGTCTTATTTCCATAACCTATGTAGATTATAATTACATCCCAGTTAATAGGCCATTGTGTAGTGAAACTTCAACACACTGTGAGCAACACCTTGCAGGCTTGGAGCATTATTTATGGACCATGCTGAGGACCGCTGTTCCTCCCTCTACATGTGGCCCAGCTAAGTGTTTACTCATATATGCAAGCTGGCATCTCAGCCTCATCTTTCTCTATTTCCCCCTCAGCAAGAATGGAGAAAGCAGCTTGGAGCATATGGAAGCATTTCTACACTGCTAGATATTTTTTTCTGGGTGAGGGTGGGGTGGGATGGCGGAAGCGTAATTTGCAGCTCTGTGTCTGAAGAAATATATATTTCCGAGTGATGCTGATTCAACAAGGTTCCACATGGCAAAAGTTGTCTCCAGTAAAGCATGATTAAAAATTCTACTTTTCCACCAGTGCAGTGTTTGTGAAGTCAGTACTTCTCACTGTTGAACGGTTGCCAAGACACAAACTCTAGACAACCCTGGGCCTTTTTGCTTCACTATGGTTGGCTCTGCTATATGCTCACTGGTTTTGTGCAGGCACAGGCCAGAAGATGAAGGCTTCCCTAAAAGTCTGTGGCCACACCTCATTCTGTTTTCATCGCAGGTGGTGCCTGTGCATGTGCTCATGTTGGGGGGTAGTGCACACATGTATGTGTAAGTATGCAGGGCAGAGACCTACAACCAGGTTCTTATTCCATCATTCTCCACTTCCATTTTCTGAGACAGGTCTCTTCATTAAGCCTGGAGATTGCAAATTCAACTGGATTTACTGGCCAGCTTGATCCAGGGATCTTTTTGTCTCTGACTCCCAACTCCCGCGCTCAAAGTTAGGGTTACAGACAGGCACTATCCTGCTTGGCTTTTTTAAAATGGGAACTAGGGATGCAGACTCTGTCCTCATAGTTGTGTGTCAAGCACCATTTACTCAAGCTTCTGTTTCATTTGTTTGTAAGCAGTGTCTTACATAGCTTAGAGCTGGCCTTGAACTTGCTATGTAGCTGAGAAGCTCTTCCTGACTCTCCCTTCCCAGTGTTGTGACTACAGATGTGCAATTCCTGGCCTAAGTGAGTTAGTGAAGGAACCCAGAGCTTCATGCATGCTCAACAAACATGCTATAAAAGTGAGCCCATTGCACTAGAGCATTTTAAAAGTAAATTAAGTGACTAAACATGTAAGCATGGTCTATGTTAATTGCCCATTTAAACTTAGTATGCCTAATATAACAATTTCATGAGAAGACCTATACATAACACATTATTCTAGTCTCTGATAAATAAAATGATGCTCAACTGCCAAGGGCATGGCAGACAATATGACGCAGACTTCCAGTGTTCCAAGAAGTATGCGTTTGCCTCTGTTCACACTGCACTTCCTCTTACGTGGGCTCCATCTCTTTAAGGCACTGCTCATCTATCTTGGACAAAGACAGGTGAACTGGTTCTCATTTGCCCTTTAGCAATGTGTACAGACTGGAGGAAACCAGGGACATCCCCATAATATGGAAAGACTCGGGTAATTCTGTGCCAGGGGTGGTCCATGCACACTAGAGGTTCCATCCCAACTTATTGCTTTAATGGTGCTTGAAGAGAAAGCAATGGTGGCTTTTTCCTCCCGTTTTTCCAGGATCCACAAAAGGCCCTCAACCCTCCCCTGTCTTCCTCCTACGATTCCCAGCTGTTTAGCACTGGAACCTGTTATTGGGCCTTTTTTTTATTTAAGAAAACTGAAGGGATAAAGGGAGGAGATAGCAGAGAGGAGGAGGAAGAGGAAGGGGAGAAAGAGAAAGAGAAGGAATATGAGGAGAAAGGGTAGGAAGAAGAGGAAAAGAAGGAAGAAGATGAGAAGGAGGAGGGAGAGGAGGAGGAGAAGTAGAAGGAGGAGGAGGGAGAGGAGAAGGAGGAAAAGGAGGAGGAAGAGAAGGAAGAGAAGGAAGAGGAGGAGGAGGAGAAAGAGGAGGAGGAGGGAGAGGAGGAAGAGGAGGAGGAAGGGGAGGGGAATTTATGATTTCTTGGGTCTCAGAGTGAGAGTAGAAAGTGTGCAGGCATCCAGAAACCCCTTCTGCAATTAGGGATTGGATGTATAAGCACGTGCTCCCCCACCTTCATCTCTGGTACCCTGGGGACCCTGCACCATCACAGCTCTGTGCATCTGGGCAAGAGCCCAAAGGACCTTTTGCTTTTGATTTCTAAAGTTTACCACCTTTCACATGTGCCACATAAGTCAGCTTCATAAATACCTAAGAGTTCTATCATCACACTACATATTCAGAAAGAGGCAGGAGGGTTAAACTATTCCTTACATCTGACATTGCTGCTGGAAAATCCACATTTTTATACCTTTCTTCCAATGTATTTGCACTGGAATAGCAAAGTTGATGGCTTTGGCACTTTTGACTCCTCGTGCTCCATCCCACAACCCTTCTTTCCTGACAAGGAGACTGGCACAGTGCCTAGTGCTTAGTAGGTGTTCAAAAAAGAGTTACAGTTTTACTTCTGTTCCCTATGCCTCCTTCATCACACGTTAAAGGTCATCAAACATTGGTTAAAGAATTATTAATTATGCACGCCTGTCCTTACAACATAACTCTTTATAGTGAAATACCAAGCAAGTATTATCCCACATGGCAGGCAATACTCAGATAATATGCAAATCAGGGACCTAAAGAGTCAGTTCCAGGAAACTGGGAAGCATTTGGGTACCATGTGTAAAGGAATACCTGATTTTCCCAAGACATTTGGGGGGGTCTTAAATTTTACTTTTTAAAATAAGTGAATGTGCAGCAAGACTTGAGTCCATTATCATGCCGTATGTATGTATGTGTGTATGTATGTATGTGTGTATGTATGTATGTGTGTATGTATGTGTATATGTGTGTGTATGCATGTATGTGTGTATGTATGTATGTGTGTATGTATGTATGTGTATGTATGTATTTGTGCATGTATGTATGTATGTGTATGTATGTGTGTATGTATGTGTGTGTATGTATGTGTGTATGTGTGTGTATGCATGTATGTGTGTATGTATGTATGTGTGTATGTATGTATGTGTATGTATGTATTTGTGCATGTATGTATGTATGTGTATGTATGTGTGTATGTATGTGTGTGTATGTATGTGTGTATGTGTGTATGCATGTATGTGTGTATGTATGTATGTGTATGTATGTATTTGTGCATGTATGTATGTGTATGTATGTGTGTATGTATGTGTGTGTATGTATGCATGTGTGTATGTGTGTGTATGCATGTATGAGTGTATGCATATATCTGTGTATGTATGCATGTATGTATGTGTATGTATGTGTGTATGTCTGTATATACGTATGTGTGTCTATGTATGTACATATGTGTGGTGTGTGCACATGCAGTGTGAATGGGGTGTGTGGGGCATGCATATGTGTGGCATGTGCATGAAGCCATGCAAGCCTGTGTGAAAGCTGGAGGAGGGTATTGGTGTCTTCCTCTAGTGCTTCCCACCTTACGTCCAAGACGGCGGGTCTCACTGAACTGGAATGTGGTATTTTGCTAGGTGGGATGGCCTGGGAGCTCCTGGCATTTGCCCACTGCTGCCTATCAAATCTCAGGTAAGGGGCCCGGACACTCAACCGTGCCCAGCTCCTCTGGCTTCTGTAACGGGTACATTTACTCAATGGACCACATCTCTATCTCCCTTTTAAAATATACTATGTCATCAATCTGACGAAAACAAATCCTTATTTCAGATTAAAATGGAAACTTCGAATTTTGATGGGGGAAATTAAGGTTTTTTGTGGCACAAGAGAAGCATGTAGGGGAAGTGGGAAACATAACAACCTTCAGTGGTTCGAACCCCAAAGACAGTGGGAAGTCATTTTTAGAGTGTTTGTGCAGTGTACTCTCTACAACAGAGGCTCTCAACCTCTAAGTCACAACCCATTGGCAAGCCTCTAGCTCCAAAAATGTTTACATTACATTTCACAACAGCAGCAAGATTACAGTTATGAAGTAGCAAGAAAAGTGATTTTTATGGTTGAGGAACTATATTAAAGGATCACAGCATTAGAAAGGTTGAGAGCCAATGATTTACACGATCTATGCAAGCTGACTCCTTTTATATCCATTTTATAGGTAAGGGAACTGAGGCTCAAAGTGACACAACCAGAAACTCTCCTGCAGTCTACTTCTGACTGTGGCTTATCTCGGAGTGCTGCTTGGGTACCTGGACCACCTCCCTCCCGCCCTTCATGGATAGAATTCATAGTGCATAATGCTCTGAGCTGAAAGCCACCATCTTAGAGCAACGAGGAAAAATGAACTTCATCAGATGTGACCCAAAGCAAGGATCTAATTCAAAATCATTTAGCTTTCTCTCTGCCACCTGAGACCACAGCCACACCTCTCCAACAGCCCGGCTCAGTCGCGAAGATTCACATAGTCTGGGCAACTGGCTTTTCAGGATCAGCATTTACAGAGGCCCTGCCATTAACACCTTAGTAGTTATTAACACTTAAAACCACACTTGCTACCCAAACACCCATACCTATATTCAAAATTCCCAACCCTGTTTTAGCAGGTCCTAGCTGAATCTTCACCCATGTTTGTGTCCCCAGACCGCTGAGCACTCTGGGAAGCCAGTGCTCTGTGGGTCCTTATGATGCAAGAGGCAGAAAGAACCTCTTGCTGAAATCCATGTGATTCATCTTGGACCGTGGCTCAGACTCTAATTTTTATATTAAGAAGACAAAAAGACTTAAAAATGCTGACGGGGGATCTCATTTCTGAGTGCAGGCGTACTTCTAAGGATCACAACGGGAAGAAAACATCACAGCTTGAGAGAGTAGTGGTTGGATCACAGGAAACAGATTTCTGCACACCCCAAAATGCATTAAAAATGAAAGGCAAGTAGCAGGAAGGAAATGTTTTTAATAGACCCAACAAAGTCCTGATTTCTTTAATAGGGATGAATCTTTCATGGATGGAAGAAAAGAAATCAGCAGAAAAATGGACAAGGGCTATGAACAGAAAAGAAAGCGTATAGACAACCTGCAGTAAACATGAAAAAGAGTTTCATCTGAGGAAAAAAAATCAAAGAAATGTAAATGAAAATAATATAGTGCTCTGTGTCAAAGGTGAAAAAGATAAGCTTCAGTGTTTGTAAGCATGTGGGATATGGTTTTCCATTTCTCAGTTTCATGTATACAGACTGGCCTCTCATGACAGTTCTGCCCTGTGTTTCTTTGACTCTAAACGTTTTCAAGTGCTGATGTTCTGTGACCCATTAATTCCAACTACTATACTAAGAAAATCATTAAAAAATAGAAGTATGAGCTATGTTTATCACAGTGCCATTTCTGTTAACAAAACCTTGTTCAGGGGAAGGAAATTCCTGGAGAGAGAACTCGGTGACTAAATCACAGCAGGTGCGTTGCTGTGCGGGCACAGAGCCCTTAGAAGGCACGGTTGGGGTGACAGTAGAAAGGGCTGTGCACGCACAGGACATAGGCAGAATATAGTCTCTATTTCTTGGGAAAAAATTGAATAAAGATTGCACATACCAAAGTGAAGAAAACTCACATGTGTGAAATGGCAGTTCCTGGTGGAGAAAATATGGTATTATGAAAATTAAAAAAAAAAATATGGCAGCCTGTGTCGGGGACCTTTGGTTAGTGAACCAGCAATGGGAGCAAGCTGTGTCAGATCTAGGCCTTAATCAAGCGCTGAAGCTAGACAAACCCATCGGAGCATCCCTGCCTATTGGCAACACACAGCAGTCTGATGCTGAGTGCACATTGTTTTCTTTTGTGCTGCTTGGGATTGAACCTCATATGGACTGTAGATGCTACGCAAGCTCTTTACCATTAACATGCACCCCACCCCCAGCCCTTGCGAAATGTGGTATGACATTGTGACACTTGCTTAGAAGTAGACCACCACACACAGGAGCCATCTGCTCCCAGAAAGATGACATGCACTTGGTGACTATGTGACTCAATAGTTAGAAACAGATTTTTCTGGAAGAGCAGCGTCACTTAATATAATAATTTGAAAAACATGGAAACTTTTTCTTAAATGTAATGCACACACTTATATCACAAAAATTGAGAAAGTATGGAAAAACAGAAAGGAAATTTTAGTTTTACTGTGCAAAAGCAGCCACAGTTCACGTTGCGTTATATTTCTATCTGTAACAATGGCATATTTTAATTGTTTTGGTGTTCTTTTGGATTTTGTTATAATTGATATAATTTTTCTAAAAGCAAAACCAAAAACTTTTATTTTAACATATTGCTTCTCCCTATCCATATCAGAGAAAATAATCTAATCATAACTTGAAATGCAATTTAAAAATGTATGTGTTTGCACATGTATACAATATAGCTAAGTATATACATAGAAAGATAAATAGAAAGGTAAGTAGGTAGGTAGATAGATAGATAGGTAGGTAGGTAGGTAGATAATAGATAGATAAATAGATAGATAGATAGATAATAGATAGATAGATAGGTAGGTAGGTAGGTAGGTAGGTAGATAGACAGATGATAGATAGATATATAGGTAGGTAGGTAGGTAGGTAGATAGATAGATAGATAGATAGGTAGGTAGATAGATAATATATATATATATATAGATAGATAGATAGATAGATAGATAGATAGATAGGTAGATAGATGATAATTTGCAGTTATTCATGGCCATGCAGAGACAAATGGGCCCATTTTGGATACTCATAAAGCCACAGAACACAGCTGGCGAGCAAGTACAGTTGTGTGCACATTGGAGAATGTGTAGTGCATGCATATTTCTATTCTGAACTTTGGTCTGTATACTTTATGCAATTTAGGAACTTTTAGAACTCTTTTTTTTGAAACCAAGACTCAATTTTACAGTAACAAATCCTCATCTGCAGGCTCTAGGGCAGGGCAAAACACCCAGGCATCTTATAACACTCCTCTCCACCCATAGAAACGAGAGTGAAGCTGAGAATGCTTGTTTGTTTAGTTACTTATTTATTTCTAGATAGTGTCTCACTAAAGGTGTAGCCCTGACTACATAGATCAGGCTAGCCTTGAATTCACAGAGATTCACCTACCTTGGCTGTTCAAGAGATGATGTTAAAGGAGTATGCCTTCCTGTACCCTGGGATCATGTCTCTATTTTTAAGGGACATATGTTTTTTCTTTCATGCCTGAAAATACTGTGCAAGAATTCTTTGGGTCTATAACTACAATTGGCCACAGTCACGGCCAGTAACATCTTGTCAACAAAATACATTTCTCTTTTAAATTCCAAGGTTCTACAGCCAGGAAATTCTGTTACTAACACGACCTGTAACACTTGGGCTGTGGTTGCACCAGAACTGAATGCCTGAGAATCTTCTAATACCTGAGTAGAATGCAGATGCTATTTCTAGCCATCTCCACTTCATAGCTTAGAAAATAATGAGCTATCATACACATAAATGCACACACATAATCCATACATGTAAATGAAAGAAAACACATTAGGAAAAGCATCGTGGGAAAAAAATCAGTGCCCATGTATCAAGGAAGTCATGCTAAAAACAGATGTGTACTTTGTAGCTTCTCTGATCTTTCTGCTTTCAAATTGTGAATTGCAAGTAATAATTGCTAGGGTAATAAGGGATACCATTCTGTGGGGGCCGAACCATGCTGTGCATATGTTACATTCTTCACTGGTTTTAGCCTAAGTCACCGATGATGAAGTAGATGCATTACACAGGGACCATCTGAACCCACTGCTGTGTCCATCTCTGCTGTGGATATCTTTGGCCTGTAGCCCTTGGACTGGACTTAGGTACTTGCAAAGGTCATTTGGTCTTTGAAAAAAAGCCACTTGAAATTTGTTATTTACATTACAACAGCTCCCCTGAATATGAACAGCAGGACACTTTGTTAAACACATCGTTTCTCTTCGCCTTCCTGTGCAGCAGCAGCAACTAGTGCATATCTGCTGTGAGAAATCCTGAGATCAACTTACGGGGCACGCATTACTGCATTTAATTACCTGCACAGTTTTATCAAAGGGGGGAAATAAAAACAAGCAAGCAAGCAAGCAAGCAAGCAAGCAAAAACCTAGTTTGAAATTGAAACCGAGGCGCAATAAAAGGTGAGTGCCCTGCCTAACACCCAGCTTGTAAGAGATATAAAGAACATTTGAAGGAATGGAGAGATGATTCTGTGAACACCTTATCAGTACTCGGCTCTCCCCTTCCACCCTGTAGGTCCAGGAGATTAAGCTTGCTGCTAAGTTTGATAACCTGAAGTTTAATCTCCTGGACCTACAGGGTGGAAGGGGAGAGCGGAGTACTGATGAGTTGTTCTCAGACCTCCACAGGAGCGCTATGGCTCAGTATCCCCGCCCCACTAAATACATAAATGTAAGAGAAAACTTACAGTTCATCTATTCATCTGTTTATCTTCACTAATCAGAACAGCCTCTGCACTGGAACATCACACGTGTACTGTAGTTTACAAGTATGCACACATGCATGTGGGGCAGTCCAAATAATAAAATTAATTAAAAAAAAAAAGAAGTTTCTTTGGCTGGGCATGGTAAAATATACCTATAATCCTTTTCCTCAAGAAGCTGAGTCAGGGGAATCACAATAAACTCAAGGTCAAGGTTGGTCCTAATGGTAGAGCCAGAGCAAGGCTTGATTGAGTTGTACGGTAAGAACCTGTTTCCAAACAGAGGCTTCTAATTGCCCACAAAAGATTGGCAAGCCCAGAGATGGGGCACATGGCTTAGAAATTTAAATATCTTGAAAATATTTATAATATTATCTAGTACAAGACTTGTCATCATGGGTGGAACTCTTGTTGGTAGCTTGGAAGGTTTCAAACCTTTGAAGAGCTTTCTGTTTAGTTTCTTTAGCATCACCCCCAGTCAGTCAAAGACCCTGAGTCATAAGGCAATGTCAAGTACATACCAAGAGGGCAAAGGACCTGGTATTCTACACCTTTACTTTATTCCATGTGTCACGCCCAGTGCTGGGTATTACCATGACACAATACACTTCTACCACCGGAAGTGGCTCCTGAATCCCGGAAGTGATGTGTGACTCCATTTTCCCTGCAAGTTTCGGATAACTCTGGTCTCCACATGCTTGCCCTGGTGTCACCCCCATCTTTGACAACAGCTTGTTACAGGGATCCATGAGTCAGAGTGGAGAAAAAGAACTGGGAAGAGACTTAAGCTTCAAGACGCCCGTGTGCAGCTAAGTGCTGCTGTGAGATGCAACGTTGGCCACCCAGCCCAGCCTTCATCACCCCGTCACTTCATGTCACTAGACATGAAACCAGGAAGACGAGGGCAGTAGTAAACAGAGCTTTGAGCTTCCCGTCCAGTCCCCTAGCTGCACTTTGGGATCTTGCCATCCTCTTGGAGTTTGCTAGAATTGGCTAGAGAACAGTCCTTGACTCAAACAACTGAGAAATATACTTAACACCACATTGATTTTCCATATAATTTTATAAGCACAAACATTCTCTTTCATTTCCTGACAAACAGCTATATTCCCCAAAGTGTCCAATAAAAATCAGTAATTTGCACATCACTGTCTTTCTCAGAGGCTGCCTTTTGGAGTTAGTCATCAAGGCCAAGGTCCTGCCGCTTCCACCCCCTTCCCAAACAAAGCAAAACCTTTTGATGCTTGGTGGCCTGCTTTATAGACTTCCTGATGCCTGGCAAGTGTGCTTACTCTGCAAGCAGAGAGGGAAGACACTACCCTCCACACAGCTCTACCCCACAACTCTACCGCCAGAGGGTCCGCTCAGGTCCGATCCCCCATCCCCCATCTGCTCCCATAGCCACAGGGGAGAGTTATCCTTCCTGCGTGTGTCAAAGTAGAATGATTAATTCAATGCCTGACAAATGCCCGAGGCTAAGTGGGCACCCAGTCCTCAGCGGCAGGGATTACTCAAAACTTGCATCATAGAGCAAGCGATGACAGGACTGACGACTGGAAGCAGGCAGTTTTGCATCCCATGGCCTCTCACCCAGGGCCGGGAACACATAGGGTCTTCCTCCTCCCACTTTGGGATTTCTAACTTCAGCGCATCCCTTTCCCCAGCCAGCCCCTCCCGTCCAAGCCGCAGCCTGGAGGCTGCAGGGGGCGGGGACAGCAGAGAAACAGAAAAGTATAGATTCTTACCCAGAAGTCAGGTCTTCTCAGGTCCTGGGGAAGCACAGTTCTCAGGAGAAACGGCGCTAGGTTTGCCAAGGGAACCTGAAATACTAGTTTGCCACAATCCTGCAGGAATTACGTCCCAGGGGTGAAGTGTCAGTCATTCTAAAGGACTGAAGCTCAGAGTCTGCGGAAGAGAAAAGGAAGCAAAGAGAAAGATTGTCTCTCAGTGGCCAGAGGAGTCCAGCTTCGGGGATCTTCCCGCCCCGACCCAGTGCTGGTTGTCAGGGAGCGTGGGTTCTTGCTTCATGTTTTGTGCTTGTGTTTTCGTTTCTTTTTTTCCCTGAGCCCTGGCACTGGGGAGCGTGGAATGGCTCAACCTGTTGTAATCAAACATGTGGGTTGCTGCTTGTTGCGAAGATATTGCAGCAGCCTCTTCATTACAAGCGGCTGTTCTTGAATGCAAAGAATTGATTTCCTTGCCTTTGGGTGTCAGTTTGTGCTCCAGGACGCGGAAGGAGCAGAGTACTTGCTGAGATTGGGGACCTAGACAGTGGGCACATCACATAGATGCTGTGTTCTCTGGAACTGTGCCACCCCAGCCCCCCACGGTGTCCACTGTCTTGACTGGTATGTGGGTGGCTCTTGAGAGATGGACTGTAGGAGACTCCTGCCTGATGCATCCTCTGTGTGCAGGCGGGACTCAACCCCAGGCATGAAGCTACAACTTTAAGGCAACTCGTTGGTCCCGTATCTCAGGCTTTCTCATCACAGGGCACACTCTGGAGGAGAATGCCCTAGGAAAATAGGGGGAGGCATTCATGCTCCCAATTTGTTGGCTCCTTCCCTCATTCATTCGTTCACTCATTCATTCATTCATTCATTCACTCATTCATTCGTTCACTCATTCCTACTTGTGTGAATGCATCAGTCTGTTCTGTAGTCACCATTTATCTTTACAATGCTTCATCTCTTAATATAGCTACTCCCTCTCATACTCATCCATTCACTCACTCGGTTTTCACACACATTTCTGTTCACTCACTGATTGACACATTCATTTGTATTGTTATTTGTCAAGAACCACTCATTCGCCTGTTTATCTTGTCATGCTCTCTATATACTTGCCAAACGTGCACACATGCATTTTTCATGTATTTACCTTTATTTTCTATATCTAACCAACCATCCATCCATCCATCCATCCACCCATCCACCATCCAAACATCTAGTAAATCATTTTAAATCCACCGATTCATAGATTTGTCGTCTGCAGTGTAAATGTTCATCTACTTATTCGAAAGTTCCTAAAATTCTTCATCTGTTGAAGATGCATCCTAATTCCTATTATATACTGACAGAAAAAAAATGCCAGCACACCAATTGGTAGCCCTGAAGGCATACATACAAGTAACAGTATAGGAATTGTGTGATCAGGCTAGATTTAGGCATGTGTGTGTGTGTGTGAGTGTATGTGTGTGTGTGTGCATGCGTACAATAGCAATTTATAAAAAAGGAGGTCATGAATTTGAATCAAAGCAGGGACAGGTATATGGGAGTGTTTGGAAGGGGGAAATGAAAAGAGGGGTTGTTGCAATTAAAGTAAATCAACCGTAGGAAAAGAATGAACCCCTGAACAGACGGTGGACGGCAGTAGACACAGCTTCAAGGAACTAGACTTCAACACAAGGAGGAAGATGATGGACTTCAGGGGCAAAGAGGATATGAGGAACATTTTTAAAGAGACCTGAGGGACCTCTTCTTCCCCCAGGAAAAGAGTGTTGGACTTGGATTTAATCTTACAGAGCATCAGCCTTGAATCTAGTGCGGTTCAGCCAGTGTGGGTTTGTGCTCCTTAACTGCTCTCTCTGAATCTGTCTCATCTGTAGAATGGGTATGAACTGGGCTGAGGCTATGGCTCGGGTGGTAGAGTGCTTAGCTAGCACACAAAGCTCTGACCTACATAATTGGGGTAAGGATAGCCCATACCATCTGTAGAAGTCTGCAGTTGGAGGTCATCCCTGACTAGAAGTTAGAGTCTTGCCAGGGGAATATGAGATCTTGTCTCAAATGAAATCAAGTCAAATAAAATGAAATAGGAAATCTGCCCACCCTCCCTTCTGAATGGCTGGGGAGTTTAAATGGGGTCACTGATGGCAAAAGCCTGTCAGATTAAAAGCAGTGCACTGTAAATGCTAATTTTTCTCTCACCTTCCTCTTAGGATTTTCTTCTTTTACCTGTTTCCCTTCTCTGAAGAGGGTAGGGAGAGAGACTAAAGGTGCTACTCCCAGGGAGTTACTCCGGGACTGGAGGAGCCAGAAGTTAATCTCCCAAAGGTTTTTAGCCCTGGGGGGGAGGGAGCTAGAGATATGCCCCAGGAAACTGTCAAATAGTCTTTCAGATGTAAAACCTGCCAAGTGAATCAGTCAAAGGAATCAATTACCATAGGATTTGCCCAAACCCTCTGCTCTGGGTGAAAGGAGAAGGTGGGTTGTATTAGGAACTGAGCCACTTTGGGAGACAGTGGCAGGTGGAGGGGGAGGGCTCTGACTGGCAGGTGTATGGTCTGAGAAGAGAGGGAGTCCCATATTTTGAGCAGTCTGTACTCCCGGGGAGACCATGCAGAGATGTTGCATGCGCGCCTTCTCACTTGTTTCTTGCAGTGGACTCGTGAGCCAGATACCATTATTAACCAGGAACCTGAGGGGCTCTGAAGCTTGTCCAAGATCATGCCATTAGTAAGTGGTAGGCACAAAGTTCCAATGTAGGCTTGTGTGAGTCCAGAAACACTGCTTTGATCTGTCAGCCCACACTGCTTCATGAAGATTACCCATTGTCTGTGGTAAAAAAAAATTTAAGGTCTATTAATTTGGAGATGTACGACGGGTCATTGTCTTAAGTTTTTGCTGTCTTTTGAAAGTGTAACTTGAAACTTGAACAGAAGAAGTACAGCAAGCCTTCTAAAGACTATGTACACTTGTGGAGCCTGGGAAAATAACTTTTGGTAAGGTGCGTACTGTGCAAGCCCGAGGAACTGAGTTCAGATCCCCAGTGCTCACAGAAAAGCTGGGCATGGCACAGAAAAGCCGCACACCTGTAACCTACTGCAGGGGTAGATGGAAACCTGGACACGCCTGAACTTTGCTAACTAGCTTGTCTAGCCAAATGGTGAGCCAGATAGTGAAAGAGCTTGTTTGAAATACATATGGTGGGGAACAACAGAAAAAGACAGCCAGCACTGACCTGTTTCCTCATACATGTGCATACATGTGAACACACACACACACAAACTCACTCACACACACACACACAGAGAGATTATAACTGAGGGTTATATATGTTTATAGTACACATTGCTTCCTCTTTATTTTAAAATACTTTGGCAGCGAGGATATAAAAATATGTCCCCCAACACCAGTGGCTCCCTTTGTGCTCCAGGCAGGGACTGTAGGCCACGGCCATCTTCACAGGACTAATTTCACAGTCTGTGCTTGCAGATGAGAACTGAAGAATGTGGCAGGTCAGTCCTCATCTTCCAGATACATGACTACAGGCGTGGTGGGAAATAAAGGATCAGCAGGCTAGACCGAGCAAGGCCAGCGGCAGGGACTTGAACGGTGTCCTTTACTTCCCAGGCCCTGTACCTTATGACATCACTGTGCTTTGAGAGTGAGCCCTGTTAGGAGGTAGACAAGTTCAAGTGAGAACCTTTGGATGAACCCTCACCCAATCTGGTGACTTAACAGATGACAGAGATGAAGACGCAGAAGGGTATAGCAGCTCTTGTGGGGGGGGGGGTCACAGCTATGAAGAATCAGTAAGAGGGCAGCCATTTGTAAGCCAGGTCAGCATGCTTCAGAGATCAACCCTACTGGCGCTTTAACCTTGGATTCAAAGCCTTCAAACAGTGAGGAGAATGTCTGTTTAGGATACCCAGGGTCTGTTGCTGGCTCAGTTGCTCCTCATTGGCTAATTAAACTGTGGGGGGCAGGGGATGTTGCAGGGCAAGGATGGAACAGGATTTGCCAGAGACTGGATCTGTGGCCTTCCATCTATCAGGAAAGGGTCTCAGCATTTTAAGCGCTATCCTGAACCTGCCCTGTCAACAGTGTAGGCACGCCCTAAATAGAGAATGTGGAAGGGTGACAGCAGGTGCACAGGAGGGACATTCTGAAAGACTCAGAGTGGCACCAGGAGAAAGACAAATGTCTGAGGTGTGACCATTTGCCGCTCCCACCTCCACACCCCACAAAGGATGGCCCAGGGCTTGGGTTTTCTAAGGCAGTAAGCAGGAAGAGTTCCCAACAAATGTGGCTGGCTGCACGCTGGTTTTATATCCTTAATCCTCTACGAAAGCTGCAGGGGAAATGTTTCTAAGGTGTAATCTGACCGTGACAGGGAAAAGGGGTGAAAATGTGGCAACAACTGACAGTAGGTGGCATGGGGGGCAAAGCAGGAGTCCTTATAATTGTCACCATTGAACCTGCAAATGGCAGGGGAATTGACAACTTCAGTTGTAGTCATGTTGATATTTCATCTCTAACAAGAACATTTGATTAACTTTTATTTCCTTCTTATGACTCTTGACACATTACAGGGTGTTTTTCAAAAGGAAAGAAGTTCCAAGAATTAGCTGTATGTGTGTATGTGTTAAACAATAAATATAAACAATGTTTTTTTTTTTTTTTTTACCTCTTTCTTAAAAAGGAGAAATGAGCTCCCTCTTACATAATCAGATAAAGAGATGCCAGATGCCATTCGACTAAATGCTCAGACCTGGGGTGAACAATAGGGGGTTGAACTGAGGCTCCTCCATCCTACAGGCAGTGAATGATGGGTGTTAGTGACTGTATATGGAACAGTGATGCTGCTGGGCCTGGAGGGTAAATGTGATCACCCTCTGGACTGTCGGAGATGTCAATTACAAACCAACCAAACAACCAACCAAACAACCAACCAACCAACCAACCAACCAACCAAACAACCAAACAACCTATCTACACATACAGACACACAGTGTGTGTAAATGTACATGTGAAACCTTTTACAGAAGTACTGACTTTTTGTCTATTAAGATAATAATGCATTTGATATTACATTATAAGTAGCAGGGAGTCTTTCATTTAACAGGAGCTACTGGGAAACCGACGACAGTGTGTAAGGCACTAGCTTGATGCTGGAGATACACAAGGAGACAAACTCTGAACTCAAGGTGTGCTCCGTATAACGTTACAGTGAGAACAGACCTGGAAATCAAAGGAAAACAACTGTGTTTGAAGCTACAAAAGGAAAGAACAAACCAGATGCAAGGAAGCCCAGAGGAGGAGACTTTCTTAGATAAAAGCCCTTCTGTTTTTTTTTTTTTTTTTTTTTCTTTTGTTTTGTTTTTTTGGTTTTTTTTTTTTTTAAAGGGAGAAGACAGAGAGAGAGAAAACTCATTTGAACCAGGTATTTGATAAAAAGTAACATCTAACTCTCCTTGTTACCAGAGAGTTCTTTTTAAAAATGACACTTAACATGGTTTCTGCGGCTCTATCCCAGGGTGAATGCTCCGGTGCTAGTGGGGGAAGCATCCTTCCTTCTAACAGTTTGCCAGTGGACAAAGCAGATGTTTGACAGCACCCAGCCGCAGCTTCCTGCCCCTCCTCTCCTATAAGTTGGTTTATTCTGTGGAGTAGGTTCACAGTCTCCCTCTTGGAGCGTGACAGAGGCTAAAGAACCTGCGTGTGGAGTCCCGGGATGAGGGTTCAAGTTCTGACTTCAAGTTTTCTTAACTGTGTGAAGTTGAACAAGTTATTGAACCTGCCCCAATTTTCAGTTTGCTGATCCTCAAACTAAGAATCATGACCCCAATTCCAACAACAACAACAACAACAGTAATAATATCTACTAGGAAGGACAAAGGTGAGAATTTCAAGTTTATCGGAAATGGCTCTGTCTTATGTACTAAATATTTAACAAACTTGGATCTCATTTTCATAATTTTCATAAAAGTCAACAAAAAAATGCCCAGGTTTCCCCAATTACTCAAAGCACTGCGTGAGGGATCACTGCTGTTAAAAGATGACGTCCCAGGTTTTGGCATCAATGTTAGGAAAAGGATGAAGACAGTGGAGGGATATGGTCCATGGAGCTGCGGGGAGGCCTGGGGGCAAGGGGGATGCCTCTGAGGGGCCCATGTTGGGAATCCCTTCCCCCTGAGGGACCAGCCAGACGACAGTATAGTACAGAATAGAGTTTATTCAGGTCATGGGAGAGTTAAGAGGGTGGTAGAGGCAGAGAGAGAGAGAGAGAGAGAGAGAGATGAGAGAGACAGGGAGGGGGCAAAAAGCCCCTTTTCTAGTGTCAGGTGACTGGGGCGGAGCATACCTGGTATTGCTAGGTAACTGAGGGATGGGGTTTACAGAATCCGAACAGTCACTATTTTTCATTGGTCACTTAGTACGTTCACTGGATTACCAGCAAATGAATGACTTAGGATTATTTCCACATTTCAGATGAAAAGATCAAAGATGGGTCCCATTGAGGAACCTAGAACCTATATGTCACATATATTGACAACTCCGAAGATTCCAGAAGAACAAAAGGTTAAAAGGATATTGCCTTTTTATTTTTTTAAGATTTATTAATTTATTATATCTAAATACACTATAGCTGTCTTCAGACATACCATAAGAGGGCGTCAGATCTTACAGATAGTTGTGAGCCACCATGTTGTTGCTGGAATTTGAACTCAGGACCTTTGGAAGAACAGTCAGTGCTCTTAACCACTGAGCCATCTCTACAGCCCTAGAGATTGCCTTTTTAATTGAACCATGGGTTGTAGTAGAAAAGACAATTCTTTAATTGGGGGGGTGCATTCTTTAACTACAATACCTTTTTTCAGGGAGGAAAATAATGACCAAGAGGTGTTGGAAGGTTGGTTGTAAGAGAACACGCACTCCTATGCTATGTGTGAGAAGCATGCTTTCAAATACCTGATATTTTTATGTGAGAAATCAGATTTGGGAGAGCAATGTTGCACAAACTGCTGGAGGAGGGGACAAAGACCATCTGTATTTACCCTAGTTTGAGATAGGGTGGTCGGTGATTGTCGTCGGATGTGGTGGCTCTTAGGCACTGCTATAGTTAGAGACAGTCTGGGGGAGTGCTGAAGACGAAGCCAGAAATATCTAACCAGTCTCTAGCTCTTCGTCTACCATCCCGTGGAGTTGTCTCCTATGGCATGCACTTCCCTTCTGTGTGTGAGGTGTATCCCATGTATACAGCCCACCCTTCTTACTATATGGATCCTCTTTTTACAACCCCCTCTTTATTCCCCGAAAGACATTCTACTTAAAAAAAAAAAAAGATTGGGAAGTTTATTAACAGGCTTTTGCAATAGGCACTGGGAGCAGGCACATTATCTGGGAGGCAAATTAGTCTTTGGAGGGCCATTGTATCCCAACAGCAAAGACAATACTAACCGTAATCCAGACTGTACTAACTCCAGTCATTTCTTAGGCGTTTACTATGCACCAGACACTCTGTACACCCAGCAACCTTCTAAAGGAGTAGTAGAGGTCACCATCTTTTCTCCATTGCAGAGAACCAGGAGCTGAGGTTAGGGGAGGTTAGAAGCTTATCTAAGATTACATGGCTGAAAAGGGTAGGGCCAGAGTTCGCTGAGCTCAAATTTGTCTGACTTCACGGCTCAGATTCAGACCTGGTAAACTCAGTGGGGCTCTTCTTTCCAACAGAACGATGCCGTTATGACTGGGTGTGTGGCTTAGTGGTATAGGCTCGCCTAGCATAAAAGTCATGGGTTCAGTGCTAAGGGAAGGGAAGTTCAGGAATGTGCCTTGTCCATAGCTAAAGTTGGGAAGTTAGGGACTGTATGGAATGCTGCTCAGAGTTATCATTATCCCCTAGAGCTGAGCATCAAATTTGAGAGCAAATAGAGGAAAAAAATCATCAAGACTGGTCTAAAACACACCTTGCTAGCAAGGTAGGTGGAAGTATTACCCCATTTAAAATCCTTAGATTGCATATGTCTTTTCTGTATTCTCTGTGCACCCCTTCCTTTTCTATACTGAATGATTTTAGTTGCAATTACTTAAATTAGTTTCTTTTTTCTGCTATAACAAATTAGCACCCATTTAAAGATGCCAAAGAACAGACATTTATCATCATATAGATTCAGAGCGTGTAAGTCCAAAATAGGCCCCACTTGGCTAAAATTGAGTTTTCAGCAAGGGCTGTACTGTGTGGGAAATGCTCAAGCGAGTGAATTCATTTTCCTGAGCTTCCCCAGCTTGCAGAGTTGGTTTACAGTTCTTGGCTGTGGCTACTTCCTCAAGGTCTTGGTGTTAGGACCCAGATGTCTTTGGGTTCCCTTTCCTGCTTAGCATATGGCTTAAGTTAAATTCACACGAAGTGGCATACCATGGTATTAAAACTACGTGCAATATCAAAATTCTTAGGCACACACATATGCTTAGAATAGAGTATTGGGAATGTTTTGTTGGAGTCCCAAGACCTAGTACGATGTTTACAGTAGGCGCTCAATAAATGCTTATTGAATGGAAGAATCACAGAGTAAACAAACATGTCTTTTTCTCATTTGACTTGTTGGGATTTCCATGTTTGAATGAGTTTCAAGACTGCAGAGTGTTCTATGTACCGTTTAGCTTTCACTGTGTCTAACACTATGGTTTATAAACACGTTCTTTCTCTAGGCCCCTTAGACTCTGCTTTGTTTAGTTTCTTCCATGTGTGATGTGATAGATATTGCTTGCTGTTATGCTAAGACACTGGCCAGAACTCCCTCAGAGGAAGCAGAGGTTGACTTAGCTTACATTTCTAAGTCATAGTCCATCCTTGAGGGAGGTCAGTGCAGAAACATGAGCAGAGACATGGAGGCTGTTCCTGGCACAGAGATCACGGAGGGATGCTGTTTGCTTGTTTCTTCAGCAAGCTTTTCACACATCCCTGCCCTACCTGCTTGTGGATAGCAAAGTCCACGGTAGGCTAAACCCTCTTTCATCAATGAGCAATTAAGAAAAATCTCCACCTATGTGGGCATGAGCTAATGTGACCTGAGCAATTCTTCAGTTGAGCCTTCCTCCTTCCCGAGAAACTCTGTCAAGTTGCAGTTAGATATGATAAAGGACAACCCAGGACCCATCCTGTCTGCTAAAACTTTTCTGGAATGGGTGCCCAATGCCAAAGTGAGGCTGCAGACCCATGAATCCTGGATTGCTGAGAGGAGGTGTTCACAGATCCCGGCCTTTCAGTTGAGATGGGTGGGGCAAGTTTGGAGGAGATCGTCAGTAAGCTTTGAGCCTCAGTCTTACTTCAAAGGTCAGGTGATACCATTCCTGCCTCTTCTAGGCTTTCTTAAAAACACAGACATCTAAGAAATCTAAAGGGAAGAGGTGACCGTGGGTGTCTTCTTGATCAGAGTAAGGAGGAGGGATGGGCCATAAGTTGTGCCTTAGTTAAAGTGACTATTGTTGCGAAGAAACACCATGACAAAAGCAACCAGGGAAGGAAAGGGCTTCATGCAGTTCACACTTCCATATCACAATCCATCTTCAAGGAAGCCAGGACAGGAACTTAAGCAGGACAGGAACCTGGGGACAGGAGCCAATGCAGATGTCGTGAGTGGGTGCTGCTCTAGAGTCACAGACCTTATGGAAGAAATCTCTATCTATCTATCTATCTATCTATCTATCTATCTATCTATCTATCTATGAAAATTATTGATTATTAAAATGACTGACATGCTACAGTTCTATTAACCCAACAATGGCCATCTGTGAATGGAGAGTCTATGAATCTAACATCTAGAAGTTGTTCAGTTCCACAAGGCTGGATGTTTCAGGTGGTCTTCTGTAAAAGAAGTAGGCCCTATAGATGTGCTGGAAAAGTGAGTGCAAACATGCACAGAATGAATGAACTCTTCCTTTTTCCATTGTTCTTATATAGGTCTCCAGTAGAAGGTATGGCCCGTGTTAAAGGTGTGCCTCAGGATTTGGACTGAAAGAGTATGTCGGTCCAGATCAAAAGTGTATATAATCTCGACTCAAGAAATATATGAAAAGCTGTGTCTTCCAGCCTCAAGATCCAAATTACTGGAGTGTCCTCCATTTGTGGATCATAGTTCATTCCAGATATAGTCAAGTTGACAACCACGAATATGTATCAAACTCACATGGCTTGCTCAGTCTGCTTCTAATTTAATTTTTTTTAGGATTTATTTATTTATGTAGAACATTTCCAGGGATTAAGAAAGGAGTCATAAGGGATCAACCAGAGGATATGCACCCTGTCCCCAGCATCCAGAGACTGTACCCTACAAATATGCCCTGCAAAAGGCAGCAGGTTTGTCCTAATGCACCTGGAATGGGTGGGGGGTTCAGGGGTATGAATCAGTACTGGCTCCATCCTCTTTCTCCCTGGTTTTGCCATGGTCTAGTCTTGACACCATCTTCCTGATGCGTGCCACTATGATTAGGGTCAAGTTGTCCATTTAAAGGAACAGGAAATTTTATTACAATTATACAGATTTCTTTATCCAGGCTCTTGGCTCCTTATGAAGCCGACCTTCGAGTTTTGTGTGATGATACAGATTAGATAGAGCCACATAGAATCGGTTGAATAAAAGTTTTGGAATTTTTCCAAGCATGCTGCTAAAGTATGATAACACTTTTCACTATGCATTTGGAGGCCCAGAATGAGGGTCCCCAGCCTACCTCCCTCTAAACTGTTGCAAGACCTCCAGAAATGAGAAGGTTTTTTGTTTTATTTTTAATTCTTTTCCTCAGTGTCTGTCTTCTCCAATGATTGGTCTTTCATCTTATAGTGTTTGCTTTCACTCTGTCTAGGGCGGTGAGGGTATGTGTGTGTGTGTGTGTGTGTGTGTGTGTGTGCATCAAGATAGCTGAGTGGGACCTGTGGGTCAAGACGATGGCTTCCCTGGCTGGATCTGGTGACTTAAAGAGTGCTTGGCAACACATGGGCAGCACGAGTTTTCAAACACCATTGTCTGAGAACCAGACTGAAAACTGTCTGTCCTTTCAAACACAGTGGAAGATGAAAGTGCCCAAATATCTGAAGGCAAATGCAAGTGAGCATCTGTCTCTTCCAGGCCTCTCTCTGAAATACCAGCGGTCATGGAGATGATGCATCTCTGGGTGGGGAAGTGAGAAAATCACATGGGAGAGATGAACCTAGGCAGATGGGTATTCAGTCTGACCCATAAAGTGAATAAAACTCAGGCAGGCTGCAAGTAGGACAAGGTCATATGGCCAGAACGAGGCAGAGATTGAGGTCAAATCCAGGCCTACCCTTCCCTCATGCCATGTGCTCTACTGTCAGGGGATTGGGAGGAATTTCCAGACGAAGGAAACTGGGCCTTGGTGAGTGTGAGAGTGAGTGTAGGAGTGAGTGAGCACTCAGTTTGGTCGGCAGGACAGCACTTCTTCGCCAAGGCTGTCTAGGAATTGGCAAGGTTTCCAGACCTGTGCTCTCTTCATTCTAAGTGCCAAGGTGGAACCTTGTGGCCACCTTGCAGGGGGTGGGAGCCTCTTTGTCTCCATGGAGTTGTAGGTGCTAATGCTTTGTGTCTCCTTTCCACCCACTTCCCACCAGCCAGCCTGGGTAGATTGTCTAAGGACAGCACACACCTGACTGGCCAAATTGTGTGTGCCACCCTGCAGGCACACAGCTGCTACTCTCCCTTCTTTCTCTAGTATTCTTTACATTTGTATCAGGTTTCATATTAAGACATCAACGGTGCATCTTGGGAGGAGGAAGGATAGGAGCGTGGAAAAATGCAGGACATAAGCACACAGCACGCCAGCCAGCGCATTTGACATCAGGCAGCTGTGTACGGCCATGGACTGAATTGTGTCCCTTCTAGACTCATCTGTCCTCTGAAGTGTCACATTATTTGGAAGGTACTACTTTTGGAGGTAGTTAGTATTGGATCGGGCCATAAGGCTGGGACCTCTAAGATGAGATTAGTGGTCTTATAAGAGACAGGCAGAACGAGATGTTCCCTATCTCTGCCATGTAAAAGAGAGAAAGAAGGCAACCACTTGTAAATCAGGAAGAGACCTTTTACCAAAAATCAACTAGATTGACACCTTGACCTAGAACTTCCAGCTTCCATACTTGTTTCTTATTTGACTTGCCAGTTGATGTTACTTTAATATACAGAGACCTCAGAGGACGAGTACACTAAGAGGAACTCATTTTGTCTTCTAACAGAGGTATGACATAGTTACTGCAGGAGAAAGCTGTGGGGCTAGGCCCGAAGACCCCTACTAGGAATGTTCTGACTAACCTCCTGGCTCTCAGAAAATCATCCAGGCATTTCAGGTTGCTCCAGACCCTGAGGTGCCTGGTGCTCAATCCACACAAGTGTATTAATTTCTCTTGTTTTACATTAGAGCTGTGCTCTAATGCCCGGTTGGGAGCATACTTCTCGAAGCTTCTTCAGTCATCATGAAGGAACTCTTAGCCTTAAGTTCTCTCTTAGTCTGGTTTTCTAGTTTGATCAGTAGAGACAATAATGACACACATGTCATAGAGCCGAATAAAGAGAGATGTGAAAAGTACCAGCCATGCCAGTACGTAGCTGAACCTTTGTCTTGAGTGGGAAGACTCTGCACATGTGTTTATCTACTCACAGTAAAGTGCCTCTAAATCCTCCCCAGGTTTGGCCTGTGATTTCTGGTTCATAGTGATGGTGGCACCATGCTTGAGGCTCAGGTTAACTGAGGTTGACTCTTTCCAATGACATCCTCAGGGTGTCCTAGGTAAACTTGGGAGCTATGATAAAGGTGATCACAAAAATAATGACTCTAAGTACTGATTGAGTAGCTACTATGTGCATATACACCCCACTGTATGCATCATCTCAGCCACATCTTACAAGGTTAGAACTAATTTATGTTTGCTTTCATAAAGAAAGAAACGGAAGATCTGAGAAGTTAAGGTATTTTTTCAAAACTTCAAGTCCAACATAAAGACATAATTAAAACCCACATCTTCTTAATTCAGGGCCCATCCACCTAGTTACAGATTTCAAACTACTCCAGCTATGGGTCAGAGTGGGGATTGAGTTGATACCCCAGATGTGCAGATACAGAAACTGAGGCCTGGAGATCTCTTTCCCACTTACCCAGGGTGGTTACTTACTAGCTTTGGTTCGTACAGTCATGGTGGGGGAGGGGATACAGGGAACCATATATTTTTGTTTAATACAATATAAAATAAGATACCCCAACTTTGACCAAGCAGCCTCTGATATAACTCCTAAGTGTGGTGTCTGCCTTTTAAATGCACATTTGAGCTGCCGCAATGGCTGTTACTCTCCCTTCTCTCCCACTCAGACAGGTAGTTGTACTGGCCATTACCCAGAAAGCTTTGCTTCCATTCTCATGATCTGTGTGAACTATCACCTTCAGTGGGGACTGGGGGAGAGCCTCATGTTAGAGACCAAGGGTATCTCTGGGTGACGAGGAGGAAGGGCTTCTACAAAGACACACAGGAAAGAAGAGCAAGGGAGCCCTGGACACTGTGTGCATCATGAAATACTGACACCAACTCCCTCTCCAAGGAGCCTTTCCCCAAGTGAACCAGGAAAGCCACCTCACCCTTGCTCTGAAAGGCCCAGGCCAACTCCATTTCACAACCTCCCAGGGGAGAATCAGCCACAGGCAAAGGTCTAGTTCTCAGTACTTTCCCAATCCTTCCTGCTAAACCATCTAACCCTATGTCCCCTTGCAGGATGAGGCAGACAGTTGACAATATTCATTATTAAAATCACCCTTGCAACACAAAAGAAACAGGTCTCTACGTGTGCACAGTGAAGAGCATATATGGCGGAACTCACACAGTGACATCAGTCACCCTTCCAGTGTCTTCGTTTTTCTTCGGCGGGGACTGAGTGTTAGAGAGGTTATGGAGCCTGCCCACACCACTAAAAAGCGCAGGTCTGGACTGGCCTCTGACTTGGGTGTGAACACAGTGTTGCTTTTGATACTCTGCTTTGACAGGAACAGCAAATGTTCAGCCCTCAAACCGAGGCTCGTGACACTGCCCATATATTAAGCAGCATCAGAGCTAAGCCAGAGGTGACCAACAGCCCCTGAATGGCACATCTCCCACAGTCCACATTCGTCCCTAAGCTTCTCAGGTAGCTTGGAGAAGCCAGAGCTCACTGTGAACTAAGCACAGAGCTGCACCCCACACCAGCTTACAAACCTCCACCACAGATCTCAGAGCCATTTCATGGTAACATTCCTGGGCTACACAATTTAGTTGTTGCCTTAGCTGATTTTATGCTTTCTCTTCTGGTTTCTATTTCCTGGTCCCTTTCTCTCTTTTTCCCATTCCCTTTGTTCCATTCCTTCTTTTTCTCTCTAGCCTTACTCCTCTCTCTCCCTTACTTTCTTTATTTGGTCATTTTTCTCTACACAGGGTATCTTGCAACCCAGGCTTGCCTCTAATTCTCGTTTCCCCTGCCTCTACCCCTCAAGTGCTAGCACCACAGGATTGTGCTACCATCCCAGGGGTACTTTCTTAATTTCAGTTATTTATCATTTCTCTCCAGTATAATTGCAAAATAAGATAGATTTTACATGTAGGTTTAAGATATCAATACGAGCTTTTTCATTTATATTTTATCATTGCCTCAATGTTACTAGGCTCTTGGCAGAAAAAGGTTTTGTTTGATTTTGAATTAAAAATGCACACAAGTCTTTCTAATACTCACCTTTCACGATACATTCAACATCCAACATTCCTGAAACACTAAAGACAGACCCTTTAAAATGGCCTCAGGAAAAATTTACTAAACCCAGATGTTGGTAGGTGGCTGCTCAGATATGTCTTTAAGTAGCAGTTATGTGTTTGCAAACGTCATTTCACGGACATCTTAAAAAGTCATTGATTTATTTGTGTGCATGCATGTTCGGAAACGTGTGAAACGGTCTAAGGACACCTCACAGGAATCAGTTCTCTTCCTTCCACTATGTGGGTCCTGGAAATCAAACTCAGGTTGTCTGGATGGGTGGTAAGTGCCTTTGACTGTTGACTCAGTAAAGGGCATTTTTAAATCTTTGGCTGATACAAAGCTTGAGAACCTAAAGGTGCCACCAAACTTTAAAATTTAATTCTGTGCTATTTCTACCCCAAAGCAGCCCAAGGTTTATGGAAACTAACAGATTTATTGAAGGTCACTTAGCAAGTGGTCTTGAAGGAAATGCTGGCTAAAACTTCATGATTGGACCACATGAAATTTGAGTTCCATGGTCCAATAAAGAGCTGGAAAATGTTTCTTCTATGTCTTGTTTTGCCCAGGCTTCCTTAGAAAAATTTATATCTCTGCAAAGTAGCGCCAGTTCCCCCTCAACACTGTCTGTGCACAACACAGACTCTTCATGGCCCACCACCTGCCAGTCTTTTCCATCCAGAAAGCAGAAGACAGGTTCCCGGCTGCCACTCTCACACTGGGAGCTTGAGCAAGTGACTGCTTCTTCCTCCAGTCTCCATTATAAAACAGATGCACCATGGACTCTGAAGAGTCCAGCTGCAAAACAAGTCTTTGCACAGAGAGATCTCAACAAATAACAGCGTTTTCCTCTTCAATGAAGAAAAAAAACAAAATATGTTCAGCACTGTGTCCCACATAGGGTGTGGCTGCAAGGGCCATGAGATGAAGTCTTTTTTTTCTTTTTTTATCGTTTCAAGATGCCTGTGGCAATATGGAGTCAGGCTTCTTTGAGCAACTGGGGTAAAATTCTCCCTTTGCTTACTATTAGTTGATGAAACGGGAATCCATCTTTCAGAGAGCAGACTCCTCATTTCTAGGTGGACAGTGTAATAGAAGTGTAGTGGTTTAAGGAGAACGGCATTCTCAGAGCTCTTCATTTTCCTGCCATGTTGTATTGGAAACGACCCCTACCTACATCAAGATCTGGGTGTTGGTTCTTCTTTTTCCTTGAATCTGGGTGTGCTTGTAGGATGTCAGTGGTGGGAGGAGCGAGTGAACACTACAGAGAGAGCCTCTAGTACCTTACTCCAGCCAATAGTTCGTACCCGCTGCACAGATGTGTGAGTGAAGAAACTCCCAGTTGTTTTCAACCTTTGTTTTTTGTTTGTTTGTTTTTTTTTTTTTTTTTTTTTTTTTTTGGAGGGAGGGTCTGAAGACACAGACTTTGAGGAGCAGAGACCAGTCATTTCGCTGCTCTTTCCAAATGCCTGACTTGCAAATTGTTTTAAGCTAGAAAAATCACAACAGTATATTATGTAGCAGGATTTTAATAAAGCCACGAATACAATAAATAGCAGACAGAAGAAGCAGCCGGATCGGTAATTAGAGAAGTTCCTATAACATCCATAATAGCAACCGCAGAAGGCCAGAGACTCCACCCTGAGAGCTATGCCACGCCCACTACCCTCTCAACCAATGGGGATTCAGCTCAGCCTGTGAAAGGCCTTCCAGCACCTCCGGTGCTTGTGGGGTCAGAAGAGAGGTAGAGGGTGTGGAAGCTTGCTTAAGAGGCTCCTGACTCCCAGCTGGGGCGGTGGATCAGCTTTCTGCTCGCTGGGGGGTGGTGGTGGTGGGGGTAGGGGCTAGAGACGCCTTGGTAGGAGTGGCTGCCCCGCCGTGTGAGGGCAGCTCCTTAATCTCTGCTCTCTGCTGCCTTTACATACTGGCCCGACAGAGGTCACCATACTGGACACATTCTTTGTTGTGGTTAAGCCAAGCCCTTAAGGCTTAGAATTGCTTCAAGCCTGATTAACTCCCAAGGAGACAGAAACATTTACATTTGGGGACAAGAGAGTAAGATATTTAATCGCCTCTTTAAAACACATACTTTCCTTGCTACTCAAAGCCAGGCAACTTCCCACCCCCTTTCTTTTCTCCATGGCTGTGCCTATTTCTTTTGTTCTCAAACTAATCTCTTCCCCCTTTCTTCTTCCTTCCCACTTCTCTTTAAGATTTATTTATGGGTATGAGTTCTTATGTGCCTGGTGCCCCCAAAGGTCAGAAGAGGGAGTCAGATCTCCTTAAAGGGGCGTTAAGGATGTCTGTAAACCACCGTGAGGGTGCCAGGAGCTGGACCCAGGTTCTCTGCAAGAGCAACAAGTAACCTTAATCTCTAAGCCCTTCTAGTCCTTTCTTAACCAAATTTCTTATTCTCCTAGATCCCTCTTCTGTGTCCCTGCTGTTCCTCTCTGGATATTTTCCAGCTCTGGGGTCTTCCACTTTCCTTCGTTTGCTCCTGAATGGCAGATTGCCCACCTGTCTTCGAAGCAGCCATCAGTGTGGTTCCCCAATTCTGCAAACCCTGCTACTGACTTGACTTATTTCTGACCAGAGGTGGCGGAGGTATCCGGCAATGTGTTTCAAATTCAATGAGCCAGATCCTACAGTGGGAGACCTGGTAGAAGTCACTCTGAGTTTGAGATTCCATCACAGATGCCTCCCACTCTATCGTTTGGTGATAATCTCAGGGCAATGAGCAAGGCTGCTCAACCCTCTCCCTGAAGGCTTGGCAAAGAGCCCTGAATTTGGGGTAAAGATCGCATCTCCCACCAGCTGTTAGCTAGTCATTTTATATCTTAGCTCTCTCAGTCCTTTCTTTACCCATAAAATGACTAGCGGCCATTGGCTTGCCTTTCTCAGGGGGCTATTATGATACACAGACAAGCTAATGAATGGGAAAGCATTTCTGCAAAGTGTAGCGTGCTGTACAAATTTAAGCCCTTTTTATTATTGTTGTTATCATGATCATAATTTTGATGTTGTGCTAATGCTCATCTTAAAACTCATCAGTATTAAGAAGCTCTGTGTGGAATGCAATCTGCTTTCCTCTCATGGATGATTTTAGGGCGTCCATGGGGATGAATCGCTATTTCAAGGAGCTCCACCAAGTCCCGTGCTTCCTCCCCACTCTGCTCAGGTTACCTTGCAGAGCTGGGAAAGCAGAGTGCATCCTGCAGCCCTGCTCTAGCAGCTTTCCAAGGTGTATTGCCTCCTTTACCTCCTCTTGCTCTGCTTTCTTTGCCTCATGTCTCCATCTGACCACTATGAGTCTTTATGGCCTCAACGGCACAGACTAGTTAAGGGTCATCCCAGATCACCTAGAACACAGATGACATGTTCTCAGGAGGTCTCCTGTTCTCTGCTCCAGCTTCCGTTCTCCTTAGCCTCAGTCTCTTGGGCTCCCCCGTGTGGCAGGTCACGGCCACGCCTTCCTTATGGCCCTGGAAAAAGCGTTCCCCCATCACAGAAAGTAAATGCTATCCTGATCATAGACTTCTCCATCCTTCCCAGCTTGCTAAGACCACTCACTCTTCCGATGTCCAGTGCAGCTAGGAAGAGCAAAGGCAGCTATTAATACTGTGCTATTGAAACCAGTCACAACCCCTGTTTTACCTTGGATTAGCAGTTTCTCTAATCAGCAAGCCTGGATCGAACAAGAAGACCTTCAAGTGAACTGAGCTTACATGGCACTGGGAAGTGGGAGGGGATGCGGAGGGGTTGGAGAGGGACTGTGGGAAAGAACTCTCTGTTCCATTCTACTCAAGGATTTCACTACCAGCATTGTGCCGACCCTCCCGAATTTATCCTGGCCACATCCTGATGTTCCCAGCTTCTCACCTCTCACCATGTGCCTCACTCATTCCTGGATCTCCCTCTCAGAACCTCTGGGTAGCCTCAGGGCCTCTCAGATCTACCTTTCTCTACTTCCCATGATGTTTCCGAGTGGTTCTGTTAATGCATTTTACAGATAGGAAAACAGAAATCTTGCCTGAGGTCTGGGGCTCTTAGAGTAGCAGAGCCAGCCAGAGGTCACTCAAAGTGGAAGCTCATTCAGTCACCTGGGCCTCCTTCATGCTTTCACCCACTGTCTCTTGGCCTCTCTCCTCATGGGCCCCAGGATGGAATGGGACAGGAAGCCTCATAAACAAATCTTTGACACAGACCAAGGCCATCATGGCATTTAAATATATACAGAGATCAAAAACCATGTAAGAACTAGATGTTATTTTGCCTGAAGAGCTGACAGTGGTGTTAGTGGTACCTGTGTGTGTGTGTGTGTGTGTGTGTGTGTGTGTGTGTGTGTAGAAGGGACTACTGTGAAGCAACACTTCCAACATCTTTCCAGAAGTCAGAAACTCTAAAGGGAAAATACAAATGTTTTGTGCTATTTTTCCTACAACTTTTTATGGCAGAAATTGCTAATCATTCTTGACCAATGAACCCAAATATGGCTTCAGAATCATTTTCACTATAAATATATTATATATGCATATATATAAATGTATGCCAATACACATACACACACTCAGGTATCTATCTATCTAAACACACGACACACACACACACACACACACACACACACACACACACATAGGCCCAGAGAATGGGTCACCATGTACATGTCTCTAAGGCTCAAGAGCTCCTCAATGCCACCAGAATCTGCTGAACCATCCCCTGGTCTCTCCATTGAAGAGCTGGGACTCACCAAATTCTTCTAGTGTGGCAGTGCCATAACATTGAAAGTAAATACTACCTTTGTCACCATTCAGGTCACACCTACCAATGAGGTGGTCATCCCTGTCTTGGCAAGGTCACACAGCCAGGGAGCTGAGTGGATTCTGCATGTTGATCCAGAGTCTCACCTCAGGGTCTACTGCTTCTTTTCTTTTCGTCTCCTGAATCATTGTAAAAGGTTTAAGCGTTGAGAATGGTTGAAGATGCATGCGAGTGTGCTATCTCCACTCTCCAGTAAGGACATGACGCAGAGCCTGCTTTATTTTTGCAGCATGCCACTGTGCCCTTCCTAACACATAAATAAAAAGAATTTAATAAAGCAGCTGAGCAATACTCAACATTTCTCAACAAAGCAGGCTCTTAGTGGAGTTTTAAAAAGAATTTTTTTATAAATTGAAATCGTGTCTTCAGATGTTTCAGCCATTGCACGGAGGAGAGTCTGTAGCTCACAACTGGCTTGTCTGAGAAGTAATTTAATGCCACCAACATAGATCTCGATTTCTCTTTTTACCTTTAATCAATTTTAACAAGCCAGATGGTCATTGCAAATGGTTCCTCTAGCGTCTCCCTTTTCTGCCTCCACTGTGCTGGGGGGATTTATTGGGATGTGGTTCCTGGAACAATCTCATCATTTTCCATTCTGGGTTTTCCCTGCAGCAGCTATTTCCCTGACATCCGCAGCTTTGCCTTCTCTGGCTCCTCAAGTGGGGGGGCTCTTGTCTGTACCCTACCCTGTCCCTCGGCCCATGATAGTCCAGAAGCGCACACATGCTTTGCATTAGTAATTTATGTTGTAATTTCTCATCAGACAGCTTTGCTCATCTATAATCTATGCATCAGGGATGAGCATAGCAGTGGAGACCAAGGTTTCCCGGCATTTTTCTTTTTTATGATCTTTAATACTTACAGTGTTGGAGCTAAGTTCTTTTTCTCTCTGTGTTCAACTTTATAGATATGATCACAGAGAAATAGAGAATGGTGCTACTTGTACTAAAGTTACACTGTTTAGTTTTGAGGCTTAGGGTACATTTTGAGCACCAACCTTCTCTACTAGGAATGTAGTGTATTCTTAAACTATTTTAAAAGTGGAAATTGCTTACAGTTTTCCTAAAAAAAAAAAAAAAAACTCAGCTGTCAATCGCTTTATTCTATATATTTATTGATCACTAACTATGTACTAGGATTTATGCTCCATTCCCGAGAGACAGCGGCAGCGGTGAATGAGATAAAGAAGATCCTTGTCTTCTAGGGCTTAGCTTGGAGATGGAAGATAAAAAAAGAAAAAAAAAAAAAAAAAAAAAGAAGGCTGTGGTAGGGTGAATAATGGCTCCCACCAAAGATCTCCTCATCCTTATCCCTGGAACCTCTGAAAGCTACCTGACACTTTACAGATGTGATTAAGTTGTGGCTTTGAAATGGAGAATTCACCTGAATTACCCGCGTGAGTCCTATGCAATGCAGTCCAAAGAGTCTTTAGAAAAGGGAGACAGCAGTCTCTCAGTCACAAAGAAGGTAGGGCCTTGGACACAGAGGTCATACAGCTGTGACTGACAGCTCCAAAAGTGGGAGAGGCCACATGTTGGAGGAAAGGGCCCTCTTGCTAGACTGTGGGAGGGCAGAGGAAGTGGACATCCCTGTCCCAGAAGTCTCTTCAAAGAATGCAGCCCTCTCTACCCACATCAGACTTCTCACTTGGGAAACTGTCCAGAGTAAACCTCCTTTGCCTGAAGGCAGTTGGCAATTTGGGGCAGCTGTAACTGGAGCTGAATGGCTAGAGCAATTACAGATTATGAACCAAGCTATGAATAAATGCAAGACCACACTAAGATAACAACCCAAAAAGGCTACTCTAAGAGAAAGGATAAGAGAACTCTGCCCAAGAAGGACAGTCCAGGCAGAAGGAATGGCAGGTTTGAAGGGCCAGAGCATGAGGAACAGACAGCTATGGTGGCCAGACAGCAGCAGGAAAGAAGGGCACTGTTGAATGAGGTTGGACATTACACTGCGCTCAGATCACTGTGTCTTTTAGAGCACGGGGAGGGGTGTGGTATCTGAATAAAAAGAAATAGAAAAGCTGCTAGAAAATTTTAAGGGGATGGGTGGGTAAATTGTCATTGTATTGAAACTTCCTAACATAAAGAAGACCCTTCCTTGGGACAAATAGAAAGCCTAGTGACAGTTAAGACAAATATGTCTTATATGGGTATACCTGTGACCTGTCACATTCCTAGAACAAGCACAGTCTTCAATGGGAAGTAGAAGCTTCTCTTCATGCTAATCTAACACTCAAATTCTTTAGGGGCCAGGCCCCAGAGTACACAGTAAGTAGACAGAGCTGTAGCCTTCAGTAGTGAGAGCTTATGGCAGTGAGAGCCGACCCCTGACAAAGAGGCACTCAGCATTACTGCATTACTAAACTTGGGAAACTCCGCCAAGGGGTGGAACATTCCATTTGAGGGACTCTGTGAATCTCTGCATCTTATGGAAATACACCTTTAGACTGCAAACCATGTGAAGCAAGGGACCATCTGTACTTTATCTCCGTAGCTATAGGTTAGCACATAGTGGAAGCTCAGTAGGCTTGTTGAAAGCTGGGTTATGTGGGAGAGAGGGACACCAACAAATTAGACCTTTCTTTTTTTTTTTTTCTTTTTTCTTTTCAGAGTGTGTGTGGGGGGAGGAGTGGGGGAATCAGTTATAGGAAGATTACTACAGAAAAAAAGTATCAAAATACCTATTCATAGTTCTGTTCTGTAGATATGGATTTATCCTCATTTATTATCAGTTAGCAATTGATATTAGTTAGCAACATGAGCATGAGAAAAATACCCCCTGGAAAGCCCTAGAGTGATACCTAAAATCAGCAGAGCATGTGGGAAGATATGAAACACACACACACACACACACACACACACACACACACACACACACACTATCCATCCATCCATCCATCTATCCATTCACTTTAGCTCCTTATACATGATGTAGTTAGAATGTAAAGTATCCACCAAGACTTCCTGTGTTTGAATCCTTGGTCTCCAGCTGTTCACAGTGTTTAGGAAGGTTGTGGAATCTTTGGGAGACAGAAACCTGATGAAGGAAGTAGATACCTGGGGATAGGCCTTGATGATTTATAGCCAACCTCACTGCCTGCTTTCTCTGTTTTCTAACTGTGGATACAGGATGACGAGCCAACCTCTCTTCTCTTCCTGTCGCTACACCTTTCCTTTAGGGGATGGGATATGCTCCCTAAGCCTGTAAGCCAAAATAAACCTCCTTCTTTAAATTACGTCTGGCTAGGGGTGATGGTTTAAATAGGAATGGCCCCCATGGACTCATATGTTTGGGTAGGGAATAGAATATGGTGGTGTGAATATTCTTGGCCCATGAAGTGGCACTATTAGGAGGCATGGCTGTGTTGAAGTAGGTGTGACTCTATTGGAAGTGTATCACTGTGGAGGCTGGATTTGAGGTCTCATAAATATACTCAAGGTCTGCCCACTGTGGTTATCCAGTTTCTTCCTGGCTGCCTTAGGATCAAGATATAGAATTCATAACTTCTCCAGTACCATGTCTGCCTGTGTGATACCATGTTTACAACCATGATGATAATGGACTAAACCTCAGAAATTGTAAGGCATCCTTAATTAAATGTTTTTCTTTAAAAGAGTTACCTTGGTCATTGTGTGTCTTCACATCAATAAAACTCTAATTAAGATACCAGTTATTTTCTTATAGCAACGACAAAAGTTTAAAAAAAAAATTCAAGTATTGTTAACCACATCTGGTTTTTCAGCAATTTGCCTAATTTCAGATGATAGTTCTACTATCTCACTTTTATACCAGCAGGTCCAAGCTGTAGGGCTTTCTCAAAATGAAGTGCCATGGTTGTTTACTATTTCACCATTGAAATAGTTTAAATAATGCTACCTTTTATTATTGCACATCTATTTGTATTTTCTTTTTACAATTGTATTTCACCGGAGAAATTTTAGAGTGTTATGGCTCTACCTCCATTTTCTTCTAAAATCTGTACCCCAGTCCTCGTGGGTGAATTTGCATAGCACAGTGATTTTTCAGAACACATATGGGGTAAAATAGCAGAACTGACTGTACTTTCTTCTGTCGGCAGCACCATAAAAACAAGAAAATAGACATAGTGATTAGCACGAAATTGAAATCAAACCAATAAGCATGAAGGGTGATTCACGACGTCCTTCTGGTGTCTAGGACACTCTTATTATTTATCCATTATGTTCGTCCACCCTTTTATTCTTTTACATGTTCTCAAGACATCCCTCTAGTGTCTACTGCATTTTGGGTCTCATCATGGGTCTGTAGATACAGCAAAGCACCAAAGCAGTGTCTCAGAAATGTATAAGGTTGGAGGAAGATGTAATAGTGCACACCTATAATCCCAGTACTTAGGAGCTGGAGGAAGGAGGATCCCGAGTTCAAGGCCCATCTGGATTGTTTAGTAAGGCTATGTTTCAAATAAAAATCTTTAGGTTGGGAGAGGATCATGTCCATATATCTCACCTCTGCAGGCTTTGCAGGCTTACTTCCAGTCGGGTACTAGGATGCCTACTGCCAATGTGTCATTGTATTTAATTTTGTCAGTGAGTAAGGGAAACAAGTTACCTTGTCCACTCAGTTTCCAGATGAGAAGACTTAGATCTGGTGGGCAGTGTTAGAGGGAGCTATCTAAGTCCAACCTGGGCTTATGAATACTGTCATTGATGCTCAGTGGGGAGGGACACATTGAGTCTTCATCTTTGGAAAAGGATGGAGGGTGGCTTACTCCATTGGTGGCTATCAAAAGGACAAAATACTATTTGAAGAGCTGCCACTAGGGTCCACAGTAGTGGAGAAACCTGTGTTTATTTAAGAAAATACTTTGGAGGCCACTTCATTTAATCAGGGGGAAATGGAGGCCACGCTGAAAGGACAGCGCATTGTGACATGGAATAGAAAAAATAAAGGACAAAGTCAGGCAGGGGTGGGACCTGAAAGAACAAGGCCGCTCAACAGATAGGTTCTATGGGTCCGATATGTCATCCAAAGGTTGGGGGAACTCTCTGTAGTTTTTTTTTTTTTTTTTTTTTTTTTTGGTCTGCTTTGCTCTACTGAAGACCTGCTCTCTACCAGCCTGCTACAAAAGCACTGGCATCCTTTGGGGGGATCAAAGTTCAAAGCCATGTTTCTTCCTGGGGTGTTTCTACTTGGGGTGGACTAGCATACATGAGTAGGGAGTGGACCAACGACATGGACACAAGATGATGGACAGCTAGCCCTGATTTTCCTTGGTCAGCTGTAGGAGCCTATAGCCCACTGAGGTGGATGATCAGAGCAAGCTGGGTACTGTGAGTTTCTTTAGTTTCTGAGGCCTCACCAAATCTGATCAGGACTCATAGATTAGGGGTATCTAGATTGGGCTCATTTTTGTAAAATAACTCAAAGATTAAGAAACATCAGACAGCCTATGAATTTGAGTTGTCAAGAGCAAGAACCTTCAAGTCAGGAAAACCAGTCTTATGTCCCACTTGGTTATTTCCCAGGTGGCCATAAACAACAGCGTAGCCAGTCTGCACCCTATTTTATCCATAACACTGGAATAAATACTGAACGCATAGAAAACACCCAGCACAATGCCTGGCATAGTCTTCAAGTTAACTTGTTTGTTATGATATCCCCTGACAGCAGGAGTGGGACAGAACTACTCCACCCCGAGCAAAGGGGAAATCAGATGTGCTGGGAAGCTCTAAGTGCAAGATGAAGGAGTAAAGAGGCCAAACCTGAAGCTAAGGTAAATACCTAACTGCTCAGCATGTATCCAGCAATCAAGACGAAGGCTGATCATGAATTAGGGAGGAGCACACCGTTACAGAAATCTTTTTCGTTGAAGACTTGGTCCCCAACTGTTTTTGCTGCTAGGAAGTTATGGAAGCAATGGAAACTTTAGGTAGCAAGAACCAGAGTCAAAAAGCAGGTCATGTGGGGTGTACCCTCGAAGGATAGATTGGTAGGCCAGCTCTTCTGTTTTCTTTTTATTCTGGTTGAGGGAGTTTCTTGTACTATGTGCTTTCTGCCATGAAGTATAGCCTACTCTCAGTTCCAAAGTCAACTGGACAAATGACCATTAAGCTGAAACTTCTGAATCCTTGAGGCAAAATATAAAATTTTCCTCCATTTAAACTGATTATTCTAAGTATTTTCTCACAGTGATGGGAAGTTAACTGTTTACACCCATTCCATTGAGGCCTATAGGTTCCAGTCCTACCCACTACCCTGGCCTGTGTACCTTCATACAGTGTTCAACTTGTGTGTCTGGAAGACATGGCTACCAACAACAGGATGCGGTTACATCTGTGCTCATTAGTACTCCCCTACCTCTGCATGACACCCTTTTGGCTCAGGAGGACTCTAACTTTGAAAGGAAGCACTTTATTTCCTCCTTTATTCTCTCCCTCTTGGCTCTAGTTACACCCTTCTTTGTGACCTGGTTTCTCTACCCCACTCTCCCATGTCCAACCTCCTGCAGGCAGAATCCTGACCACTCACACAGCTGGCCAGGAGACCACCTAGCTAGAGGCTGGCTCTGGGACCTCCTTTTGGGCTGGGAAGTAGCCTCCACTGAGATAAGCCATTGCTTTAATTGTCAACAGCAGTCAGGAGGCAGCAGATGCTCACTGGCCATAAAGGGCACAAGTCCTTGCTAGCGAGCTCGGTTGGCTGCAGAGATTGTGTGTGTTATTTTTAGTGCCTGGACACAGAGGTGCCAGAAGAGAATGCCAAGCTGGAAGGCTGCCTGCCCACTGAGGGCTGGGCTCCAAGGGCCCTGCCTGTGACTTTCAACTCCAGTTCTTTGTTGTTGATCTCTCTCTATAAGACGAGGCTTCTAGGCTTGGCTGATGGGTATAGCTCTCTCTCTCTAGGGAGCCAGAGTCAGCTGAGAGGGCATAGTCACCAGGGTCTAGACTGTTGAACTAAGTCTTCAGCTCGAAAGCACTTCACTGCACCACGATTCTTCAGCTCCCATGCTGTGAGTGTGTAACAGCTAAAGAATATGCACTTTGGAAGTGTGAGTGATTTCCTCAAGGTTGTTTTCCAGGGAGAACTCCAGTCAATAGTCTTTGCTGCTTCTTTCTTGAGAAGGCAGAGTGAAGTGTGAATAAGAGTTTCTGCCTCCCCCTTTGCCTTAGTTATTCCACTTGGGAGGAGTGACTCACCCTCTCTGTGTCATACTTTCCCTCTGTGAAGTGGGAGTGGGAGGATGTCCCTCCATGAGATGGTAAGTAAAGGCTGTGGAGAAAGAATGAGAAATGGAGGTGACTTGCAGGAAGAACTGGTCATTTATTGAGAAGTTGATGGTTTTATTCCAGTTGCTGGGTCATCTGCCAGCACTTGACCTGCGTCTCAACTAATGCTCATAACAATGCAATGGAACAGATTAGCTACTTTTCAGATGAAGAAAGAGAGTCCCAGACAAGGGCACACTGAGAGGGAAGGATGGCCAGTAGGGTATGCACTATGAGCTTTGAGTTCTACTCTCCTGTTACAGGTCTTCATCTCCAATGGGCTGGTGTTTTCTACAATGCTATATCTTCAGGAGGTTGAGTTGAAGGGACAGGGGTGTCAGACTGATGGCATGTGAATACGTGAGATGCTGACAGGCTGACAAGGAAGAAGAGAGAATGAGATGATAGTCAGGACCCGGCTCTACAGATTCCTACTTCCAATCCTCTCCTGGCTTTTAGTGTCCCTGAAACAGGTTATTTGAGGAGGCCACTCAGAGTCACTAGTACATAGGGTCACTTCTCCACCCTGCCATTGTTCGATGGCCCTGTGGTGCCCAGCAGTTGTCTCTTTATAAGTAGTTCAGTTTTATGGTTGCAGCCTGTGTGGTCTGGACCTGGAGTTATGTCTCAGGATGCTCTTCTTTGCTTCTCTCCTGGGTGCCCTTGTCTTCTGGATCACGCCCAGGCATGCCCTTTCCTCTTAAGTACGGCTCACACCAGCATCCACCTGCTAGTTGCTCTTGCTGTCCTCTAGAGTGGCCTTCTCCCATGTGAATTTCACATGGATTTCCCTCCTGACACTTCTTTATGAGTTTCCCCAAACAGGAAGAGCAACCAACTTAAATATCTAGCTTCCACCCATCTGAAATCTCCACCTGACCCCTAAAATGTCCCACTGGGTAACCTGACTGTTCCTTAAAAAGTACCCCCTCTAGAAAGAGGTTTTTAGATTTTTTTTTAGAAAAATTATTTATTTCTTCACTTTACATCCTGATTACAGCCCCCTCCTTATTCCCCTTCCATTCCCACCCTTACATCCCCTCTCTCATCCACCAAGAAGGGGAGGCCACCCCATGGGTACCAACCCACCCTGGCACGGCAAGTCAAAGCAGGGCTAGCCACATCCTCTTTCACTGAGGCTAGTCAAGGCAGCCCAGCTAGGGGATAGGGATCCAAAGGCAAGCAACAGAGTCGAAGACAGCCCCCTGCTCCAGTTGTTAGGGGACCTACATGAAAACCAAGCTGAACATCTACTAGAAATGTGTAGGGCCTAGACCCATCCTGTGCTTGCTCTTTAGCAGGTGGTTCAGTCTCTGTAAGCCCCATGGACCCAGGTTAGCTGACTCTGCAGGTCTTCTTGTGATGTTCTTGACCCTTCCAACTCCCTCAATCCTGTCCTCTACTCTTCCAAACGACTCTGTGCTCCACCTATTTGGCTGTGGGCCTCTGCATCTGGTTCTATCACCTGCAGGATGGAACCTCTCAGAGGACAAGTGCTGAGGAGCATACATCCACCATGGAGATAAGAATGAAGAGGACCCAGAGAGGATCAGCAAGTGTTTTGTTGCAAGACTTGCCAGAGTCACTGAGAAACTAGTTTCTGATCTGAAAGCTTCCTGATCTGAAAGTTAATCCCAGGCAAGTGGCCTTGACCATATGTGATGGGATTGTGGCACAAATTGCATGTCAGGATGGTTTCTGTGTGAGGTGGCTAGTTTAACTCACGCAGTGGCCGTACCTGTAGTAGGTAGGCACAGTGCTCATTCATTTTGTAGATGCAGAAACTGAAGCATGAGATGCTAAACAGCTTTCTAGGTTTATCTAGCCTGGGGTTTCTATGGAGATCTTTGGGCTCTGAAATAGATGCCTAGAGCCATACTTTGAGCACTTCCTGTGTCCCTGGCCTTGTGATAAACACCTTATGATCATTGCTTCATTTGACCCTCATAACAACCCCTTCACTACAGAGACAACAAAGAGAACCATGCTGGCCAAGGGGTAGTTGAGATGAGGTTTGAACTGAGGGTTTTGGGGGACTTGTAAATCTCTAGCCTGGCTCTTGCAAAAGAATCCGTAGGTCAAGGAGCATCTCATAATGTATAAAATATACACGAAGAATGCTACTTTGACTTGTTGGAAACATTTACTGCTGCCAACATAGATCATCTGCTTCCCCAAACTGGAAAACTGCCTAGTTTAGTCCCAGGTCCTGGAGCATCATCTCCCATGAATCTGCAACCAAGAAGGACTAAAATAAGATTCTATTTCTTCAGTCCAAAATGTGCTCCTCCTAGGGACCATTTCTCTATCTGCACTGCCACTGAATTAATGCTTTATAAAACAATGTAATAGGCTACAGTACAGACCCATTCATTCATTCATTCATTCATTCATTCATTCATTCATTCAGCCTCCATCACTCATTCCTTTCCTCAACAAAGGCTTATTAAGCAGACATGTTTGGGTCCGGTGATAGGCTAAGGAAATAAGCAAACCAAGACGTTAGTTAGGTTCTCCTAAAACTTATACCATAATGAAGAGAGTGAGACACAATGAAGGAATGGAATCTCCTTTGGTATTTTTGGAGGTGAAGAAAGATGGAGGGGGATTGGAATGGGAATAGAAGCTATTTTAAAATAAAAAGTTGGAGAAGGTCAGCTGGACACTGAGCTTTGAGGACGGCTGCAAGGAGGTAAGGAAGGCAACCTGGATGCTTATAGGTCCAGGCAGGTCAAGCACAGGGATGCAAAGTCTCCATTGGGAGCCATTCTTACCTTCACTCTGGACCTGCTTCAGGGTAGTGGGAGGTGCTGGAGGAATGTTTATTCATTTGATTGTTTGAGGAAAGTTTCACACATTGCCAATGTGTTAATGGCAGACTTTTCAATAGCACTCTATAAAGGAGGAACTTAATTATGAACTGAAATATGTGTGACTGTGAGCTAGATCGCTGGCACCTGGAAATCCTGGGGGTGACAGGGACCCTGGGTAGACACTAAGGAAACGGCATTGGCTTTAACTTTGGGTGATTCCCTTGTCTTCTAAGTCACTGATAAGCCAATCACTTAGAAAATTTCAGCTCTCCTCCAAGCCTGGCTTCCTGCTGTTCTTGGAGGCTCATTTTCTTTCTCTATGGATTAGGGCTTAAGATACTTGTTCAGTCTCTGGATTGTGCAACTATGTGCCTGTGTATATGTGTGTATTCATGTGTATGCGTGTCTGCATGTGGAAGCCTGAGGTCAAGTTTGGGTGTCTTCAGCTCCTCTTCACCTTGTTTTTTAAGACAAGGTTTCTCATTGAATCTGGTGCCCATCAATTTGGCCAGATAGCCTGGTGAGCAAGGCCCAGGTATCCTGCTGTCTCTACCTCAAAAGCTTTGGGATTGAGGGTGCCTAGTGCCATGCCTGGCTTTCATATGGGTTCTGAGTTCAGGTTCTTATGCTTAAATAGTAAGCTCTTTACCAATGTTGTTATATACCCAGTCCCCCTTCTCCCAACCCCAACCCCACACCCCTGGCCTTGTTTGTCAAAAGAAAAACAAGGAGAAACCTGTACTTGATAAAGACTACGTTTTCTCAGCTGTTCCACCATATTAGAAACCAAACCTACCATTTATGTGCACTATGGGCATTTCTAGCTACTCAGGCAACAGCAACCTGAGGGCATGGCCATTTTCTTGAGGACACAGAATGAATAGGAAGGTTGTAGGGGTTGGATGAGTAACAGACCATGCTGATCCCCAAGCATTGTGTTCACACAGTGGTAACACCGGGGCTAAAGCTAAGTTCACAGAACAAACCTCAGACACAACCAAGTGTGTCTACCTTGGAATAAAGGTTTCTGCAATTCTGAGAGGGATAGAGTGGGACCACATGGGGTAAACTGAGACCTTCTGGAGACTTGGGGCTATCTATGGACTATGACATAGAGAAGTGGCTGTTAAGTCCTAGCTTCAAGTCCGAGGCAGGTTAGAATGAAAAGGCTTGTGCCCAGCACCCCAGTGGGGTACTCAAATTCCTCAAAGGACCAGGGTATCAGCCTAACCTCCAGGATATTAAAAATGTTAAAATGACCATCAAGGAGCCCACACAACAAAACAAAAGAATATAAAGGGAGAGAAGTAGCAGACAATTCATCTTATAGGTTTTAGTCCAATATATGTATGTATATACAGTGTATTAAAGGCCCTAAACAATACCATCTTTATTAATATTTCCACAATAGTGATAAGATAGATGGAATGGAATTAGATATGAAAAAAATGTAATATTCTTTGAAAGGAACTCTGGGGAAACAGGGAGTTATGAAGGTCATTTCTCATTAAGGGTAAACTTCTGTGATTTTTGCCTCTGACTTTATCCTACGAATCCTCTGCCAGAGCCTGAAATATGACCTCATTGTTTTGTGTGCTGGGGACAGGCTGTGTCACCCAGTGGCCCCTTCAGCTAGGCAGTGTCAGGCTATTTTCAGCTCCCCCAAACAACCAATGGTATTACTGTCCATTTCTCTGTGTTCTGACGCTTACCTAGTTTATTAACTCTGAGTTTAATGCTCAGTGCTAGGGAAATGAAGTTCCCTTGAATTGAAACCCAGGAAAAAGCAAAGATTGCTGCGTTCCTGGGGTGGCAGCCCTCTTGGTGATAATGCAGACTACAGTGTAGACCTGAACACTGGAGACACAGCTCTTGACTATAAGGTGTGCATAAGAAAGCCCTCCCACGGATGGGATGTTACTATGAGGGGCTTGTGAGCGAATTTAGATTTGAGAAACTCGGAGTATGACTTTAGTTAGCCCTATGGTCTTTCTAGAGGCAATTTGCTTAAAAGTTGGGCTTATTAAAACAGGTCCTCCAAACACAATGGTCTGATTATTTGTAAACAGGACAAATTTAGTTATGGAGACATATGGAGAGTGCTGCCTAGAAATAAAGACAGAGGTGAGGGTAGTGGGGTGTGCCCAACCTACATGATGTCAAAGATGAAAGCTAAATTACTAGAAGCTAGGAGAATGGTCTGAACAGGCTCTATTTCACAACTCTTGGTGGAAACCAAACCTGGCACAACCTTGATTTTGTACAATAGGCAAAAGACAATCTATTTCATTGCTTAAGCTGCATAGTTGGTGACATGCTGTAATAGCAGCTCTGGGGATCAAATATAGGGGACATTAATGAAACCCAAGACAATACGGATTCAACGCTGTGACCCTGGCATGAAATCCAAGGTCTAAGGTCATGAATGTCTCTGGAACAAATCAACGAGATAATGTGGAACAACCCCCCACTGTGTAGTCCTTGTATGCATAGTGACCACAGACACCAGAAGGGGGCATTAGATTCCCCCAGGACTGGAGTTATAGATAGCTGTAAGCTGCCATAGGAGTGCTGGGAATCAAGCCCCAGTTCTCTGGAAGAGAAGCCATTGTTCTTAACCACTGAGACCCGCCTTTAGCCCCAGTAGGTGCTCTTAAGACTTATTAAGTGGATGAATGAATGGGGTTATGAAAACGGCATGCATCCCAGAACTTGGCCTGGGCAGATGGTCAATGAGCGTTGGCCAATTGTGTGGTCATAGGCACTTGCATTTATACAACTTTTCTCTAGGAATAGACAGTGCTCTATTGATTGATATGTAGTGATTGACATTTATGAGCTTCTCACAACTAATCCTACTTGCTTCGTGATCCCAGTTTTGCATTTCTTTGATTTCCGCTTGCTTTTTAAGTTAGTCTTATATATCCCAGGCTGGAATCCAAGGAGAACCTGAAAATTCTGATCCCCTGTCCCCACTTCTTGTGCTGGGATTACAGGCATGTGACTGGCTCACACAGGTTGGTTTTGCAGGGCTTCTTGCATGCTAGGCAAGCGCTTTACCAACCTAGCTAACGTCTACTTAGGAGTCTCATTTTGAAGATGAGGAAACTGAGGCACAGAGAGTCTAAACAACAATTTTTTCAGATTCATTGCTGAGCGGTAGATTTACCTATTTGATCTGCTGCTAGAGGACTACGTGTCTACTGATTGCAGTGGTGTATATGAAGAGCTCAGCACATAGTAGGAGCTCAATCTGGACTCAGGGAGTCTTTGAGGGAAGGCAAGGAGCACAAGGTCTGCTCCTGGCGGCCATGTTTCTCTTTCCTATCCTCTGCTTGTCTGGAACCACAGGGCCCTTTCTAGTGTAAAACTCTCTCTTATGCAGGTTTCTGTCCCCATCCCCTTACTGATTGTCTGAGAGGAAGTCAGTCTGCTCCTGAAGAGGGGCAGAGGGGTGGCATAGACTTGTATCATCTGTCAGAAGGCAGCTGCACAGTGTCTTCACCTAAGTGCCATAATTCATCCCAAACCAAGGGTGAGGTGCTGACTTGGCACTTCTTCCACAGGCCGCAGGCTGGCTTGGGCGCACGCCTTCCTAGACTCAGCTGGGTTATGCCAAGCCCCAAGCCTGGCAGTGATTTACAGTGTCACGGGCTGGTGTCCTCCACCCTGACCATGCTCTTGCCCACAGGTTTAATTATTTAAACAGATTTTACATTTTATGAGCGTGCCCTCGGGCCTGGTAGAGGAAAAAGCCTTAGGAGGAGAAAGTCTTTGCTCTAAATCGTAAATTGAACCATACAAGGACAGAGTATGGGAAACATTCCAAATGCCTGAATGTGAGTGCGGTGTTGAAGACCCTTTGGAATTCACTCTAGCTTGCTAACTGCCCCTCCTGGGCAAAGAGCATACCTCTGCCTCAGTGTGGAAGAAAAATACCTGGTCATCTACGGGAGTGTAGTTTGCTTCTGCGTGGCCATTTTGCCCTGTCCTGCAGAGACAATCATGGACACGCTCATACTGATTTAGCTGCTTACAGTCCCGCTGCTTACTGGAGTAAGGAGGGTTGTCGATAGAGAAGTAAACAACCACATCAACTGCTCCATATGAGGACGACCTCCACACACGTCTGTAGGAGATGATCCTCGTTAGGATCTAGCAACATGCTACCTTCCCTGCCTGGCTGCCTTCCAGTGAAACTTACAGCTCACAGGAAACTCTAGACATCGATCAGAGCCCAAGCTCCTTGGACCATGACTAATGGTGAACTGGATGCTTCTTCTCTTAGCCTGTGGCTTCCTTAAAGATGCGGGATTCAGTCTTGATGCTAGCTGACATGACACCCCCTTTTTTTTTTTTTTCCAGAAGAGACTCCGGAGTGTCTTCTCTATGTGCCATTTCCTGGTTCTGCTTACTCACCCACTCATCCACTCACACACTCACACACTCACACACTCACACACTCACACACTCACCCACTTCCTCATTGAACCACTCACTCAACACACGTTTATTGAGCATCACTACTGATGAGACCCTACGCTGGGCTATGTCCACAGAGACCGCAGCCCGTTCTACCCTTGGCTGCCCGTATTATAGCTATGAAATCATTTGCTAGATGGCTGTTCTGAAGGTCTAGCTTCTTCAACAATTTCAGGCAGTCATCGGCTCTGAGGTACCATGCACAGCCAGGTTGGCCTAGAGAGGACCCATCTAACCCTCAGGCCTTTGGGGGTTTTGTTTTCCTTGTTCTGCTCAGAAGCTGGAGAAAATGAACCTCACCAATCTCCATTTTCCGTACTATCCACGTCTCTGTAAACTGGGGATAGCAAAGTCCAAGGCTATTAAAATACTGATGCAAATAATCCACATTTTTCATCTTAAAGGCACTTCTGCCTCATCCGATTAATCTTCCCGGCACCCTTGTGTGTAGGTAAGTGTGAATTTGTGCTTGTAGATGAAGGAAATAAACAAAAAAACACGAAGTGATTAAACTTCTGGCCTGAGGCTACAGAGAAGGCAAGCTTGTGAGCCGGGACTACAGTCATCGGTCTTCCATTATTTTGAACATTTTTTCAGACTCTAAGGGCCACTTCCCTTGAGCAGCCTTTAGGAGTGAAACTCATTTGTCTGTCTTAGTGGTGTGTATGAATAGATGATGATGAGGCCTTGTGCAGATTAGACGCCACACCCACGGCTGACCTCTGACCAGAGACTTGGGCTCTCAGCATGTTCTGATTTTCTCATTTACAAAGTGGAGATAATGACTAGGCTGCAGGGTTAAGAGGGGCATGATGAATGAGCTTATTTTTGTATAGTTCTTTGCACAGTATGCAATACATTTTTTTCTTAAAAGGTAGAGACAAAAATAAAATGGGTGGGGTCTGTTTATTTGCTATTTATCATTATTATCCTCATCACTATCACCATCATCACCACTGTCACCATCATCACCACCATCACCACCATCACCACCATCACCACCATCATCATCACCATCACCACCATCACCATCATCACCACCATCACCACCATCACCATCAACCTCACCATCACCACCATCACCATCATCACCACCACCACCACCATCACCATCACCACCATCACCACCATCATCACCATCACCATCACCACCATCACCATCACCACCATCACCACCATCACCATCACCACCATCACCACCATCACCATCATCACCACCATCACCACCAACATTGCCAAATACTTATTTAGTTTTGTTATTAGTTTTTTATCTAGTGCTATGAGTTTTAGAGAACGGTACACAGCAATTTCCTCCTTTAAGATATATTAAGACATCTTCATTATCTCTGTGGAGAATCTTTTGGGACCTGGTATATTCCAGCTATACAGGTGCCTTAGCATAATTTCATTACTAATGAGTTGATTATTTTCAGTAACTATCAGTTGGTCAGCACTTGTATGTCTATCAATCATTTCCTGTCTCCATGAACTATGTCAGGTATGTGGTTCATGCTGTTGAGAACACAGAGTTGGCTTGAGTGTGGCTTCCCCTCTGAAAGTGGTAGCCAAGGAGGGAGGAAATGGCCCTTTCATGAGTGTCTTGAGTCTTAACACATGACCATGAAGAGTTTCAATGACTGTAATGTAAACAGTGAACATTCTAGATATGCTAAGGGTACTCTAAGGCTCATGAAGCACACCCTTTCCTTTAATATCAAAACAACCTTATGGATTATGAACAATTAATACCTAAAGTTTGAAGATGAACAAACCGAGGTGCAGTTTCTGCCAGGTCTTTGTGACAGTTAATATTGATTGGCAACGTGACAAGATCTAGAATCACCGAGGATGTGGGCCTCTAAGCACGTCTCTGAGGGTTTGTCTGGATCAGGTTAACCGAGGCAGAAAGAGCTACCTTTCCTGTGGTTGCGCCGTTCCCCAAGCTGCCACCCTGAACCGAGTCGAAAGAATGAGAAAACCAAGCATGAGCCATCATTGAGTCTGCATCCTGACGGTGGCTGCATGGGACTGGCCACCTCCAGTTCGCTGTGATTTTGCGGCCGTGATAGACTGTCCCTTGGATCTGTGAGCTAAAAAGAAGCTCTCCTTCAAACTGCCTTTGTCAGGGCGTGTTTATCATGGCAACATCAAAACTAGTAATACAATCTCCAAATACAGGACATGGTTGGAGAAGAAGAGATTTACGCTTGAAGATAACTAAAAAAAAATCAACAAATGAGGCCAGGTTCAGAGCACAGTTTGTGTGTAAGGCGGTTGACGCAGATTTAATGTAGTTTCTGCTGTTGGGGAAGAGTATGCATAACCTTCCTTCATACCTCCACTTTCTCGTCTCCCACATGTACCTACCTGTTTCAGTAATGGTGGCAGAGTAATTGTGTGCACTGTGAAATGTGATCAGTTCTCAGAACAGCTTGTCAGGGTCAGAAGAAACTGAAGGACATGGGGACTAGCAACTGTGTGAGGTTTTGGCTTAAGTGGTGTTTGCACCTTTTTTACATCAACTTCTTTCAACGTCCTTTGCGGTAGGTTGCATGGCTGAAGGCACATCTGGGCCACAAAGACCCATATGGTTACTGGAAAGTGAGAAGAGAGCTGGACCACAGAAGAAATTTGGTGAAAGCCTGCTAGAGACCACCTTTCTCCCAGTTAGAGCCATTTCCTTGTGTTCCTTGCTGCGGAGAGTGCCCACCTGACTGAATCTAGCCATGTAAGGGAAAAGATGTGTGCCACTTTGTGGCATCACTCTGGAAACCTCCTCTTTGACATCTTGTCCTCTTCAGGCTAGAGGCTCTACAGGGTAGTGGTACTCGAAGGTGGATAGCGCAGGGACTTCGATGAAAACTGAATTTACTTGCCAACTTTGACTGCTTTGGGTTATGCAGTAGGTGATGAGTTACAGGTCAAAGGGCTTCTGGGGTACTAGGCCATCAATGGGAAACCTATAGTGTACCCTCGCCCAGGGCTTATAGACGAATCTCCACGAGAAAGCTCACAGAAGTAGTGATTCAGTGATCAAGGTGTTTGGGCTGCTCTTTGACTGCAAATTTCACTTTAGGCAGTTTTGATTTATTTTCATTTTTATCAGAGCTGAGGACTAGTCTTGTGTTTGGTAGGCAAGTACTACTTTGAGCCAAACCCCCAACCTTTCTAGCCAAATCTATTTCTTTTCTTTCTTTCTTTCTTTTTTTTTTTAAAGATTTACTTATTTTTGTTTTATGTTTTGCCTGCATTGAATGCATGTGCATCTCTTGTGTGTAGTTTCCATAGAGGCCAGAGGAGGACTTCCAATCTTCTGAATCTGGAGTTATGGAAAGTTGTGGGCCACCACCAAGGTGCTCCACAGTCCTCTGGCTAGCAGCATCTCACTGTGTCTCAAGTGTTCCGCCTTCCCCTGACATGACTGAAATAGGGAGAGATAGGGAATCTGTTTGATTGGGTGTGGTGAGGTTCTTCTTGCCTATCACCAAAGTCTAATTTTATACTAAACTCATCTTCCCAACTCTGAGTACTCAGTACCAGAGTACTGGCTTCAGAACGAGGCCACTGAAACATGTTGTTCCATGTTTCTAACATCTCTAAGGATTGTCAGTGACGTACCAAGATGCGATTAAGTATATCAACACAGCAAAAATTTTTGAACATATAGAAACAAAAATGTGGCCTTCTGGTTTCTGCCTGTCTCCAGAGCAGACCTAATGCCAGAACATTCTGTATTCAAAATCTGAGGGAGAGAACCGGTCTCACAGTAGTGCTGATACATCTGAGAACACAGGTGAGACCATCGCCTCTGCTCAAATTCCTGGCCCAAGAGGAACCCACCTGGAGCACTCAGGACACAGGAACAGAGAAGCAATCTGGAACAGGATCCTTCCTGTTTCCACCTTCAACCAGAGCGGACCCTGTGCTAGAGCACTCTGAACACAGACCCCACTGGGAGAGAGCTGGTCCCCCAGAAGTATTGACACACCGAGGGCACAGGTAAGACCACCAAAGCCTTCAGGACACAGGAGCAGGTTGAAAAAGGATCCTTCTGGTTTCTGTCTGTGCCTTGTGCTGACCCTGTGCCAAAGCTCTCTGTACCCAGACCCTGCTGGAAGAGAGTTGGTCCCCCAGTAGTGCTGACTCACAGGCTTACAGGAGAGTCACACCACTGTCAGAATCAGCAAGACCAGCTAACACCAGAGATAAGCAGACGGTGAGAGGCAAGTCCAAAAACCTAAGCAACAGAAACCAGAGACACTTGGCATCATAAGAACCCAGTTCCCCCACCATAGCAAGTCCTAGATACCCCAACACACCAGAAAAGCAAGATTCTGATTTAAAATCGCAACTCATGATGATGTTAGAGGACTTTAAGAAGGTCACAAATAACTCCCTTAAAGAAATACAGGACAACACAGGTAAACAGGTAGAAGCCCTTAAAGGAGAAACACAAAAATCAACCAAACAGGTGAAGAAAACCATCCAGGATCTTGAACAAAAACCATCCAGGATCTTGGGAAAGAGATCAGGAGACATAGAAACAGCATCACCAACAGAATACAAGAGATGGATGTTGCTGCCTGGGACTAGACCCTTCCGGTCTTCATCTGTGCCCAGAGTTAGGGCCATCCCACTGCCATCTGGACCCACAACCTGCCTGCAGAAAGCTGAGCACACAGGACCACCCTCACTTCTAAGCTCATAGGCTCACAGTCCCAGAGGAGGGACAAGCTCCAGCCAGCGACATCAAGACCACAGAACACAAGATGGCAGGAGGCAAGCACAAAATCAAAGCAACCAAGACAACCTGGAAACATCAGAACCTAGTTTTCCCACCATAGCAAGTAGTGGATATTCCAACACACCAGAAAAATAATATCTTTCTACAAATCTAGCACTACAAAGTTTAATAGATGGAAAACTCCAACACGTCTACACCCTAGGAAAAGACACTAAAGACTTTTTAGAAAATGAAGCCACAACATACCCAGACTTATCAGATAAAATGAAAGCATTGCAAAGAGGAAAACTCATAGCTCTGAGTGCCTCAAAAAAGAAACTGGAGAGAGCATACAATAGGAGCTTGACAGGAATAGATAGCAGGAAATAATCACAGTCAGAGTTGAAATCAACCAAGTAGAAACAAACAAATAAAAAAACTATACAAAGAATCAACAAAACCAGGAGCTGGATCTTTAAGAAAATCAACAAGATAGATAAACCCTTAGCCAGACTAACTAGAGTGCACAGAGACAGTATTCAAATTAACAAAATCAAACTTTAAAAGGGAGGCATATCAGGAACTGAGGAAATTTTAAAAATTATCAGATCCTATTACAAAAGCCTATATTCAACAAAACTGGAAATCTAGAGGAAACAGACAATTTTCTAGACAGATACCAGGTGTCAAAATTAAACCAGGATCAGATAAACAATCTAAACAACCTCCTAACCCCTAACAAAATAGAATCAGTTATCAAAAGCCTTCCAACCAAAAAAAGTCCAGGACCAGATGGATTTAGTGCAGAATTCTATCAGACTTTAGAAGAAAACCTAATACCAATACTCTCCAAACTATTCCCCAAAATACAAACTGAGGGAACACTACCCTAATCATTCTTCAAATCCACAATTATGCTTATTCCTAAACCACACAAAAACCCTACAAAGAAAGAGAACTTCAGACCAATTTCCCCCATTAACATTGATGTGAAAATACTCAGTAAAATTCTTGCAACCCCAATCTGAGAACACATTAAGAAAATTATTCGCCATGATCAAGTAGGCTTTATCCCAAGGATGCAGGGGTGGTTCAATACATGGATATCCAACAATGTAATTCACTATATAAATAAACTCAAAGAAAAAAAACTACAAGATTATATCATTAGATACTGAGAAAGCATTTGACAAAATTCAACAATGCTTCATGCTAAAAGTCTTAGAAAGATCAGGAAGTCAAGACCCATACCTAAATATAGTAAATAGCAATATACAGCAAAACAGTAGTTAACATCAAAGTAAATGGTGAGAAACTTGAAGCAATCCCACTAAAATCATGGAGTAGATAAGGCTGTCCACTCTTTTTCTGCCTATTCAATAGAGTACCGGAAGTCCTAGCCAGAGCAATAAGCCAACAAAAGGATGTCAAAGAAATACAATTTGGAAAGGAAGAAGTCAAAACATTCCTATTTTCAGATGATATGATAGTATACTTAAGTGATCCCAAAAATTCCACCACAGAACTTCTAAACTCGATGAACAACTTCAGCAAAGTGGCTGGGTATAAAATTAACTCCAATAAATTAGTAGCCTTTCTCAACTGAAAGGATAAAAAAGCTGAGAAATAAAGTAGAAAAACAACATCTCTCACAATAGTCAAGAATAGTATAAAATACCTTGATGTGACCCTAACCAACAAATGGAAGATCTGTATGACAAGAACTTCAAGTTTCTGAAGAAAGAAATTGAAGATCTCAGAAGATGGAAAGATCTCCCATGCTTATGGATTGGCAGAATTAATTTAGTAAAAATGGCCATCTTGCCTAAAGCAATTTACAGATTCAATGCAATCTCCATCAAAATTTCAACTCAATTCTTCATAGAGTTAGAAAGAGCAATTTGCAAATTCATTTGAGATAACAAAAAACCCAGCATAGTGAAAACTATCCTCAAGAATAAAAGAACTTCTGGGGGATTCACTATCCCTGACCTTAAGCAGTATTAAAGATCAATCCTGATAAAAACTGCATGATATTGGTACAGAGACAAGCAGGTAGATAATGGAATAGAATTGAAGACTCAGAAATGAACCCACACACCTATGGTCACTTGATCTTTGACAAAGGAGCTAAAAACATCCACTGGAAAAAGGACAGCCTCTTCAACAAATGGTGCTGGTTCAACTGGCAGTCAGCTGCAAAAAAATGCAAATCTATTTATTTTTATCTCCTTGTACAAAGCTCAAGTGCAAATGGATCAAAGATCTCCACATAAAACCAGGTACACTGAAACTAATAGTGGAGAAAGTGGGGGAAGAGCTTAGAACACATAGGCACAGGAAAAAATTTCCTGAACAGAACACCAATGGCTTATACTTTAAGATCAAAAATAGACAAAAGGGACTTATAAAATTGCAAAGCTTCTGTAAGGCAAAGAACACTATCAATAGGTGAAAACAGCAACCAACAAATTGGAAAAAGATCTTTACCAATTCTTCATCTGATAAAAAAAAGGTTTATATCCAATATATACAAAGAACTCAAGAGGTTAGACTCCAGAGAATCAAAGAATCCTATTAAAAATGGGGTACAGAGCTAAACAAAGAATTCTCAACTGAGAAATACCAAATGGCTGAGAAGCTTCTAAAGAAATGCTCAACATTCCTAGCCTTCAGGGAAATGCAAATCCAAACAACCCTGAGATTCCACCTCACACCAGTCAGAATGAATAAGATCAAAAACTCAGGTGACAGCAGATGCTGGTGAGAATGTGGAGAAAGAACACTCCTCCATTGTTGGAGGTATTGCAAGCTGGTACAACCACTCTGGAAATCAGTCTGGTGGTTCCTCAGAAAATTGAACATAGTACTTCCTGAGGACCCAGTTATAGCACTCCTGGGTATATATCCAAAAGATACTCCAAAATACAACAAGCATACATGCTCTGCTATGTTCATAGCAGCCTTATCTATAATAGCCAGAAGCTGGAAAGAACCCAGATGTCCTTCAACAAAGGAAAGAATACAGAAACTGGTGCATTTACACAATGGAGTATTACTCAGCTATTAAAAACAATGACTTCGTGAAATTCTTTGGAAAACGAATGGAACTAGAAAATGTCATACCGAGTGAGGTGACCCAATCACAAAAAGATACACATGGTGTTAGGAAAAGGATGAAGGGGAGTGGGTGGAGATATGGCCCATGGAGGTGCATTGAGACCTGGAGGCAAGGAAGATGTCTCTGGGAGGCTCATGTTGGGAATCTCTTCGCCCCCTCCCCCCCCAGGGACCAGCCACAGGACAGTATAGTGTAGAATAGATTTTACTTAGGTTGTGGGGGAATTAAGAGGGTAGTAGAGGCAGAGAGAGAAGAGAAAAATAAAGGAGTAGAGGAGTAGAGGTTGGCTATGAGCTCCTGGAGAGAAGGAGGAAAGAGAAGGGGAAGAGGAAGAGTAATGTGTGTGTGTGAGAGAGAGAGAGAGAGAGAGAGAGAGAGAGAGAGAGAGAGAGAGAGAGAGAGAGAGAGAGAGAGGGAGGGAGGGAGGGGGGAGGGAGGGAGGGAGGGAGGGAGAAAGAGAGAGAAAGACAGAGAGAGACAGAGACAGACACACAGAGAGAGAGACAGAGACAGAGAGACAGAGACAGAGACAGAGACAGAGAGAGTAAGGGGCAAGAGCACAAGAGAACAAAGAGAGAGGAGGGGACAAGCAGCCCCTTTTATAGTGTCAGGTCACTGTGGCAGAGTATACCTGGCTGTTGCCAGGTAACTGTGGGGTGGGGTTTACAGAATACGGACACATGGTATGCACAACATTGCTATGTGACTATTAGGCCTACAGCTCAGAATATGAAAGATACAATTCACAGACCACATGAAGCTCAAGAAGAAGACCAAAGTGCAGATGCTTGAGTCCTCCTTAGAACTGTGAACAAAAATATTAACAGAAAGAAATACACAGAGAAGTTTAAAGTGGAGACTGAAGCAAAGGCTATCCAGAGGCTGCCCCACCTGGAGCACCTGGAGATTCAGCCCATACACAGCTGCCAAGCCCAGACAATATTGCTGATGTCAAAAAGTGCATGCTGACAAGAGCCTGATATAGCTGTTTTATGAGAGGCCCTGACAGATTATCACTAATAAAGAGGTGGATGTTCACAGCCAACCATTGAACTGAGAACAGGGTCCCCAAAGGAGGAGTTAGAGAAAGGATTGATGGAGTTGAAGCAGTTTGCAACCCCATAAGAACAACAATACCAACCAACCAGAGCTCCCAGGGACTAAGCCACTATCCAGAGTACACATGAATGGACCCATGACTTCAGCTGCATATGTAGCAGAGGATGACCTTGCTGGGCATCAAGGGGAATAGAAGCCCTTGGTCCTGCCAAGGCTAGATGCCCCAGTGTAGGGGAATGTCAGGGCGGGAAGGCAGGAGGAGGTGAACTGGCACCCTCATGGAATCAGGTGTAGGGGGGAATAGGGTGGTTATGGGGGAAAACCAGGGAAGGGTATAACATTTGAAATGCAAATAAAATATATCCAGTAAAAATTATACAGAAAAAACCCCAAAAATGTGAAGACTTTGTAATTATTTTTAAACTTGGACATTTTGATGGGGGCATGTGTATATGTAACACCTGAAAATATGTTCATTTCATATTACCAAGCTCAAGGGTCCTGTCCCTTCTAACCAAGCAAACCTCCACAATAGGACATTTTTATGTAACTGAAGGACAGTTTGATACCAGTCTGTGGTCAAAGTGCATCCTGCCTGCTTGGCTGTTTTGACGTCAGCCCTGGGGTACCCCTGCAGGGTCAAGGCTTTCCCCATTTACACTAGCTTCCTGGGAGTAGCCTCTCCTGCAGTTGTTTTGTGACTACTTTGGCCCCAGTAATCCCTAGCTGTGGGGCGTGAAAACCTTAGGAATTCTTTGATTTGCAGATAGAAAGAGGCTGATTTTTCTAGTAAGGGCTTTCTGCTACTCTGCTTCCCAGGACTTTTGCCCTAGAGGTTCAGTCCTTTCTCTGAGGAATCAGTCCTCAGTCCCACACCCCACACATTGTTTTCTCCTATTTCAATTAAATGAACTGTTTACATCTCTTTTCTGCTATCCCCTTTCTTAATGTATTATTTTTTACACTTAAGCTCACAATCAGTGCCCTCTTTCTGGTAAGATTCCCCAAACTCTTTCTAGAATGAGGTAACATATAAATCAGTTCAAGAAATTACATAAATGCTCAAGAGACCAGCTTCTGCAAAATTCTAAGTGGGACAGATTATGTTTTCTTTTGCTTTCTGATACTGTTCCTCATCCCTTCCTCCCTCTCTTTCTCTTTCGAATGTGTGTGCATATGTGTGTGTGTGTGTGTGTGTAGGACAGAGGACAATCTCAGCTATCATTTCTCAGATGTTTCTGGTCATCTTTTTTTTTCTGAGAAAGATCTTTCATTGGCTGGAGCTTACCAAGACTAGGCTGTAAGACCACTGAGTCTCAGGAGTCTTTTCGTCTGTGCCTCAACAGCACTGGAATGGCAAATCTGTGTCACCATGCTGTGCCCTTTCCTTCTTGAATACAGTTTCTGGACATCCAGCTCAGCTCTTTGTGGTTGCAAACCCATCACTTTACCAAGGAAGCTACATCTCTACATCCCCAGAACCTCCTCCCCACTGTATCCTCCGTGGTCCCCACTGTATTCTCCGTGGTCCCCACTGTATCCTCCGTGGTCAATTTGCAGTCCTCATATTTGCTCAGCCCTTCTGGTTCTTCTCTGACTTCTCATTCCTTATGACATTGGCAAAGCTTCAAAGGCCCCTCGAATTGGGTCCTTTATTGATTTTTTTTTTTTTTTTTTTTTGCTATATGTGATGTTAGCTTAGAAGTCTGTGAACACGAGGCTGGAACAGCATTTGCCTGGGGTCATTCTGGGTCAAGGGACAAGATTCTGGTCTTCTTTGCAGGGCAATGCTCAAAATTCTTGCTCTGTGAATGTCAGGAGAAGAATGATTGTTGAATACTCAAAGCATTCTGAGGAGATGGAGGCCCTAGCGGTAAAATTAGAAATCTTTCTGAGGATACTGAGGTTACTGCAGAGTTCACAAAAAAAATGTCATGCTGCAGGTATGTGTGTGTGTGTGTGTGTGCGTGTGTGTGTGTGTGTGTATAAATGTTTGTGCATGTGTGTATACTTGTGTGCACACGTGTCCTGTATGTACTTGGTCTGTGTTTGAACTATCATATAGTTATATGGTCTCAAGTGCTATTAGGGAGCAAGAGGCTGATATGGCTTTATATAGGTCCATTGGAAACCCACACTGGGCATGGTTTCTCTTTACCTTAAAGAGTGCTGCAGTCTCATGGAGTGGTACCCAGATCTTATGTTGATAGAGCCCAGGGAGCTTGCAAAGAACTTTCTAAAACTCCAGGCATGATGACTTTGGAGCCCTCGCGGAGATGACTGTGGGATGGCAGTGTGGGTATCTAATTGTAACTTGGAAGGTATTTCTTGCACTCTTCGGTTCAAGCATGGTTGGAAGAAGAGTCTGATCAACCACAGCATAGAAACTGGACCTGGTTTTATACTTCTATTTCCTATGAATGACCTAGAGACTGGTTTGTCAGATACATGGTCCCCTGAAGAAACACTTTCCTCTCAGAGCGGGGCAAATGTCATCTTGTTGCTAGGCAGGCTGGTGCCTTAGATCAAAGTGCTTCCCTCCTTCCTCTCCACAGGAAGAGCCATGGACACAGGCATCTTCTTTCTGCACTCAGGCATCTCTCGGGGTCTCCTCTGCATTGATGACACCGGGATCCAGTGCCACTGGGATGCACTCCTCTAGGTAAAAATGGCTTTTCGCTTAAAAAGTAAATTACAACGGGTGCATTTTCCATCTGCCACAATAAAGAATAATTTTTCTTCCTTGTGCACAAGAGCTCCAATTATGATTTAATTCAATTCCGATTAAATGTGCTTTGATGGCATTTCCATTACATAAAAAATAAAAGTATTAGCCAAGCATAATGTGTTTTGACTATAGTTCTGATGCTAATAAGGAGGCTGTTTGGTGGCTATGATCCCACACATCTATTCGGCAGTTGTAAGAATGAGAGGAAAGAAAAGGATGAGGCAGATCCCTAAGAAATCCTAAATACTAGGGATGTCATGGCTTTTAGGGTCACAACCAGGACTTTACATGGCCTCTATCTGAGGTGCTTCTGAGGGCAGGGTGGTTGTTCAGTACACTCGGGGTTTCTAGGTAGGGAAAGCGTGGTAGGGACTCACGATTATGGAGTTGACAGCACACCTGCATAGTAAGCTCTGTGAGTCAGCGGCCTTCTTGTAGGTTCTGGGTTATGTAGTCAGCACCAGCCTTTGCCTGACCGCTTTCCTGCTCTCTGACTGGATCATCCTCCTGAGATGCCCCTCTTTGATGCCCAAAGTTATTAATCCCTTCCCGTGCAAGAGTGTTGGCTGGAGCCTCTTCATACACTCACCTCTTCCCTTCTTTGTAGCAGGGGTTGCCTTATTTGATTGGGCTAATTGAAGGGTAGGACTGGCCAGTGGCAGGATACTGTGTTTGTGATCTGTGGCCACTTTCACAGAGGGCCTATCCTGGAGGCTGGGCATCCTTCTATGTTTTGTTTCTTTTTGCTATTATAGTTTTGTTTGTTTTTGTTGGATTGGGGTCTCACTGTCATTTCATAGATGTATTTTTAGATATAATAAGGTATATAATATAATGAGCTACTGTGGCCCCATGCACCTCCTATCATCTGGTTACCTTTCTTTCACTCCTACTGGACCCCCTCATCTCCCATCCAGATCCCTACTTTGATTTCCTTTGTTTTAAACCACTCATTTTCTTGCTATTGAGTCTTTTGGTCACCTCTTCTTTGTTTCTTTGGTTTCTATCTACTGTGTAATTTAAAAAAAAAATTAAATTTTTCATGCATATGAATGCTTTGCTTGTATGTATACAAGTGTACTGAAAGAAAAAAGAGATATCCGGTCACGAGGAAATCTAATCTTCTCACACGGGGCACCAATGTTGTTAAAAGATGCCATCCTGGGTTTCGGCACCAATGTTAGATAAAGGATGAAGAGAGTGAGGGGTGCGGGATATGACTCATGGAGGTGCGGCCTGGGGGAGAGGGGGGTGCCTCTGCGAGACCCATGTTGGGAATCCCTTCTCCCTGAGGAACCAGCCACACGGTGGTATAGTACAGAATAGAGTTCATTCAGGTCATGGGGAAGTTAAGAGGGTAATAGAGACAGAGACAGGGAGAGAGAGAGAGAGAGAGAGAGAGAGAGAGAGAGAGAGAGAGAGAGAGAGAGAGAGAGAGAGAGAGAGAGAGAGAGAGAGAGAGAGAGAAGAGCGGAGTAGAGGAGTAGAGGCAGCCATGAGCACGTGGAGAGAGAGGGGAAGAAGGGAAGGGGAAGAGAAGGGGTAAGGGTGGGGAGACAAGGAAGCAAGAGAGAGCAACAGAGAGAGGAGGGGGCAAGCAGCCCCTTTCGTAGAGTCAGGTCACTGGGGCAGAGCATACCTGGCTATTGTCAGGAAACTGAGGGGTGGGGTATACCTGTCTGTTGCTAGGTAACTGAGGGGTGGGGTTTCCAGAATTCCAACGTGTACAACGTGCATGTCTGGGCAGAAGAGGGCACTGGATTCCCTCAGACTGGAATTATAGGTGGGTTGTGAGCCAGCCACCATGTAGGTACTGGGAATCAAACCCGGGTTCTCTGGAAAAGTGATAAGTGCTCTTAACCCCAAGCTACTGTCCAGTTCCAGTAAGAAATTCTTGAAGCACATTTACTTTGTTTTAAATACTCCAAGCAGGTTCTCTTTGGCTGAAACTTTCACGAGGTGAAGGAACTGCCCAGAATAATGGCCATCAACACTGTGGGGACTTCAGGGTTTAATACCATACTTACTGATTTATTCTGCTTGGTTAGATATTTAATCCAAGCATGACTGGCTCATGCCGCACATATGGCTTGATTCCCTGTTTCATATATTATGAAAACTTTATTTTCTCATTTGAATTCAAACATATTTTTATGACTAATACTCGGCTCTAAAGGTCTATTATAGTTTATCTATGCAATCTTCTGTTATTGAAGACTTGGATTCTCCTTGCCTCTTCACCCATTTAAATAATTACATGGAACAACTCTAACTATGCCAGCTGCACAATTGGTCCACCCTAATTTTTGACTAAATAAAAGGCAGCTAATTAAAAATCTGCTCATCTCCCCCGCCCCCTCCCTAAATCCTCTAGCGATGAATAAGAAAACATTTTTTTTTTTTTTTAATTTTATGTGATAAACTTCAAGAGAATACTCTGCTTCTGCTGGTGGTGTTTTAACCCAACCACATCAGGTTAGAAGTCAGATAGGGGGGAAGGGACATCATATGTGAACGTATGAGCAAAGTGTCCGGGGGAAGAGCTCTTAGGCTGTTCTTACTACCCTCAAAGCAGCTGAGATTGTCCATCCTATAATACACACCAGAAAGTAATGTCTTTATCTATTGAGAATGTTTGAGCCTTGACATATGAGAGTCATTATTTTAGAATGGGGACAAAACCAGAAAGTAGATATCATAAGAAGGATCCAGGAAACAGGAAGTCTTTTTAGAACTGCTCAGGGCAAGCAAAGCCACCATTCAATGGCAGAATTAATGTGTTTTGTTCCTCACTTTATCCCACCCTCAAGAAAGAAAGAAACATGAGAAGGAAAGGGTGAAGGGAAGAAAAAGGAGAGAGAGAAGGAGAAAATTGTTCACAAAAGATAAAGGAAAACCCAACCATGAAGAAATACACCTCAAAGAATAAGAAACACTTCTGTTTTATTTTACACTGGAAGAACATTAATGTCCTAAATTCCATCAAACAGGTTCAACAAGAAACGAGACAACCAACTCAGCATGACATTAAGAGAATTCACAATGCTAAGAAAATTGATGAAAAACTACAGTATTATGGAAATAACAAATCACAAACAAAAATAACTAAATTAGACAGCTGGAAATTGCACCTCTGCCACAGGAAAAAGAGGTTTGCTATGTAACATTGAAGGCTGCTGAAAAGAACAGAGATTCTGGTTCTCAGTGAGGGGGCAACTTAAAAGCAAGAATCATGGTTCCCCTGCTGAAGAGCGACAGGTGAGGTAGAATTATTTCCTTCAGTCCTTTAAGGGTTGAAAGGACAGAGCTCACTCTAGGCAGGCAGATCATGTGATGCAAACCATGCCACCTGTGGCAGATCAGGTGATGGGAACAACACCCTTGCCCACTAAGTTCCAATAATGAAGAAATAATCTTTCTGGCAGCTAAGCAGAGAAGAATGAGCTGAGCTCAAAGAGAGAAGCCAAGCTGACTTCAGTCTTCTCCACAAACACAGCTGATGCTAGAAGGTAATAGCAGAACCTGAAAGTGTTGCTAGGGAACAACAGAACAGGCACCAAGTACTGACCACTCATCATAGATGCGTAAAGGGAAAAAAATTCCAGGCCTGGAGAGGCTCCAGCAGGGGAAAAAAAAATAAAACACTTTTTACAGAAGCCTTAAAACCTGAGTCCATCCCCTGGAACCAATGTAAAAAGCTCACGTGACGGCATTCATCTGTAATTCTAACAATCCTACAGAGAGACTGGAGGCAGAGAGGGGAGAATGGGGTCAGCTAATGGGAGCAGGGCAGAAACAGCAAGAGAGTTCCTGTCTTAAGAAGGCAGAGGGAGAGAAGTAACTCCCTCAGATTGTCTTCTATCTTCCCACACGTACCATGGTGCAAACATTCCCTCACCCACATACGCTCCCTGTCATACACATGCACACCATACGACACACATACCGTATTCATGCACATACACAAGTAATAGCAACAATAATAAATAAAATATCAAAAATGCAAACATTAAAGTAAGATATACAAAACTCTGATCACTTTTCCAGAGGAAATGGCTCCGTTGAAACCCAGGCAGCTGATGTCATAAATAGCAGGAGAGGAAAAGACACCGTTCAAGGCCGACCATGTTGGGACATGTATACAGGATCAAATGAGAGGCTCTGACCTTAGGTGGCTGTGCTCCTCTGAATTATACTTTGTACACAAGTCCAAGAGAGGAATGGGCTTATTTTCAAGGCATTGGGAACACAGAGATGACCGATCTATAGGAATGTGCAAGGTAATAACATTGTGACACCATTGTTATTTACAGGGTTGATGCTGGAGAAACACACAACTGAGTCATAAAAATAAATTGCCAAAAGAATGTTCTCATTTTCTTTTGTTTGTTTTAGGTTTAGCTTTTGTTTTCGGAGCCAGGCTGACTAAGAACTCACTGTGTAGTCAAGGATGACCTTGAACGTGCGGTTCTCCTGCTTCTACTTCTGGAGTAAGAATACAGAAAAACCGAGATTATGGACATATGCCACACTACGAGGCCCACTTCGCGTATTTATGTGGTACTGAGGATAGGACCTAGGGTGCCATGTATGTTAGAAAAGCAATCTACCATCAGAGCTATGTCCCCAACTCTCATGATGTTTAAGCAAGTTTAAGACTTTGTGTTGGGTCAAGTTGAAAACTATCCCAGGGATTATGTGGTCCACGGGGCCTCAGGCTAGAGCGTAGAGTGAAGTCGATTTCATCATCAACCAAACTATTTTTTTAGAATATAAGATTTATATAAAATACAATTCTAGCAGTACAGATACCTTGGAAAGACTGCTGATTAGTATTCTATCAGTTTAAATAACATGAAGCAAAGCATTTAAGGAAAATATTCCTAAGTAAAATGCTTTCAACAAATAATAAGTGAGGGTTGAACAATTGTAGGAAGTTATACTGTTATACCATGAAACTTAAATATTATAAATATTGATAGAGTAAAATTACTAACATCCCGAGGGGGAAAAGAAGACAAGAAGAGGGGAAATTGTAGAAGTGCTAATTTTCTCATTTTTCACAGCAAAAGATCATTCAATACTGTTAAAGACCATAATAGCGAACAGACTCACAATTTTCAAATCTTTTAAAAATATCTCTCTGGAAGGAGACTTATTTTATTTACATACCTTTTACTAAATTTTGTTCCCCTGAGTAGTTAAATTGGAGCCCTAGGCTCCATTACTTCAGAATTTGACAATTTTGGAAACATGGTCTTTATAGAACTTAAATGAGGTCACAGGGGCAGAGGCTAAGTCGCAGACTTGAAAATAGAAAGAAGCTAGCCACTCTTAGAAGCTGGGAGGAGCTGGAGGAAAAACAGAGAATGTCACCAGCAGACACCTGCCTAGTTCCCAAGTTGCAAAACTGAAGGAACAACAAAAAAAGAACAAAAGGAGTTTTAGCTGTTGATTTCTAAGATGGGGTCTGATGTATTCCAGGCTGGCCAAAAATTCACCATGTGGCATTAAATATGACCTTGAACTTCTGATCTTCCTGTTGAAGAGCTGAGAATTACAGACATTCCTTCCTGCCAGAGAGCTTCCCAGCCCATTCTTGCCCCGGAGAACCCCAAGACCTGGACTGGCTGTTGTTACACAACACTTGATGTGTGGTGCTTTTGAAACAGTCTTGAGAACACATTATAGCGTTTTAAAAGGGATTGCTGCATAAATGAAATCTCTTGTGGTGAAAAATCATCTGAATTTTAATAATCTTCCAGTTTACTGTCAAGTTCTATGTGTTTTCATGTATAAATACATAAAAATAGCTTGTTTTCCTAGTTACAGCATAGAGTCTGCTCCAAGCTAGTTTCATCTACACAGTGCTTTTTAAATAACCCCACCTCCCCATTTTCTGTCTATACCTCCAGAAACAGAGTGAAATGTCACTTTATTTTTAATGATTGTTCTTACCAACAGAGCAGATTTGGGTTGATTGTTTTAACACTCACTTTTGAAATGTTTTTCAATGTGCATGGATACTTTAAAAGATAATAACTCCTCAGTGAAAACAATCTTCTTCTTTTGGCCTCTGTCTATTTTCCTCAATTGTTTTGAATGCTACATACTGTTGCGTGGTGTCTGAAGAGACTTAGGCTCTTGGTACATGTAGTTAAATTCTTTCCCAGATCAGAGCCAGATCAGAGCCAAGCCAGATCAGAGCCATTTATGCTTATCTATGCAATAGATTAGAATTCTATTTTGTTGTTATTGAATAGTGTTATTATTGGAAAAGCAATTTGAAGGTCTTGAAAATATTTTAGAACCATTTAATTTGCTTCATTTTAATTTCTAGTGGTTGAATTTTTCTAAAGTAGAGATCATCTTGGAATTTTTGTTTTGTCTGCATTTTTAGACTTTCTCTGTTGTTGATTTTATTTATTTATAAGATTCTTATCACTTATACTAGTTTCTACAAATGTACAGATGTACAGAAATTTACCTAATTTGATGCTACTATTCTTTTAGTCTGGTTTGTTTTAAAGTTTAATTCTTGATGTTTTGAAATGTTCACAAATTTAAGATTTGTTTTGCTAGGTTTCTTTTTTTTTTCTTGGTTTCAAAATTATTGTTTTATGGGGGGTACATTTTATCCAATTAAGGCATGTATATGTCATACACTTGTAGCTGTTCTGACTCTTCTTGAAGGTCCTTTCGCCCACCTTCCTTTGCACTTGTTTATTTTTTCTCTCCTTTTTGCTTTTATTCACTTTGAGACAGAGCCTTATCTATTCCACGGTAGGTTTCAACTTCTTGTGTAGCAGAGGATGACCTTCATCTCTTGAGAGCTTGAACTGTGTAGGTGTGCACACCACACCTAATTTATGTGGTCCTGGAATAAAACCCAGGGCTTTGCATCTGCTAGACAAACATCTACTTAGCTACATTCTCATGCTTTCCTCCCCCTTCCTCTTTCCCTTCCTTCTTGTCTGCCTACTTGTCCCACTCTCTTTTCATACGTGGAATCCACGTCAGGGCTCATATACATGAACTGTCTACTACTGAGCCACATCTTCAGTCCACATTAACCATGTCAAAGTGAAAACCTCCTTGGCTTTCAATTTACTCACAGAGTTGTTCATTTCTATTGTACCTGCAATAAACCTATAATCACTCAGCATCGATTCCACCTCCCCACTCAGCTCCCCTAATAACCACAATCTTTCAGTCACTGGAGATTTATCTCCTCTAGATGGTTTGCATCCAGATCATCATTCATCCTACCATCTTCCTCTTCCCGTGTTTTTAAGGCTCATACACACTGTAAAATGTACAATTTTATGGTTAAATACTACCCATTGCATTGTATAGACAGACAACATTCCGTTAGTTCATCAATTGTTAAGTGTTGGGATGACTGGCTATTGTGGGTAAGAGTGAAATGATGATAATTCTATGCTAAACTGTCAGGCCGTTTTCCATAGTATTTAAGCTATTTTATATTCTTAAGAGTAACATATGAATCTTGAGTGTTGTCATATTCTCCCCATCTTAAGAACTCGTTTTTCAGTGTTCTCTTTTTTTTAAAAAAGTAAAAAACCCTTTTCTGTCTACTTCAATAATCATAAACATTCTAGTAAGCATACAGCCCGTAAGCACAGCATAGCTTTCATTTGCATCTCCCTGAGGAATAGTGATATTGAGCTTTTTTCCCCTCTATATGATCTTCTTACCATTTTATTTACCATGTACACTTTATTTGAAGAAAGATCTACCAAGTCCATAACCCATTGTTAAAATCAAATCATGTTGTTGAGTTATTTCTTATATGTTAGAGATACTAAATGCTCATTTAATGTTAGGTTTGCAACTAATTTCTTCCACTCTGCCGATAGGTATTTCTTCAGAGTACCCTCTAACATTGGTCAGGGCAAATCCATCTGCCGCCTTCTCTGTTCTGTGTTTGCCTTATCATAGTTAAGACTCCACTAGCCATTAGGGGTCATAATGTTATCACATTAACTTTCTTCTGAAGTAAAAGTCAACATTTAAAACCAATTCAATGTGTTAATCCAGTGGTTCCAGTGTCCTCCGAAGAGATATTTATTTCCAAATTAAATACACTTAGTTCCCTTGTTGAAAATGCATTGATTTGGAATTCATGGTTCATTCCTCTTGACAGTTTTATCTCACTGAGGTATGTGTACCTCTGTCACTGAAAAGGGCCACACCCTTGTCATTGCTTTGTGGTGAGTTTTGACACTAGGGCATGTGAGCGCTCTGTCTCTCTGTCTCTCTGTCTCTCTGTCTCCTTTTCATGTGTCTTGGTGTCTTGGTGTCTATGTCTCTTTCTGTGTCTGTGTCTCTTTCTCTCTCCTGTCTCTTATTTTGACTTTTCTTAGTTGCATGGGTATACATTTTTAGGATCTCCTTGTTAGTTTCTACAAAGAATCTGGTTGGGACTGTGACTGAGAATGTATAGAAACTATAGATCAATTTAGGAGAAATGTACTCCTAACAAAATTGCCTTCTGATCCATGAATGTGGGATGTATTTCCATCTATTTAGGCTTGCTTCCGCAACGTTTTGCAATTTTCAGAGTGTGCGTTTTGTTAAATGTGTTACTGTGCATTTTGTTATTTTTTACTGCCTTGTAGATGGAATTGCTTTCTTAATCTAATTTTGGGATGCAGCGTGAACTCATTGTTTATTGCAAGTTGTAGGAAAATGGCAATTGATTTTTGTATATTGATCTTATATCCTGCAATCTTGCTGAAATCATTTGTTATAAAGGTTTTTAGAGTAGTCTCTTCAGGATGTTTTATAAGGGTCCATCTACAGAAATGCATGACTTTTCTTCTTCCCTCATGACCCAGGCACCATTGAAACCGTCGTCTTATCTGATGACACTGAAGCTATGTTAAGTAGAACAGGTAAAAATGTCTATAGTCTTGGGCAAAGAGTCGGGGTATGATCGTCATTTCGTGTAATGTTAGCTATACACAGTTACAATTAAGTGCTTTGAATTTTGGCAAACACACTCCCTCCTATAGTTGTTTTAAGTCTTTTTACACTGACTGTATGCTTTTATGATGGATATGCATGTGTGTTGACACACTCATGTGTGTGAGTTCAGGCACGTATGTGCCTTGGCATGCATGTAGAAGTCAGAGGACACACTTTGGTGTTATCTATTTGAGGAAGGGTTTATTTTTATTCTCTGATGCACACGCCATGCTATCTAGCTCACTAGCACAGTGGTGGTGGTGATGCTCCGAACTCCATCTCTTATCTCACTGTGGAAACACTGGAACCATAGGCGCACACTCCTGCTGTATATAGATTCTTAAGATTCAAAGTTAGAATTAAAATCTTTCTAAACTTGTTCAGCAAGCATTTTTTTTTAGTTGTTTGTTTATGAGACAGGGTCTTTCTACCTAGCCCTAGATTCCCTGGAACTCACATTGTAGACTAGGCTGGTCTTGAACTCAGCAATCTGCCTGCTTCTTTAATCCAGTGCTGGAAATAAAGGTGTGTACTATTATGCCATGACGCTCAGCAAGCACTTTCTTTTCTGGTTACTTCTCCAAGTCTGTTCTTTTCATTTTGAAAGATCTAGAGAAAGACTGGTTTTAATTCATCTTAAGATATGACGAAATTCACTAGTGAAACAGTTGGCTTCCTGTCCCGCCCCCTTTTCCCTCTCCTTTACAGGGTCTAGCTCTGTGTCATAGAGTAGCTTGAACTTACTAAACTGCCTAGGCTGAAACCACATTCATGCTTTTGCTGTCTCAGTCAGGGGTTACAGGTGTCTGTTCTCATGACACATCTCTGTGGAAATTTTTGATTACTGACTAAATCTATTTCATATACAGACTCCATTTCCTTTTTTGTCAGTTTTGTGTGTTTGATGCTTCTAGACATGTGGTTATTTTATGTAGGTTGTTTAATTTATTAGCATGCAAAATTTTTATTATTTTTATTGGATAGTATTTGTATTTACATTTGAAATGTTATCCCCTTCTCCCCAACTCCTATTCCCCCTCCCCTCCCCTTGCTTCCAAGAAGATGATCCCACTTCCAACCACCTACTTCCACCTCAATGCCTTGGCATTCCCCTACACTGGGAAAATGAGCCTTCACTAAACCAAAGACCTCTCCTCCCACTGACACCAGAAAATGCCATCTTCTGCTACATATGCAACTGGAGCCATGAGTCTCTCCATGTGTACTCATTGGTTGGTGTTTTAGTCCCTGGGAGCTGTTAAAATGTTGTTCTTCCCATGGGGTTGCAACCCCTTTCAGCTTCTTCAGTTTTTTCTGTAGCTCCTCCATTGAAGTCCCGTGCTCTGTCTGAGCTACAGGCATCCTCCTCTGTATTACTATGGCTCTGGCAAAGCCTCTGAGGAGGCATCCATATCAGGCTCCCGCCAGTAAGCACTTCTTGGCATCAGCAATAGTGACTGGGTTTGGTGGCTGCATATGGATGGATCCCTAGGTGAGGCATACGTCCTTCAACAGAGGAATAGATACAGAAAATGTGGTACATTTACACAATGGAGTACTACTCAGCTATTAAAAACAATGACTTTATGAAATTTTTAGGCAAATGGATGGACCTAGAAAATATCATTCTGAGTGAGGTAACCCAGTCACAAATGAACACACATGGTATGCACTCACCGATAGGCAGATACTAGCTCAGAAAGCTTGAAATACCCAAGAAACAGTTCACAAAACATAAGACTCTCAAAAAGAAGAAAGGTCAGATTGTGGATGCCTCAGTTCTTCTTAGAAGGGAGAACAAAATGCTCATGGGAGGAAATACAGGGGCAAATAGAGGACCAGGGATTGAAGAAAAGATCATCTAGAGACTGCCTCACCTGGTAATCCATCCCATATGCAGAAATTTATAATATTCTTTTATAAACCTTGTTTTGGTCGTTAAGTCGATAATGTTCATAATTTTTATTATAATAATTTCAGTTTTCCATTCTCTTAATTTGGTTAGACATCTATTAATTTTGTTGATATTTTCGAAGAAAAATTATTGTTTTATTGATTTGTCCACAATAATATTTTGCTTTATAATTTATCTCTATTTCTAACTTTATTATATTCTTCCTTCTGGTAGCTTTGGGTAGAGTTGAGTCTTTTTTTCTCAGCTTTTCAAATTTACTTATTTGAGATTTCTGTTGTTTTTAATATTGGCATTGAAAGGGCTGAGTTTCTTCTAAGAATAGCTTTCCCTATATCCTGTTACGTTTTAGTATGTTACGTTTTCACATTTATTTATCTCAAAGAACTTCACAATTTATCTTGGGACTTCTTTGATCCTCTGATAGAGAGTCTCTGACCTACATAGTTGTGAATATTCTATATTAATTTCTGTTGTTTATGTGTAATTTTATCCCATTATAGTAACTGTGTGATGTCAACTTTTTAAAATTTCTATTGACTTTCTTTATAATTTAACCTATGGAAACTACTTCATATAAACTTAAATATTAAAATTAGTATTAGTATTAAAATATCATCGAGTACTAAATTCTGTAAAAATATGGTTTGTTTGTGGATTGGGTAAGTTTTCTTTTTCTAGTTCTCTTGAAACTAAATTTAGCTGTTTGTGTGCATGTTGTAGAATTCTTTCATTTCAGTGTTTCAGCCTAATGTAGCATATAGTGGATCCTAAAAAACACTTTGAGTTTAATTTGAGAGGTTAGGCTATTTACATTTAATGTTTACTTATATCGAAGTGGGTACTTTTGCTATTTTTATATACATGTATACATCAATCTTATTTTACTCTAAATTTGTCCATTTCTGTCTTCTTTGACAATAGGTACATTTTTTTCTATTTTATTGTTTTGACTTGCTTCTGTTTTTAGTATTTATTTTAATTTTTTTCTTGGAGTCATATAAGAATTAGTTACAGCATTAATTTATAGAACTTTAGTCTAAATAACAACTCAGTTTCAGTATTGTATCAAATCCAGAACTTTATTTAAGCCTTGGCATGACTATTTAATGCTATTTTGCAAATTGCATCTTTATATATTTGTGGACATTTATATAGATTTATAATTTCTGAAGTGTCCTCCATAGGTTTGTTCTTTGAGTCTTTATTTCGTAGATGCTGGTGCTGTTTGGGAAGTCTGTAAGACCTTTGGGGAGTGCGGTGCAACTGTAGGAAGTAGGTCACTAAGAGTGGAGCTTTGAAACTGTACCTGGTCCTTGAGTCTGTCTTTGCCCTTTGCTTCATGGTGCCCTGGAATGTCATTAACTGTATGTATTAAATGATTGCACTGTCAAGATGTCCTGTACAAGTACATAAGAAAAAGCATCAACAGATTGAATCATGCTGAAACTAGGTATCTGAATGAACCCTTAAGTGATTTCTGTCAGATATTTTAATCATCATGAATAAAAGTAATTAATATAGAAAATTTATGTCACAATGGAGAGCTGTGAGCAAACCTGGATTTCTAAGAGTCTGGAGTTTTAGACTAAAGGCCCTAGAACATTGTAAGAAAAGAATTGTTGAATATACTTGTGGGAATTTGAAAGGCTAGCACGCCAATAGGAGTATAGCAAAAATTGCCTCAGTGAGGTATCAGATGGGAATAGGTATTCTGCTAGGAGCTGGAGTAAGAACAATTTGAATTACAGCCTGGCTACTGATCTGTCTACATTTTACTAGTGTCCTGATAATTTGAGTGAGGACAAAGTCAAAGATAATGACCCATCTTATTGGGCTGATGGAATTTTAAGGTAGTGTAGTATTAGAGCTGCTTATGTTACTAGCCAGGCCTCCAGTGAAAATTAGGAACAATAAGAATTGTGAAAATATGAAGGTTATCCAGAAAGGGAACACACACATACACACACACACACACACACACACACACACTGGAAGACAAAGAGGTTTTCATTATTAAAATGGGATCTGAGCACAAGAATGACAGGTAAGGTTCCTTAAGGACACCTTAGGAATTGGAGAGACCACACCCATAGAACACCCCAGGGTATAAAACTCACTCTGAAGATTTTCCTTTAAAAGAGAGTGTCCTTGGGACATTGTACTTTTACCCATACACCCAGGGATGTCGTCCCCAAGGTGTATTATTTAGGAACTCAGAAGCAACTTCAGCCAAATTCCAGACAGAGGAGGCTCCTGCTCACACTGGTGGCAGAACTTGGCTCTGTCCATATGGTCCTGTACTGGATTGGTGCCTATACAAATGCCGTATATATGCATTATAGAGTTATAGAAGCATGCTGCAGATTTTAAAGGAAAGCCTTGGAGGCTAGGGAACATATTGCAGGGTAGAATCCCTGAAGGGAGCTCCTTCCGGTAATTCATGTGACACTCTGAGGTTGCAACCTGAGATGACGTGGAAACCCAAGGACACTGGAGTTGCCAGCAGTATTCAGTTTCTACCGTGGAAACCTGTAGGCAATGGTAGAGACGGAAGTAGAGACAAAACAAAAGAGCAGTGATGTGCACATACATTAAAGACACAGGAATGGGGCTGACTAAGCCTGTAAGAACTCATATCACACCATCTGTAGTGAGTAGGGGACAGTTCACTGGTGATCCATTAGTTGCAATGAAGCTAAGTCACTCATAAATTACAAGATGTGAGAAATAATCTGCAATGGTTAAACTTTGTTGTCAACTTGATGGGACTGAGAACTGCCTAGAAGATTGATTAAAACCTTATCTGCTTGTGAGGTTTTTCATGTTGGTAGGCCTCCTTAAATGTGGGTGGTACCAAATTACATTCTATCAGATTTATTCCAGATGGAATAAAAATGTGTGTGTGTGTGTGTGTGTGTGTGTGTGTGTGTGTGACTTTCTAGCCACCATGACTGAGTTGCCCTGCCTCATCTTCATCTCCATGCCCTCCTGCCATGATGGGCTGATACTATGACCTATTATATGACCTTTGTTGCTTAAGTGGTTTTGCTCAGTTATTTGATTATAATAATGGAAAACCAGCTACCAGCAACTATATACAAGTGCTTATGAAATACAATTTCTATAATGATTACAGAAGGTTTTTATATTTTATTCTTTCAATATGTGGATGTGTTTATTTACATCTTAGTTAGGGTTACTATTGCTGTGATGAACCATCATGACCAAAAGCAAGTTTGGGAAGAAAGGTTTATTTGGCTTATACTACCATATTGCTGTGCATCATTAAAGGAAATCAAGAGCTCTCAAAAAGGGCTGAAATGCAGAGGCAGTAGATGATGCAGATGTCATGGCCATGGAGGGGTGCTGTTTACTGGTTTGCTATGGTTGCTTTCTTATAGAACCCAGGACCATCAGCCTATGGATGACCTCACCCACAGTGGACTTGGCTTTCTTCCATCAATCTCTAAGTAAGAAAAGCTGGATCTTACAAAGACATTTTCTCAATTGAGGCTTTGTTCCTCTCCAATGACTCTAGTTTGGGTCAAGTTGATGTAAAACTACCCAGTGCAAGGTGAACATTATCTCGTGTAATGGAAGAGGCTTGAGAAGCCCTTAGTGGAGACATTTCGTAACTAGACCTTGACCCAGTTCTGGGTGTTTCTAGTCTTTTGGCCTCATGGTGAACATTGGAGACTCAAATTCATTATATTCTCAGGAACAGGAAAATTCTGTTAGTTGTCTTCATGTATGTCTTTCAGCTTTTTAAAAAATCAGGTCTCCAAATTTCACTGCACTGGAAAATGAACTCCTTCCCACCCCCCTGTGTTATTATTTTAAACTCCATTCCTTCTTCACTGGAATAGAAATATCTCTTTTTGCATTATAAGTATTAATAAAATATTAATTTGGGGGACCATATGTTTGTTTCTTTGGGCTTATATTCATGCAAGGGCATTATATTTGGGCTCTTATACAACCACCCCAACACCACTATCTTTCATCCCAGGCAATTGTGGAGGAAGCCTGGGAGACTCAAGTGGAACCTGTCCAGTATGGAGCTCTGAACAAAGAGCAAACGTGTAGGACCAGATATGGTCAGTGAACTGATAAGATGGAAAAAATTATAGGTTATGAAATTCAAGTAGTTTAGGACTCAAACTCTAAGTTTTGTCTGTGACTTAGGATTTTTTTCCCTCTTTTGGTAAGTCTGTTCACTTTTTTGGACCCTGGGATTCTGATTACAAAGTTGGAATAAAATTTGCTACCTGGTAAGATAATAATGCTGAAGGAGAGGAGATGCTCAAATACCTGCTAAGTTGGTGAGAGGATGGTGTTTATCAAACACTGAAGCCTCAGTTGATCTAAACATTCCTCCATTTAGAAATACTGGCTTCCAGGAGGGGCTATGGTAGGAACGGACAACTGGGAGAAATCATTGATAATGTTTAGAATTTCTGGAATATGGGGGTCATAAAGCACCCCTCCATGGTGTCTCCATCAGCTCCTGCCTCTGGACCTTTGGGCTCCTTGCTGTCTTTAAATTTCCTACAGACAGTGCACCCACTTATAGCTTGTGTCACAATTAGGTTGACAGGCTCCGTCTTTTCCTCACAGCACCCCAGGAAATCTCTCCACTGGAGCTGTGACTTGAAGATTATGGAAATGATGACCTAGCCCTGGCTGTCCCTCTGGGCCCCTTGCTTGTAAGATTTTGAGCTATTTCTGAAGCTCCCTGCCTGTTCAATCTGAAAGGTAGTTTGCAATGGAAATTTCTCCCCCTTGAAATCCTTATTAATCTAATTGCAATTGAAATGCATAAATGAAATGACAAAAGCTGCATTTTATCAGCAATTATAGCAATTTTCTTTTATTTACTGGAGTCTGACCTCTGCTCTATTGATGAATCGCGCCTTTTCAAGGTCTATTTTCCCATCAGCAAAGTCAGGTTGTTTGTAAAGTGATTGGCACGAAATGTCAGTATCCCCTCACCTGTTAATTTTTTTCCCTTCATATTTTAAAAGCGTGTCATAAGTCTGAAGAAGCTGACTAGGAATTTCTGGAGCCTGTGGATCTCCATCTGAGTAGGTATTTTTTTAACATGCCATTTTGAAGCATCCAACAGGAGTTTTTCTATAGCAAAATCTAAAAAGTAAGTGGCAGTTAGTGCCTCCGAACTCTGTCTTCTGAGCTTTTCAGAGGCTTGTTGCATAAAATTTCCATCCATTATATTTTCAATCTCTATTTAATCACTGCCTCCCAAGGTGACAATGTCTGAAAGTCAGTAGTAACCTTAAGATTGCCAAGGGTTTGACTCACCATACCCAAGCAGTCACCAATTCCTGACAACTCAGGCCTTCCATTTCTGAGGCCATTACCCTGCCTAGGCTTTTATTAGCATTATTGCCCTAGACCTTTGCACTGGACTGTATATGGGTCTCCCTGCCTTCCACTTATAGTCCCTTCCTTGCTCCTTTTCCGTCTTCTGCACAGCTGCCAGAATGATCTAAGCTGGCCCATAACCCACAAGAGCACATCTCACCTCTTGAGGATTTCCTGCAGGGCTCTGAGTGGTGCGAACCCAAATCCTTCCATCTGTCTATGGCACGATCTGCTTCTCCCTGCCCTGCCTCCTCACCCTGGATCCATGGATCCAGAACCCATTCTAATTTCCACATGGTTAAGGTGACTGGCCTTCTGCCCCGTGCTTAGCTTTTTCTGATGCCAGGGGAACCTCTTTTCCCCTCTCTGCAGTTCTGGGTAACTCTCACTCAGGTTTTACCAGGTTAGCTGTCAGTTCCTTCAAGGGCCTTTGTGATGACTTTGATTAGTTCCTGTGCATCTAACAAGAGTAATGGCTGGTCTCCTGTCTGTGTTTCCCCCTCACAGGGAAGACAGCTTTCCTGAGTGTAGGAAATGTCATCTATTTAGCTCTGTCGCTTTGGCATGTAGCTCAGATAGCCGTTTAACACACACATTATAAGTGCTCCACAATCTCCAATTTCCTTATCTTGCTTCTGTATTCCTAGCAGCATCACTTTCTCCCTCTGTGTGTACTAAGCTGTATGTGAGGTTTCATGTCTAGCCCATCTTCATGAATTCTTTGAGGGGCAAATGAGCTGAAGGGTATAAATATGCCATATAAACTTGAAAATTTTTCCTAATGTTAATTATTTTATCATTGCTCATTTTTGACACCTCCATATAGCTCCCCTATCACACCCCATCACCCCATCAGCAACTAGATATGCATTGAGGAACAGAAATCCCAAGGCAAACCAAGTGCTTTCTATATTCACCATTATCTCATTGCTTTGAAAAAATACCTAACAGAAGACACTTAAAGGGAAGAAAGGACTCACTGACCCTTGCTCTTCTTGCCTTCCACAAGGATGCTGGAATGGAAATGTTTCTAGAACAGGAAGAAAGGACTTCTTCCAGTTCATAGATTCACAGGGCATAGTCTATCATAACAGGGGAAGCAGCTATAGCAACTTCTTCCAGGAGACACAACTTATTCACGTCTTGGCAGACTGGGGAGCAGAAAGGTTACTGGAAGCTGGCAGGGCAGGGTTGTAACCCTTAAAGACTTTCCCTATTGAGTCATCCCACCAGCTACACCCCACTTCCTAAAGCATACACAACTTTCCAAAACAGTGACACCATCTGGGCTCCAAGTATTCAAACAAATCAGCTGACACAGAGCCTTTCACATGTAAACAAAAGTTTAAACAAAAGTTTAAACACACGGGACCAAAGCAGGACATCAAACAAAATAGATCCAAGTGGATTTTGATTGCTTACTCATGTTAGGGCATATTCATGCTCTCTTTCTAGTCCTCCTTATATCTTACGGATCTTCAGGCTCAAGACAATTTCCTACTTCCTTTTTGGCGGACTACCTTGCATGCTAAACAAGTAATAGCTGCTGGCTATTTACCATGTGGCAAGTATTAATAACTCCTTTAATTCTTCCCTGGATCTTTGAAGGTTATGACAGTTATTTAACCTTGGTTCTCAACTTGATGGGATTTAGAATCACCTTGGAGATAGTCTCCTGGTATATCTAAGAGGCTGTTTGCAGAAAAGTTAACAACAAACGAAACTCATCTAAGCTATGAGTAGCACTGTTTCATGGTCTGGAATTTTGGATGGAATGGAAGAGGAGAAATAAAACAGAACAACCAGTACTGAGTCCTCTCTTTCCACTCCTCCCTCTCAGGTTTTTGAGACAGGGTTTCTCAGGGTAGCCCTGACTGTCCTGCAACTTACTTTGTAGACGAGGCAGGCTTTGAACTCACAGAGTTCCACCTGCCTTTGCTCTGCCTCCTTAGTACTGGGATTAAGGGCATGTGCCAGCACTCCATATAAGGATGGATGTACCCAAAATAACCCTTTCTCCCCTTTGTTACTCTGGTCAAGCATTTTTCCCATATTAACAAGAAGAGTACCAAGTACACTCTGATATTCCTCAGAAACTCTTTAATTGGTAGGAGGAAGCAGTGAGTTTAGACATGGCACACTGAACCCTCAAAATCTATTTCTCTTGAAGAGGTGAGTGTAGCTTGTTTTAAACTGTAGTAACTTTAAAAAAAGATTTATTTATTTATTATATATGGATATACTGTAGCATCTTCAGACACTCCAGGAAAGGTCATCAGGTCTCATTACAGATGGTTGTAAACCACCATATGGGAATTGGACTGAGGACCTCTGGAAGAATAGTCAGTGCTCTTAACCACTGAGCCACCTCTCCAGCCCTAAACTGTAGTTTCTTGACTTAGGTTTCTTGGATGGCTTGGTTTTACAGACCTTTGTCTTTTTAGCCTTCCCAAAGGATTCTGAAATGGAAATGCTCCTAGAAGTGCTGTAACACCATGGGGAGAAAAGATCTGGGGTAATGAAAGACCCAGAGCGGTTTCACGGCTTTCAGACAGTGTTTCGTCATACTTGGAGAAGATGCGAGTGTGTGAAACTGACCTCAGACACGCACTGTGCAACACAGCTGCCAAATACTAAGTTGATTTCCCAACACCTTTCACTTTTGCCATTCATGAAATTTTCCTTCCATATATTAGTAATTTAAAGCACAGTGTTCTCCCTCTCCCTGTCCCTCTCTTGTCTTTCTCTCTCTCCTCTTGTGTGTGGGTGTTTGTGTGTGTGTGTGTGTGTGCGCGCACACGCATGAACTCGAGAGTGCATGTACATATAAACATACACACACGCATGTGCCATTATAATATGAAGGAGAAAACTTCTGTGAAAACTTCTCATAACTCTGAGGCACAGAGCCAGGTTATGTCATGGTGTTACTCAGTATCCCTAGTTTGAGAACATAGTGACCCTGGCTCTTTATGCCTTTGCCGAAGCCTGCTCTGAGCTGTCTTGACAAGAGACATTCCATTTACACTGTGCAGAGTCTGGTCAAATGATGAAATGTTTCTGTAATGTCACATTTATCAAAGGTGTCTCAAGCAGGAATGTGCACTATTATGGTTAACCAGGTGGAGCTTGTTCGCTCACCGAAACCCAAGCTGAAAAGCATTTCTTTGATCTCACTTCCTTGTCCTCCTCCCCCTCCCCTAACTCCTGACAATAGCACAAATATATCTGGCTGGTAGTAATGACTGAATTGCTCAGGACTGCACAGCCCAGTACTGAGAAGACCAGGTTCTTACTCACTGGGGTCCTGTGTAAACTAGGAATCTAGTAGAGTTGGGCAGAATTACCCACAGGACATACAGTTGGTATGTTCCTCTGGCTGGAGAGACCAGGAAGTGGATTTGTATGTGGTTTTAAAGGGTGTGAGCTTGTTTGCTTTCAAAAAAAAAAAAAAAAAAAAAAACCAACACGATGCTTTTGGCAGCAGGTTGGTACACAAGTGCATGCTACCATGAAGGTCAATGGAAATGAAGCAGTTCTGTTTGTGGACAGTGTGTAAGAGGCGAGTCTGAATTAGATCCTGATTCTGCCAGGCAACAGGTAGGTTTGCATTTCCAGAGTGGCCACCTAGGTAGAGGAAAAACTGTGCCTATCTTAGTCTTGCCTCTCCTGGCAACTCATTCTACATTTGTCATCTAGTGTCACCAGATATTTAAAGTATGAATAATGGGCACCCATGGTGAGGGAGCCAGAGTCTGATATTTCTCTTCATTGAGATTAATGATTGTAATTTTACCAATGGTGGAGGAAAGACTGGGGTGAGTTGTGGAAGAAGAATGAATGGTTTTCTGCGTGAGTGTGGGTCTCACACGGGGCTCAACAGGACAATTGCAGCTTGGCATAGTAACTCGAGGGGCTTGAGACAGGTGATGACTGTTTTTATGAAGAGCCCGAGAGAGCTCTGCTCTTTTCTGGTCTGCCAGCTTAAACTGTGCCCAGGACAATCTGAGGTTTTAAAAACCCAGTTCTGTATCTAGTCATATACTCTGGAGAGTACGCTAAGCATTCAGTACATAGCTGGCAGCTAAGCTCAGAGTGAGACCATGACCAGAGGAGCAGTGTGTCATAGCCATTAGAGCAAGGACTGAAGGGTCAAGCAGATGAAAGAAGTTAAACACTTGCATGTTACATGACCTTGGGGATGGCAGTTTTATTTCCCTGAGTCTCAGAAAGCCTCATTCATTGGGTGGTGACATGATTATCTGTAAAATACTAGAAAATACTAGAAGCTCCAAAACTATAGAGTTCTCTCTCTCTCTCTCTCTCTCTCTCTCTCTCTCTCTCTCTCTCTCTCAAATTCCAGATATATTTTATCTTCCTATGATAAATGTTAGAAAAGTTTTGCATGTATGTAAAAGTTTACAGTCATGTAAAAGGATGTAGAAGACGCACTTGAGGAAATATCAATGTCTTTTCAAGATAAAAAAAAAAAAAAAACTCTGAGCAGAAGATTCGAGGAAGAGCACATTGTATGTAATATAGGCCATGTATGAAAAGCCAGCAATGACCGGCAGACATAATCAGGAAATCAGATGGTGTTGTAAAAACAGGAAAAGGACATGCAAGTTCCCACTTGTATTCAACTCTACTTCTGTTAGAAACAATAGGAAAGAGCAAATCATGGAGGGCGTCAAAGCTGGGAAAAGAAAAAAGAGTCTAATTGTTACCTGTAGGTTGTTCTGAAGCTGTTTGTATTTTAATGTTAATTCCACTTCCTCAAGAAAAGCTGCCTAGTCATATACTCTTGAGGTGACTTCATTTGAACCTTCCCATTTTAATTAGTAAAATAAAGGTAAGCCAGTGACTGGACAGGGTGAGGGAGGTGGAGAGAGGAAAGGTCAGAGAGGTGGGAGAAGGAGGCCGAGGTCGCAACATGGAGGTTCCCAAGAACCAGCTAGATCCAGGTGAGATTGATTTGCGTTAAATAGTTATAAACATTAGGGATTTGATAGGTCTAATATGTCATATAGAACATCAGTTTGTATCTTTGTCTGTTTGATATAATCTTGTTGTTTAGAGGGTTTGTGGATTGAGAGTTGAGAACACAAACCTTATACAAAGCTATCAGGATGTATAGTTGTATTTATATGTTTTTTGGGGGTAGAGAAACACCCCAGGACAGAGGTGGAAAACAGGTGGTGGAAAACCGCCAAGGAAGGAGTTGCATGGACAAGTTGGGCAGTGATGGTGACTTGGACTGGGAGACAGAGATGCACATGGCTCTGAACTAAAATCAGATCTGAGGAGTAAGACTTTGGGGGCCTATATAGAGATAAATCTTTTTATTTTTAATATTTACTGCAACAGTCACCATTTGTATAGTATGGATTCTTGTGTATAGAAACACCTGAAGACTCAACCAAAAGCCTATTAGAATCAGTAAGTGAATTCAGAAAAGTTTCAGGACATAAAATTACCACAAAAAATAAGTAGGGGTGATATGTCAACAAATCAAAGTATAATTCCATTTATACAAAAATACATAGGTATCAATCTAATCAAAGAGGTTAAAGATCTGTGTCTTGGTTAGGGTTTTACTGGAATCAGACACCATGGCCAAAGTGAAAGCTGTGGAGGAAAGAGCTATTGTGTTTACACTTCTATATGACATTCATCATCAATGGAAGCCAAGACCAGATCTCAAACAGGGCAGGAACTCAGAGGCTGGAGCACATACAGAGGCCGTGGAAAATGTTGCATACTGGCTTGCTTCTCATGGCTTGCTCAGTCTGCTTTTTTATAGAACTCAATATCACCAGACCAGGGATGGAGCCACCTACAATGAGCTGCCCCCCATCCCTCATCAATCACTAATATAAAAAATGTCTTATAGCTGCATGTTATAGAGGTATTGTTCAATTTAGGTTCCCTTCTTTCAAATAACTCCAGCTTGTGTCAAGTTGACATATAAACTAGCCAGTACAATCTGTAAGACAAAAACTATAATGTCTTGATGAAAGAAACTAAAAAGAATACACAAGCAAAGACAATGGAACCCTTTGGGTTATTTGCTTATAGAGGAGATGAATCATTGTTAATTTTTTATGCCAGGTAATGCCATCAGTAGATCTATGGTAAACCTCTTAAAATACCATTGACATTCTTTACAGAAGTGGAAAAATATCTTTAACATTGGCATGAAACTAAAAATTTCATGAAAAACAAAAGTCATCTTGAATATTAAGAAGAAAGGCATTGCACTTCTTGATTTCAAGATATACTACAGAGCCATAGTAACCAAACAATCTGGTACAGGTGCCACTCATATGCAGAATAATAAATAGAACAGGCTATAGAGCCTAGAAACCAACCTGTACACTTCCAGCCAGTCATGTTTTAATATGGATGATAAAACATATGTTGAACTGAGGGAAGTTGATTTAGTAACCATTTCTAGACACTGTTTACTCAACCAATGGTTCTAATAGACTTTTGGTTGAGTCTATTGGATGTGCACATGAACAAGACTTGAAAACTATCACTAGTCACAAAAATCCTGTAGAAGATAAAAGTGAAAGACCTTAGAGAATAAATGTTTAGAAAGAAAACATGGGTCAGTGCATTGAGACATTTTAATAAGCAAAGACTATTTAAGTAGGACCTCAAAACATAGAAAACATAAGCAAAAATAGACAAAATTATATCAAACTAAGAAGATAAGTCACAGCAAAGAAATGATCAGCCAAGAGATGATCTGGCTTGCAGAATGGGGAAAAAGCATTTACAATCCCAATCCATGCCTCTAGGGGTTAATTTATCTGCCTGAAGACTTCCAGAAACTTGATAGTAAAAGCAACAATAATAACAAAAACAGAAATAGCCCAATTAAAAAATTGGCAATCGTTGAGTAACCACCAGTAATCCCATCAGGTTCCAATGGAGAATTCCAAACCCACATCCACACAGATGGCCCTGGCTAAACTCACTTGGTTTCCAAAGAAAACAGAGATGCATGGATATAAAAAAGGGACTGGTAGGCAGTAGAGGGGGCTGGTAAGGGTAGGAGGAAGACAAGGCGGGGGTGGGATAAATCAGAATACATTGTATACAGGTATGAAGATGTCAAAGAATGAATGTAATTTAAAAACTTGGCCTATAGAGTTGGATAGACATCTTACAAAAGAAGACATAGAAAACAGCAAGAATTACATGAAAAACAAATGGTCAAGGTTTCTGTCACCATGGAAATCAAATCAAAAGCACAGTGAGTTATCCCTACAGTCCAGAAAACAAGAGCATCCTTAAATGACAGAAGATATCAAGTGCTAGTGAAGATGTGGAGGGAGAGGCACCTCTTACACACTATTGGTGGAATGGAAACTTGTAAACTCAATAGAGTAAACAAAAATTTAAAGACTGAGCTATTTGTGAGCCAGCAATTGCACTCCTGAGAACGTATTCAAAGGAAGTCAAATCAGTGTAAAGAGACATCAACATTCTTATGTTGACCACAGTACTATTTATAGTAGCTAAGAGATGGAAATGACCTCAGCGCTCTTTAGCTGATGATGGATAAACAAAGTGTAGTGTGTATATGCAATGGAATACTATTCAGCCAGAGATAATGTCCAATGCGTTCCTCAAAGTAAACATTTTCAATGTTTCAACCACAAAGGCATGATGATGTTTGAGGAGAAAATGCTTTAAAATACACACAATACATGTATCAAAGTATTATGATGCCTCATAAATGTGTGTAACTTTTTTTGTTTGCTTTCATCTACTTGCTAAGAATAAATTTGTCTGAAAATAAAGGTTGAGATTATAGCTCCATGAGTGAAGCACTTGCCTTGTAGGCCTGAAGACCTAAGCCCTAGAACCATGCAAAAATGCTTCCCCAGTGGGAATGCTGCAATCACAGTGCTGGGGATGTGGGAAGAAGAGGATCCTGGGCCTCATTGTCTAGCCTGCCTAGCATATTTGGTGAACTCCTGGCCGATGAGAGCTTCTGCCTCAGAGGTTAGACAACTGGGGTTAAGGTTTTCCTCTGACTTACACACATACACACATATGCACCACATAAATCAATAAAATAATAAGGAAATAAGGAAAAACTTCCAGAATAAATGAGGGTGGTATCTCAGAAAATCTAAAGGAAACATACTCAACAAGCTGTCAGAAATTCTCCACTTTTGAATGTGTTTCTTCTCTGGGGACATGGTACCTTTCAGATAACGAGAGGGACTAATTTCTGAATGCCCAATCAGTACAGGCTAGAGAGGAGAGTACACCATCAACTCCAGGCAAAGCTCCTATATCCTCAAATTCTATTCTATGACTTCCTAGCTTAGCACATTGGCTAAGGGCTTTTGCTGGTCTTGTCCTCAGTTGTCTTATCTGTAAAATGGACTTGAAAATAATTCCTACCCTAAGGAACTGTCAGCTCAAAACAATTTATACTTGGATCCTTAGAACATGCTTGGTAAATACCCTCTCATCACTTTCTGTGAATTTTGTTAATTCTTACCCTAAGAAATTGGGTTTTTTTTTTATTGCCTTGACCTCTCGTAATTGACCATTATTGGAAGATATGTCCATTTCCATCTCTCTGTCTCTGCTATCATCCTCAACTGTGTGCTATGCGATGCCAGGGCACTGAGGAAAGGACATTGGGAAAGTGTGGACACTCACCACTTCAGATGCTGAGCATGGCATTACACACTTTCAAATACCTCCTTGGACACCCATCTCTTTCTTTGGTGCTGGGGGATCCTTGCCAAGTTTGGTCTGTAAGTTGTTTCTTGGGTCTTTAGAGTTTTCTGGAGCTAGTATCCAATTATTAGTGACTACATATTATGTCTGATATTTTGTGACTGGGTTACCTCACTCAGGATGATATTCTCTAGATACCTCCATTTCCTAAGAGTTTCATAAAGACATTGTTTCTAATAGCTGAGTAGTACTCCATTGTGTAAGTATACCACAATTTTTGTATCAATTCATCTACTGAAAAACATCTGGGTTCTTTTCAGCTTCTGGCTATTATAAATAAGGCTGCTATAAACATGGTGGAGCATGTATTCTTACTGTACGTTGGAGCATCTTTGGGGTATATGCCCAGGAGTGGAATAACGGGGTCTTCAGGTAGTACTATGTCCAATTTTCTGAGAAACTGCCAGACTTATTTCCAGACTGGTTGTACCAGCTTACAACCCCACCAACAGTGGATATCCTTCCATTTCTTTCTACATCTGACAGATGTTCACTTAGTGCTCACTATGTGAATAGTCTGATTCAGATGAAAGAGATAGAATAGTATGTGAGACAGACTCTCTGCTTCTGTGGAGGTGCTAAATTATAGGGGGTATTAAACAAATAACACAAGAAGTTCAGGTGAAAATAAATGCTCTGAAAACAGTCAAGAGGGGTAAGGGTATAGTGACATATGGAAGCAGTCAGCTAAGCCTAAGGAGAATTGGAGAAAGAAAGCTAGGGTGGCATTTGAAGATTGCTCTAGGTATTACAGGGGAATCGAGAGCCTTTGAGATTGGGAACAGAGAATAACATGATCTGTGTTGGCCTTAGGAGGCTCATGGGAGTTCTGGGTAGAGAACAGATTTGGAGAGATTGGAGAGTGGAGATAATCAGACCATCTGAGTTAGGAAGGAGGTAGCTGACAATGGCTCCTTTAGACCCACACTGATTGGAAGCTGGAGATAAGCCAGATTTAAGGTCTCCTTTGCAGGGAGAGGCAATGGGATTGAGGATATAGAAATAGGGAAGATAGCAGTGGTAATGAGCACCACCTACTAATCAACTGAAGCCACTGGCTTGAGAGAAGCCCCATTGTTCAAGATAAGGCTGATGATGGAGCAAGCAGACCTGTGGGTCCTAAGTCGGGGCTCACAAGTCTGCCATTGGCACCATTAATAGATGCTTTTGGATATTAGAGTTGAGGTGTCACATATGTAGTGCATTCGTGTCAAGAACAAAATCACTGTCAGAAGGCCTGGAGTCTTCTACTAAACAGCTTTTTTGGCCATAGGTTCATTTGATCACATTTTTTTATCCCTTGATTCAGTCTAATACACTACAGGGCTTTCACCAAGTGTAGTTAAGCACCTGCCCATGAGCCACAGCACACAGGCCAGGGTGTACTGGTTCCCGTGAACTCCCAGGCAGTACATGAGGATGCTTTGCTGCTGCCCGCAGGAGAGCTAGAGAGGCAGGGTGTCCTGACAGTCCTACTAAAGGCATCAGGAGGAACATCGAGTGATCCTGTTTATTCTCTTTCCTAATCATAACCCAAGACTCTGCTCAAGTACACAGACACAGATTGCACACCAGGTGCCCCCAGCAGTCTTCCCGTGGTTTCCGGGCTTCCTGCTGAGAGCATGATGCATTTTTGCCTAGAGTTGTGGCCATGTGTGGGGAGCTCACATTTGGGGGAAATTAAGAAGGCACAGCAGACAACTCTTGCTGGTTCATTAGCTGGCTGGGAGTTGTCACCAGGTCATTTCTGCCGACAGAGAAAAATGAGGATGCTTTTGGGGTAAGAAAGGGTGTCAGACAAGAACCTACAGGATACAGACAGCCTGTTGCTGTCTGTGTCCTGGGCTAGCCAGTCTGACATGAGAAGAAACCTACTGGATGGAGGTCAAGGGACTAGAGTATAGGCTCTCCATGGCCCACTTGTGACTATTACGGCGTGTAGGTTGTGATTTCTGTCTCTTTTTATGTATACTTGATAACAAGGGTGACAGGTTGTTTAGGGGGAACCAATTTAAACCATACAAGGCAGATACTGTCAGAATAACTTTGCTCTCCTATTATGTGTTAGAGTTGCCTAGGATGATGTCTGCCTGCTTTTCATCTTTCTTTGCATACTCTCGATGGGTATGACTTGTCATTTCATACATTGCCACCATATGCTGATGACAACAGTCTCCCTAGCCACAGAGTCAGTATCTTAAATGGCGCCATCACCCCGATCTTCCATAGATACTTTAAACTAGACTCACCCCTTTCCTTCCAAAACTTCTTTTCTTGACTCAAGTTTTGTGCTTTCATGAATGATTCAAGGACTGAAACCACTTTGAGTATGTAGCTCACACCACCATTACTCATTACACCCCGCTGGTTTTCCTTCTGTGGTGTCTGGTTGGTTCATTTCAGCTCCCAGCCTGTCTGCCTGGGTCCAACTTTATCCAGGAAGGACCTGCTTTTCCTCTCAGCTCTGTCTTTTGTCCTATCACCAGGCCGAACATAAATGTCTTGCTTTAGGTTTTTAGTGACCAGTGTCAGTCTGATGAAAAACAAAACCAAATAAAGCATCTAAACACCCAAACATTTCCTTGTGTAACTCATCTACGATCATTTATAAACAAAAGTCAATGTTCGAGAGCATGGAAGTTCATTTTGTAAAGCAACAGGGAGCTGTTATTGTATTGGGTGCTACATTCATCATGATCTTATTTAATTTTTACAGCAACCAGGAGTGGAAGACATTTATTCCCTTACATTGGAATGAATGCAAGCTTCAAGAGACTCAGTAACTTGCTTACAGAACATCTCTGACAAGTGCGGGGCACGAAGATTAAAAACAAGTGGGATTAGACACATGTGATGCGTCCAAATCTCTGCCTTGCTCTAGGAAAGAGCAGCTTTCCCAGTGACCTGGACCCAGTCTCTCTAGCTCCCCACACACCTCTTGCCACTCCTTTACTTGCTGTCTTCACGACAACGCTGACTCCAGCTCAGGTCCAGATGTACTTTCCTAACACTTCTCTGTCCAGGAACCTATTTCCACCCCCTCATCCCTGTTTCTCTTAGAGGCCCCATTCTAATGGCATCGTGGTGAAAACTCTGCTCTGCACCCCAGGCAGAATCCATCATCCTGTTGTTTCTGTCAAAGCACTCGACTTTCCCCTGTTCTGGAGCATCCATCATATTGTGATTTGAATGTCAGCTCACTATTAATACACCACAAGACTCCAGGTTGTTGGATGGCGGGAACCATATCTGATTCCACTTTGTAATACTTTGCCTTGGCTCTCAATGCCTAGGCTAGTGCCGGATGCATGAGCACTGCTCCACTAATGGCTGTTGAATTAAATGGAGCCTAGCCACACACACCATGAAGAGAGTAGGTGGTGTCGCTGACAGTGAGCGTTTGTCAGAACAGGGACATGGTTCAATGTACATCACCCCTTACCTTTATTGGTAATTCTTTTCTCTTTTTATATTTTAAAATTAATTTATTTACTTTACATTCCAGTTGCTGTTTCTCCTCCCTAGTGATAATCTTTAATGTGTCTCGTTTTGTACTATGAAGCTTGGAGAAAACAGAAGGTGGGAAAGGAGCAGTGAATATACTGATTCCATTATGTACTTACTATAACTACATGCCAAGCCTATGGTTATCTTATTCCTACTTATAAACCAGTCAGTGTGTCTAACCTTATTGGGAATACTGAGTTCCCACATCAAACATAAGTCTGAATGAATATCTTAACACTATGGCTTGCAGTAACAATGAAGAACGGGCATCAGACTAGAACCCAGATATAACATAGGTCTTAGATAAACTTACTCTTCCCAGTATGACTTGGAAATCTCAGGGTTGTTGTTTGTTTGTTTGTTTGTTTTATTTATGAAGCAGACAGGACTTCATGAGGAGCTACTCTGTGGGTGATGCAATCTCAAGTGACCTGTGACTATTTCTCATTACCATTTTCAGTGCTTGATAAAATTCTATTGATAAGTTGAATAGCGTCTATATTCATAACCACCCATTCCCCAAGTTTATGTCTACCTAGAGCTTGTGATTCTGAAGTTATTTGGAGTTAAGGCCATTAATACAGTCTCACAAAGATGAGGTCATCCTAGGTTAAGATGGTCCTAATCCAACAAGGAGAGGGAGGGGTTCTACAAAAGAGGCACATGGGGAGGTGTGGACTGTGGAGGGTAGAATCATAGGATAGAATCTATAATCCAAGGGACACAAGGTGGGTCAGAAGTCACTGGAATCATGAGAGAAGTATGTTGCAGACTCTCTCCCCACTCCGCTTTCTTTGAATCTCAAAAAATAGTAGGATCTCATTAGCAAATTGACTTTGATCTTAAACTTCCAGCTGCAAGGATGATACTTCTGGGGTTTCGAGCCACCCAGTTTGTTAAGGCAGCACGTAGAAGCTTGTAGATCTGGAATGAAGCTGGGGGTGACGAGTTTGCTGACAGCAAAGCAATGATAATTGTGACAAGCTATGAAAACAGAACAGAATGTCACTTTGGGGAAACATCACCACTCCATCTGAAGCATGCGTGGAACGGTGGCTTCAACAGTCTCACATACTGGTCTTGACATGCATTTCACTTGGCTGTCCTAGAAGGTCTCTTAGAGTGACTAGCAGCCACCCTGTAGGAAAACCCCATGCATCTCACATATATGAATGCTATGTTGGTCATTCCTAAGCGCCTTGGACAGAGGAAACATAAATTATTATATAGAGGACAGTAATGTCCAAGGGCGGATACCACAGACTCTGGGTAGAAAAAGATTATCTCCCCCTAAGGTGGGTCTATGTACCTCTCTTCCAGATGAGCAGCAAGAGGGTATTTAACTGTGCTAAGAACTCTTCAGTTTCACCTTGAGAAGGACAGCTGATGCTGTAGATGTACCAGGTGTTCAGGTAACACCATGTTGCTTTGAAGAACACTATCTTCTTGTTTAACACTTAAAATCGAAACCACTGATAACTTACAGGGAACCAAAAAACTTATTATGTTTCAGGACAGAGGCGTAGACATTGGAACCTGAATTATCCAGAACATTTGTCAAACTTCTGAAGGGAGAAAATCATCAAATACTGGACAGCAGGGTTCTTAGTGTTCTGTTGCTGTAAAGAGACATCACGACCGAGGCAACTTATAAAGGGAAACATTTGAATAGGGGCTTGATTTTAGCTTCAGAGGGTTAGTCCATGACTATCATTGTGAGGAGTGTTATGGTGGAACGAGGGGCACTGGAGAAGTAGCTGAGAGCTCACGCCTGTTCTGCAAGCTTAGGCAGAGAAAAAAAACCTGTAGAGAAAGTAGACTTTTGGGGTTTTTAGAACCCCAAAGCCTAAACTAAGGGCACATCTTCTCCAAAAAGGCCATATTTTCTAATTCTTCTCAAACAGTTCTATTAACTAGGGAGCAAGGATTCAAATATAAGAGCTTTTGGGGACCCTTCTCATTCAAGCCACCACATTGGATAAAGGCCCAATTCCCTTAGTTCACACATCCTGTTATCTATGATGAGTCAGTAGCTTCTTGAATTAAGTTCAAAGCTGTGTGTGCTAATAAGTTCAAAGTATGTTATTATCTGTTTTGTTTAGCATACAGTTTCCTTGGTCTACATTTAATTGTGTGTGTGTGTGTGTGTGTGTGTGTGTGTTTGTTCATACATCTGTACAGGCATGTGGGTTTCGGTGAACATGTATGCATATGGAAACCAGGTGTCTAGTGTCTTCCTCAACTATGTCTCTATCTTATGTTTTGAGACAAGAGCTTCTCAGTGAACCTGGAGCTCACTGATTGGCCAGGCTGAGTAGCCAACAAAGTCCAGGAATTCTCCCGTCTCTGTCTCCCTGGTGTTGGGATGACAGGTATATGCAGCAATGCCTTGCTTTTTATGTGCGTTTATGGAATCCAAACTTAGGTCATCATTAGGCTTGCATAGGAGGCATTTTACCAACCCAGCTATCTCCTCGACCCCTCTCATTCATCTTACATATAAACTAGAGATTAGTTCAGCTTTTGTGCTTTTGGCATTCAAGTTTAATTTGACTTGAAAACTCAAATCTAGGCAGTGAAGGTTTCGGATGTCTCCTGTCTATATTTTCCATCTTGTTTCCCTTCCTCCATTCTTTCTCTCTGCATTGAGAGCATCAGAGCTTGCTCCATACCTCTGCCTTCAACACTGAGTTTTGGCTTAATATGTTGAGAGACTGGGACAGCTCCTCTTCCTTTGGTGTCTGTGGTCTATTCTTCCAGATGAAGAAAGAACCACTTCCCGTTGAGTTTCCCCAAAGCTGCTGTTCATAATACGTTGGTGAGCGGGTGTTTATTCTGCCAGAAGGCTTTGCTGCTTCCACCCCACGTTTCACTGCTCCCTCCTTTCCAAAAACCTTCCTCGCCATGTCAGAAGACTCAGTGACAGTTTCTGCTAAATAATGGGCCATTTACTTCAGGCCTATCCGTTAGTGGAAACAAAGATTTGGCAGGAACTTTGGAACCTGGGTTTTTGCCTACCTTGCCTACTCCAGCAAGGACTGACACAATTCCAATATAAATCACATTAGGCTCCATTTCTTTCCAAAGCAAAAGGGGTTACTTTTAATTACACAGTAACTGGTACGGCGCCTCCCCCCTTTCATACTATATTCTGGGTTTCTTTGTTAAACTACAGTTCCTTGGAAAAAGGAATGAATGGGTGGTCTCATTAATTGATCTTCCTTAGGACCCTCCGAAGAGCTTGCTGAAGCGGAACAGCACGGAGAGCTGTGTGGGGAGTGGATGGCAGACATGGGATGCTTCTCTCCTCGGCTCTCTTCTATGGAGGTCACCTTCAGAGACTGTAATTTCTTGGCTTGGACTTTGAATATGAGGGATAAGAATGCCTGCACCAGTGTCAGATGGATGGGGTATTTTAGGGCTGGCTCTTATCTCTGTGGTCACAGGCTCCAGCCTTCTGGCTCTCTTGCTCAATCAGGGTGCCTCATTTGGATCAATGGGGGTGCTCACCACGCAAAGGAACTCATTCTCCAGAGCCCCAGGAGGGCCTGAGTCAGGCTCTGTGGGGCATAAGCACACAGATCTATGCTGGGAGGTTTCCATGTTAAATGTCCAACTAATTAACAGTGCTCAGTGGAGGGGCCATCTCTTTGATTAATCACAACTTGCAGGGAATACAGAGACTGAAAATGTAGAACCTTCTTTTTGCAGAGTGTCGGCCATAATGCTATGGACTAGGTACCTCTGTGAAACAAAAAGAGAAACAAGCTAAATAAGATAAGAATTTAGAGGCTTTGAGGAAATGGAGCATATGCACTTTGCCTCTGAAAGCCTGTTCGGGAAGGTTCACATACTGTGATCTGAAGGACGAAACTAACTCAGAGTAGAAGATGGATTCTGGAGGATCAAGTGTAAGAATCTGGGTTTTCTTTCCAGCTCCTTATGTCTATTGCAGCCCTTGAGACTGTATCTAGAAACACATAGTAGAGGTTAAGGAAATGTTTCATGGAATAGGAAACAGTGAGACGAGATACAGAGATAGTCATGGGAGGAGCCTTGTCTTCTGTCTGCATACAGCACTCTGGGCAGCACACACAGACAGAAGGAAGCCAGAAATGCCTGGGAAACACAACAGTCTTTGCCAGCACACACAGCCCATGCCGTACAGAGGGAAGTAGACCTTCCTTGAGAAGTGATATTAGATTTGTCTTACAGACTTCTGTTCCTGAAGTAGCTGAGGTTCCTTTTCACTACTCCATGTGATGAGCTTCATGAGTAAGTATTTTCTAAGTACTGAGTAAGTGTTGTAAGTATTATATTAAGTTCCAGGAGATTGTATCTCAGTAGAAAACACTCAGTTTCTTCCTCTAACAGTGTTTATGATGAACAGGCACTCTTTCTTGGTTGTAGTTATCAGCAAAGTCACAGGAACATGAGACATAACTGCTGATTTAGTTAGTTTTAGTATCAAGTTGAAACTGGGTCTCTCAAGAATGTGGCCAGCATTCCAGACAGCCAATATGTCCTGTCATGCACTGGCTTTCATTATATGGTATCCATTCTCATTGTAAGTATTCTTGTAGAACAAAGTAAAGCTAAAGAAAAATAATTAAAGTTGGGTTGCTTAGCCTGTCAAGCTAACAGGAGTTCAAGTAGGAGTAAGAAATGGTCAAGTTTTTCATTGAAGAAAACAGGCAACTCATTTTGTGATATGAATGATAAACCTTCAGTTTTGAGTGATTATTGTAGGGACTTTCCCTGTGTGATGTTCTCCTCAGTACTGTACGACAGGGGAGACCTTGAATCAGGAATTGAATCTTGTTGTTTAGGGTAAATAAATTTAGGGTAGGGTAGTGTGTGTGTGTGTGTGTGTGTGTGTGTGTGTGTGTTGGGTAATGGAAATTTAACATAAATATATCACAGTTCGTGTCAGTTTACCATTTATTCCCATGATATAATTATGTTTACCTCACCCTTGGCACATAGATGGGGAACCAGAGCTCAGGTTATGGTGAAGTTCATGCACAAAGTGGCAGAGGACTGGCAACTAGACCCTTGATTCAGGCCAATGCTCTTTCCTCTCTGACAATGAGCCATTAACTCAGTCATGAGCATGGTTCTATGACAAATGACTGACTTATTAAATTGTTGCACCTTGGTGGTTGTAATCTCTTACCCATGATCCCTGACCATATATTGGCTGTCTGTAGCTTTGGTCATGTTGTTGAATGGCTCACTTGCTACAGGTTAAGTCCTCCTGTTTGTTGCAGGTTGCAGAGTGAACACATCGGGAAATTCTAATTTTATAATAGGCACATGGTAAGTGCCCGTGTGTCAGGAATTCTTGCATCGATTTCACTGTCTCCTGGCATCTGAGCCTCTCCACTGCCTGGCAAGGATCACACTGAATGGTGTTGGGAACCTTTCAGTTTCCCCGGATTATTCTCAATCTGCAACCCAACTCAAGTCTGAGGTGATTTTTCCACAAATCCACAGTCCAAACTGGGTTTCTCTGGTTGCCAGATGAATTCTAAAACCCCAGTAAATATTGATACTGGGGGGAATAGGAGATCCTTTTCCTTCTATCCCTCCCTCCCCTTTCTCTTTTTTTCTTGTTCTCAGTTTTCAATAGTAGGGGAAGGTGTCATTTGAATATCTGTAAAACTCCAAAAGAAAAAATATTCTCATACCTCTACTAATTTTAAAATTTTCTCCATGTTCAAATTGAAGGACTCAGCATCCCCTGAATCCCTGTTGTATTAAAGGACATCTTTCTGTCCCCAAGAAGTGGGGAGGGGATGAGCGAATAAAAAGACATTTTGAAATTGGCATCAGCTTCATCTTCAATAGACCCTTCTCAAGGACTTTTACATGTAAACAAGATCGTTAAACACTTACTGTGACATTTATTACCTTTAAATATTCATAAGCCACTGAGCACCAGGAAACACCCACTGCACTGTGTTAGCTGACCCAGCCCCACAGAATAGAGGATGTGCAAGTAAGTACTTTGTGGAACCTGGAGAACTTGATTTCATAGTTTCTTCCCTGAAAGCTTTCTGGATACTCACTTGATTCAGGAATCCTCTTGTTCACAAGAAGCGAAGAAAATCTCACAAAGTGGTCTGGGTCTGTTTCCTGACAAATGCCAGCAAGAGGATAGGCATGCTATGTGTTCGTGTTTATATTCACATTTCTCTCAGCTTTCCCCTATCTACCACCCCCTACCCCGCAACTCTACCCTTAGTGTTGTCACTAAACTCGACACGCATGGGGATGCATCACGCTTAGCTTTGATAATTGTTAATATTGTGTGATTTAATTATTTTTCAAATATGAGAAGGGGAAACCAACTCAATAGTGGGATCATAACTCCTAAACGCAATGCTGAAACTCTCTCTCTCTCTCTCTCTCTCTCTCTCTCTCTCTCTCTGTCTCTCTCTCTGTGTGTGTGTGTGTGTGTGTGTGTGTGTGACTTCCTCTCTCAGACATTGAAGTAAAGACATGCTTTGTTTATGAAGTTAGAACAGTGACCATTGGGCTAAGATGTGGGGATCTTAGTAAGGATGGTTGGGTAGGACAGAAAAAGGGAGCCCAGCGTCACCTGTTGTTGTAGTGAATATCAAATCTCTTTCATACCAGTAGCAGTCCTAACTGTGATTACTGCGTCTGATTAATAGGGATAAAAATTGAGCTATATGGAATTTATATCACTTAGATCACACAGTCAAGAATCAAAGTTTACTAATCTGGTCATGTGTTGAGAACACTTTCCATTGCAATCACCTAATTCTGCAAGTTCTGTGTGGCTCTGCTGGGGCTTCTTGGAATTCATTAAAGGAATTTCAGATGAAAAACATGAGTTAGAGATGTAGTAGGGGAGACATGGGCTCTTTTGGGCTAGGTGGTTGATTCTGTAGAAAAGGAAACAAGCCTGCTCTGTGTAGGTGTAAACAAAAATTTTATCAACCCAAAGAACTAGAGAAAAGGAATCATTTCAAGAAACAGGTTATGATAATTGGGTATTGAGTTTTCTTTCATAAAAATGGTCAGCAGAGGCTGGCTGAGACTCCAAGGCTGAGATTGCTGTGTGGTGAGTGGGGTGCAGCTTGGCTGAACTCAGAGCCTCTTCTTCGGTTAACTGCTATGAAGGGAGGGCTCTGTCACCCAACAGCTTGATGGTCAGTCAGGTCCGGTGATGAGGACGAACTCATGTGGAGACCTCCTGATGTCACAGAGGTGCCAGAGATCCTACAAATGTTTCATTAGAACGTTTAGGAAGCTTTGTGTGTTTGTTTTGTGTTTTCTGTTGCTGTTTTCCGCACAAAATAGAAAAACACAACATGTCTCGGTCTGGAACCTGAGCATTTGGGAATGTGAAAGGGATCAAAGGTGACTGGGAGCAAACACACACATTCTTTGGTCAGCATTGCAAAGATGGATGACTAGCTGTTAGGACTAGAGATAAGCTGGATCCCTCTCTTCTAGCCCCTGGATGTAAATGGATTTCCGGTTTAGTCCAAGGCTTATACAAATAGGTATGAGGATTGATGTGTGTGTGTGTGTGTGTTGTGTGTGTGTGTGTGTGTGTGTGTGTGTGTGTGCTCCTGATAACTGGAGGGCTGGTGGCCTGCTCTCTGTAGCCTTTGGTGCACATGTTGACATCATCGGTCAGAGAGTTGTAGCTGCATGTCTTTTGTTTTCAAAGTCAGCCTTCCACATGCGGCCCACCTGAGTTCCTTCCTCCTTGCAATGTCGAATGTGCTGTAAAGAGCTTTGTGATCTACTTCTAGGCTCAGGTGCTTCTATGCTTGGCTTTCTCCCATTCCTACTAAATGGACAATGGGTAAAAAATAGCAGCTGCACTTGAAATGTTTTGTTATGTGGAACTATTGGATTAGAACCAGTTTTGATGTTTATTGTAATTTTTGAATGTTCCTTTCCTGTCCTTGGTACTTATGTGAAAAAGAAAAAAAAAAAAAAAAAAAAAGGAACAGAAAATCAAGGTGTCCTTAGAGGTCATTCGAAAATCAGTTTTGAAGAGAAAATTTCCCTTTCTCCTCTTTGAAGTTTCTGTAGAAGTTGATTTGAGGAGCAACCTGAGACTGCAAGGCGAGCCATTAAAGGTGTGCCGTCCACAGCTACTTACGGTGCACGTCAGGGTATCCCAGGGCCTGAAGAAACTGCACAACGTAGGGAAATAAATTTGATACTGAGGTTGATTAAAGGTTGCAATATTACAACCTGATAGTTCTCACCGACTTTGAACTTAAAAAAAAAAAAGGAAAGAAAAAAAAAAAACCAACCATATCTACATATACTTTCAGATTTTTTGTTTTGTTTGTTTGTTTGTTTTAAATTGGGACTCTTGGATTTTATTGGGTTAAAATCACATGTGCACACATGCATGTGGAAGCTCCAGACTGATGCCAGGTGTTAAGAGGTAACTTTTTTCTTCTGTGGGGAAAAAGCATTATTCTTTGCCCATTATTGGTTTTCTTGATGTTTTGGGCTATGGCAGGACAGCCTGGGATTAGGGTACACTTTGTAGGGCAATGGTATTCACAGTTTAAGTATTCTGAGGCAATTTTTTTTCTTGTCACCTAAGAACTACTTAATTTCTTTTTATCTAAGGCTGCTTCTTTGTTACTATTTCTAGAATGCCTGAATTGTATGTGCATGTGCGTACTTGTGTGTGTAGGCAGTTTGTGTGTACATGCACTCGTGTGTGCACTCGTGTGCATGTGTAAACTTCAGACTGATACCAAGTGTCTTCCTTAATTGCCTTCTACTTCAGTTTTTGAGACAGGGTCTTTCACTGAACCTAGACTTGCCAATTTGGCAAATGTGGCTTCCAGAGGAACTCTCCTGTCTCTACCTCCCAGCACCGAGCTTACTGTGCATGCTACATAGGTCCTGGGAATCTTAACTCAGGCACACATGACTGTATGGAAAGCCCTTCATCTCTCTTGCCCTAAATGCCCACCCCCTTTAAATAAAATTATTTCTTCTTTCCTGGAGGCAGTGGGTTAGAGTCATTCACAAGTATTCAATAGACGGTTTATATCTCTTGATATTTCAGAAACAGATCTATAGGCAGAAGCACTGGAATAAAAAAAAATCTCCAGTCTCACCAAATTTACACTTTCCTGGTTGTGGTATATGTATAGGAAAATGTGTTAATGTCTAAGGAACTAATGAAAGTTTGGGGGGAAGTGAAGCCCAGGAAGAAGGAAGAAGGTGACACTGCAAGGCTTATTGGGGTTACAGAGAAAGGCAAAAGAATTTGAGGAGACTCTGGAGTAAAGTCAGGGAGCAGGGCATAGTAACGTTCGATCAAAGAGCCTGTCCCGAGATGTCAGCTGAGGTGGAACCTGGATACAGTGAGTATACATTGAAAGAGTTAAACATAAACAGTGGTCTGGCTTCTTCTGCCCATGGGCACAGCAGGCCCCTAAGACAGTTATTTGTTCTGTCCTGTATGTGCCTCACACCCAGAGACATTGCCTCTCAGGACAGAAACATAAAATTTCCGGAAAGCTCAGAAAGTACCAAAATCTGCCATTATAGAACCCTGCCTCTTAAGGCACTTCCTTTGTACAGATGCAGATATGGTTAGCCTTCTAGTTCAGGTCTTTTAGGTTCCAAGCTAGGCCTTGTCAAGAGCTGAGCAGTGAGTATTTGGTAGCTTTTCCAGTAGAGGCCTGGGTTGTTGGTAGCTATGGTGACGGGGAAAGAGATAACAGTGGTAATGACAGCTGGTGATAATAGTGATGAGGACAGCAACACCCATCTTTTGTCAAACACTTAAGCATAGTGACCACGACTTTGCAGGGCATCTAAAATTTTCTATGGAAATACTAAAATAACCTATTGAATTCACCTCTTAGAAGCTTGTGTTTGAACCCAGGTCTACTGGAGTGGGTTGCACGTAAGCTTCTCTGTGGTCATTAAACCATGTTCCAAATGTATACCTTGTGGACCTTTGGTAAAAGACAAGCTTCTTATTGAGAAGGACACACTGAATGGCATTTTCCAGTGTCTAGGCCAGGGAGATGGGTCCTGTCCATCGTTTCCCAAGAAGCTCATTGAGGCAAGCCCTCCTTTCTAAACTACAAACAGACAGTGCTGATGGTGTTAGCCTTTGCCAAGCTTCACCCATCAAGGGACAGCCTCACATCTGTCACACACGTCTCCTTCTACATAGGCTGAACTTCTTGTGACCTCATTTAAAGCCAGTCTTTTTTTGTCGGGATCCCAAACAAACCATGCTTGGTTCTTTCTTTCAGCCACCACCCTGGTTTGTGATCCTTCATGTTAATGTGAGAATTCTACAAATGCAAATCTGCCTCACCAGGCTTCCAAGCCCTGTGTACTTGCTGCTTTGGGATATGCTCCAAAGCAGTCATTTCCTCCAGCAGTTTAATTTCTAGGGAAGAAGTTTATTGTGTTTAAATCTGAGATTTCAAGGGCAGTTGAAAGTTTTTCCAAGAGTCAAGAAAACACTATCGTGTCTTTGGCAGAACATCTGCATTTGTTTTCCTTGAAATCTTCAGAAATTAAACCCATGGTGTATTCATTTTCAAATTATAGAATGTAATCTACAGAATATATGAATGGAGAAGAAAAAAACCCACATTTTGCTGACAGTGAAGTTTTCTCCAATTGCTTGGTCATGTGAGTTCCTTTATTTGTCTAATGCAGGAATTGACTAACTCTCCTGCCAAAATGCCAGGACATAAGGACTTCAGGTCTCATGGCCAGATCACAATGTTCACCCTACTGTTCTTACATGACAACAATCATAGGCAATATTCAGTTGAGTGGATGTAACTGTGTTCCTACTAACTTTATTTTTAAATCTTATAATTAATTAGATTTGGCCTCTAGGCTATAATTTGCTTACTCTTGGTTTAATGAAAGAAGACCTATTATGTGTCAGTGTATCCTAGCAACACATAGAAATAAAAGTCAAAAATGGAAGGACTGTTGCAGATCATTTTTTTTTTTCAGCTCCTTAATTTTATCTACATGGATTTACTGGTTACTGTAGCTTATGTCTTATTAATAGCATCAAGAAAAAAATGGGATTAATGTGTACTACATAGCTTAATATCTATGGCAAAGATTGCTAGTCATCCTTAATATCTGTTCTCTGTAGTTTTCTTAACAACATAGCCCTAGAGTTCTATTTGGATCCATGGCCACTGGAACAAAAACTTATTTTCTAGGGCTAGAGAGATGGTTAGTGCTTAGGCAACTTGCTTCTTTCACAGAGGACCAGAGTTCAGTACTCAGTTCCTGCTAGGTAGCACACAATTGCATAAAACTTCAGTTCCAGGGTATCAGACACTTTCTGGTCTCCATAGGCACCACATTTACCAGCATATGCCCTCTTCTCACGTATGCATAGTTTAAAATTAAAATCTTAAAAATTAATGTATATCCAAGCTTTCTTGCCTTTGACTATGTACATAACTCTACCAGTGTTCATTCAAGAGGGGATGTGCCCTTAAAGAATGGAACATGATGATTCCTTCTCCCATTTTCTCTTGTTTTTGCTGATTACGATGTGCTGCTGGTGGCTGGAGCTTAATTTTCTGTGTTGCACGTTGAAGGAAGACCTGGGTTGAGGTAGAAAATCAATGCAAGAGAGATAGTCATCAGAGGGATAGTCATCAGAGGCCTGTGCTGCATTGTGTCATACCTGGAATGAGTTGCCTCCAGACCAGACCTCCCGTTACTGCATTTGGAAGATGCTAGCCTCTTGTCTCCTTGTGTGGATTGCTTCGGATGGAAAGCTTGCAGACACTTCTTTTTCACACCCTTCTCTGCCTTTTCCTTTCCATTTATTTATTTATTTATTTATTTATTTATTTATTTATTTAGCTGCCTTTAGAATTTTCTCTGTGTCTTTGGCACTTATGATATAATTTGGTATAATTTTGTTGGCTTACTGAAGATTTTGATAACCTTGCATAGGTGATTTTATGGTACAGTACCTCATTGTAGGTCTCCTGTAATGTGTCTGGGATGTCTCTGACACCCTAGTTAAAGAGAGCCTGTGCTTCCTGTCATACTCTGAGATGTGCAGTTAGGAAATACTGAGCAGTTAACAGCTGTGGATCATCTTTGTCAAATGGGGAAGACTTAAGACTGTATGCTTGTGGTTAAAATTAATGAGGGGTTTCCACCTCACCATGGATCATTTAGTTTCCAAATAAAAGGCACAAAACTTTCACCCTAAGGGCAATCAGATCTTGGGGAACAATATTTAGCATTGTGATACATACCAACATATCAAACCTCAACACATTCTACTCCCTGTCTTCCTGTAGGCAAGTAATTCTGAGCTGTAGTTTCTAGAGTTTCTGGAAAGTTCTTGGTAGTTTTGAGAACCAGTGTTCTGGTTAGTTTTTTGTCAACTTGACACAAACTGGAGTCATTGGGGAAGAGGGAACCTTAATTGAAAAAAAAAATGCCCCAACAGATTGATCTGTGGCCAACCTGTGAAACATTTTCTTGATCCGTGACTAATGTGGGAGGGGTTAGCCAGTTACATGGAATACCAACCCTGGACAGGTTGCCCATAGTTGTATAAGAGAGAAGCTTGAGTCAGTCATGAGTGGAAGCCACTGAATGGCAAGCGTCCATGTCTTCTGCTTCAGTTCCTGAATTGAGTTCCTGCCCTGCCTTCCTTCAGAGATGGAATGCGAGTGGAAAGTTGTCAGATGAATTAAACCCTTTCCTCCCTAAATTATTTTTGGTAATGGTGTTTACCACAGCAGTAGAAACTTTAATTAAGACAACCAGTTACTTTCACGGTTATCAACACTTTATCGAGTTCTTATTCTGGCCCTTTCCTTCCTCTCCTCTCTTATATTACTGTACAAGAATAAATGCAGACCACTATATCAGGCGACATTTTTGAATGGAGTTCAGGGTGATATTGCAGCCAAGCTGGAACAGGAGCTAAGCACAAAAACTTCACAGATGAGTGTTAATTTTTTTAAGTTAGCCTAGAGATGAAAGCACTGTAAGAATTAGGAAAAATACAGGGAAAATTAGAGGAAATCCCATAAAGAAACAAGAAGCAATGTCTTTTACCATGTGAGAAGTCTGATCATGAGTCCTCAAGCATTACCAGCAGTTTAGATTTATGGCTAGAAACTGGATAAATGAATCCAATTTCCTCTTAAGATATGCAGTTAGAAGAGAGATAGATTGGCCCCTTTACTTATTAGTAGAGATTTAATTCCTGGCACTATGGGGTGAAGAGGTTAGTTGAACTTTTGGTTGTAGATTTGACTAAACAATGCTCATACAATAGTGCCATAGCTGGACTAACCACCTTCTGTCTCTCTGCCTGGCTTGAAATTGCTCCCACTCAACAGCTGCCAGAAAACCGTTCCCATCTTGGCAAGACAAGACTTCCTGATGGACCATCAGTGTCTAACCACAGTTTACTGCAGACATTCTATCTACAATCTGTTCCCAATGTACCTAGTGTTTTAGTTAAGTTGGATTAGCACCATTGTTGAAAGCACTCCCTACAACCCTGTCCTTGGGCCATTTGTCTGAAGTAGTTTTCTTAAACTCTGCCTGCTGTAGATGTACTCATCACTTCTGAACTTCTCCCAAACACTACTTCCTGCAGAAAGTTTAATCTACTGCAGTTGTCCACACCCTGTCATGAATCTTAAGGCCTCCCCTATTTCCTCTGCAGAGTTTCTTTTATGCTGCCCTGAATTAACAACATCTACAAAAATACTTGTATTACCTTTAAGAGATGAAATTTCTTCTGCCATCTATGAGGGATGAATTGAATCAGCTGATATATAACCAGTATACAAGAGGGACTTGGTGAACTGCAAAATAGAGATCTAAGTGCTTTTGAATTAAGTGGGGTTTGTGAATGGGGGAAGAAGAGAGTAAACAGAGGAGAAATCACCAGCATGAAGAACCTACTATGTACCAAGTATTTTCTAGAGTTTTTCATTTTCTAAATCTTTACAAATCCTTAGAAAACAGGAAGTGTGGAATTCATTTTTGGGGAAAATATAAACCCCGAATGGTGGTATGAATTAATAGATACACAGCTAGTGAGAGATGAAATTCAGATTTGAATTCAAATCTCCATAGTTCCAAGGCACTAGCTGTTTTCATTATTGGAGAGGAGACATGCACTTTATTGTCCTAACTGGAATACTTTAGGGAATAAAAAGGACTTCTATTAATAGGTACACTGGGACAACTTGGGTAAAGTGGGACTCTCCAGGGTGAACTGTCCTATGATCACTCTAATTATAGACCAGCCATACCTCCTTCCTCTCAGTTTGAGTCAAACAAAAATAAATCTCTTTTTGACATTTTACTTCTCTCAGCTATAGGAACTGTGAAAAAATAATGTGGTATTGAGGAATTTTTCTTTACTAGCGACTGGAAAGAAATCCATATTATCCAATGGGGTGGATAAGGGACTGTGTCTCCTTATTTTCTTTTAGAATGGGGGTGAATAACTGTGTACTTAGGTGGCATTGAATGATCTCATGGGGTTGCACTGGTGTCAGGCATACTGGACCCATGCTAGCTCTGTAACATATAAAATGTGTAAAGACCAGGACTGTAACATGGCTGTCTTTTTGCCTTTATTTTGCACTGAGCCTCTTACTTGCGTCATCTCACTGGTTTTGTATTATATGTCATCCATCTCTCACAATAGCCATGTAAAGTGGGTCCTAAGTTTATTCTTATCCATCAGATAAAGAAATCAAAGCATGAGGTGACCAAACTACTTAACTATTCGAGTACTGGGACCTAAATTGTTTGCCTCCAAAGAGCCATCGACTAAATAGTGAAATCTGTAGCTCCTAGGAAGAGATCATCAGGGAAAAACCATAGTTCACCAAGAAGTTTAGCAGTAAGCTCATCTACAAAGGTTCTAGGCATGTGCTGAAACATAGATAAGTTCATTAATAACACACACTTTTATTGTTTTCAAAGTAAATATTTGAGGCAGATACTAAATGTTTATTGATACTCACTTTCTCTCACTTACATTTCTCTTTGGTTCTACCAGCAAATCACAGGTTAGAAATATCAAGGAAAGTTATCATTTATTAAGCCCATGCTATGCCCTTGATGTTGACATTTCCAGTCATTATTTTATTGAAATTATAAACTATTATATGTAAAAATGCTACATCACTTAACACAGTCAGGCTGAAGACACTGAGGTCATTCTAGACTTTAGCATCTCTTCATCTATTGTATTTTAGGCCGTGGGAATCCAGATTACAGATGCACAGGATAAAAAGACTTAGCTTTTATTCAGAGCAATAGGTAGAGTTGAGTAGAATCTCATAGACATGACATTAACTTGGGTATTTAAAACACAAAAGATGGCTTGTGATAATGCTATATTCCAAAATCAAGGATCAGTTAGATGTAAAGATGCAGAGTGTGGTTGTTATATAATGTGGCCAAAGATATTCTCTAGTAAGAAGAAAAGCAAACATGTCAATGTCTCTCAAGCATTCTTTTGGCCCTGATGCCTCTTGAGTGGCCACTTACAGATTCTTGGAGTCTAGGTCATCCTCTAAGGTACCACTAATGTCTGCTTAGGCCAACAGTTAATGAACACCCCTTTTCTGGTACTCACAGGGACATCTTGTCCTTGCTTCTCTGTCTCTCTTCTGGCTAAGCTTATGAAGTGTGTGCTTTGAGACTCCTTTCTGAACACATCAGAGGGAGGAGGGGCAACTGGATTTCCACGAGTAGTTGGCATTTCACAATTAAGATGTGTCAAATCTCATTGCCATCACACCCTTTATGCTGGTATCTGGGCATGAATTCATTGCGATAGCATTTCTATCATGGTTTCATGCCTTTCTCTGCAGCTTCCATGATGTTGTCAATACTTAACATGCGAGACTATTATTATTTTATGGTTGGAGGCTGCATAAACCCCAAACCATAAGGGAATGCCACTGTGAGTATAAAAGTCTTTTTATGAAACCTGCAGATAGATGTTAAAAGGATGCTACAGTGGGAAAACTTAATTTCCATGTCTTTGGACCTTCCTTATGAGCCTTTGTAATTTCAAGTACACTGTTTGGAAGGCTGTTGGGGTGAAGGAGAAAGAAAGTGACAGAGCACAAACTGCTTCGCATTGCACTGGCTGAGGTGGCTCAGATCAGGTAGCATTTACTACTTGAGAATCTCTATCAGGGAGAATACGATGAAGTGAGTCCCCCAGGGCTACTTAAGAGTGTGTATGCAGAAGTCTAATAATGAGCTTGATTAGAATGTGACCATATTTGGAAATTTAAAGATAAATGTTTAAAGCAGAGATTAAATGGAGGGCTTTAAGGTGGTGAGCTGGAATCTGACATGGCAGAGGTCTTTATAAAAGGGAGATGAAGAAACAAACCACAGAGGAAAGACCATGGTAAGTCATGGGAAGATGACATCTATAAACCAAGGAGAGCAGTTTCAGAAGACACCAGTCCTTTTGATACCTTGATTTTGTCTTCTGGCTTCTGGAATTGAAGGGTTTACATGTCTGTCAACTAGATCACCTAGATTGTGGGCCTTTATTTTAGTAGCCCTGGCAAATTTGTGGCAGTAGAGATTGGCAAACATTTTCTTTTTCTTAATGTTTTACTGGAAATGGATTAATTTTAATTTTTTCACTCATGCCTTGGCAGGCGTGTCTGTGTATGTATGTTCATGCAAGGGCAGATGACAGCAGAAGCCGGAAGAGGGCATTGGATGTTGTAGAGATACAGGCGCTGTCTCTACCTTCTGAGGTGGGAATTGCAGGGTTTTGGGAATTCAAATGGTGCCCTTCACATTTGGACAGCAAGTGCCTTTACCAAGGAGCAAGTGCTCCAGCCTCTCTCCTTTAGCTTTTTCAGTTGCAAACCTTCACATTTTTACTTTTAAAAAGCTCTTGAAAACTTCTTTATGACAGATCCAACTTGCCAGCAACACTATGCCTGCACTTCGGGCGCACCATCGAGAAAGCTAAGAGTCATTCGAAGGCAAGCACTCTATATACACCATGGTGGTTAATCTGATATCTGAGGAGGCCAAGTGTGCAGGAAAGGAACAGCAAGGAAGATACATGCTAGGGAGCAGAGCATCGATCCTCTAAGGGCCCAAAAGTCTGTTCAGAGTACTGTCCAATTTAAAATGTATCAGTAGCCTTTTCTGGGATTTTTACACTTCACATTTTTGGACGGCAATTGGCCAAATTAAGGAAAGCACAGAATGAAGGGGGGTTGTGTCCTAGCTGTGGGGTGTCTGGGAAGCACAGGAAAGGGTTAGTGAGCAGATAAGGGTGTATGAGCTCATCTCACTGAAAAGATAACTCTGGGCACGTTGGCATCTTTCAGTTGTCTTGTTAACATAAACATGTGATAAATCTGTTGTTTTAAAAATACAATTTCAAAATTTACTTGAATTTCTCCGTTGCATCAGACCTGCTCAATTACTGTCTCCCTTTTCCTCACTGAGTCTTGGGGTTATTTGAGCATCATCTCTGGCCAGAGAAACTTATGAGTTACAGCGAGACAGAAGTAGCCCTTGGGAAGGACCTTAGGACCCAGGACTCTATTCCCTTGACACAGACACATTGGTAAACCTTGTCAGATGTCCATACATTGAGCTCCCTTTCTTCATTTGTATGCAGGGAGGCAGGTCTGTAAACACATGTCAGGCTTACCTTTCTGTTCCACATGCGGCTTTATGTAACTCCTGCTACCCCTCCCCCCAGCAAAATGCTTAGAGATAGGTTTAATGACAGAGAGTTAAGGAAAATTTCTGACCAGCTTTCCTTCAACACAACATCACTTTGAATACACCCGATCAGGAATACTTTGCGCAATTAAAGAAGACAGATTGCTTCCCGGGGACAAAGAGCTGGATGTATAAATTAAATATCATGTTTCTGTTCCTGCCACTCCAGCACAATTCTGAAGGTTTCGAAGGCAGGAGTGAATGAGGAAAGTGTTTTCCTTTAGAAGGCTTCACGGCGTCAGCTCTCTGTCTAGCCTTTGGCTGGCTGTTTCCCTCTGCCTGGTTCTCAGGATTTACCCCAGTCTCTTTCCTTTCCTCTGGTTGAATTTAACTTTGAAGTTAGACAAAAAGATTCCCTTGAGTCTGCGAAGCTGGAGTTAGTTTCCTTTACTTTTATTAAGAATCTAGAAAGGGGTGAGGCCAGTAAGATGCTCCATCAGGTATTGTCACTTGCCAACACTGACCTGAGTTCTATTCCCAGGACCTACATGTTGGAAGGAGAGCACTGACTCCTTAAGCAGTCTTCTTGCCTTCATACACCAGTACACACTGAAATTTGAAGAGCTAGAAGGGCATTTACACTGAAGGTTTTGAATTACCAAATGACCTATGGAGGTAGATGAAGCTAGATTTGTATCTTAGTCTGGCCATTTATTTGTGTGACTTTGGGCACTTGCCTAAGCCTTGGCGTCCTAATCTAAACATTGGAGATGACATGGCCATGTCACACATCGTGCATTTGAAGAGAAATGCACAAAAAAGCACACACCTAGCAAATGGCCAAGTGTGTATAGTAATCATTATGATGGTAGTGGACTTGTGTGTGTGTGTGTGTGTGTGTGTGTGTGTGTGTAATTTCTGTCTTAATTGTGAATAAGGACATCCTGCTTTAACTTTCTAAACATAATTTCAAGACAAACGCCCAGTGGCCTCCAGCATGTGTGTGTGTGTCCACAGTGTACAAGGAGCATAGCAAACGTGATTCCGTTGTAATAATCCGGCAATTTTTCCTTGAGCAATGATAGGATTTTTCAAACCTTTCCCTGGGGGAGATTTTGATAAGAGCTTTGGTTGATTACTTTTTCTCTCCCACGTCCTCTTTGGCTGATAAGCTTCCAATCTTCACATTCCACATTGTTTTTATCTTCCTGGTCTCATCCCATCATCTTCTCAGTTGTCAGAGTGAAGCTGTAGAGAAACGGGGGCTCCTGAGGCCCTGGGGAGGGATGCTAAACCTTTAGGCAAGTGGACAGGTTAGTGCCACCTCAGTAAGGCCTGTGGATGTGGGGATTAAATTGAATCTGCAGGACACAGGGCCTTGCACTAATCTGTATTCAAAGCTTGGCTGTGGCATGGTGCTGAGGCTCCAGGTCCTCCCCTAACTCTGCCTTGGGCTGATCAAATGCTGGATTTTTATAACTGTTGTTTCAGTTCAATGTGCTTTCAAAAAACTGCCATCATTATTTAAGGGGAGCAATGACTGTCATAGAACCACGGAGTTTTACCTCACAAAACAGTCAGCTCAGAATCAAGACCAGTGGAAAGGCAATGGCTTTCCCAGAACATTCAGGATATTCACTCTGCTTGTTCTTCAAGGGGCCCCTCGGCTCTGGGTAGACAGCACAAGTGACTCAATGGCTAATTTTAACAAGATCCATCAGAGACTGAGTTTTGTCTTTGCTTATTAGTTCATCTTGACCTGGAGCCCTTGTAGGTGCTGTTGGAGAGACTTGGAGTCGCTGTGATGAAGTACCAATTGGAAAGCTTAGAGAAGCTGAGGAAGGGAAGACAGATCCTATGCCTGATTGGGGACCCTCATGGATGAATGTTTCTGTCTCTCCAAGCTTTGTGTTTGGAATCCCAGCCTCTGTTGAGATGATCCTAGGAGGAACCGGCTTCTGAGTGTGGAGACTCTGTGGCTAGGACAGTGTCTTTATAAGATGGGTCAAGAGAACATCCCCCCTTCTCTCTACTATGTTCAGATACAAGGTGAAGATGGTTCTCAAACCACTGACAGTGTACGTACTGGACATGGGATCTGCCTCCACCTTGACTATGGACTCCTTACCTCCAGAACTGGGAAAAATAAATATCTCCATTTTAACAGCCTCCCCAGGTCCATTGCAATTTGTTCCAGAATCCTGAACTGTGACACAGACTGCAGTGGGTACGGATTTGTCCAGTGTCCGTTTGAATCACCTGCTATGACACATTACTGTACTGTAGACTGAAAGCTACTAAGTCTGTTTCCCAGAATTCTCATAGAAGCAGATACAAATGTGACTTAGATTTCCTTAGTAAGCTACGCCTGCACAAGGATATAACAGGATACCACACAGCCTTTTCTATTTCTGTCGCTGGGAAGGAAGGACAGTCATGGAGACATTTGATTTGTGTGTGGCTATAGCAGAGATCTGTGTGGACATTCATTTGGAACACAACCAGTGCTGGAACCATTCTAGAGTGTACACTTCCAGTAAGTTCTCTGCCAGGCAGTTTCTCATTTTTCTGAGCAGAGAGGCAAATGGTCATAGAGACTCGGCTCTCCTCTGTGGCTTTGATCTTTATTTCTGGAAGCTGTGCCTCCTTCAGAACTCAACAGTCCTGGAAACCAGGGTGGACAAACTTAGTCTCAGATAAACATGTGGTTTCTGATACAGTTCTTAAATCCTGACATGGGAGAATGAAAACAGGTTTAAAAAATATGTAACAAATAGGTGTATGACTATATTCCAATAAATTTTATTTATAAAAAGCAGTCAGGAGGGCAGGCTTATGAGCCGATTCAGTTATGGGGTACTCTTGAGTGATCCCTTCATAATGTACCCCTGTGTTTTCTTGATAAACTCTCGTTTATATTGAGTACAGAACATTTCAGAAATGTTCAACTCCAGGAATGAGTATAATATGAGAAAGGAAGAAAGGGAAATGTATGCTCTGACCCTTTGGTTCAAGGGGCCAACGAGGCACCTGTTTATCTGTATGCATAACTCACAGTATCTTTATCTTTATTTTGTACTAAGACTTCTGATCTCCATTGCTGTCATGTAAAGTGTATCACCTGGAGTTCACAATGCCCTGCCAAGGAGATGGAGCTAGAATACTGAGAATTCTTAGAAGTACGTTTTTTAAGGTGACTGGCCTTATGGGAAGGCAAGGCAGAATTCAGAACCTTTCCATTCAGAGCTTCTTCTACTGTGCTATTTTGCTTTTAGGAGCTTCCAAATAAAATCTAGAATAACTTGAGAACAGTCTGAGGCTATGTGGATGCTCCTGTGGGAGTTTTGTAGGCACTGCAGGACTTTGCTAAAGCAATGCATGTGCTGGCAATGAGCAGCATTTGCAAGCTTAGTTTAAAGATGGACCCTCAAGACGAATCCTGTGTCTGCTGAGTCAGAATATGTTTTCTATCGAGCTTTCTAGATTTTTCCCATGCACAGTGCTTTGGAGAAGCATATGTAGATGATTATTCAAAATGAAAAGTGTCTTATTGAAGCCCCAATGCTCAGGAGCTAGAGTACACTAAGCTCATCTAGAAGTCAAAAACCATGGGGAAGCTAAGGAGTATTACAGCGAAGTGAAGATATTCACTGGGTCATGTGAATGCAAGGTACTAAGATACCTAAAACTCCTTGACAAAGTATTTTTCCTCGCTGTATATTTTCAGAGAATGATGTATGCACATAGAAGGAAAAATAATGTGAGATAAACCCTAAACTAGAAATGGAAACTGAAACTCTCTTATTTATTTATTTATTTTTTTGTATTTTATCATCAATATTGTCCCAACAGCATTGTAATCTAAATGGTATTATTTCATTTTTATTTGAAGCTGTCTTCATCACCATCATCATCTTCATCCTGAAACTATCTATGTTACATTATTGGTTCAAATCCTGTATATGTGATAAATACACACACACACACACACACACACACACACACTACCAACTTAACCTAAGACGAAATTAATTTACTGATCAGCGCTACTTTTTAGAGAGGAAGACTGAGACACAGAGAAGCGAAGTACCACCCATGGCCACATCATTAGGAGATTGTGGAGCTTGAGTTCAGGCCCAGGGAGTCCTGCTTCAGAGCCCATGCTTGCAATCCCTGTTCTAGTTCCCTGTCCCTGAGCAGAGTATCCAGCTCCATCAAGGGCACAGGGCTGACCCAGGGCACAGCACAGACCTGCTTCAGACTCGTGCTTACTGTCATGACCTGTTATTCTCAAGTAAGAAAAGGTCGCTGGAATCCACCCCAGACTTCTGAATCTGCTGCTTGGGATACACAAGGTTTTAAATCCCCAGGGATGATTCTGTTGCCAAGTTCTGGTCCAGTAGCACAAGCTTCCCTCTCCTGCCTCTTAGTTAGCTAAATAGCAAGATTATAAATAATTTTGGTTTCTATTGGTTTCTTAAGGACACACTGTTTTGTGTATCTTTGTGCATGTTCTTTCAGGGCTGAGTTCTGGACTTGCCTCAGTAGCTTCTATAATTATTCATAGTTAGAACAGCAATCCAGATGCCTGGCCTCATCTCTAGATTATCAATTAGATTTGGTTGGTCAAGAATATGCAGTTCTGATGCTCTCTCCGGAGGACTGCTGATGGTGATGGTGGTCTGGGGGCTACACTTTGCAAAAATGCTGGTCATGGAAAGTTCCAGCGTTGTGATGGATTTCCAGGGAGCTCAGACAGTGAGGAGCAGCAGCGGCACCATGTGTTAAAGCTCATATTTCAAGAAGTGACTCAGCCTACCATGTTGTGAATGCATGATCTACACACTACGGCAGGAAGAAATGACATCTGTTAACATATGCTTTGAGAACGGCTGTACATTTACTTTTACCTCATTTAACAATGTGGAAACAATCGCCAACTCATTGGAATTACACATTCAATTTCTCTATTCTTTCAAAATATTAACAACGTATCATGACAGAGTAACAGTCAATTTACTGACTATTGTTGTGGATGGAGCACATTTCACAAAATCATATTTGTAAAACAAACAAAACCATCTGACCTTAAATCAAAACTTACAAGATAGAAAAAAATACCTGTATTATCTTATTTGATCGTATGCTTTGCCAGTAGTTGGGAGAAAGCTGCCCATCGAAGATGTTAACCCATGGGCACACCAAATCTACAAGTAATGGAGAAAGATTTTAGAACCTTCTTACATTAACCCTTTCTTCCTAGTTATAGGAGAAATGGGAGGGGCAGGAGCCGTCTATACTGATCTCTTCTTCAGTGAGAGACAGGTATCTCATTCTTAATGCTGCACCCAGAGGATGGGAACCTTTTGGCAAGAGCTTGGATGATGGTTGGTTGGTAAGAAGAACAGAAAGTTCTGCCTGAAAAGTAGTCATGGGGAAGGCATCTGATTACCTTCATAAGGTCAGCTTTTTGTGTCTTTTCTTGACACTCCAACCACTCTTGTTGCCATTTTAAAAAATATTCTCCCCCCCCTTTCAACTAACACTGCAAGCTCTTTGAGGGCTGTTAATATCACCTACTCAGCCCCAAATCTCCAAAAGTCAACAGTATGAAGCTTCAGTGCATTCTCACTGATTCTGATTAAAATGCAGTGCTGTCTTGTGGAAAGGGGCCACATCCAGATGTGTGACTTCCGATGACAGAACTGTATATGACTAGAGACAAAGAAGGCAAAGTGTTATGTTCTGTACACAAAGTTTTCTATCTGCATTTGTATCTGTATGTAAGTAACAATGGTATTTGTGAATAGTAACGTGTTTTGTAGCATGCTAACACATTAGTTAGGGACATGGTGAACATTCAAAATTTTTCTCTATAATCACATTAAGAACTGGCCTATTGATTGATTGATTGATTGATTGATTTTGACAGATCTCAGTGTAGCTCAGGTCCACCTGGAATTTATTACACAGTCCACTTTGACCTCAAACTATTAATTCTCCCGCTTCTACCTCTTAAACTTATATATACCAAACCCTACTCAAATGACTCTGTCAAATTTCACAGTTGAACTTGTAAAATTTTATGAACACCATAGATTCTTTTATCCTTCGTTTATCATTTTTCCTTTCTCTTTATCCAGCAAGCCACCTAATTACCAGAGATGGGTAGTATTGTCAGCTCACCAGGACCTAAAAGCACTTAGAAGAAAAAATTTTGGGTATGTCTGAAGAGTTTCTAGAGCATGTTAATTGAGGTGGGAAGACCAACCCTAACCATAAAACCCACCACTTTGTAGGCTAGGGTTTTGTTCTGCATGAAGGAGGTTGAAAGCTGAGCATCTGCTTTCACCTCTCTGTTTCATGGCTATGGATGCAATGTGGTTGGCTACCTTAAACTTCTCCCCCTAGAGCATCTCAGCTTTATTGAAGTGTCCTCTTAAACTGAGCCAAAGTCAGTCCTCCCTCTCAAGCAGCTTCTGTCAGGAATTTATAGCAGCAATGAGACTTGTAACTAATACACGATCTATCACTTACTCACTGTCTTTAATCTGCTCATATTTAGTCCAGTTAACTATTTACTTAACTAACCTGCCCATCTTAGATGGCTGTGGCGCAGTAGAAAGTGCCCAGATTTGGTTGCTCTATGCCCTATTAGTTCAGTCCTTGGGCAGTTCCAGCTCTAATAGACAGCAAAGGTGTTGGCTTTAGCATTTGTCATGGCAGAGAGGTGGACTATGGACCATATCCTAGTGACTTCATGGCACTTCAGAGAGCCATTAAAGCCTGTGTTTCCCATCAGAGTGCTCTGGGAAGCCACTTGAAGCAGTGAACTGTGATGTGCACATTTACAATTATATGGCATTATTCATCACAGCAGTATTTTATTTAAAGAAGACAATAAAACAGATGGAAAATGGTGAAGAAGTGACTATTTTAGGGGCATGTTTGTTCAGCAACTGGCACAATAACAGAGATGCAGAAGAGCAAATGAGACGGGAAACACCAATTATATTAATGTTCTTTAAGAATGGATTTGAGATTACACTTCTGACCTTTACAGGACATACAATCATCTGGAGTCTAGAAAATTCAAGATTGTCATGACGTGCTTAGAAGAGCCAAAAAAGAGGGAAATGTTGTGTGTGTGTGTATACATATATATAATCTATCTATCTATCTATCTATCTATCTATCTATCTATCTATCTATCTATCTATCTTTCTATCTATCTATCTATCTTTCTATCTATCTATCTATCTATCTATCTATCTATCTATCTATCTATCTTTCTATCTATCTTTCTATCTATCTTTCTATCTATCTATCTATCTATCTATCATCTATCTATCTATCTATCTATCTATCTATCTATCTATCATCTATCTATCTATCATCTATCTATCATCTATCTATCTATCTATCTATCTATCTATCTATCTATCTATCTATCTATCATCATTTCCAAACCTGAATCCACAGAAGTACTGCATTCTCCTTATAGACTAATAGGAGATTATAGGATTACATTATAGGACTAAAATAAAATAATCTCATTGAAGCACTTGCAGTGATGCTAAGTATAACTCAGTACAACTTGGCTCCATGTTGGCTCCAACACCTAGAATATCCCTTTTCTTCCTGCCCAAATGTTATAATAGCTCAAACAAGATGATGAAGGACTTGAATCTATGCCTCGTGTCTTGTTAAAAGGAGATGAAATGTCTAATCTAAATGTACAATATTAGTCTAGTTTCTCTCAGATCATATGAATCGTTTGCCTTCTGTTTAACAGAACCTACTCGGGAGGGGCAGTGTTAGGGCATTTAGCAATGGAAACATATTAGGGAAAGAGGGCATAGATACACAGAATATGTTTCCTAAAATGTCATTGAGTAAATGCCACCTATAGCTCAACTCAAATATGGGAGGAAGAGCCTCAAAGAACAAAACTGCTCTTACCAGTGAGTACAGCGGAAGGGGAGAGAAAACAGGCAAAGAGAAGGTATGGTGTCCTGAATGGTCCAGGGATGCTGGGATGCTATGGACCACACTATGTAGGAGACCAGGAGATGGATGGCACAGCATGAAAAACAGCACAGTGTGCTGGTTGCTGTGCATTGTTAATAAGCTCTAGATGCTGGGTTAGGTAGTGTACCAGTCACATTTTTCTTGCTGTGATAAAGTACCCTAACTTTCTTTTTAAAATAGACAAAAGCATTCATTTTCATTTATGGTTCCAGAAGTATAAGAGTCCATCACTCTAGAGAGTATAGCAGCTATGTGGTAGGATCTGAGAGACTGCTTCTACTACACACGCAGGAAGCAGAGAACACCAACCGGAAGTGGAATGAGGCTATACATTCTCAAAACCCATCCCCAGTAACATACTTCTTCTAGTAAACCTCTTGTCCTAAAAGTTCTATAATGTCCCAAACAGCACTGCAAACTGTGGAACAGCAATTAAAATACGCCAGCCCCTAGAAGACATGCTTCATTTAAACCACCATGAGTGAAGTCAAAAGAAGTGGCGGGGCTGCAATAGGTAGTTAGAAATGATGAAAAAGTTAGAGATTTCTCTGAGATGGTGGAGGGTTTTCAGTGAGAGGACAATATAACCTGAGATACTGCTTCTAACAGATGAAGCAATGACAGAGACAATAACTACAACAACACACCCCCCCCCCCCCCGTCCCCTTTGCTCTTCAGCATGCAATCCTGGGCAACTCATTTACATTTTCAGGATATACATGTAAAGTGTCGTTAATAATTCAGTCCTGAGTTTTTAATGTGTGCATGTACCTTACAGCCATGGGGACGCAATTCCTCATGGATGCATTGACTATCACAGTGCCTTGCCTGCTTGCAGAACTATTATTTTTATGGCTGTTTTCCCTCACTCTTGGTGCAGATGAGATGTGGTGCAGAGATGTCAGTATGTTTTCCCTTGGGACCCTGTTCCTTTTCTACAGTTTGTTCCCTTTGTTGGGGGTGGGGAGGTCTCAGAGCATGGTGCTGCTATTCTTGCCCATCCAACTTAAACCATTTCAAAATGTGTTTGCCTTATGTCATCTGTCAACTCAACTATACAATTGGATGTCGGGGTACCTAATTAACTGTGAATGGTTGTCACACGTGTGGTCACTGTGACCCCATCTTAAATCTCCATTACAATATTAGTCTTGAGGCATCTTGATGCCTGAGAATGGTCATAATGCACTGGATCCTCTTTCCTCTATCTACAAATTAGGGATTAAGTCCTGATGCCTGGGGCTATTGATGCATCCACTGAGACACAATACACTTCCCGACATACAACAGATGGCAAGAAAAAGTGAAAAAGAAACCAAAAATAGAAGCTATAAGAAACAGTAATCAGTTTTTGGAGTATATACACACTTATACTTTTTGCTTGTGTAGATGTGTTATAAAGCTACTTTTTAAAAAATATTTGTACTCCGTATGAATTCTGAAATCTGAAGAAGTGGATAAAGCCACGGGATCTTGGAAGTCTTTCAATATGGTGAGAAGACAGAAAGTCCGATTAGAATGTCCTTCAGCCCAGCGACCCCTGTTCAGGCTAAGCCATAGGAGTTTTCTGGACCCTGCACCCTGAGGGACATTAACACAGCACACAGTAATGGGATTCTGGGAAAGCCTCTGCTTTTAGTGGCTTCTCACAGCTCCGATGTCCTGTGGAGCTCATGTTTGCTTTGTTTGCTTGCAAAGCTGCTGAGTCATCTTCGTGGGATAGTGTGAGATTCTAGTGCAGAGTCAGCTCTACTCTCTCTGGCTACCTGTGTTTAGAAATGGTATCTGAGATTTCATTTTTCCAAAGAATAGTCTTTTTGTCTCTCTAGGAGAAGCTTCTGGGTGGTTCTTCAGATGCAGGAGCATGGTTAATTTAACAATGACTGAGATCCGTTGCTGAGGTGCATTGGTCAGAGCGAGGGGACAGCCATCTGAAAGCTACTAACTGACCCTCGGGCTGATCTTCAAGGTTTTTCCCGATTCAACGTACAGAGAAAGATTTTGAGAGTACAGACTATATTAGAACATCTTTAGAAGCATTCAATTTTAAGATAATTCATAAGTTATACCACATTTTCATCCATAATTTTGCATAGTAATAGCATTACCTAAGTTAAGGGTTTTTTATGTATAGGAGTGTGTTTGTATGTGTGTGTGTGTGTGTGTGTGTGTGTGTTTGTGTGCATGTATTTGTGCATGTGCATATGCATGTGTTTGCTTTTAGAGGCCAGGGGTTTACACTGATAGCCTCCTTAATTATTCTTTTGTTCGAACACCCTTTAGATTGCTGTTATTGTTATTATTATTATTATTTTAGAAAAAAATTGTCAATGAACCTAACACTTGTGAATTTGGCTATATTGGCTGGTGAGAAAACTCTAGGAGGATCCAGGATTCTTTTGTCTTTGTCTCCCCAGGGCAGAGATTATAGGAGCACACCACCTTGTCCAGCTTTTTCACATGGGTTTCAGGAATGAATCTCAGATCTTCATGCTTACAGAGCAAGCATTTTACCCACCATCTCCTTAGGCCCTAAAGAGATTTTGAGGTTAGCATTAGAGTCTGAAAGCTCTTTGTTAGCTTAAAAGTTTTTCAACCTCCTCCTCACCCTTTCCTAGCCAATCTGTACAATTTAGAACTAGGACTCTCGAGCTAGACCCTAGCACTCTCGAGCTGTGCTTTGGGAAAGACAATATACGAAGTCCCAAGCTCAACATACATTTCAGTGTCTTAGTTCTGAATGGCATTCTTGCAAACTCTCAAATGCGAAAGGCTCAGCATGTGTTTATTTCATATAAGATACTGCAGGGAAACAGGATTCACTCTACTACTCTGCTGGGGAGCACTTTTTACACATCACAGATTCCCCAAAGACCTCACTTTAGGGTGCTCTCTAAAGAATCAGCCCAAGCAAGCTCTCTAAACCCCCTTTGCTCTTATGGCTACCTTTCCTGGCTTTGTCCAAAACAGAAACTCCAGGAGTTGGTACTGAGCATTAGATCCTTTCTACTTGAGAGACAAGCAGAAGGAAGATCTCAAATACTTGTTTGGATCATGAGAAGAAGGGGGATGTTTTTTGTTGGCATCCAGAGGTAGGACCAGAGGGGTGAGAAATGCCACATTCTAAGAAACGTGCTCGGAGGCCATCCATCTTAGCTTGGAGCACATCTTGAAACTACAAGTTGTCTAAAAAGATTAAGGAGATAGAGGGGATTCCTTTAGCTGGAAGTCACTATGTTAGCCTCTGAGCAGAGTGAAAGACTAGGGGTTCATTTAGAAGGGTAGACAGGCTTCTCCTATTCCACTTATTGTCTGTTTCTGTCCTGAGTTTGATGGCATATTGAATGCCTGTCTAAGCAGGATAACAGATATTAAAAGAGAGAGTTGACCTGAGAGGGGGAGCAGGTGGGCAGCTTACATGCTGTGTGTGGAAGATCATAAAAGGGAATTTGAGGACATAGAGTTCTCTCTGGACAATAGCCACTTGACTGTTATCCTTTGTGTCTTTTCCAATAGCAATGGCTGTTGGGATAAGGACTAGCTGGAAGAGGTCACATGGTAGACTATTTTGGATGGAAGCTTGGACTGTTGATATGTTCGGTAGCAGTTGGTCAAGGATGAGCTCTGTAACTTCCTCACCTGAGAGCTTTGCCTGCTAGGCCTTCTGAAGAACTCCCATGTATGTTTAAGAGAGATACAGTGTTTGAAAACCTGCCATGCAGACAACACAGTGCTTAGCCCCAAAAGATCACAGCAGTACCTGGTCGGTCCAAGAGACTTGATTTCTCCTGTCTCCCTCTTCCCCCTTTTAAGTTCTGTGTATCTCTACTTCTGTCTATCTCTGTGACAAACTGCTTATTCTAAGACCTACTAGGCCCTGAGGAATAAAGAAGGTCAAGGGTTAAATAGAGTGTAAGACTGAAATTGTAAACCAAGTTTGGGCATTTTTTGATTGTTCCCTTACACTTGAGAGGAATGAAATTCATGTCAGTGTCATCAAAGGATGGGGAATATCAGAGAAGAAATACAACTTTTGGGTGATGAGGATATGGCCAGTTGATAGAATGTTTGCCTAGCATGTACAAAATCTTAATTTTAGTGATGTGAACAGTATAAAGAGTGTGGTAGCACACATCAGGAATTCCAACACTCATGAGGAGAAGATAGGAGCAGGAGTTTGAGATTATCCTTGGCTACAGAATAAGTTCAAGGCTAGTCTGTCTTAAAAAAATTGGAAACCTTAACATTTCTTTTGTGCCTGATTGAGTTCAGATTGTTCAACAAACTGACTATAATGGATATATTTTTTTTTAACCTTTGATATAACAGCATTAGTAGAGGTATTCTGAAGACTATAATGTGTGATGCTATATTGTTTGGTAGAGGCTGGACAAGGGGGTTCTGTCATGTCTACAAATATTAATGGTTAATCTTTATAAATGGCAACAGAAAATGATGAAGAAATTATGGATTTTTACACAGTATTATTTTAGCTATCCAGGTCAGGGGATCTGACCTGTGCGTGTGTGTATGTGTGTGTGTGTGTGTGTGTGTGTGTGTGTGTGAGAGAGAGAGAGAGAGAGAGAGAGAGAGAGAGAGAGAGAGAGAGAGAGAAAGAGAGAATGGGGTAATACTTTACCTTTCCTTGCCCAGCCAGGGGGAGCAGGCCAAGTGTGACCTTTCTTACTGAAGAACAACTGGGCACAGGTTCTGGCATAGCAGGGATGTTTATTTCCATGTCCTTTCTGATGACATTCCCTCCTTGTATGGATACCCAGGACCTTCTGACAACTCTTTCTTTGATCTCTTATCTCTCAGCTGTAATTAAATATGTGGCTCTGCTTCTAAAATGTTTCCACAACAAACCATTTCCTATTTATGCTTTATTTTGAGGCAATACCTCTTGTTGGCCAGGCTGTTTTCAAAATCACTACATAGCCAAGCACAACTCTGGGCTTTTATCTCCTCACTCCACCTCTGGAGTGTTGGGAGTAAAGGAGTATATGTGGGGGGTGTGTGTGGGGGTGTATGAGACTATGTGCAGTGTATTTGGTGCTGGGGCTCAACCTGAGGTCTCAAGCATGTTCATCAAGCAATCTATGTACTGAGTGACACCCAAGCTCTACTTCTCTTGACAGTACTAATAACCTGAAGAGTTGGGCACTATTTGAGAGTCAGGCCTTGGCCCGTTTATTCCATTCTCAACAGAAGTTCTGAGAGGCAGGCATTAACATAAATTCAAAATTCCAGCCTGAAGGCAAAACTCAGAGAGAAGATATAAAGTATTTAAGCTCAGATGGCACCAGGTTGCAGGAGGGTTCCTGACCCTAGAGGCTGCCTTTAGCCTATATGGTTCTCTATGAATTTCTCCATCTCCATCCCTCTTTGTGGTACCTCATTCTAAGTCTGATAACCATCACTACCTGGATTAAAACTGTGCAGGGTCTGGGCTTGGAGAGATGGCTCATTCAGTAAATAGTTTGACAAGGACCTGTGCTTTATTATGAGAACTTTTAAACACCAATAAGAGCGATTGACCGTTGTCACAGTTTCCACAGAGACAGGAGCTGCATAGCTAGCTTTCTAGACCAAATGAAGAATTCTTTACCCCCAAAATGAGGTGGACAGTGCCTGGGGAATGACAGACGAGGTTATTCTTTGGCCCCAATTTTCCATGCACACACCTGTACACATAGATCCAGGAACACATACATGGTTTATACAAGAGTTTCTTAATGACCTTTGAAAAATCCTTTATTCAGTTCTATCTTCCCTTACCACCCTTCTCAGAATCTCATAACTCAAATCCATGCCTGGCTTGTATTTAGGAGTATTTTGGCATTCACAAACAGCTTTCACATACATTAGGTCAGCCATGCTCAAAATGACTCCCAGGAAACACAGAAAAAAGTGGTGTCTTGTAGGCATTAATTTTTCTCAACTTACTTTAATAAGCATTCAATGTCCCCTGTAGCATACCACCCATCATAGGTGGTAAGAAAGAAAAGTTATTAGAACACAGGGTAAGTAGACCTGTTTAGAAACAGTTCTTTGGGGGTGAGTCAACAATCTTTCTTGTCAGGATATCAGCAGTCAGTCCATTAAGCAAACACGAACACGAATCAGCAGTGACAGTCTAGTCTATTCAGCAATCCCCATTCACAAATCAGTAACAACTCAACTCAGAAGAAGCTGCAAGGCCCATCAACCAGTCAGAGTCTACTGTGGAAGCAGCAAGAGGCCCCAGGAACCCCATGAAAAGTACTTCGGCGAGTTTTTCTCTATCAAGCGACCGCTGGTGAAGCTCAGCACAGCAACGTAAGGCGAATCGATACATGTGTGTTATCAGGGAAGAACAGTGAGGCAGAGCAAAATGCTCCAGCTTCCACTGTCTGCAGAATCACATTTATCTTCCTTCTAAACATCATGTGTCCTTTTACATGTCTGCTCTAGCCAAACATCATTTCACCTGTGTCTGCTTTAGGAAAAAAAATTTTTATGTGTCTGCTTTAGTAAGACATCCTTTTACCTGTTTGGCCTAGTAAAACACCATTCAACATAACTGACTTTCTAAAGAAATCAGAAGTTTCCACTCCAGTGTCCTGTGTAATTTAAAGATGGAGAAACAGAAGCAGAAACTACGTGGATGCAAGGTGACAGTCAATTCATTAGTCTTTGTTTGTGTGACACAAGCTTCATATGGAAAGAGGGAAACAGTTAAGAAAATACTCCATCAGATTGTAGACTTACTCTAGTATTATGGCTTAAAGAAGAAATAAAGAAAAGGCATCAGACTAGAACTAAGATATGACGTGGGTCCTAGCTCAAGACACTTCACAGTATGAGGTAGAGACCTCCTTCTTTTTCATCTTCAAAACCAATAGAGGGTCCCATGTATCTAATTTTCAAGGCTCATACAGTCTCCAAAGAATCTCTGATTCTCTCTATCATTTTAAAAACTTGACAAACTTTAGATCTTCAATAGTATCCACATCCTCACTTCACACTCAAAGTCATGTCCACAGGCAGGTACTTACAGTACACAGAATATTCCATCTTATCTTCCTCGAGCTCCAGTTAGACTGGGACACATTTCTTCAGTCTTTTCTTCAAAGGAACCAGGTGCTTGATATATCAGCCTTTGACTCTAGGAGCTGCCCACCTTCTCCCCAAGCCCTATTTCACTTGGCTCTGATTTCCAGATTCAAGTCTTGGGATTGAAGATTATATTTGGAGTTAGCTATATATAAGCCAGCGCTTCCCAGGCTTACCTCATCAGGATTAAGCTTGAACTTGAGCTCTGTCATGTATCATATAGATACTTGATCTATATCCTTGGAAAATCTATTGAATCATGTCTAAGAGAAAATTTCTTTGCCTGACTTTTACCTCATGGGGAAGTCATCCTGGCCTCCCTGTCAGCATTCCCACTGTGCACACTATATCATTTTGAAACTTTTTTCAATTAATTTTTAAGTTAGAAAATATATGTCAATATGCTTTGCTCTTATCTATCCCTCTTCTTTTCAGCCCTCACTCATCTCCCTTGCTCCCTCTTGCTGATACACCTAATAATTTCTCCTTTTGCTTGTTAAGTCACTCACAATATCCCCTAATATATCTTTTTCTCTTTTATTGACTCCCTTACTTTACACACACACACACACACACACACACACACACACACACACACACTTACATGCACACGCACACACACATGAGCATGCTCGCAAATGCTCAGACAAGAATGCATGCTCACACAGGCTCATTCACATGCACACCCACAAGCGGGCACACATACACACACTCATACAGACTCACATGCTTGCATGCATGCATACACTCACACACACACCACACCACACCACACACAGACATAAACACACATACCACTGCAGATTTCAATCTAGATTCTGAATGTGAATGAGAGAAAACATGCAATGTTTGTCTTTCTTAGCCTGGTTTATTTTGCTTAGAATATTGACTCTACTGCCATTTATTCCTCTACAAATGTCATGATTTTTTAATCATGGATTAAAATAGACTTATGTATATGTAGCACACTTTCTTTATTCATTCACTTGTTGATGGACAGGTACAGTGCTTCCAGGTTTTAGCTAGTGAATAGTGTAGTGCAGCAATAAACATTGATGAGCAAGTATCTCTGTGGCAAATTGACTTCGGTTCTTCCCTTGGGAGTAAAAAGTCTAGGTTCATGTGCTAGCTCTATTTTTAGTTTTGTGGGACACCATACTGATTTCCACAGCAGCTACAAAGGTTTATGTTCCAGCCAGTAGTGAATAGAGTCTCGTTTTCCATGTTCTCAACCAGCATTTGTCATTTCTTTTTTTTCTGTGGTAGCCATACAGATATGTTGAAATAGAATTTTAATGCAGTTTTAATCTACATTTCTGTGATGGTTGAAGGATGCTGAATAGTTTTTCAAATACTCCTTGGCCAATTGTATTTCTTCTTTTGAGAAATAATCGTTAATTACCCATTTGTTAGGATAAATTGCTATTTGGTGTTTGATTTTGAGAGTTCTTTAAGTCCTAGACATTAATCCCTGTCAGGTATAAGGCTGGTGTCATGGTTTGAGTATGCTTGGCCCATGGAGTAGCTCTATTTGGAGGTGTGGCCTTGCTGGAGTAAGTGTGTCACTGCAGATATGGGCCTTAAGACCCTCATCCTAGCTGCCTGGGAGTCAGTATTCAGCTAGCAACCTTCAAATGAAGATGTAGAACTCTCAGCTCCTACTCTGTCATTCCTGCCTGGATGTTGCCATGTTCCCACATTGATGATATTGGACTAAACACCTGAACCTGTAAGCCAGCCCCAATTAAATGTTGTTCCAATAAGAGTTGCCTTGGTCATGGTGTCTATTCACAGCAGTACAGCCCTAAGAGCTGGAAAATCTCTAGTTCCACTCTGTAGCTGGATTTTCCCAGTCATGATTGTTTCCTTTGCTGTGATGGAACTTTCAAATTTCATGGAATTCTCTCCAGCAACTCTTGGGATAATTTCCTTGTCTAGTTGAGTCCTTCTCAGAAGTTCTTGCTCGTGCCTATAATCTTCATTTTTCCTTTAGCATCTCCAAAGTTTTAGGCCTCTTATCTCTTCTTAATTGATTTTTGTGTTGGCTGAGTTTACTTTCATTTCTGTATATGTTGATATTAGATTTTTCCAGCACTGCCAGTTGATGGAAATGTCACATTACTTCTTTCATATTAAATTTTAACAATAATTTCTATTGTATGCAGATGAGAGAGAAAGAAAGAGGGAGAAAGGGAAGGAAAGAGGGAGGGACTACAAGTGCCCAAGTGCCATAGTACGGGTCTAGAGAAGTGGAGAACAAAAGACAAATATCAGGAGTTTTTTCTTCACATTGAGTCTTTTCTTCACAGTAGATTCTGAGACTCAAACTGGTTATCTTACAAGACTGATCAGACTTCCCCCCATCTATTTCTCTGTCTCTCTCCTTTTCTGTTTCTATCCTCCTTTCCTCTGTCCCTCTCTCCTTATGCCTTACACTAGGCTTGGGGTGATGACTATCACTCAGGATGCAGATTTCTACTGTTGAGAAGGTAATGAGTTGGAAGGTTTGAGTTGGTGACAAGGTGATTTGCAAAGTCAATGGGAGAGAAGAGGAATCAGTGTGGCTGCTGCAGAGAAACAGCTTCCCTGGCCCTTTGGTGGAGTCTATCCTGAGGAAACACATTAGAAAAATCACCAGATCTTGAACATTAACACCATGAAAACTATCCACATCCTTTGACCCACTAATTCTCCTTGTTCTCAGAATCCAATCAGAAGTACAAATATAGCTTTCTACATGAGCATATCCATCATTGGGCTACTTGCTATAATAACAAATATTGAATAACCTAAATGCCCAATCTGGGATTGGTTATGTAAATCCTGACTCATCTGTCTAGCACAGAACACTGTGCAGCAATTTAAGCTGATGTTTTCATGGCATGGTTAGAGGCTCATGGTGCAATGTTAAGCAAAATCAAGCAGAACAAAATTTTAGGAAAAAATATCCGTAATATTATGTAAAAAGTATAAATGCTTAAGAAACATCCTGGGAAGAAACACTAATATGTCAACAGTGGCTGAACTCTCAGTGGGAGTGAAATTTGCTTGGGTTTTTTTAGTTTTTCATACTGATTGTGTAATTATAACAAAAAAGAACGGCTAATAGGAACTAAAAAAGAGAAGAAAGAAGTTTTTTTTTTTTCTCTTTAAATTAGTAATATTCTAGATGGACCTCAGTTGAGCTCTTGGTTCTGTAAGTTTGCATAAAGGCCACAGGCTCTACCAACAGCCAAGTCAAAAGAACCCTGTTTTTGAAGTCTGCAAAAAGATGGCATTGACCAGTGGGTGACACTATAAAAGCCACAGAATCATCTTCTCTAAGAAGCTTTTCCTGGATCCAGACACACACCTTTCCATATTTCTTGGTCCCTAACACAGATCATATTTGTGTTAGCATTTGAAGGGTTTTGTAGAATTGTAAGGAAGCAACTTAGTGATCATTCAGTTCATTTATTCATTTTGATTCACATATTCTCTCAGTCACCCCAAATAATTAGATAAATAATGATTTTTAAAATTTCATTTTATACGCTGAAAGGCTATATATGACCTCCCTCTAACTTCACTAGTGCCTCAAACACTATCTTTCCCTCCCCACAGAGCTTTTCACACCATAGACTTAAGTATCTCTCAAATAATTTCCATGCTTACAGTGGTGATCCATACATCATAGTCTCTATGTCAGAGGATCTTGAGGTGGAAGTCAGGGATGGCCAGTGTGTAAGAGAACAGGTAATAACCCACTGAGTGAATCTCATTCATCCTCCCTCCATACAACATCTTTTCTAAAGACTAATGCTGGATGAATCATACTATGATGGAGGGGGATCACATTAGAGGCTGTGTAATTTCAACACCATATGGGTGTGCTCTGTAGTACCCTATATATTGTTCTGATTAATGCCCATAAAATACATATTGTCTGTTGTCTTAAAGCTTAGCTCCATGGCGTAATGAGGCTGAGTTACACCCTGATGGATACCCTCCACCCCTTGAGTCACACTCGCTGCTTCCTCCCACAATTGCCTCCACACCTCAGTGTTCTTTTAGCTTCCAGGGGTCACACTTCATCTACTAATCTTGGCTTCTTGCTATGTTCTGCCCACATTTGTTACTTCAATCCAGGCTCTGCAACTTTGCAGCTCTTCTATGCAGATGCTGAGCTTATCTTTGGTCACATCTTAGAACTTGAAGTCATAGGGCTGTTCAACTGGATAACGTGGGGGAGTGACTTTGCTTAGATTTATTCCCTCTCCCGTGTCCTGTGTCCCCTTAATATTTCCTTACAACATCCTCTACCGCAGGAACTATTAATCTAGCCAGAAACACGAGGTTCCCGCTAGTAGCAGACAGACAAACAGACCTTTTCTGGCCACAGGGATGCTTATAGTTGCACAGGGCACATCTGAATCAGTAAGAAGAGCTAGAAGTTGTGATGATACTTTAGGAAATGGGAGCTTTGGCTTCCCCTATGGGTTCTGAAACTAAGAGAGCCATAGTAGATATGACACCCTCTAGCATCCTGGACATTCAGCTTAGAGCAGCCCAATGGTAGGGTTAACTAAAGAATGGAAACATAAAGCTTTGGGCAGTAGGAGCTTGTCAGTGGGAAAACCTGGACTAGTTACTACAAAGAAGGTTCAACTAAGGGACCTTTCCCTGTGAGCTGGAGGGGAATATACTGCAGGGAGGGAGGTTCAGCATTAGTAGGGTTGTTATGACCTCTACAAAGAGATGTGAATCAGGGATGATTCCTGGAGCCAACAAAAGGCAGGTCATATAGGGAGGACTTTGAGAAATACTGAAAGACATAAACATCTTGAAGTGACCCTGTAAAGAGGAAGGCAGAGTATAAATCTCTGACCTCCCTTCATTTTTCCTCCATGCTTCCCATTGCTCAGGTACATTTGGAAGCCAAAGCTACCATAGTGGTGTGAAAACAGCCCATGGCAAGCAGTTTCCTGGCCGAGCCATCTCCTACATCTTCCCTGAATGCATTAAATGACTCCCATGGAGAACCAAGGAGAACAGGCACTCACAGTCACAAATCACATGGTGTCTCACATGGTATCACAAAGAATAGCTAGGCATGTAGCTAGTGAGTGACAGGACATTCTGCCTACATGGGTACCAGTCTCTTCTAAGCTTGGCCTCCAAGAAGTCTGGGTAGAAGTCATGGAGGAAAACGTGAGAAGCCACTGACCTCTAGAATGTGGAGGTCCTCAGACCTAGGGTGCCACTTTAGAAAATTCTAGAAGCTACAGTAACTAGTAATTAAATTGGCACTGTTGCTGGCATTTGTCTCATGGCTGAGTGATCAGAAGTTTTCTTTCTTTCTTTTTTCCTTCCCCCTGTCAACTCTGGCTGATTAGGAAGGCATATGAATCTTTCCTTACACATAATTTTCCAAGTCTGAAATGAGAAATTAAACCAAACTCGATTATAGAAGCTGATTTAATGCACTTAATTGCACTCAGCAGATAGGAATTTGAAGGATTCCCTGGAGGATGGGATGGACCAAGTGGACTTGGAGTTACTGATGCCATGTCCACCTGTGGCTGTGCTTGGGGTAACCACACCCCACTCCGTAGCAGCTAAGTGAGCCCACAGTGATGTATAGGCTGCAAGTCCAGCCCTGAGGAGACTGGCACTTCCTCTGATGGTTTTGCTTATTAATTTTCAACTAATTTCAAGTGCTAATCTGGAAGCCTGCTTGATTTTTAAAAAAGGTGCTTCCTGAACAACTGCAAAAATAATTAATTAAAAGAAGGCATAGGAGGAAAGGTAACAGGAGGGCAGACCCTCTTTCCTGAGAGCAGCAGTTAGAATAATGGCATTCCCCTGCAGCAGGGAGTGTTGGATCAACGGTGGGGGCTATGGAAGCTATCTTTCCCCGACTTTCAGAACTGATCATTTCCGTAATGATCACCTGATGGGCATTGCTACATGTTGTATCTCCTATCCTTGCTTTTGATGTCTTGATTTTACTGACTTTAATCATCAGACAGTGCCACCTGGCAGGTGGTGGCACTCCTGTTTCACGGATGAGGACAGTGGGGATGAGCAGGCACTGGAGCCTGCTTAAAGAAATGATCGCTTGGGAACAGATCCCAAGGCCAAGAACAAGGCAGGAACAGTTGCATGACGCCCCAGGGTCATGCAAGAACTTCAGAATCCAAGGCACAAAGATTGGCAGGTGAGGCCAAAGAGCTGCCTGCTCCTCCCTCCTCCTCAGCTCTCTGGCTGTTGACTCTGGCTCCTCATGCTCCTCAGGCTTCATATTCCCTTCTCTCCAGCTCATCTTCCTCCAAAAAACATCATCCTGCATTTTTCACTTTCCATCATCATTCCCACCATTGATCAAGAACTGGCCACGAGGGCTGGAGAGATGGTTCAGCGGTTAAAAGCACTGACGGCTCTTCCAGAGGTCCTGAGTTCAATTCCCAGCAACCACATGGTGGCTCATAACCTTCTGTAATGAGATCAGATGCCCTCTTCTGTGTGTCTGAAGACAGCCACAGTGTACTCATATAAGCAAACAAACAAACAAACAAACAAACAAATTAAAAAAAAAAAAAAGACTGGCCAGGAGGTCTTTTACTCCAAAGGCAAATAAATAAATAAATAAATAAATAAATAAATAAATAAATAGAAAAGACGCAGGCAATGAGATAGTCCTTCAGCAGAATTATAAACGCAATGGTATCAAGAGCTACTGAGCTTGAGTTACGACATTTTGAAGGGCAATGTGGAGCAGCTGGAAGATGAAGGGATATGGACCCTACTTAGTGTTGCTGGCCATGCTCCCATCCTCTGGCCTGGCTGTAACAGGAAAAATGCCGAGTGGCTACTGACCAAATACTGAAGCTGTGGAGAGTTGACCATGAGACAGAGATAAGAGGGAGCTGGAGTTGGCTCTGCAAACTAGGGGGCAGCCATAGAAAATGTGGAAACATAAGCAGAGAATGGCAGTTGTGAATTGCTGTCTGCAAGCAGGTGAGGGCAGGTGGAAGATAAGGCCGGAGCCTGTGATTGGGCCGTGGAAAAAGAAGGTGGGCCAAGAACTTTAGAGACGAGTGGAGGCAGACACTGAGAGAGAGGTGAGGATCACGATGAAACCGATAAGAGAGGAAGGTGAGCCAGATTCATGTGGCTTGAAACAGCCACAGGTAGCTACAGATATTACAGAAGAACGATAGAATAATATAGAACAATTTGTCCGGCCTAGGTGGGCAGCTTGTATCAATAGCAATTGAGTTTTGAGGTTTTTGTGTGGGCATTTTGAGGATCAAGAATTTACTGTTATAAATCTGACTGATAAATTATAAGCTTCTGGAGTTTTCTTTTCTTTTTTTTTTTTCTTGCAACTTTATTGAAGTTTTCTTTATATGGGGCTCTGGTTTAGAACCTGTCTTGGCAGACTAGCCTCAGGGGACAGATGACTGGGAATGTAAGGGGTTTGGTGGCAAGTGAACCCAGGGAAATTGGGTGGACCGCTGCTTGGGTTTGGCCAAGGGGGCAAGGAGATTGCTGTTGCTGGCTTGTAGTGTGATTGTGTTTTTTTGTTTTTTTTTTTGTTTTTTTTGTTTTTTTTTTTTTAAATAATTACTCACAATAGGCAGTGCTAGAAAGAAGTGAGCAGTAAGGTGTCCATCCAAGCTAAAGACAGCAGGGCTCCCAGCAGAGCCTCACTGTGTTACAGGTACCACATCAGAAGGACTTGAATCTTCTGGGGTGGGGAAGGCATGCCTACATTATGGCATGGCTTGGGGAAGAGGGTGGCTGTCACTGGCCTTTTCACTCATGGGCACCTCTACTTCCTACCCAGCTTCTGTACATGCAGGCCCACTTCGGTGATGCAAACCTTGAGATCAACAAGGCAAGAGCCAACTTAACAATTACTCTGTTGTTTTATAGATGACAAAGCAAAGAGTCAGGGGAATCAAGGATCTATTTCAAGTCTTCAGAACTAGAAAGCAAAAATGCTTGGATCCACACACTACTTTCTCCTTCTCTGTGGAGCTTGGTACCACATTGGAAGATCAAATGGGTCCTTGGAGACCCATGCAGGACTTGGGCTTGAGCTAAATCGGGCTTTTAATCTTCATTGTACAACTTATAGCTACATATGCATATTTATCCTAAAACATGATCTCATTTAAACAGGAGACATCACAAAGCTCAAAGGTGGGGAGAGCTCCTTGGAGCTTGAATACTTTATTAGTACTTAATCCCCCCCCCCACTTTTTATTGGATATTATCTGTATTTACATTTCAGATGTTATCCTCTCTCTGCCAATCCCCTCCCCCTCCCATTGTTTGTACTTAATTCTAGCCTGAGTTACTCAGATGAAATTGTGAAGTGGGGCTTGGAAGAGCCTGATTATGCCCAAAGAATAATTTTCACCTGGCAGGATCAGTCCTTTAGTGACAAAGAAAAAAAATGAGGTTGCAAATGCATTTTCCAAGGGGGAACTTGGACACTGAAAACAAAATGGGATGATTAGAGGAGCACTGGACCATAGGACTGCTTTCCTTGAACGTGTCTCCTAACCTTGCAGTGAAGCTGACCCTCTCTCCCACACTGACAGTCTGTTCAGACAAGAGGAAACAGGCTAAGTTCTTTTTAATGTATATTAAATTGAGCCTGTCAACCTTGACAAAGTTCCTTTAAGTGGATGGTCACTAAGAGGCTAGGCTGCCCAGAAGACATGCTGCCTGGGAAGCTGTGTGGATGCTATTTCCTCCCATAATTTAGGCTGCACAAAGGCAGGTTTCTTTCCTCTCTCCTTTTCTTAAAAACCCACACAGTGTGAATAAAGTGTCCTTTATTCACACAGTGGGTTCGAATCTGTGCTAAGGCCCTTATGTGGATTCTGTCACGTTATCCCCATAACAGTCCTAAGAGAAGGCGTCCATTTTATCCTCATTCTACAGAAGGAGCTAGAATCCAGCTGATTCTGGCTTATGATTTATAAACAATAGCATTTCCCTGGTTTACCCAGACTTTATTGTGTGCTTTCAGAATCCTTGTGCTCTTGTTAGGTTGGGCCACTCATACACAGAATTTTATACAATTGTAACTTTGGTTGTTACCTAGCTGTAGTTTTTATTTAGAGTTTGACATTTTCCTCAAACTAATAGGCACATATTTTTAAACTGTGTCCAACACTATCTTAGAAAACACCAAAGCTGGGCTAGCAGGACCACTCAGTAGCTAAGGTGCTGGCCACCAAACCTATTGACTTGAGTTTGATGCCCAGACCTCACATGATAGAAGAATCTAAGTATCATGTGTACTTCTAATGAATAAACACATATGATAAGCTTTTTATTTAAATTTACTATTAAGACAACAAGAAAGCAAACACTAGTTTCTATCCTCCCTTTGCTTTGTCTCTTCTGGCTGGTGCTACTGATACTAATCTCCCAATTGCCCAATAATAGGTTTATAATATCTTCTTTCATTTTCTTTTCCTTCCCCCCTTTTGGCCTCACTGGAGACTAAGGTCAGGACTTTGCAGATTTTTGGGCAAGTGTCCCAGCAGCATTCTACATTCCCAGATACTGACTGCTTGATTCATCAACTTTAGATATTGCCTCATCAGAGAGCAAGTGAAGACTAGTAGATAAAGACTTTATCCCTCACCTCTCCCCTGGCTCTGTTTCTGTCTGTGTCTCTCTGTCTCTGTCACATCTCTGTCTTTCTCATTGGTTCCCTATTCATGTCAGGAACACAATTCTATTTTAGTTTGATTGATATACTTGTTGTGATTTTGTAAATATAATACATAGCCAATATTATACAGTATCTCTTCTTTGTATCACACCTCTCTCCCCTAGTAATCATTGTACTTCTTATTTCTACACTTTAATATATGTATATTTAATGTTCTTTACATGTTCCTAGATCTCTTACTCTTATCCATCAATAACTCTTAAAAACCCCATCTATCAATTTAACATTTTCTGGAGATTTTCCCTCTATAAGAGTTTGCCCTTCTGTTTCAATTTGAAATGGGGATATTGTATAAGTGTTAAAGGGACCTTAATTTGATTATTATTCTAGGAAATTATTTTGTGATTATTTTTCACTTCCTGGAACTCACAGCTTCCTGTGACAAGGCTTATGTTTCAAGTCAGCTTCCTAAGGAAGTTATATGCAAAACATTTACATTAAAACATTTTTGGGTTTCTCATCTAATTCTTCAGATTCATGTGTTAGTTTAACTAAATATAAGTCTGTATTCTGAAAGTTATTTTCTTTCAGAATATTGAAAGCAACTCTCCTTTGTCATAACTGCTGGTCTTATGCTTGATCAAGTTGAGGTTAATTTGATCCCAAGTTCTCTTTTACTTTTTATTCTCTCTAGAATTTTAGTATTCTCTTCATTCTTTGAGTTCATTATTCGTCATGCTATAATTCAATGTGGTTCTTTTTGTCCATATTGAATCAGAACATAATAGGTTCTATTCCTTAACTGTAGGCTCTTGATTTTTAATCCTGGGAAAAACACCTTCCACAATGGTTTATGCTGTGAAGTATGATGTAGTCCATTTGACACTATATGAAAGAAATGGTCTTAGTTAATGTTTATAATTACCAAGTTATTCTGTGAAATAAAGAATTTTCACATGCTTTGTCTTTAGTCCCTATAGAAAGGATCTAAGGCTACTGGCTGGATGCTGAGACTTGAAGACGTGGAACAGTTTGTACACAGCTATTAAATTCCCCAGAATTCCATCGAAATCTGAAGATCTTAGCATCTAAAACCACAGTTCCTTAAACTGAGTTCTTAGGAGTGGCAGTGCCTCATACCTTTTGGAGTCTTAGTGCATGGGAATACTAGGATAAGCATATCTCTCATTTGTGAAACTTCTCAGTGCTGTGTATATATGTATGAGAATAGTGGTTGTGTCTCTGAAGGCTTTGCCCGTAAAGTTTAAGAAAGGAGGGAAGACCCATCCTGAATGTGGGTGGACCTATCCCAATAGGACTGGGACCCCCGAAGAAATAGGAGGGGAGAAAGGAGCATGTGAGCTGAGCTGAGTGCTAATATTTCTGATCCACTCAGATGTTAAGCAAGCAGCCTCGGAGCTCCATGCCTTTTCTGCCACGGTACACTAGAACCTCAAACTACGAACCCAAACAAGCCGTCCCTTCTGAAGTTTCTTCACATTGTGTATGTAACTAATAATGTATTTCCACAGTCATATGTAATATACTAATTACGATCACATACTATCACATGTTTTTATTTTCTGCCTGCTTCCTATGGACTTTAAGTTCCTTCCAGGCTGGTGACCCTGTCTGTCCTGTTTATAACCATACGCTAAAATCTACCGTCTGGACCTACTGTAGCGTGAACATAGAATATATTGAAGGCTTTGTCCTCAGTGGGTTGTTATTCTGGGAGGAAATGGCAATTCTCTGAAGTAGAGTCTAGCTGGAAGGTGCACGTCACTCGGGGTATGCCTTGAAGAGAGTATACCTGTGAACTAGCTTCTTCCTTTTTCTTAATTTTCTCTCAGCCACGGTGGAATGTACATCTGGTTTTTACTGTGCCCCTCCTTCACGATGCTCTGTTTCACTGTAGTTCCTGATCATAGAGCCAACCAAGAACCAAGGTCTCTGAGATCATGAGCCAACATAAATCTTTTCCTCTAAACATTGCAAACAACTGCCTCAGCAATGAAGAATTACAACAGCATTTCCTTCATGCTATGTGCTCAGTAAACATTTATTGACTGAATGCATGAAAAAAAAATGGATGGATGCCAAAGGCTTTGTCATCATCATTAAAAATAAACTAATAAATGAATATTGCTTAAAATAGAGGCTCTTACAGTTCCAAAAGCCCAATTGTGATTCACAACAGATCTGTGGCAAGACAGGAAAATACTGCAAAACATAGCCCCAAATGTGATGAATATTCTATAAAACAAAATCATAATTTCAAAAAAAATTCCTCTGTGTTCTGTGCATGAATTATTTTTGCCAACAGGTATCTCAGCATGAAGTTACCTTCACCCTGAAACACTCACCCTCAAAAGCATATTCAAGTAGTTCCCAGTGGCTCCTGTAAATCAAGATTTCACCACAGAGCCACAGGAGCAAATGAATATTCTCTTTAAGGAGCTGGGGGGTGACTACACTGAGTGAGAGGCAGGCGTCAGGGAGACTCTTTACAGTGACTCATTTTCCCAGCCTTGGCTGGCAAAGCACGGTGACCCTACCCTGGGTCCGAGGCCAGAGAGTCATCCTTCTGTAGGATTTCTTTTCATGTCTGAGATGGGCGAGCGTTCTGTGGTGTATATTTCTTCTCTTTTTGCTACAGGGGGCTTCTGAAAAGAGTAAATAAGGAAGCCTTTCCTAAAGTATGCAGCAGAACACTAGCCCTTATAATAACCACTAATTTCTTTGTTATTCTTGCTCCTATCTGGCTTGGTTTGACCTGAATTTATTGATTTGCTAATCAGCTCCCCCTATGATTGTCTCTGGCCTACAGTGGAGACTCCAAGGGTAATGTCACTCTTGCTCATCTCATCTCTATATTTTTGGCACATGCAGGGCCCACCATTCCTTTATTGGTAAAAGTGAAAGATAGCCACAGCTCTGAAAAATATTTTTTATATAGTATTTTTTATGTTTTAGGCATGTGCATGTGTGTGTCTGTGTGTGTGTGTCTCTCTCTCTCTCTTTGTGTGTGTGTGTGTGTGTGTGTGTGATAGAGAGAGAGAGAGAGAGAGAGAGAGAGAGAGAGAGAGAGAACTCTCTGTGCATAGGTACATACATGATAGCCAGTTTTCAGCATCACGAATCTCTACCAATCTCCCCATCCCCATAATTTTTGAGTCAGAGTCTCTCACTGAGGCTGCAGGCTCATCAGTTCATCTAGAAGGCTGGTAGTGAATCCTGTGGGTTCTCCTGTGTTAACCTCCCCAACACTAGGGTTTCAGGCATGTGCTGCGCATGTGATTCTTTATGGAAAGATTTCTAACCCAGGGATTCTTAGCACTGTCTATTATACAGTAGAGAAAGGCTCAGAGATTTCATGCAGCTTATTTCTCATGGATCCAAATGCTGATCTCAAAGCCGGAAAGCAATTAAGGATGACATTTAGAGGCCTCTCTCTGGCTAGAATTTGTGTGTCTCCCACTTCCACATGTTGAAGTCTTATCCTCCAAGGTGACGTTAGGAGATGGGACATTTGGAAACTGCTTAAGTCAGGAAGACAGAGTCCTAACAAATGATATTAATGCCCTTATAAAAGGTTTCTGAAAGCTGCTTGGCCTTTTTCATCATATACAGATACTATGAGAAGCTACCATCCCTGGAAGGGGGTGTTTCCAGACACCCATTCTGCTGGTGCTTTGACTGTGAATGTTTCAATTGCCAGAGCTGTAAGAAATGCATTTCTATTTTTTTTTTTCACAAGGCATGCATTATAAAGTATTTTGTCCTAATATCTTAAATGGATGGAGACAAACTAGTCTATCATCTTGTGCTGTCCCTGGCTTACTTTGATATGTTGTTGATCTCTTGATGTGGGTGTGTGTCAAGCTCTACCCAGCCCCCTCTGAGGAAACACATGGGGGAGGGAATTGCAGTTAGCGGTCATTTTGTCTGGCAAGATCTTCTTGTACTTACTTCTGCTGAGGCTCCTGTAAACCTTCCATGGGCACCACTAGCCCGCTTGAGATGGAGCACTCAACAGTCCGTGTCATGTGCACAGCACAGCCCTTGTAACATAACACTGGGTTGCTGCTGGTCTGTGTGTCTCCATGATATACTGAGTTGTGCAAGCAGTGGGAAAGACTGGGACATCTGATTTGTGCAGCCACCCTGCAAACTAGAGTGAGAGGGTTCTGAAGAACATTTAGGAAGGCACACTGGGTCCCAGCCTGGTCTTCTGGCCTGGTGCTCTTTCTCAGATACCATGCTCCTCCACAGATCACAAAATATGAACATCAGGAGAAAAAACATTAGATCAAATGGCAGCATAAACCCAAATTGGCAGCCGTCCTTGAGATGCTGAGAGGCCGCCCATCTGCTCTCCCTGCTTTCTAAATCCACAGTTGTGCCCGCCATGCTGGGAAAGCCAGCAGCAGCTGGACCCCTCCTGTGAGCGAGGAAAGGAACAATTTATTACAGAGGCCTTCTCTAAATCAGTCTTCCAATCAACCCTGTGTCTGGGAGTAGAAGCAGCTTGTGGTGAGGTCCCCTCCTCATGGGGCTGCCTCTGAAGTCACACCAGTCCTACCCAGGCAGGTTTTTTTGTCCCTTGAGAAGACTCTATCTAGATGCTCATATCAGCAAGACACAGATGCGAACATCTTGTCCCTTTAAAACAGAGAGGTTCCCCCCCCACACACAGGAGAGTTGTGGCCTCTGGGTGATGCCCAGAAGCAATCTTCCAGGGCATCCCTGAAACCAGCTCCTATAGTTGATGCCTTTTGAGTATCAGGCAAAGTTTCCAGCATCTACATCTGAGAAATTATTTTTCGGATCATCAAACAGTCTGACTCTGTGACCTTGTACTCTACAGACAGAAGTCAGTCTTGGTGGTAAAATCAGACCTACTTTATAGGAGACTCGGGAACCACATTGGGTCTCTGAAGATCTGGGCAGTGTACATGACTCTACCCTCTTAGGAGTGTCGATTGCAAAGATAAAAAATAGCTGGACACCATTTATTAGGGACCGGTGGTGGGATCTGATGCAGGAAGAGCTGTGGCAATGATATTTACAAGCTTGGGGGCATGAATAGTCACCACTTACAGAGAGGCACTGTTAGACGAAACCCGAAGACTACAGAGGGGGGGGGGGAGGATTGCAGAGCTACTAGTGGTCCACATGGCAAGTAAAAGTTAGGTAAAGAACAAATAGTGGCTAAGCAGAAGCCATGGTATAGAGCCAGTGGGTGGGGTCAGTGTGCATGTGGGAGGAGTCATGATGTCAGAGATTTCAGGACCCGGAGGACGCAGGACTTCTACCAATACCTTACCTCCCATCCACATAACTCTATATGCTTTAAACCCAAAAGTCTTATTAAATGTTCTTGTGGTTTTTTTTTTTTTCCCTTGCTGCTGTGGTGACTGGAGGAAGACTCAAATACTCAAATAGTTTTGTGGTAAGAGAAATGAGTAGAGAAACAAGGATTTAATTCATCAATGCATACTTAAATGCTGAGCTAGACTATAAGGCTGGCCATTAAAGAATGGGGTAGGCTTTCCAGGCAAACCAGTGTGTGTGTGTATGTGTGTGTGTGTGTGTGTGTGTGTGTGTGTGTGTGTATGTGTGTTCCAAGCAGATTAAGTTCTGGGAAGGAGCATATCAGAGCAGGGATTTATTAGACTCTGGGAAGTAGTGAAGCATCAAATTTTAGTTTTCATTTGGAGAACAAACCAGAAGTATGGGCTATCAGGAGCAGGACTCCCAACACATAAAGGCGGGAGGAGCCTTAATCTCATCCAACCACTGGATTCTCCCTAAAAGGATACAGGTCTGGGGAAGGTTGCCACCTTCAAGACTTTACTTGACTCCTAGAATTTTCCAAAAATGTTTTGGTAATGCTGATAAAAGACTCAAGACTCCTGAACACTAGATCCAGCTTCTAGCAGGCAACTGGTGTGTCCAGAGAGCTTTTCCTTTTCAGGGGGATGCTTGATGGAGTGCTGTGGTGTAGATCTGAAACACATTCCAATATCTGCATGTTATAGGCACCAATCTCTAGCATAAAAAAGGCTTTGGGAGATATCTGTGTCATGGTGGCTGTGACCTCATTTCCAGAGGCACAGCTTAATGGGTTGGAGAAGGTGAGAAAATATTTACGAAGTGGGTCTAATTGGTGGAAGTAGGTCTTTGGGAACATGTCTTTTTATGATATATTCTATCTTTGGCCTATTCTTCTGAGCTCCCTTAGGTGAATATTCCCCCTCTGTTCTAGACTCTTCCCACTGTGAAATTTTGTCTCACCTCAGAACTAAAAACAATTGGGACAACAGTGGAATAAACCCTATGAAACCATGAGTCAAAACCAATTTCCTTATTTACGTGTATTTTCCTTGGATATTTATCAAAGCAACAGAAAGCTGATTAGCACATGGATGGGGGTGGGGTGGGGAGGAATCTAACACCATTCTCCTGGACAGAAGTGATGAGAGCCAATCACAGCCTACAGTGACAGAGAACATATTATTTACTGCGTGAAGAAAGGAATGATGAAATGCTTGGCTCCTGTGCTCTGCAAGCCTGCAGTGTCTGGTATTGTGTGTGTGTGTGTGTGTGTGTGTGTGTGTGTGTGTGTGTGTGTGTGTGTGTGTGTGTTGTCCTAGCTAGCTACCTGGCATAACCTCAGAGGTCTGTCCAATTTCTGCCTCTTCCAGGAAGCATCTCTGACCACAGAGTTCTGCTATCTGGAGGCTTCCTCTCCTAGGGCTTTCTGGGTTTTGCTGTTGATAAGGACACTCAGGTTCCCTGCTGTGGTTAAATACCTTCTCCTGTGGTACTGTCTCTCCCTGTGGAGGGACTACCTCTCTTACTTCCATAGAGAGCAACACTCAATCTGACATCTGCCAGAAGTAGTGGTAGACCCTTTAGGTTTTGCAAAATTGTATTTTGTGTCTTGTCTCTCATCTTTCCAAAACTATTTCTTAAAAATCTAGTTTCTACCTATGGCCTAGCAGCAGCTTTCCCATTTGTTAAAAAATATTTAATGCTAATTTGAACATCCATAGTTCACAAATCCTCCCAACACACAGGGGGAGAAATACAATGAAAGAGGGAGGGAGGGAGGGAGAGAGGGAGGGAGGGAGGGAGAGAGAGAGAGAGAGAGAGAGAGAGAGAGAGAGAGAGAGACAGAGACAGAGACAGAGACACAGAGAGAGACAGACAGAGAGAGACAGAGAGAGAGACAGACAGATGGTGGGGTGGGCAGAAAGGTAGAAACGTTAGGGTTTGAGGCATGATGTTGATGAATGTGATGGGTGAGTTAAAAAATCATATAAAGTGAGGACTGAGGAGATGGCAGGAAGAACGCCAATTTAACTGTCTTCATACCTGAGAGTTTTAGGGATACAGAAAGAAACTAAGTCTCAGAATCCTCTTATACAGTGTAATCCAAGAAGACCAGGTTAGGAATTGTTCATATCTGGGAGTCCATGAAACAGTGTTGGTCACCATCTAAACTTTGTGTCCATGGGACAGTGGTGGTCAGCATGGAAACTTGGTGTCCATTGCTCTAATGTTAGCCTGGTTCTGGAGTGTTTGTTTCATGTTAGCAAATTGTGTTAGCTCTTCTAAGTCTGATAAATATGTAGTCTCTCTTATAAGGTTTTCTTCTTATATTACATGGCTTTTACATTTCTGCACATTCATCTTTGCACATCATACAGCAATGCACATTTAGTATATGGCAAAGGAATTCACGTGGTAGGTATTTTTCTTTAGACTTCAGGTACACTGTGTCCAAAAGCCTACGTCATGGACTACATCAATGAAGTACTCCCTTTGTGATCTCTGGAAGTTGGCTATCACCCTCTGTGACAGACCCCAGCTCCCGATGGTGGCCATCTCTACTTCGCCAAAGGTCTGCGTCTATGTTTCTGGATCTACAGTTGTTAACAGTTCCCTGTTATGTCATGTCAGTTATGTTTGTTCCTAGGATATTTACATACCTGCACAATTTTTCATACATGCATGTGGCCCTCTTCTTATGACTGTTCAATTTATAAAGCTTTACTCTGGGGTGCTGTGAAAGTAGTAAGCCCTCAGGAAAACACATCCTTGAAATGGGATCTTTGCATGGTATACAGTAATCATTGAGCTGCTGGACAGCTTAATGAGTGACAGTTCTCAGCCACTAGACCACAAGGAGAAATGACCCAATGCCATGTGGCTAAGCTACAGCGTCTGGTCTGGTATGTTAGGTGTGTATTAAACACATTTTTAGCTCACAATGCTTCAGGATGAAGTTCTGTTGTAAGCTGAGAAGCATCTGTATTCCTTTTCTTAAATTCAATTACCAATCATAATTTCTCAACTACCCAGTGTTGTATGCCATCTGTTTTTTTTTTTTTTTTTTTTTTTGGGGGGGGGGGACCATGACTGAGAATAACTGTGAAAATAAAGAGGGAATGATTCTACTTTTCTGCTGCATCTGTGATAGTCACAGTCAATGAGACAGGAGGAGCATGTTTCCCAGGGCCTGGCAGAGGAGGGACGTGGAGCTATCATTTAGTGGGTACCGAGTTTCTGCTGAGGATGATGGAAAGATTCTGGAGATGGGCAGGTTGTGCATGCATTTAATTTTACTGAATGCACATTGAAAACACTCATGTGCTAAATTTTATGTTATGTGTGTATTATCGTAAAAATATAATTGAAAGAAAACTAAAGAAAACAAAGGCTTATTGATTTCTGGTAGGCTAAAAATAAAGCAATGGTTGGTCTTGTTTGTTTTTGTTTATTCCCTTCCAAAATGCCAAATAGGAAACCACATTAGATCATCATATTTACCTATGGGGACCTTTTACTTTTGGTACATTTTTAACAGGTGCAGAATGCTCCTTAATTGACTTGAGTGGCTACAAGTGCCACTCGAAGAGAAAAAAATCGCCCAGTATTCGCTTCTGACAGGTAACTCCTGGGCCCTCCTACCATTCGTGGCTGCCTGGTCTCCTGCTGCATTCTTGTCACTGTCCTTCCCAAGCCTGCTCTGGAGAAGTCAGCCATGGTGTCACATCAAAGACCAGATGGAAGTGTGACCCAAAGGTGCATTTTCTTGAGGATATGGATAATGGCTTTAATTGTTGTTTTTCATCCAATTCAAAAGATGCTGAATGGGCCTTAGCACACACATGGTGATTGATCACAACCTCACCTAAGTGGTATCATGCAATTTACATAACAAGATGCACCATAAACCGAAATATGTTTTTTCCCTGGCTCTGGATTTTACTTTCAGGAAGACTGACTCACTCGAATCTATACATAGCCCAGAGTCCTGACAGCAGTCTGCTGTGCAGGAACAAAGAAAGGCTTGGGGAGCTTTTCTCACCCTGTTTCCAGTTTTCTGTCGCTTTAGACAACAGCCAAACACTTCAAGGAAATGTGAACTACCCTCCAGGAACCTTGGAGGTGAGCAGCATCCACCCAGCTTCTGTTTCAGCAGAGAGGAGCCATCTGCTTGGCAAGAATTGTCCTTAGATGATTGCGTCCTCCATTGCATCCCTAATTTCCCTCCCCGTCTTTCTGAGCCGGAAACTACATGGCCTGTTTATTAGACAGTCCTGTGTTGTTTTCAGTTTGTGTTTTTTGGTGGAATTGGGAGTTTAGTTCTATTTAGAAAATAACAATTTCTGGGGAATTCTAGTGCCATTCG